>NC_045741.1:34442472-35042472 GCF_008692095.1 Etheostoma spectabile
TTCATCACTGTCCTTTCCAGTTTCTGTCTCCTTGCTTCTCTTTAACCTCCCGCTCCGCTCATGTTTCCTCTCTCTCTCCTTGTCTCTCTGGTTATGGTTGTCCTTTCTCCCTCTCTGTGCTCACTCCTTTCTTTCCTAATCTGTACCTCTACCCTTACTTTTTTTCTTTGTCCTTGTCCTTTGGTTTATCCCTGTTCGCTCCATTTTCCCTTCCACATTTTTCATTCCGTTTTTCTTACATTTCCCCTTCACTTTGTTTCCCTCTCTTGTTCTCTCCTACCCTTTGGCTGTACTGTTTGTTGCATTTCCTTCTCTTTCTATCCCTCTCTCTGTTTCTTTGTTCTTCATCAAATACTCTTAATTTGCATAGATATAAATGTTACATCATTGCTGTTGCCTAATTACACATGACGGAATACATACTAATATATTTACTATATACTGTAAATACAACATATCATCACACTTGGTCAAGGATAATACATTTAGTGGATTTCCATTGTCTTTATCAAGACTGGCATTTAATGTTAATTTAATTTAATATCTGAAACCACTAAAGAACTAAAACATTGTAACGCTAGAGGGTGTTAAGTCCCTGAGACTCAGGACCCAGTTTTCCTCTTTGTTATATATTTTTTTTAATCCCTCTTTTCCACTCCATCTCAGACTCAAACCCTCCCAAACTCATCTTTTGGCTTGTCATTGCATCCCTACCTCCTGAATGCCCCCCCCCCCCCCCCCCCAACTCCCCAACCTGCTATCTTGATATAGTATGAGGGATCCCGTGTGCAATGGCCTCTCACCTGTGGCTTGATGATTGACAGCCCTGCTGTGCCTGTAGCAGGAAGGGAGAGAGAGGAGGAGAGGGGAGGAGGAGGAATCAACATGAGAGAGGGGGACAGAGCAACTAGGGGAGGGAAGAGGAGAAGTAGATTCTGGGAAGAAAGAAAGGAAGATAAATGATGATGGAGCAGTGGGAGGGGGAGGAGGAGGGAGTGTTAGATCATCTAAAGTCAGGTGCCCAGGTCTGGCTTTCAGACACAGAAGTGGAAAGTGTGTGGGGGGGGGGGCAGTTTTATGCAGTTAATGAGGCTGCAAGAGAGTAGCATGTCTCACATTGAAGCAGACGAATGAGTTAGCACCCTGGAGCTGTCGAGTTGTGGAGTTATCTGTTTGGAAATAGTTACCAACTGTTTTGAAATGCAAATGTGTCTTGTATGATTGAGTATTACCTGATGAGTCAAATCTTTTCCAACATCTTTCTCTTTGTTTTTGTTTCTCTCCATCTGTCTTCATCCATCGATCATCACTCTCTCTCCTGGGTTTTGATGACCGTCTCTTGTCCACTCCCAGTCCAAGGAGTCCTCGTCTGTGCTGAGCTGTGACGTCTCCCCGGACGACAAGTACATAGTAACGGGCTCCGGGGACAAGAAGGCCACGGTGTACGAGGTGGTGTACTGAGGGCTGGGACGAGATGGGAAGAGACAGGACGGAGATTTTTCTGGTGGTTTTTTTTGGAGGATAGGGGAGGGGCAACCTGTCGCCCCGCCAACCGCTCCTGATCCGCATTACATCAGCAACAGCAGCACCTCCGTTTCAGTCCTCTGAGCCCTCCTGACCCTCACCCCTAATACATCACCCCCTCTCCCCAGTTTTCCTGTGATATAAGCTACTGTGGAAGCTCCCAAATGCCTCCTCCCTCCTCCCCCGTTCCCCTTTAAGCCCAAGGATGAGGCATGATAGCAGAGAGAGAGGCAGAAAGGGAAGCAGCAAGATAAGAAGGACAAAGGAAAAGGGCGGTGGAGCATAAAGATAAAGTCGGGAGGGAAAGACAAGAAGGAGGAGAGAAAGCGAGTGCGGAAGGAAGGGAAATGAAAGGGAGCATGAGGAGAGGGAGGAGGAGGAAAGAGGCAGGGTAATTAGGGCTGTTTCCTGATTAAGAGCTCAGTGGAAGGGAGGCCCCCAGAGGAGGCGCGGAGCGGCACTGTGGGAGCGCCAGCCAGGAGCACTGATACCACACAATCGATTCATTAGCCAGACAGTGGAAGCCTTAATGAGGCTGACGCCGCAGCTCGCTCTCCCCAGCGAGAGGTGTCAGGAGCTCGGGAACGATGACGCGCCGAGATGGAGGGGGTCGCTTCAGATATCCACATACACTGACATGAAACATAGACCTGCACACACGCGCACACACACAGGCGCACGTCATCGGGCAAGAATACACACACTCTCGGATACACCCCCTTGAGGTGATCGCAGGAAGAGAGAAACACACACACACACACACACACACACACACACACACACACACACACACACACACACACAACACACAGAGCACCCAATTAAACATTCGTCGCAGCGCTCCCCGTCTCACTGCTTAATATCTATTTTATTTTGGTCTGACAAAGGCAGCGTCTAATGAGCAGCGGAGTCAGTGGGATTCTCCCAGGGCCCAGAGACACAAACACAGAACATCAGCCGAGCTGTTCCCTCTAATTCCTCTGGATTGTTCTCCTGACACCGGGCGCTGCACTCACTCTCATTAAAGGCACTGTCAGCTAGATGAAGTAGCAGCACGCCAACATCACTGTAAGGCAGACAAGAGGGCAAATTAACACCACCCGATTACGCTATCGTCAGCAGCAAACTAAGCAGCTAATCCGGATCCTGTTAAATTGTATGCAACTAGTTGCTGTTTTCATTTACGCACCAGATGAGAATTACATGTTTATCAAAGTCATTGTCTCCGTCTCTGCCTGCCTGCTGATGTGCTAGTGTTCATAGTGGCAAAATCTTGTTCGGTGAGCTATTGATTGCTAATAATTGATGAAAATACACTTATAGATTTAAATGATTGATGCCACTCTTTTGCTAAGTATGAAGCAGCCTGCTAACCTAGCTTAGCATAAAGACTGAAAACGGGAAACAACTAGCTTCTCTGTCCAGAAGTAACTAAATCTACCCACCAGCCCCTCTAAAGCTCATGATTAACATGTTGTTTCGTGTGTTAAATCGACAACTTGCTGTTTCACGCAGTAACTTCCTGGAGTGTCCCCTGGTTTCCTGGTAACCTAGTCATGCACATAACCGCACTGTAAAACACCAACATGTGGATTTTACACTTCTGGTTATGGTATGGATTAAACGACGAGATCTAGCGTGTACATTAGTGATCTTTAAAGGTGGTGGTAGGTGGGTTTTGCTTCCTTTGGACGGAGCCAGCCTAGCTGCTCCCCATTGTTTCCAGACTTTATGCTAAGCGACTGCTGGCTCTGGCCTCATATTTACAGTACGATGTGGGAGTCGTAGCAATCTTCTGATATAACTCTCAGCAAGAAATCAAATAAGCGTATTTCCCAAAGTATTTTCCAAAAGTATGAACTATTTCTTTGAACCTGATTCTAGCTCTTCAGTCCTCTTTGTATCATATTCCAAACTGTCAGGCAAACTGTATATCAGAGCTTTCTGCTTCAGTAGAACATGCGTCACCATTATGTAGACTAAACAGGCACATTTTAAGCTTTTCTTTTATTACTCCTTTATTTCAGTATTTTTTATAAATAGTTATTGCTCGTCTTATGTAATGATATGTTTATGTATTGGGGTTGCCTATGACTGCGTTTCAGGTTCAGGGGAGCAAACAGAGGGACGCACTCACACATGGAGACGTACAAAATCAAGTAGAACACAGGCGGGAAAAATATTTTTGTTCTTTTAACTTTTTCTTTTTTAAATAAGTGTGTTTTTATCCTTGGTGGTGGTGACAGGCAGAGGGCATACAACATCAGCAGTCCAGTGTAAAGAAAAATAAATAAGGCCCTCCGTTTTGTAGGTTGTTTTTGTTTTATTCCCTTTCTTTTCAAAAGTGGTAGTAAATGTAATGCAGTCTGTTTTCAGTCCTTATTGTGCAGCTGAACTATGTTTTTCTTGAGTCCGGGGTCAGTGTACAGCAGGCGTCGGCTGCGACATGACAATTCCAATTCAGCCATCGAAGAGGTCCCACTTTCTACTGCATGCTTGTGCACTAAAGCTCCACTTCTGCTGATAGAACGAGACAAATCAAATTTTACTCAGTAGATACAGTGAACGGTCTCACGGCTTTACATTACAGTATCCAACTCAATTCAACTGTATGTTTTGGCCAAATTTGCCCATGTTTCTCAATGCAGCGCTAATGCAGGATAGAAGAATTCTGAGGAACTTCTCTAATGGCTCCTATACGGACGAGGAGTCAGAGATAATCTGTACAGTTCAATGCCTTTGCCTGCCTCCTTCCCTTTCTGCCTGTCAGCCACAGGCAGACCTAGATGATATTCTCATACACAAGCTTGTATACTACTCAGAATGATGTTGTATAATGGCTATGCATTTGGTGGTATAGCGTGAATATTTGAGACATTGTATTTGATACTCTTCTTTACCTGTCAGTAACGTAGCTCCCCTCTGCTTGTGCTTTCTCTGTTCCAACAGTATAACAACTTTTATTTTCCGTCATACAAGCCCGTGTTTAGTTTTTCTTTTAAAAAGCCAAGGATATTTTTTTTTTACTGCTAAAAAATCCCTTCTGATGCGTTTCCTATGTGCTGTACAAGAAATACTATGTGTGAAAATAAACCAAACTTGTGTTCATCCTTTCAGGTGTCTGCTGTGACGATCTTTCTTTCCTTTTTAAATGCTAAAGAAAAAGCCAAATAATTAAACGAGGAATATTTTATTTATCCAGAACCACTTTTTCATCCATTATTCTTCCTGAACATCCATTCGAAGGAAAAAATACACCGTCCAAAAACTTTTCAGTAACCTGCCATAACTGAATTTACAATAGCTCTCAGCAGTCTGTCTTCACCAATATTACAACATTTTGGCATACCAAAGATTCACCTATCACAGCAACAAAAAGGCAAATTAGTGATTTATCAGTTAGTATAGTATGTAGAAAAGGTCATAGTATGGTACTGTATGTCATAAAAGTCACAGGGTAGTGTCATAAAAAGTCATAATACAGTTTGTATATGTTTCTATAAAAGTTAAAAAGTGATGATAACAGTGAAAAAAAAATTTGATTGTATAGTATGTTAAAAAAAAAGTGATAAAGTCGTGGCATAGTATATCAAAAAAGTCACAATATAGTTTGACAAAAAAAGTATATTCTGTTAAAAACTGTCATGGTATAGTGTGTTGAAAAAAGTCATAGTATAAAAAAGTTATAGTGTACTATGTTCAAAAAAAGTTATAATAAAGTCAAAAGAAGGTGATCACAGGGGCCAGGTTAGCTCAGTTGTTAGAGCGGGCGCACGTACATACAGCTTTATTCCTCAATTCAGAAGGTCATGAGTTCCAGTCCAACCGACATTTTCCTGCATGTCTTCCTCCTCTCTCTCCTCTTTCATATCTCAGCAGTCCTATCCATTGAGGGCAGAAAAAGAATTATGAAAAAATGCCACAAAAGTGGTAAAAAAAAAAGTCATACAATAGCATGTCTAAAAAAGTTATAGTATAGAATGTAGAAAAAAGTCATGTTATGTTGTGTCAACAAAAGTGATAAAAAAAAAGTCATGGCATAGTATGTCGTAAATATGTGAAAAAAAAGTGATAGTAAGGTATATCGGGAAAAAAATAAAAAATAAGGTAGTATGAAATGTCCAAGAAGTATAACAAAATCATAGTATAGTATGTCAAAAAACTCATAGTATAGTAAGTCGAAAAATGTCTTATTATGGTATGTCAAAAAAAGTGATAAAAAATGTCACATGTTGAAAAGTCATAGTATACTAAGTATAATAATTTATTAAAAAGTCAGTATAGTATGTCAAAAAAAAATAATTTAATTGCAAATCAAAAAAAGTGTTACAAAAATCATAGTACAGTATGTTGAAAAAGGTCATAAAAAATCTTGTAATGGTATGTTGACGAAAGGGATAAAAATGTCAAAGTATAGTATGTCAAAAAAAGACAATATGACATGTCAAAAAAGTGATAGCATAGTATGTAAAAAAAAGTACTAAAAAAGTCAAAGGATAGTATGGAGAAAAAAGTGATAAAAAAGTCATAGGATAGTATGTAAAAAAAAGTCATAGTATGGTGTGTCCTATCACTGTTTTATCATATATACTTTGGTGGCTCATTGGTTGAGTCATAGTACAGTATGTCGAAAAATATGTTAAAAAGTCATAGTATAGTATGTCTAAAAAAAGTCATAAGAGTCATAGTATAGTATGTCAAAAAAGTCATACTATAGTATATCAAAAAAAGTGTTAAAAATCATA
The DNA here is from genome assembly GCF_008692095.1 of Etheostoma spectabile. Lineage (NCBI taxonomy): Eukaryota > Metazoa > Chordata > Actinopteri > Perciformes > Percidae > Etheostoma > Etheostoma spectabile. The sequence goes on from NC_045741.1 coordinate 34,448,742, forward strand.
GTATAGTATGTGATTTTTTTACATACTATACAGTGATGAAAATGTCATAGTATGATACATATAAAAAAAAGTCATAGTACAGTAAGTTGAAAAAAGTCATAGTATGCTATGTCCAAAAAAGTAATAAAAAAGTATTTTTATAGTACTGTATGTTGAAGAAAGTCATAGTATAGTATGTAAAAAAAAAACTAATAAAAAAGTCATAGTATAGTATGTCGAAAAAAGTGATAAAAAAGTCAAAAGGATAGTATGGAGAAAAAAAGTGATAAAAAAGTCATAGGATACAGTGCCTTGCGAAAGTATTCGGCCCCCTTGAACTTTTCAACCTTTTGACACATTTCAGGCTTCAAACATAAAGATATTACATTTTTATTTTTTGTGAAGAATCACCAACAAGTGGGACACAATTGTGAAGTGGAACGAAATCTATTGGATATTTTAAACTTTTTTAGCAAATAAAAAAACTGAAAAGTGGTGCGTGCAAAACTATTCGGCCTCCTTGCGTTAAAACTTTGTAGAGCCACCTTTTGCTGCGATTACAGCTGCAAGTCGCTTGGGGTATGTCTCTATCAGTTTTGCACATCGAGAGACTGAAGTTCTTGCCCATTCTTCCTTGCAAAACAGCTCGAGCTCAGTGAGGTTGGATTGAGAGCGTTTGTGAACAGCAGTTTTCAGTTCTTTCCACAGATTCTCGATTGGATTCAGGTCTGGACTTTGACTTGGCCATTCTACGTTTATTTGGGAACCATTCCTTTGTAGATTTTGCTGTATGTTTGGGATCATCGTCTTGTTGGAAGATAAATCTCCGTCCCAGTTTCAGGTCTTTTGCAGACTCAAACAGGTTTTCATCCAGAATGGTCCTGTATTTGGCTGCATCCATCTTCCCCTCAATTTTAACGATCTTCCCTGTCCCTGCTGAAGAAAAGCAGGCCCAAACCATGATGCTGCCACCCCCATGTTTGACAGTGGGGATGGTGTGTTGAGGGTGATGAGCTGTGTTGCTTTTACGCCAAACATATCGTTTTGCATTGTGGCCAAAAAGTTTGATTTTGGTTTCATCTGACCAGAGCACCTTCTTCCGCATGTTTGGTGTGTCTCCCAAGTGGCTTGTGGCAAACGTTAGACCAGACTTTTTATGGATATCTTTGAGAAATGGCTTTCTTCTTGCCACTCTTCCATGAAGGCCAGATTTGTGCAGTGTACGACTGATTGTTGTCCTATGGACAGACTCTCCCACCTCAGCTGGAGTTCTCTGCAGTTCATCCAGAGTGATCATGGGCCTCTTGGCTGCATCTCTGATCAGTCTTCTCCTTGTCTGAGCTGAAAGTTTACAGGGACGGCCAGGTCTTGGTAGATTTGCAGTGGTCTGATACTCCTTCCATTTCAAAATGATCGCTTGCACAGTGCTCCTTGGGATGTTTAAAGCTTGGGAAATCTTTTTGTATCCAAATCCGGCTTTAAACTTCTCCACAACAGTATTACGGACCTGCCTGGTGTGTTCCTTGGTCTTCATGATGCTCTCTGCGCTTTCAACAGAACCCTGAGACTATCACAGAGCAGGTGCATTTATACAGAGACTTGATCACACACACAGGTGGATTCGATTTATCATTATCAGTCATTTAGGACAACATTGGATCATTCAGAGATCCTCGCTGAACTTCTGGAGTGAGTTTGCTGCACTGAAAGTGAAGGGGCCAAATAATTTTGCACGCACCACTTTTCAGTTTTTTATTTGCTAAAAAAGTTTAAAATATCCAAAAGATTTCGTTCCACTTCACAATTGTGTCCCACTTGTTGGTGATTCTTCACAAAAAATACAAATTTTATATCTTTATGTTTGAAGCCTGAAATGTGTCAAAAGGTTGAAAAGTTCAAGGGGGCCGAATACTTTCGCAAGGCACTTAGTATGTAAAAAAAAAGTCATGGTATGGTGTGTCTTATCACTGTTTTATCATATATACTTTGGTGGCTGATTGGCCTGGTGGTTAACACTGCTGCCAACATGTAATGACTGCAACATCCTGATCTGATACCCAGTCCAGCCCTTCTTCAGATGCTTTTTTATCACTTTTTTACATACTATACAAAGAAATTTTTTATCACTTTTTTCAACGTACTATGACTAGTCACGGTATGTCAAAAAAGTCACACTAGAGTATGTCAAAAAAAGTGATAAAAAAAAAGTCATAGTACAGTATGTAGAAAAAAGTCCTGGTATGGTGTGTCCTATCACTGTTTTACCAAATATACTTTGGTGGCTGATTGGCCTGGTGGTTAACACTGCTGCCAACATGTAATGACTGCAACATCCTGATCTGATCAAAAAAGTCATAGTACGCTGTGTCGAAAAAGTGATAAAAGTCATTGTATAGTATGTTAAAAAAAGAGATAAAAAATCATAGTCTAGTATGTCAAAAAAGTCATAGTATGTTATGTCGAAAAAGTGATAAAAAAAAGTCATAGTATAGCAATTTGAAAAAAGTGTTAAAAAATCATAGTATAGTATGTCAAACAGAGTGATAAAAAAGTGAAAGTAGAAGTCATAGTATAACATATCAACATACTAACCTATGACTTTTTTAATTTTTTTTTCGACATAATAATACTTTCTTTGACATATCATAAAATTACTTACTTAGTAGCCTATCACTTTTTTAATCACTTTTTTTGACATTCTTTACTATCACTTTATTTTACATTCTATCCTGTGACTTTTTAATTTCTACATACTAGACTATGACTTGTATCACTTTTATCTCACATACTATGACATATATATCAATAAACACTACAAACAAACACTGTAAATGAATCAATTTCTTTGACATACTATAATGTGACTTTTTTCGACATACTATATATGACTAGTTAAATAAATGTTTTGACATACTATACTATGATTTTTTAACACTTTGACATGCTACACTATGACTTTTTATCACTTTTTTCAACATACTTTACTATCACTTTTTAACTTTATCTTTTTGACATACTATACCATGATTGCACTTTTTTTGACATTGTATACAATGAATTTTTTATCCCTTTTTTCGACATACTATACTACGACTTTTATTGACACACTATACTATAATGTTTTTACTATATTATGACTTTTTTCACTTTTTTCGACATATCATAATATGACTTTTTATCACATTTTTTTTAACATAACACAATGTGACTTTTTTGACAAACTATACTATGTCTTTTTAATCACTTTTTTCAACATACTATTCTATGACTTTTTTATGACTTTTTTTTGATATACTATACTATGACTTTCTTTGACATACTATGAAATCATTTTTTATCACTTTTTTCGACATACCATAATATGACTATTTTGACATACTTTACTATGACTTTTAGCAATTTTTTCAACATACCATACCATGACTCATTTTGACATACTATATACTATGACTTTTGTCAACATACTACACTATGACTTTTTATCCCTTTGTTGACATACTGTGATTTAAAAAAAAAAATTTGACTTATCATAATATGACTGTTTTCAACATGCTATACTATGACTTTTTATCCATTTTTTGACAGACTATTCTATGATTTTATAACACTTTTTTCGACTTACAATAATACGACTTTTCTTGACATACTGTACCATCACTTTTTAATTAATTTTTTTGACATACTATTCAATTACTTTTATCACTTTTTTCAACATACTGTATTATACCATCACTTTTTTATCACTCTTTTTCGACATACTATATAATGACTTTTATCAATTTTTCGACACAGCATAGTATGACTTTTTTGACTTTTTTCGACATACAATGACTTTTTGATCACTTTTTTCGACATAGCATACTATGACTTTTGACATACTCTTTTATCACTTTTTTCGACACACTATCATATGATTTTTTTAAGCACTTTCTTGGCATACCGTAATATAAAAGTAAAAGTATGCTATGTCGAAAAAAGTGACAAAAAAGTCATAGTATAACATGGCGAAAAAAGTGTTAAAAAAACCATAGTATAGTATGTCAAAAAGAGTGATAAGAAAGTGATGGTATAATATGTCGAAAAACTGTGATAAAAGTGATTGAATAGTATGTCAAAAAACTTAATTAAAAAGTGATAGTACAGTATGTCAAGAAAAGTCATATTATAGTAAGTTGAAAAAGTGTTCTAAAATAATAGTATAGTATGTCAAAAAAATGGATAAATGATGAATGATCATCACAGAATGCTGCGCGGCCAGTTGAGGAGTTGTATTCAATCCGAGCACGGATATTTACTCATATTACTCGTATAATACTTGTACTCGGCAAAAGTGCTTTATCCGTACCGGATACTCGTTTCAGCCGGATACTTGGATCACCCCTACTGTATAGTATGTAAAAAGTCAGAGTATAGTATGTCATAGTATGGTTGTCATATCACTGTTTCATTGTATATACTGCACACTAGAGGCTTATTGGCAGAATGGTTAACACTGCTGCCATCAAGTAAACAACAAGTAGTCACTGCAAACTCAGATTCAATAACCAGTCCAGACTGGCCCTTTTCCAGATGTTTTTTTGACACACTATACAATGACTTTTCGCTCACTATTTTTGACATACTATACCATAACTAGTCAGAGTATAGTATGTTGAAGAAGTGGATAAAAGGTCATGGAATAGTATGTTGAAAAAAGTCATAGCAGTTGGTAGAGCAGGCGCACATATGTATAGAGGTTTAATCCTCAACACAGCGGTCGCGGGTTCCACTTTGACCTGCGGCCCTTGGCTGCATTTCCTTGCCCCTCTCTCTCCCCTTTCATGTCTTCATCTGTCCTGTGAAAATAACGGCCTAAAAATGAATGCCCAAAAATGTAATCTGTAAAAAAAAAGTCATAGTATGTCAAAAAAAAAAGATCGAAAGGTCATAGTACAGTATGTTGAAAAAGTTCATGGTATGGTAAGTTAAAAAAAGTGATACAAAAGTTGCAGTATGGCATGATAAACAAGGGAGAAATTAAAATCGCAGTATAGTATCTCCAAAAAAGTGATAAAAAGTCGTTGTACACCATGTGGAAAAAAGTCATAAAGTAGAATGTTGAAAGAAATTTTAGTATAGCATCTTGAAAAAGTCATAGTATAGTATATCAAAAAAGTCATAGTATAGATCAGCATTCACACAAAAAAATCATTGCAAAGTAGGTCTTAAAATTGTAAGAAAGGGAGCCAGCATCTGATACGAATGCACACAAAACAAAATATCTATACTATATCTATATATATCTATATCTATATCTATGTCATATACTGAATGAATCCCCAAATACATCTGTGAATCATGTGTGCACTTATTAATAAATAATGATAATTGTGGTTTCAACAGCAAGACCTTTTTGTGATCAAATTCTTTTTTATTCAAAGAGCCAAACAAAAGTTCAAAACACTGGTCCAGATGACAACACACAGAAAAGTACAATACACACACTGAATAAGGCACAGTGCACATTTTCCACAATGCTTCTTTGCAATTAAATGTTTCACTCTAAAACAAAAAGGAACAAAAACACAACAGTAAGAACCATGTCTGCAGCTCACACACAAGACACACAGAAACAGACACAGACAAATACACAAAAAGCCAACAAGAGGCATTGACAGGGAGACCGGCACAAGGCGAAAGGGACCAAACACTCACACACACACACACACACACACACACACACACACACACACACACACACACACACACACACACACACACACACACACACAGAAGTGAGAAGGCTCTACCACAAATCTACAGCATGGACTTCATGGATCCAGCAATGCTGAGCCAAGTGTCGAAAGTCCTTCCTGGGGCTCCACCTATGCGAGCGGTGGAGAGCTCCATCTACACGACATCCAGAAAGAAAAGGGTCCGAAGTACGAATGGACAAGTCATGAGGTGGTTTCCAACAGGTTGCAATCATTCTCACAGCACGTTTGAGTTCTAGAGAGGAGGGCTGAGAGATCATTCAGAATCAAAACACTGACAGTAACAGGCACAGTATGATCAATCAGGGCAGATATTTTGGATGAAATATTGTTCCAGAGAGCACTCCCAAAACATATGACGAAATGTACCTTGAGCTTTTAGTGGGCAGAACATGCATTAAGGACTGGTTGTTACCTTCATGTGATGCATTTTCACAGGGGTGAGATATGTCTTATGAATGAAATTGTAGTGAATCTGCAGATGGTCTGGATTGCGTGATATATCTGCACCATACATCATGCCAGTCAAGATCGATACTCAGTCCTGGGCAATCGCGGTCCCAGATCCTCTCAATAGGAAAGCCAGACCAACCAGATATCCCCAAGAACTGATAAAGTCTTGATACCATACCAGTTTTTTGGCTGCATAGTGAATAATGTCTGGATAGGATGGATGTGCAGAGCCCTCTGCCAGGAGACACAGTGTTCCTTGAGTGCTGATCCTAATTGAAGGTAAATGAAAAAAGAGGCACGTGGTAGATTGAATGCGTTTTGTACGTCAAAAAAGGTAAAGAGCCAACCTCGCTGAAAATGTCTTTTAGACAATTAACCCCCTCTGTCCCACTATGCAGCTGTTATAGGCCCCCCATCAATCAGGAGTACTGTGTAGTTGAATAATGGAGAAAATGTGTGCCAGTCACAAGCTGTATGGCAATATGTTTCAGCCTATCTCCAAGTTTTGATAAGATGAAAGATAATGGGGCCAAAGCGTAGCTGGCACTGTTTGTTGAAGATACCGGCAAAAAGAACGTCATGGAGTGGCCAAGGCGCTGTCATAGCACTTCCTAGGGTACTCCAGCAAACGGACGTATCTGGGTTGAACCAGGCGTATTAACAGCAGCAGCTTAAAAACGCCAGCGGTTAAAACCACAGTTTCAATTTTGAACCAAAAGAAAATGAATGAGCCTAACTGATTTATTGTACCACCTGTGTCACCGTAATCCTTTACTCAAGACAGGAGATAATGTTTTATTTTCATTATCCTCAGGTTCATTTCTCTAACAGTTTAAGCTTTTCTTCTTGGCAGGACATTCACCACTACACCCACAATCACTGAAGAACTTCCTCTTGGGTATTGTTGCCATAATAATCCATTCCTCAGCCTATTGCACTGCAGATCACCTTCGTCTTGCCACACTGTGAGCTAGCACAGCACAAACACACAACTGTATGTCGGCGTTATTTACGGAGAGCACCAGTCACAGAGGAGCTTTCCAATGCTGTGGGTTTAAATCCTAGTGTTTAAAGACACTTTCTTATACATGAGGATGCAGAAACTGACTAGAGGAGAGGCTTTCTGCTGTTCCCTCAGCAAGAGAGAAATGTTCCCATCGCAGGAGAGTAGAAGCAGAGTGTGTACTCACCATTCACATATTTCATTTTCTATCTAAATATTTCTAAGATGCTTTCTGGCACCCCACTGTGATTACACACTTTTCTGGCTGTAAGGGTTTAAACAAATAATCAACAAATGCTTCTTTAGATTTTTTGTTTCAGTTTTAAACATCCAAAGGTAAAACTGGCAAGAATCTGACCTGGTTCTGGGGCTGAAAAACCCATTCTGACAGCTGGGACGGCAGTGTGCAACCCACACCAGCTCTACCCTTGCTACCCTTCGCACAATCACACCTCTATTGATCCTTAAGTAGCTGTCTCAATCTGATGCTCATGAAAGACAAATAATCCACTGCAGATCTCACATAACACAAATGACATCCTTGTTTGCCTTTAGAGAACTTTATTTACATGTCCATATATAGCAAGGTTCAAGGTTCATGATGCAGTTGTGAAAATACCAGTCTGCCTATATGTGCCCTAACAAATACAATAAAAAAAAAGCATTTAATGTTGAGTGTTAAAGATGACGATGACGAAGCAGAGGCCACATCCCCAAAACGTGGAGAGTACCTGTCATAGCAGTTTAAACTGACTTCAGTTTTCTACTCTCTGGGTTGTGGTTTTCTGTCCCAAGCTGGTTTTACCCAAAAAAACATCTCCACGATAAGTTTGTTTTTGTTCTTTTAAAAAGAAACAAAAAAAAAGAGGAACAAAGACAAACTCTCAGGACACTTAGAGAAAACCGAGCCCTGTTTTGTCATGTGCTGGAGATGATACAATCATGTTGCTGCTGAAACTTAGCCAGGAGAAAAGAAAATAGCTGGAACCTCACAGCACACCACCCTGCCATCTGCCACACATCTGCTGCCCCAAGGAGCAGCCACGTAACTGGACCGGACCAGGCCAAACCGGGCCGAGCTGACCCAGTATGGGACTCTTTTTTTTCTTCCTCTTTTTGTTTTTCTTTTACTCCGCACAGAATATGGACCGTATTTTTCCATTGACAGTTCCCAGCCCTCTCTGAACCCTCCCCGCACTTCGTCTCTGTCTTCTTCCACTCGATGCGGTCCAACTGTTTGCGAAAATTCAAAGGCTAAAAAAATAAGGTTTTTTTTGCTAATTTCTTGTTCACTACAGAGGTTTTATTTTGTTAAAAAAAAAAAGGAACAAAAACGAACAAAAGCAAAAGTTCTTTGGAAGAATCCCACAATTGCGCATCTAATAGACTAACCAGCGTTCTCAGAGCATTAAAAACGTTTTCCAGAGATGTGACTTTGTGCCCCCTTGCTTCTCTTTCTCAATTCTTTCACAAACATAAACAAAACAACAAAGTACGAGATTAGTGTCTCTTGTTTTCCATGCCACCGACGCTCTGTACAGTCATTGGTGCAGGAGGGAGCATTGGCTCCGCCCCCTGATTAATAGTTTTTTCCCCCCCAGCCAATTATTGTTCAGTAGATGACTTCGTAGACTGTGGCCTTCTTGTCCCCGGAGCCGGTGACGATGAACTGGTCGTCAGGGGAGATATCACAGCTGAGAACCGACGAAGACTCCTTAGACTGAACACAGACAGGAAGCAATATTAGCTACAAACAGTCAATAAATCATGGATTTGTACAAATAGTTACACATGCAGTCACATTATTCAAGTCTGATGTATTTGTGTCCAAAAATAACTTCAATATTTATATATTATGAGGATGAAGCGTTAATCACATTTGAAAAATGACAAAACTGGATTGTTTCCAGACCAAATAACAATTTCTTATTTTTTCACCATCTTACAAAGTCATTTTCTAAACAAATTAAGTAAGTAGCATTTGGATAAAGCTCAATGTTTCATGGCCTACCTGGAATATGCTGGATCCATAAGGTGTCCGCCATGCATTGAGGAGGTTATCTTTGCCCGTGCTCACAAACCATTTACCTACAGGACGAAACACACAACCGTCAACAGATAAAGTCTCAGGGGAGGTGAGATATGGAGAGGCCTGAGACGAAGCACGGCCTTTGTCAAGAAAGGGAGAGGTGAAAAGAAAGAAACTGCTTCTGGATAAAAATAATGTTCTGCTGAGTGAGTGAGTGAGTGAGTGAGTGAGTGAACATACCACAGTAGGCGAACTTAAGGGAGAGAACGCAGCTCTCATGGAGGTGCAGCTGGTACTTGTCAGGTTTGGAGACGTGCAGAACTTCCACGTTACTGCTCTCCATTCCCACAGCCAGCCACTCGCCTGTCGGACAGTAGCCCAGAGAGAAGATCTGGAGACAGAGAGGGAAGAAAGGGATCAAAGGAAGGAGAGAAAGAAATGGGATGATGAGAGCGTTATGATTATCAGCAGTCTGACAGCACATGAAGGTCCAGTAGTCTGGACTGCGACAAGTCAGATTTATGTGCACGCACACGCACCCACGCGCACGCACACACACACACACACACACACACACACACACACACACACACACACACACACACACCTGCGAGGTGAAGTCATGCTGCTGGAGCTGGCGTCCCTCTCGGAGGTCCCAGCAGCGGACTGTGTTGTCCAGCCCTCCCGTCCACAGTTTGGTTCCGTCGTTGGAGATGTCGATGCAGCTTGCTCCGTCTGTGTGGCCCTGGAACTGCCTGCAGGGAGGACACACACAATAACATGCATAAGCACACACCTCTGGACCTCACTGGCTACCGAGCCTCCTCAGTGATCTTGGCTCAGTAAATACTACAATCTGTTATTTGCTGAGGTTTGGTTTTCTTTTTTCCTACTACTCGAATACTCTTTATTCTTTAAAAGGACCAAACTGCACTACATAAAACCATTTCCAAAAGCATGCACGACGCTATAACTTTCCAGGTGCCTTCTGACTTCAGGTCATTTAAGTACACTATGAAAATCAAGACATGGCTGTTGAAGCTACTTAACTGTTTGCATGAAAAAGAGGGAATGCATGTCTTCACCACAAAATAGTCCCAGCAGAAGTACAGTATTTAGCATTGACCGGCGCCACATACCATAGAACTTATAGCCCGCCTCTTGATACTTAGATGTGTGTATTGGCTGATAAAGCACTGAATTTGAAGGTGGGTATATCATCTGAGCATTTGCAATACTATCAATTAAAAATAAAGTTGCATGCTATGGTGCTTTAAAGAAAATGGACTGCATCTGATAAAAACGCACCCATGTTAAAAGTCCACCTTCTTTGTACTGGAATTATCCACAGTGCCCATCTGCAATGTTTGCTTTTTCATCACTCTCTACTTTATGATCGACAGTGTAGAATGTGAAAATTCAGACATTACACTATTTCCTCTGTCTCTCTGTGCAGTCGTCTCTGCCTTCTCATTTCCCACTCCATTGCTTCTCTTCCTTTTCCATCACTCTCTTCTCACTTTACTCCTCTCCTCCTTTCTTGTAACTTGACCAGAGTCTGGCCATTTCCCCGTTTCCATGACATTTAATAAAACTAGTTAAAATGGATGCAGGCTCTTTCTTCTCCTCTTACCTGACCAGCGTCTGGTTGTGAAGGTCCCAGACGACAATGTTTCCGTCGCTGCAGCAAGAGAAGCAGACCTTGTTGTCAGGGGAGATGGCCAGAGCGTAGCAGGCGGGTGCAGAAGACGTCAGCTCCGCTTTGATGCGAGGAGTGGGCGTGGCCAAATCCCAGATTGACAGCGTGCTGGCCTCCCCGCCGACGATCAAGGTCCTTCCGTCTGAGAGCAGCTTGCAGGAGCGGATGTAGTTATCCCTGTTCTGATAGGACACGATAAAACGACGCATATAAACATTTATACACAATAATCCATGTTCTAGTACTCTGTAACTGATGACAAGGGGATACAGAGACACAAAGTTAAGCGTGCTGCTACAGCAGTACCACAGCAATAAACAAAGGTGCTGGAGGATTTGGCTTTAGGGCAACAACACAAAGCTAATTCATCAACTAAAGTGTGTTTTTATGTGTGGAGAAACAAGAGCATCACTTTTGGAAGTAAAGCAACATTATTAGACAAAAGATAAACAAAAAAAAATGTAAATACGAGTCTCAAAACATCCGTCTAAGCCTCTCCCTTCCTCCTTGGTGTCTCACCAGACAGTCCAGCTGGGCCATGGGGCTCTTGCTTCCAGGCTGGCTGATGTCCCACACCTTGACGCAGCCCTTGCCTCCGGTGTAGACGTGGCGCGTCGAGGTGCTGATGGTGACGGCACACACCACCTCTCCGTGGTTCAGGGTGTGAATCTGACGGGCGTGGCGAGGGATTCCCGGGCCCAGCAGGGCGTCGGGGGGAAAGGGCACCGGCTGCATCTGGCCGTCTGCGCTCACATGGAACGAGTAGGCGCTGCAGAGAAGAGACAGAGAAGAGATCTGTTGAATAACAGAGATTAAAAAGCTGCAGAAAAAAACCTTTCTGGTGGAACAAGAAGCAGGAGATGAGAGAGGGCAAACATTTTATTGTTTAGTCTTTGTTTCTAAAAGAGGACTTGGTTGAACTGTTCAACAAACAAGAATAACAAGTAAATAACTTTGATGAGCGCCATTTAAGACTGCTAAACAATCACAGAACCTTTTTTGTGTAGACATTTTTCTCCTCAACCAAGCTCATCTACTTTAATATGTGATTTTTGCATTTCCAAGAAGTACTTTTAACAGACTAACACTAAGTGACTAAAACTTGACATTTATTAATGTCTGAGTAACAGCAAAATACTATATTTAACTCCTTGAGTCTATTGAAGCTGCTCTGCAAATATCACTGACGTCACTTCGTCTACATTGGCCATTTTTCTGCGGAAGGAAAACAAATATTCCAGACAAGTCACATTGATAACAAGCTTAAGTGCTTTAAGGGTGAATAATTATTTAAAAAGGTCCTTGATGCATGAACACAGACTTAAAAGTGCAGTTTATTTAAATATTTTCCTCCTGACTTTTCCATTGTCTTCTGGTGTTGTAATTGTAATTTAAATGTAAATGTAAATGTAAATGTGCTGTATTTATATAGCGCTTTTCCAGTCTTAACAACTGCTCAAAGCGCTTTTACATCTACAGGAAACATTCACCATTCACACACATTCATACACTGTGGCCGGGGCTGCCGTACAAGGTGCCACCTGCTCATCAGATATACATTCATACACACTCACACTCCGATGCGCAGCACCGGGGGCAACTCGGGGTTCAATGTCTTGCCCAAGGACACTAAGTATAACTTTAAGTATAACCCCAGTGCAGTTAATGGTGAATAGGTGAAGATTTGAGTGATAACAGGCAAGGAGGAGGAAACTCACGGTTTTCCGGAGGCGGCTGACTGCAGGCTGGCAGGCAGCCCAGGGACCCTCATATGCGGATGTGGAGACTCATAGCCCACCTGGAGAAGAAAGAGATATGTGAGAAAAAAAAAACACTACAAACGATACCCATGTTAAAGGAGAGGAAAGAAAAGGAAAGAAGAGTGTTGACTCATAAAAAAGGTAAGACAGAGACACAGATGAAAGATCAGAATAAAACGATCATATAAAAGTAAAGACAAGTTTCAAGGGCCAAAGTCAAAGATTAGACACGGTAAATGACAATGCAGCTGCTCTCCCTCTAAAACACTCCCTTCACGCGCACACGCACACACACAGACACACACAGACACACACAGACACACAGACACACACACACAGACACACAACAGACACACACACAGACACAGACACACAGACACACAACACACACACACACCACACACACACACACACACACACACACACACACACACACACACACACACACACACACACACACACACACACACACACACACACACACCTCTTTTGCCCTCTGTGATAGGTTTATATGCTGAGGTATTACATATGACAGTGACACTGAAAAGACAAATTATCTGCAGAGTGTCTAGCTCACCACAGGGGACCGTCCGTAGCCTGCGGCAGCTGCCGCCGCTGCTGCTGCAGCAGCTCCGTTCATCTGGGGGGAGACTAAGTGAAGGCCGGCGCCATAACCCGCCGCCCCGACCAGGTCCCCGTTCACCCCTGGAGGCAGGCCGAAAGCCCCTGGAGGGTATGCTCCCTGCACCGCCAGGGGGTTTCTCAGACCCAGAGCTGGAGGAGGGAGAAGGGTGAAAAAGACAACACAGCGTCAATCTACTTTGAATTATTTAAGTGAAAGGATTATTATTATAGGATTATTGACTGAGGCAACAAAATGTCAGTCATTCTGAGACTTTTAACTGTCATTTTTAGCAAAGAACAGAGTCAGTTCAACATTTAGTAAGGTGAGTGCATCTGCAGGGCCTCCCAGTGTATGAGACTGTTGTGACTGACAGGCGGGGAACATGCTGCCGCCTGCCATACAAAAGGTAGGAAAACATCCAAACTGCAGCACTAGACCACTACTGCCCCCTGCTGGCTACAATGCCTTCCTGCAGCAAGACTGTGTGTGTATTGTGTGCTCATATCCTTCCGTCTGAGAATGTAGCCGCATCTACGAGCGTGTATGTTATGTATGCATAATGGAGTGTGTGTGCGGGTGGGGATAACAGGTGATGTGAGGGGGAAAAAAGAGAGAAAGAGATACAGTGGAATTGATGGAAGCTCATTATAAAGCAGCTCACAGTCACAGTCCATCACCTCCCCTAATCTTTTCATTTAAAAAGTGAGGGGCGCTGAATATTTTTGCCCACAGCTGCTTATTAAGTCCAGATGGTTGTGGGTGGTGGGAAGCTGGCTGACACCCATACCAACTACTGCGGCCCGATGCTGATAGAATCACTACACGTAACAAAGCAAGTACAGGCTAAAAACTCATCTCTGCAGAGGCAGATTCATATTTTTAATTGATGCTGTGTGCAGTGAAAGTTTTTGTCCCTGAGAGGAGGGATGGAGACATTTTGGTGTCCTAAGATTTTCCAGTGATAGGCTAGCTTCACAGTTTCACTTCACACCAGCAACTTGCTACCCTTGAACAATTAAGTACAGAAGATATGGTCTTTGGGGAATAACAGAAAGCTCATGGGATGTCCTTACCGAGGGGGTCGACACCAGGCTTGCCAGGGACAGGTCTGAACTGCGGAGGTCCGCTGGGTCCCGGGGGGTTGGACTCTTGAGACATGGGAGTCCCTGGCTTCATACCTGGAGTACTGGACTTCTCCCTCTGGGATAGCAAAAAAAAAAAAGAAAAGTGTTAGAAAATAAAGACGGAAAAGAGAATCTATTTAGAATGAAAAGTGAGCAGAATACAGTGTGTGCTGACAGCACAGAAACAGTTATGACCTATACTGAACTATACCATGTGTATTATACATGAATATCTGCATTCATGTGACAATAATACCCCAAAAAACATTCAAATGTTTGTGCTTTTATGGCTTTGTCTAGTCCATTTAGACAGATGTGTAGGTGTACCTGTGGGGGCTCTTTGCCACGAGACGGGGAGGTTGCGCTGCTGGAGGAGGCCAGGGAGGCGGGGCTGGCCTGCGGGGGGCCGTCCTTACGGGACAGGGGCAGCTTGTCTAGGCCGTTCTCCCTGGACGAGTAAGAGTGCACACTGCGAGGGGACGACGGGTCCTGAATTGAAAACGTATAAAACTTTGTTTCACTGGACAGAAATAAGAAGAAATGGTAATTTATTTATTCATTCTAGTGTTTTAGTGCTGAGGGCCACAGAGAGATCACATGGAAATCTCTCGGCCTCTTTTTCCCCATGACAAAATCAACAAAAATGTTTTGACTTGCTTTAGCAGTCCGAGCAAATCAAATTAACTCTGTGTTTTCCAAAATATGACATTTCTGTTACAATCTGTCTGCAAAATCAAAATAATTGTTAGGTACTAAAAACAATAATTTAGGAATGTACCCACTTGATTTGTCTGCTGAAGCCTCACATTAGCTTTCTTTATACTTTTGCACAGAACACTGTCTATGGAGTTTGTCCTGCATCATTTACATTGGAAACACAGTCATGGCCTTTATGAACATGAGGAATGATTACAGCAAGCAAAATCTGTTTCACTGTTCATATGGACAACTGACTGTTGTTTTAAAACAGACTTGAAAAACTGCAAAGCTATCCTTTAACCACTTGTGCCAACTATAGTTAATGAATCAACTTTTTTATTTTATTTTTTATTTTTTTTTAAATCACTTCCTGGCACCAGAGGAGTTTTCCAAACAAGATCAAACACTGCAATGCTTTCAGGAACTGGTTATGGTCTCAGTTACTGTCATCTCGTGCACAATGGACAATAGTGTATTCATTTGGAAGTCAAAGATAATGATAATAATAAACATTGATTGGTGTTTTTTTTTACTTTTGTTACCATACTTTACCAGAATACTTATTTTTTATGGACCATGAGTCTAAATAATAAAAGGCTATCTATCTATCTACATACATGAGAAAAACATTATTTTTCAACATCTTACAAGCTTGCTATTCACTTTGCACTCATTCATACAAACTATTAAAACCTCAACAGTCATACCTAGAGAATTGTATGTATGACTGGGCATGGATTGCAGTCAAGTGTGTGAATGCATATGTACTTTATGGTTGAGTATGTTGTGAAATAAGGGCAGACAGAGGTGTGGGGGTATTTTCATTTTCATTCAAATGAATAATATGATGGTCTAGCTGGGTGTGTTTACATGATGTATGCAGATGAAAGCGGTGAATTGAGGCCAATAGAGGCCGGCGGCCGCATACTAACCTCATCCACCACCAAATTATCATCACTCTTATCAGCATCGCTGCCCTGTGAGAGAAGAGAGAGGAAGTGAGATTAGATATCTCTGCTCTGCTGTCTGATGTATGTAGATTTCATGTAGAAATATACAACACACAAAGTCATACGCAAACAGAGGTTGCCTGTGTGGAATCAAGCACATTTAAAAAGGTTTTATGAAAAAATTTGTCTCAAAAGCTTTAATTGTTACACTGCAAATAAAAGGGAAATTAAATATCTTATCTTTAACATTTTACTGACTGAGATGGTTGGAAGTAAGGCTGCACAATTAATCGCAATTTTCTCGAAGTTCGCAATATGGAATAGTGCAATATCCAAATCGCACGTAGGTGCAATATTTGTCAAAAGGCAAAATGTGTGTCAAACCATTCTGAATGAAGTATTGTGGTGCTGTAGAGACGTCCAGGTCTACAAATCCTATCCTAAAGACTACAGAAAACATCTTTGATAGGAACAGATCCTTGCAAAATTTGTGATCAATCCCTTCAATATTGTGAATCATATCACAATATCAGTGAAAATAATCGCAATTAGATATTTTCCTCATATTGTGCAACCCTAGTTGGAAGTAGACGCAATGGACAGCGCAAAGGTAATTAATACATTTTCTATGTTTAACTTGGAGAGGTGAAATCCTCTGAGACAATTCTGTTTTTTATTACTGCAGGTCTTCTTGAACAAAAAAATGCTGAACTTGATAATAAAAAAAACTACCCAAGATTAATTTATTGCACAATAAAAAGAATCCCTTACAGAGCTTTATGTATCTGCTTTTCCAAAAAAAAAAAAAAAATACAGTGATGGGAGGCAGGGAGTGTGAATATTTTAATTACGGTCTACAAGGAGAGCAGGTCTCCAAAGTCCGCAGTTCAGACACCACTGGTTGTATCTGGTGAGGACTGGCAGGGTTGGGCAAAACTTTCCTTCAGTTACTGAAACATTTAACAGAGTTATGAAAGTGCCTCACATAGTCGGTCATGAACTCCTTCTCATCAGCTTTCCTCTTCTTGCCGTTGCTGAGGTAGTCTGCTGGGCGACCCTTATCCCCGTTGGACAGAGAGCTCTGCAGAGCGAGACAGAGAGGGGAGAGGAGGGGAGAGGGTGAGAATAGAAAGAGCAAGACAGTAAGACAAAGATCAAAGGTATGCAGGGGGGGCAGAAAGGGGAGAAGAAGGAATGAAAAAAGGAGTGAGGGCAGAGAGGGAGGAAGAGGGTGATAATGAGGTGAGAGGGACTGCATAAATCATGTCAGGCTCATAAGCTGTGGAAATGAATGTGAAAAAATATCAGCCCGCATTGATTGTCCGGCTCACTGTAGGAGTGAGAGGAAGAAAGAGAATGCTTCAAGTTTTCTTTAAGGCCACAGAAAAGACTGTGAAGCGGAGTGTGTTTTGGCACTGATGCAGTTTTTTTTTAAAGCATTATTGTCACATTTTTAGAGTGGTATTGGTATATTGTTGAGATATAAATTGTTGCATACAGGGTTCAGCATCAGTTCACTGCAATCCAAGTGTGTGGAAAAGAAATTTAAGCCAACGAGATGTGGAAAAAGGTGCCAAAATACAAGTGCGTTCCAACTGACCACAGTGAACAACACTTCTAAGAGTATAAAGGTGCACAGAAAACTAAAATCCTAAAAATGTCAGTTTTATTAAGTGCATGCAGTGTGGGTAAAGGCATGTTCTACTTTTTTGCTCATTTCCTTCAACTGCATGTCAAGTGCAATATTAGTGAACTATAAAATAAAGCTTG
Organism: Etheostoma spectabile; assembly: GCF_008692095.1. Classification (NCBI taxonomy): domain Eukaryota; kingdom Metazoa; phylum Chordata; class Actinopteri; order Perciformes; family Percidae; genus Etheostoma; species Etheostoma spectabile. The sequence goes on from NC_045741.1 coordinate 34,466,586, forward strand.
ACAAGAAATTTGAACATATTTTTTTTTAACTTAGTTTAAACATAGTAACATAGTTTTACAGCCTTATAAATAAAAGAAAAAACTTTTTGTGGAGTGGATACCCATGTACAACACTGAATTTGCCTGCACTCTCAAAAACTGCTGAACAAATGTGTGAGTGTACTTGACATAAGTGATTGTGTAGTAATTTGTACTCACTGGTCCTGCTTCACGGTCTGTTCATTCCAGGCAGAAGCACCAAAAAACATCCAGGAAACGAGTCACAGGATAGCAAATGCAGATAAGGAGACACACACAAACAGACACACACAAATGCAACATTAGCCACGATCAGCTCACATCCCTCCACAGCTGATGATTCAGAGGGGAAATATCCCTGAGGAGTGTAATTATCAGCACCACTACTGTGGCCTGCCAAAAATCCAAAGTAAAGCCAATCATCAGGATGATGACAAGCCAAGTTTCACTGTTCACTCTACCACCACCTAAGAGAAACGTTTTCATCTCTAAGAATGCAGTCCAACTCTCGTCCCAGCCATAAACTCATCTAGAGTTTATCATCTACACTTTTTGTTTTGCGGAAGACAAACAAAGAAAAATAAGTAAACGTGTCAATTTAAAAAGTGTTCCTGTACCTCTGTGGTGCTCTGCAGCGGCAGCAGCTGCTGCTGCTGCCTCTAGGTGAGCTCTCTCATCCTTAGCAGCTAGCTGAGCCCCCAGAGCCCCGGACAGGGCCAGCAAGCCGGAGCCTCCACCGAGTGCCAGGCCAGGGTGAGGCAGTCCTGATGGGTGAGGGCCCATTTGCAAACCCTGGGCATGCTGAGAGAGGTGCTGAGCCTGAAGCTGCTGCTGCAGGGAGGAAGAATAGAAGGAGTAACAGAAAGATAGAGGAGACAGAAGAAAGATGGATTTGGGTGACTTACAGGTAATGAAAGAAGTGATTTAACAGAAGTGATCAAGAAGAGGAAGTAAAGCGAGGGAACTAAGTGCTGCGATGTGTACGGGGTGAGAGATGCTAGTGGCTCTTTAGGAGGGGAGGCTCTGCATATCAGCGTGATGGGAAATAAAATGACAATACCTTCAACTGAAATATTATTTAAAGCCTGTTTTAATTCTCAATGCATCCTATTTGCATTTAAAATCAAACGGTACATTTGATTGGACCCGTCATTTAATTGTTGATATTGTTCAGATAGCTGGTAAGGCCACTTGACTGAAAAATATAGAAAATAAATCTTAAAACCAATTTTTGGTATTTCAAAATAGTCATCCATCTTTATGAAATCAATCTGTATATTTTGGAGTGGGTAAATGGATGTTTGCCTCAATAAAAGGAAAAGAAGGAAACTTAAATAAATTGGTTAAGGTACACACGCTATAAGGCAGAGGGGGGAGCCCACGTACCCCTATCGAAGCATTTAGCTCCCCCATGGTCACCTGTTTGGCGCGCTCCATGGCCTGGACCACCTGTTGTTGGTGCTGTGGAACAAACCAAGATGTCAGTGAGGGCAGGTGGATTCAGATCTAAATATTCTTACTTAAAATTCAAACCAATTTTAATCTGTAAACAATCAATATTAATGAGGGGTAATGTTTCTTAATTAGGGTAAAAGTACTCAGAGTCTCACAAATAGCATATTTGAAGGAGGAATGCGCTTTGTAGTTCTGTCCATCTGCAGCTCTGTGTGTGTGTGCGGTGTGTGTGTGTGTGTGTGTGTGTGTGTGTGTGTGTGTGTGTGTGTGTGTGTGTGGTGTGTGTGTGTGTGTGTGTGTGTGTGATACTCATTGTGTGTATGCATGTGCACGCCTTCTGTGTGGGCTACTGTCATACTGGAGAGAGAGATGGCTGAATGCAGTACAGTGTGTGTGCCCCACCTCCTGTGACAGGAATGGGATGAGCTGAGCACAGATCACGTTCAACCGCTTGGCAATCTCCGTCTGATAGGAGAGAAAAAAAAAAGATACTGTTGGTATGATGAATAAACACGCTCAAACATTCTCAAAGCCAAGATTAAACTTCAACAAAAAGAACACACACACACACACACACACACACACACACACACACACACGCACACACACACGTCTGCTTCTCCCAGGGCCAGAGTGGTAAATATTTCAGCTGCTTACATTTGGTCCATGCAAATGGAAACTCTGCCAGGGAGTTTGGCTGAAATATTCATGGACAGCATCTGCTGCGGCCTCAGCAAGCCCACACAGTGAGTGTGTGTGTGTGTGTGTGTGTGTGTGTGTGTGTGTGTGTGTGTGTGTGTGTGTGTGTGTAGGAGAAAAGATGCAATATTCACCATGTTTCCTCAGTGTGTGTGTGTGCGCGCATGTGTTTCTTATGTGTCCTTGCATGTCTGTGTGTGTGTGTCTGCATTTTGCATGCTTTAGTGTGTGTGTGTGTGTTTCCTGCTGGGGGTCAGTGATTCTTGCTGTGGGTGTGTGTCTGTCTCGATCTGCTCTACTACACAGCCAACAGCATGCCCTCCCTCCCTCCCTCCTCATCTCTCTTTCCATCCCTCTCTCCTCCTTTCCATCTTTCTTTTTATCACACTCCTTTTATCCATTTCTCCTTTCCCAGTATTAGTGCAGTAATCACTGCTACAGCAATGTCATGCAATGACCAACACACACGTTTAGTGGCAGGACCAACGAGGCTGTTAAGGCCAGTAATGATATGCATGCAGAGATCATGACAACATCATTATGACCACGGGGTGTTTTTCTTGTTGACAGCTAGACTGTGCTGTATGTGTGTATGCTAGCATATGTACACACACACACACACACACACACACAACACACACACACACACACAAAACACACACACACACACACACAACACACACACACACCACAAAACACACACACACACCACACACACACACACACACACACACACACACACACACACACACATTTATTGATGCTGGATTGAACTTCCACCCCTCTTTTCTCCCTCTCTCATGCTCTCTCTCTCTCATTCCTCTTGCTTGCCCACATCTCTCCCTCCCTCCACTCTCTATTTTTCAGCCAGGCAGCATGCTCCCCCTCTCCTCCCCTCCCCCATTCCCTACATCCTCTGAATCCATCACCCCCCACCCCAAGGGAGACAATGATTTCTTGTTAGAGAACTCCAACTACTAAATGACATCTTCAGGAGAGAGAGAGGGAAGAAGAGAAAGAGAGAGAGGCTGTGGGGGGAGAGAACATGAGAAAACGAGAGAAAGAGGGTAAAAAGGGGAGGACAAAATGGGAGAGGGGAAATGAAAAGAAGAGGCGGAGGAAGGAGAGGAGGTAGAGGAGGAGGAAAAGGGCAAATTGGTTTGAGGAAATGACAGCCAATGAACGAAGGAAGTGGGAGGGAGGAGAAATAGACAGAAAGAAGAAACAGAAGGAAGGCAGGGGGAGTATTGGAGGGGTGGGTTGAGGGGATGGAGATGCAGCACGACAAAAGCGAAGCAATTTAGATGGTGAAATGAACGGAGAGAGAGAGAGAGAGAGAGGAGAGAGAGAGGAGAGAGAGAGAGAGAGAGAGAGAGAGAGGAGAGAGAGAGAGAGGAGAGAGAAGGAAAGAGTAGACGGCAAGAGGCAGTGACCTGATTTAAAGTGAAATTCAGCATGGACTATATGTCTGTGAGGAGGTGGAGGGAGGATGTGCAAAGGAGCAAAAAAAAGAGAAAGAGAAATCAATGGGAAGGAAGAGAGACAGGGATGGTGAGGAAATGGAGAATAAGAGAGAGGAGCATTTAAAAAGACAAAGTAAGTAAGCAATTGCAATTTGGGAATGGAGAAAAGAAGGATAGAAGACGGAGAAGCAGGGCAGGAGTGGGGAGACAGGGATGGATGGATGATGTATGGGGCACAGAGGTAGTAACAGACAGGGATTTATGACGGGTGAGAGGGGAGGCTGTTCTGGAGGCTCGGGGAAGGGCAGAGTATTCTCATCTGTCTGCGGTAGAGAAATGAATTCTGTTTGTGGATCCTATTAACGTCTCCACAGCATAACGGCGCTATATAGGTCCATCAGAGAAAGGATTGACATTACAGTGGTAGAGAGACATCGAGAAAAACACAGAGAGAGAGTAAGAGACACAGACTTTTCTGAAAAATATTAGTTACTTTGCGTAGAGCTGATTGGGGGCAAAAAAGGAGGCAGTGATAATAATCCAAGAGAATAATGCAAAGCTTTAGAAGTATGAGGCCGGAGAGATAAGAGAGAGGGGATGAGACACAGAGAGGGAGAATGAGAGAGACACTGCGCTCACTCACCTGTTTGTGCATTTCAATGTTAAGGCCGTAGGACATCTCGTAATACTGAAAGACAGAAGAACATCAGTTAATATACATGATTGCACATAAAGAATATGTCGAGTTGACTGACATGCACACAAAATTACGTGTGAAGTACATCAAGGAGTTTTTATTATTTATATTACTATTATTATTATTATAAAATAAATATTGCCCATGTGGATATAGGAATATGGCTGTCATTTTGAAACACTGAATGACGAATGCAGGCTTTTGGAATAAAAACCAAGCACAGCAATGAATTATTAATCCAAACTCAATACATACTGAATAATACACAAATTATGACAAATGTGGTCTTCTTTTTCAAATAGGAATCTTAAAGTTACATCACTACACCCAAAAACATGTTACATTTACTGCACAACAGTAACAACTGAATTATTTGTATCCCAGCAGCTAAAACTGATGCATTTAGGACTATTTCGTTTTAGTTTATCTGCAAGATGAAATGTAGAAGTGATACAAATGATAACAAATATATTCTATATTTTTCTTATTAGAAAATATTTCTACAAAAAGCCTCAAACCAACAATGAATTAATCCTGCACATACACAGACATGTAGGCAAAAGTACTGGTTTACCAAAGATTAGAAAGATATTAATTAGCAGCTGAAAATAATCCCCAACAGATACACTATTTAATTATTTCTAAATACTACAATGCCCTGCTGTTTTAGGAAATGACAGCCTTTTACAAAAAAAATAAAAATAAAATAAAAATGGTACTACATGTTTTTAAAACACTAACGTCCTCAGAGTACCATCAGGAAAGGGAAGTCAGAAAGCATTTTTAAGACTAAAATATTGTTGGTTTTGATCTTTTTACAGGATTTGTTAAAAGACTAAAAATCAACTGAAAAATGCCAGGCTTTTTCCTTAAGATAAAAATAACCATCTTGTTAAAAAAAGAAAAAGAAAATTCTTTGGAGATAAAAAAAACGAGGACTAGTTAAGCAGCTCAAAACATCTAATGTCTGCCTTAACTTATGCGTTGTGTTATATCTGCATAAATTGCTAATTCAGTGGTTTTTACACAAATACATTCAACAGTGGGAGCCCAGAACCACTTACAAATTATTTTCTTGCTCCTAGCTTCAGACGATGCCAGCCCTCGCTTCTGCACTCTGAAGCGCACATATGTCCCTAAAAGCACATTGCCACCAATTTCACCTCAACTCTGTTGAAAGTCAATGGCACTTAAATGACCCGGAGGAGCGGTTTGGAATCCAGAAACCTGAAGCGAGGCAGGGAAATTGTCGCCAGGCAGAAGAAGGTGACAGACTATTGCAATAATCATGTCTAATGTGAGCTATTTGACCCTGTCTTTTACCCGAAAGTACAAGGAGCTGTATGGAACACAGGAGGAGATGAATGCCACAGAGACGGTCTCTCTCACTCTCTACCTTCAGAGATGGACGAAAAGAAGAACATTTTAAAGTCAGATGCCTCAAAAAGTGACAGGCTGACATTTGCTTTTCAGCGTGGCTGGTTGTGGAGAGAGGAGATTGGCAGCTAGGCAGCCAGAACAGGCTGGCAGGAAGGGAGAAGAGATGGCAGGGGTCCTCTCTCTCCAGACATCTTTCCTGGCAGTTATCACATGCATGTGTGTCGCAGGTGTGTGTGTGTTTGTAGCACAAGCCTGCAACTGTGTAGGGGTGTGTATCCATGTGCTTTGTGTGCATGTTTCCTTGCGAGGGTGTGTGTGCGTGCACTCCTTTTTCTGTGTGCCACCATAAAAGATGCCTTTCCTGGCAGCTGCCGGCTCCGCTTGGCAGTCGGTGTGCCAAGTTTCGCCTGTTGCTTAGCAACATCCAAACTCATCCAAACCTAAATCATCAGCCAGAAAAGGAGCCCTGGCCTGTGCCTGATGCCAACTACCCCCCTTACCCTCCACTAAAACTTCAATCCCCCCCACAAGTCTACGCTTTGTGCCAAGATTGCCACATAGCTCTTTTTTGGCGTAGCGGGGATTTGGGCAGCCTACACTCAGTCAGCTGAGGTTGTGTGTGGCTCTGATCACAGGTAAAAGGCTGGAGGGTTTGCAGATGTGAAAAACAAGAAAGACAAAGTTTTAGCCTTTCCTTTATCCAGAATTCAAACCATGGTCACATGCTCAGTTCTAAAACTTCCTCTGCCCATGATAAGATGCAAAAGCTTCAAATTTTAGAGAAATATCTACAATAAGTGGGGAAATTGAGCAGCAGTGTTGGAGAAGCAGTGTGGGAGGCAATGACTGACAACAAGTGACACAGCCGTAAAACAACTAAGTCTGCATAGCTCAGTGGGTAGAGTATAGGGTGGGGCTGCAACGACAATTACAAATCAATTACTCAATTATTCTCTTCATTAACCGATTAATCATTTCATCTTTAGAAAAACCAAACACAATTTCCCAGAGACACACTCAAATGACTTAAGCTCAAAAGGTTATTAACTTTAATAAAACCGGCTTATTCACATTCAAGGATTTGAAACAAGTACACTTTGGGACTTCTACTAGGGATCAACAACTCCACAGGTTTGTCAGGATCCTGCCTTTGTGCCACTCTTGTGGCCATTTAGTGTATTGTGTTGTGTTTAGTGCGTTTTCCATGTGCTCTGTGGTTACCTGTCTGTTATGTGTCTTTGTCTCCACCCATACCCTTATATGGTCTGCACTTCCTGTCTTATTAGTTTCCCTCTGTTCTGCTCCCACTTGTTCCCTATTGTGTAATTAGATTCCCTCCGTTTGTGCTATCACCTGTTCCTCATTACTGTCTTGTCCAATCCTCTATCTTTCTGTTGATTGGTCTGTGTATTTCTACAGTCCTCTGTTCCTTTGTCTCTTGTCGGTTCGTCTCTCTGTTCGTTCCTGTGAGAGTCCTGTTTGTTCGTAGTTGAGAGTTTCTAAGTCGTAGAATAGAAATAAAGCGTGTTTGTTCTGCACATTTGCCTGAAAGAGTCTTGCATTTGGGTCCTCTTGTTGAAATTGTGACAAGGGTACCTATAACCTGTGGATCCCAAGACTCCGGAACAGTCTTTGTGTTGAAATTTGCCTTTCAACCTCACAGATTTCTTTTAAATTATTACTGAAAACTCATTCTCTCTCTCTCTCTCTCTCTCTCATATAACAGATACTAAACTATACCTTTAGGAACCTCTTTTGCTTAATGTTCTATTTTGAGAGAGGTATGGTATGCTCCTTCAGACACAATTGTTACGGAGACAAAATTGAGGTAAATTTACTTTTTACCACATCTGTGCTGAAAACTGTAACGGATACGTTACGATGTTTAAAATATGTCACCATTAGTACTGAGGATACCCAAGATGATGCCAAAATTATACATTTTGTGTGTGTGTGATCAAAGAATAAATAAGCTTATGAATCAGACCAGGAATTAGATGCCAGCTTTGCACTTAGGAGTTGATCATTTGACTGTACATAAAGATGGCTGTTAAAAAGATTAAGAGGTTCTATACACAGCTGTAGACAGATGTGGACACACATCAGTAGTATACAAAAAGAAACACTTGCAAGCACAATCTTGTGCTTCTGCAGTCCTATAGTGTGTGTGTGTGTGTGTGTGTGTGTGTGTGTGTGTGTGTGTGTGTGTGTGGTGTGTGTGTGTGTTGGGGGGGTTGGGGTTGGTGGGTGTTTGGCAGCTGTTAGCAGATGAAAGGGGTTCAACGGACTTGGCACTGCACTTGTTGTGGAGAGACACGGCCTGTGTGTGTGTGTGTGTGTATATTTGTGTGTGTGTGTGTGTGTGTGTGTGTCTCACCATAACGTAGTGCCTCTGGATCTCTGTCTTCTCTGTAGCCAGTTTCTCACATTCCAGTTTCAAACTGCAAAAAGAGAGAAGAGTAACACAGTAAATATGTTGAGTATTGATTTGTATGATATCCCAAGTAAAAATACACAATGCAGTTAGCAACATGACAACAAATTACTCCATGCTACATCACTTTCTCCGTCACCTATCTCTCCTCTTCTTTCTTACACTCAGTGGGGGAGGAGGGAGCAGGGCGACTGGGATGCTGACAGCCCATTATCACCTCAGAGCAGAGCAGAAATAGACAAAGTCACGCTTGGAGCCTGAGGCACAGCCAAGGTGCCTCTCTCTCTCCCTCCCTCTCTCTCTGGACAATCCTCAATCTATCCATGTGCTCTCCACTCATCCTCATTTTGTAGCTTCCCCAATTACCAGCCAGTCCACCAGTCTCTCAGAACGCTCCCCCTTCATTCACCTTCGACAGCCCACTCTGCCAAGTTTCACCGAAGTCGAAGCCTCTGATTTAAATGGGTCAAAAGTGCCAGTTCTGCCCGGATGTGTAATAAATCTGCCTTTTTCTGTTTTAACAATCACCTCTCTTCTTCTGTTCAGGACAAGACCTGTGCCTGTTGCTCAGTTTGTGAGCATGTCAGGCTACTACAGCAAGGTCTGGAAGATTTAACACACACACACTCACACACACCTCTGAAGCGATAGCAGCCAAACACCTCTCTCATGTGTCCCATATTTCTGTCCTCTGTGTCTGCCTGTCTCTCATCGCACCCAAACCAGTCCCTGTTGTCCTCTTAAACAGGATAATGGCCAATGGACACACACAGGAAAACTGGAATGTGAGAAACCGGCTACAGAGAAGACAGAGATCCAGAGGCACTATGTTAAGGTCACCACACACACACACACACACACACACACACACACACACACACACACACACACACACCACACACACACACACACACACACACACACACACACACACACACACACACAACACACACACACACACACACACACACACACCTCCCTTGTTACCTCTGTAACTCTCTACATTTCTCTCACCCCATCTCCTCCAACTCCACCTCCATCCTCAGAGAGGTAGTATATTTTGGGCCTTCGGCAGTTTATACTGACTGTTTGCGGGCAGCAGATAGATTGATGGAGGGGGTTGTGGTGAGGTAGGACGTTGGAGGTGGGTGGAGAGAGTTGGGGGGGGGGGGGGTCATTTGGCAGAGGAAAATTAGAATATGATTAATACCGCAACATTAGCCCCAGCCGCAACAGGTAATAACAGCCTCATCCGCTCCCCTTCTCCAGCGTGGCGTGCGCACACACATAATTGACTCATTTATCATTGCCAGTCAGTTGAGGAGAAGAGGGACGCGGGAGAGAAGCATGGTTAGAAGTGGGAGAGGGCGGTGGAGGTAGTGGGCGAGGGGGTAGTGAGGATTAACCCCCCCCCTATAGATTTTATTACAGTGGAATTGCCTCTCACTAATGCAACTGTGTGCATGCCTGCCAGTGTGTTCATCACAACGACAAATGCGCACACACACACACACACACACCACACACACACACACACACACACACACACACATGAAATTCCTGTTACCAATGTGAGGCTGTGATTAGGACTGTAACTTAAGATTGTTTTCATTAGCAATGAATCACTTGATTATTGCTTAATTTATCACTTACTCCTTTAGTCTAGAAAATGTAAAAACAATTCTAGAGCCCATGATGACGTCTTTTTCTGTCTGACCAACCATCAAAAAACCCAAGGATTCAGTTTATTTAAAGTAGAGAAAAACATTAAATCCTCACATTTTAAGAAGCTGAAACTGGAGATGTTGTTTGTTAAATGACTTCAACAATTGTCCCCTGCCAATCCGGCCATGAACGTTTGTTACATGTTTCTCTTTTCTCTCTTTGTCCTCATTCCTCTCAACGACTTAACAAAGCCATAAAATGCCCAAAATTGTATTTTCTGTAGATCACTGATCAATTTATCAACCAATCATTCTAGCTCTACAAATAATGTTTAATGACAAATTATGGTTCATGGATGCATGCTTTCTTATACTACAGAATTCCCAGGGGGTCAGGACATTTGCGTAGTTTAAGGTGTTTGAAAATGACTTTGTGGTCTGAATGCCACATCAGATTGTGTTCAGCGAAAACAACTGAAGAAAGTCAGGGGGAAGAAATAACTTCTCTATACCCGTAAAATCAGTCCTCAGGTTTTTGGCAAGGCGCTCTAGAAGAAGCACAATAGCACTACAAGGTTGCGCGCACACACACACACACACACACACACACACACACACACACACACACACACACACACACACACACACACACACACACACACACACACACACACACACACACACACACACACACACACACACACACACACACACACACACACACACACACACACACACAGCAGTCAGGCAGTTATTGTGCTTACAGGAAAGACCCCAAGGTTGGATTGTACTCAGAAAGAAATAACCATTCCTCACAAAATGGACTTCAAGGAATGGAATTACTGTGTGTGTGTGTGTGGTGTGTCATTATGTGACTGGTAGAGCATAAAAGAGGGGAAGAAAATGAGGGAGGGATAGGAGAGCGGTGAGCAGGAAGTGGGTATTTCATGTCGAAATGATTGCCTGTAATAATTAGTCCTTGGCTCAGCACCATTTACTGAGAGGGGGGGAAAGAAGGTTTGGAGGATGGAGAGAAAGACAGCAACACAGAAAAAACAAGACGGTGAGAGAGAGAGAGAGAGAGAGAGAGGAGAGAGAGAGAGGAGAGAGAGAGAGAGAGAGAGAGAGAGAGAGAGAGAGAGAGAGAGAGAGAGAGAAAAGGAGATTGTGTGTGTGTGTGTTTGGTGCGTCCAATCTTTCACTGGCGGTGACAGGAGATTAGATGATCAGCCGAATGCGCTACAAATCTGCAGCCTGCCAGCCTTCAGACAGCTCTGTCAGAGCTGCACTGCTAACTGAGCACACGTACACACACACACATACTCACACTGAAACACACCAACATACCACTTGGAGCATGGAAGCATTTAGGTGTGTGTATGTGTGCTTGTACACACTAAACCAATCTACTTAGAGCATATACTGCAGGCATGTAGGCACACAGAAACATAAACACACACTTGAGCACACACAATGTGTACACCCACCCACACACACACAAACCTGCTGAACAAACACAGGCATGAACCACACACACACCACACAACACACCACACACACACACACACAAACCACACCACACACACACACACACACACACACACACAACACACACACACAACACACACCACACACACACACCACTAATAAGCTACAGACTGAGCACAAAACGCACTTTGCAGAAATGTGCCGAGTGCCTTTTTTTAGTCTCCATGTTTGAAACAGGCTACTGGGTATTGTAAAAATACCAACTCCTTCCTTTTGAGTGTTCGTTTTTGTTAATACTTTTATTTTCACTATTCCCTCATTGATTATTTAACCTGAGGAACAAAGACATTTTAAATTTGTCTTTTATATAAAACACTTGTCCTTTTTTGGTTTGGTTGTTAAAACTGTGTTCACACACATATAATTCAAAAGACCATTGATTTTTTTTTTGGCAAAAAGGCATTAGTGTGAGCAGGACTACAGAAACTGAAATATTCAATGAGTTGGTGCCAGCTGATAAAATAATGATATACTTTTTTTAAATGAAAATCAGCTGTATAATTTTTCTGTAAACCATAGAAGTACAATGTTTTTCCCACAAGCGTTGGGCAAGCGGCACCCCAAACAAGTTAAAGAAAAACAAATTAAAACTTCTCTTTCCACCAGCTAACTGTGTGCCTGGTCTAAACAAATACACACCACAGAGCAGAGGGGGCTCAGGGGTGCAGCTCTAAAACTCAACACTTTTTGAGAAGTGTTGAGTTTGAGAAGCAACTGGAAGAGTGTGTATCTATGACTGCAGTGAGACAAGTACTTAAATCTGGTATTATGTGATTAGTCAGATTCTCAGTTACTTTATTTTATTGTATATATTTTCTTATTCAAAATCATGATTTTAGTAACTTTGTACTGTTCTCTTAAAACAAGTCCTGTGCTTAGAAACTAACACTGATGACATTTGTTATTGTTCAAATTAAAGGGTTTTGCAGGAAAAAGGCAAGTAAAGGACAGTATCTAATACAACACTAGTAAAAACTCATGCATCTGAGGCTAAAACTAATAATTATTATCATTATCAATTAATCTGTTGTCTATTTGCTTGATTGATCTCTTAATAATATGGACTGTGAAATGACATGAAATAGTGCAAATGTCCATCAAAAAGTTCCTAAAGCCTGAGGTGAAATGTTATTTTGTCAACAGCTCAAATCGCAATTTTAAATGTCAAAACAGAGAAAAGCAGAAATTTGTGACATTGAAAAAAAATCGAAATTTTTGTCTTCATTCAGTTTCAAATGAATTAAAATGACCAATTGTGTCAGTGCTACATTTCACAGCAAAAGCATACATCCTGATTACATTGTTATCATTTTCAATGCAAAAACCTTTCCAGGCAAATTACTCAGCACTAACCATTCTGATCCTTAATAATCCTGACATGCTGCTACCAAGTCTGGTTCCACCATCAATTCAGAACATAAACTTGTTCTGCAGTCTGGAGTCCATCTTTGTTTTGGCAAACAAGCATCATAGCTGGCACAAATGCCATACAAATACAGAGCAACCAGCCAGTAAAGAGAACACACGCACGCACGCACGCACGCACGCACGCACGCCATGTAGTAGCTGCACAGGTGTCGTGCCTTTACAGTGTCAGGACTTAGCCCGCCAGCCTCCAGGTATATGACTGTTCCCTTTACATCACATTAATTATTGATCAACCTTTCCTCTCTGCTTCACTGGAAAAACATTCAGCTTCTCTCCCAGTCTCTACTAAAACACACCCAACCACCGGGGACCCACCTAACTCGCCCGTGTATGCTCCAACGTCTCTCAAGGTTGTGTACAAGAACGAGCGCGCGCGCACACACACACACCACACACACACACACACACACACACACACACACACACACACACACACACACACACACACACACACACACACACACACACACACCACACACACACAACACACACACACACACACGGTATCTTGTCACACAATAGCAGGCCAACCGTACCCATCTCTGCTGCCAGACTCACTGTAACAGCGGCTTTTTAATAAGTGTTTGACACGCACACAGAATTAAAACAGGGAGAGGTTGTGGCATACAAACAAGCACACCAATAAAATGCACACGTAACTATAACCAACCCACAAACCCTCAGCCCTCCAGAAAGCAAATATCATTTCATCATTTGGGAAGTGACAGACAGGCAGTTACACAGAGGAATCCTGACTATTTATCTAATTATATCTGTATACACGCACACACCACACACACACACACACGCACACACACACACACACACACACACACACACACACACACACACACACACACACACCACACACACACCACACACACACACACACACACACAACTCAGCTCTGGTGAACAGGCATTTCTATTAGGAGTGGAAATTTAATGTGCTCATATTATGCTCATTTTCATGTTCATAATTGTATTTAGAGGTTATATCAGAATGGGTTTACATTGTTTCATTTTCAAAAAACACCATATTTATGTTGTACTACACATTGCTGCAGCTCCTCTTTTCATCCTGTGTGTTGAGCTCTCTGTTTAAGTTACAGAGTGAGGCATCTCACTTCTATTCCATCTGTGTTGGGAGTCACACATGCGCACTACAAGCTAGTCAGACTTACCGATGAAATAAAAAACTAATTTTAATCAATCCATTATCAAAATAATGGCCAATTAGTTATCTGCCGATGACTAATCAATTAGGTAAACTTATCCGTTCAGCTTTGCTATTATTATTATTTTCATTAGATACACCTATAATGCAAAGTCACAATTTCTTAAAAAAGGTGTAAATTGTTTGTTTTATCCAACCAACAGCACCAAAGGCAAAGACATTCAATATAAAACAGTGTGTGTGGCAGTGTTGGCAGCAAGTGCAGAACACACACACACACACACACACACACACACACCACACACACACACACACACACACACACACACACACACACCACACACACACACACACACACACACACACACAACACACACACACACACACACACACACACACACACAAATAAATAAATCCCTTCCCTCCGTCTCTTTCCTGCCTTCTAATCCAACTATCAGAATCCAGCCACCTTCGCTGCAGACAAAATACACAACTAAGCCCTGCTATTTCTAGAGAACATTTGTTTGTGTGAGGAGACAATTGGTGAGGCCCGTACATGTGTAAGTATGTGTTAAGCACATGCATCAGATTGGGAGTCAGTGTGAAAGGGTCAGTGTGTTTGTGTTTGGCTCGGTTTGAGGTCCAAAAGACTAAGTAAGGTCATCGCTAAACCAACTGACCGCTATCTGTCTGGACCTCTTCAAAACTGACTTTTTTTAGGTCACGTCTGGAAAGCAAACCGTCCATCTGCTTCTGAGAGTTACGCAATTATGGAAAAATATCATGTGGGTTTATTGTGCCGTTTGCAATTTTAAAGGGTAACTCCTGTTTTTACAACATAATGGTGTTGTTTTATATCTCAGAGTAGCATATGGCTCAAGCAAAGTTGACATGCATGACTGGGCTCCTTGGTGATTGCCATACACACAAAAAGTAAAAGCAAGGTAAAGTAATACAATTTTTGCCATCCATATTTCAGCTGCAAGCATTTGAAATGCATTTAAAATTTCATCAGCATAGGACTGGGCAATAAAATCAATCATAATATTTGTCCATTATTAGCCTATAAACTGAGTTGCCCCATTATTAGGTACACCTCGCTCATATTTAGTTTAAACAACACCTCTCTAAAACTCCAGACAACATATAACTTTCATGAATGTAGGATCTATTGCAGGACTGTGTTAGGGCAATTCTTTTGGCAAGGTGTACCTAATAAACTGTCAACTGAGTGTATGGTTAATAGATTTAAAGTCACATAACATAATCAACGTCCACTGTTTTGCTTTACATCAGACAAAACCCTTTAAAAATGTAGAAAAAATAAAACTGTAAAATAAGAAATGTATTATTTTTTATTTGACTTTGCTTTCTATGAGGCAAAGTTGTTATTTGTGATTTTGTAAATGTGTAGATTTTATAAACCAAATTCACTTGACTTAATGTGGAATAATTCATTTGGACTGCAAAGGTTTGTAATATGATAACACGGATCATATCATCACAATACCACTGATAGTCCTATTGCAGCAACAGTTTTCAATGGCAGATGTTCGTTCAAAATCAAAAGGAGGCTGTATTGTTGTTGAGTCTCTGAAACAACACTTTCAGTGCCGTTTGTATGGCAATTATCAGCAAGCATAACCAGTCATTCCAATTAACAGGTCCATCCCTACCTCCCAGATTTAACAGTCTTCCGACAGATATGTAAAGAGTCGTCTGACAACACAATCTGTTAGATAAACTGTTGCCACTGTAATGAGCTATGGTTACTACAGTAGGTTACAGTGTATTCATATGCGGTGTTTTATGCTCAGTCAGTGCATTTACATGCACAGCAGTAATTAGGGTATGGTTTTACCTTGGTTAGTTGAATAACCGGGTTATGCCAGTTCTCCCTGTATACATAAGTGGAGAGCCACATTTTTTTTTTCTGCTATGGCCACGCCAAGACCCGCCCTTCAATAGCGGGCCAATTGGTTGGGGTTAGGTTTTGACCTAGAGAAGTTAAGGTTAGGATAGCCAATTGAACAGGGGTGGGACCTTTACAAATCGGGTTGCGTTACCTTGCATAAGCATGGACGCCTGGCCAATAGTAGTGTGTGAATGCTATTGAAGGGCAGGTATTGGCATGGTTGTAGTAGCAAAAAAATATCGCAAGCGGGGAGGAATGGGGAGAATGACAGTATAACTCTACCTCCGGTACAGTAGGTAGCAGTCTGCCAACACACAACTGTCTTTTTCTTCTGGTTGACCTTTGTCAACATTACACCAATTGGCCTTTCAATTAGTAAAATGTAACAACTTAATTTAGACATTTTTGTCACAGCGTAACCGGGTGTAACACAGTGTTCACGCCAGACAACTGACATCTTTTCCGGCTGATTAGAACGTTATCTGCAACCAGTGTTGGGTGTTTTAGCCAGCTAGCTAGCCAACTAGCTAACGTTAACGTTAGCCAGAGGCAGCTGCTCGGGTTGCTCGGTCCCTCCACTTTTTTGCCAAGACACAGCGTTGACAGCCCCGGAGAAGTACATATCGGTTTAGCCATCTAACTGAGTTTGCGACTGCCTCGGCAGGGAGTAAAACCGACGGACCACAAGCTCTTGTTTTATGGTGTCATAGCAACGACAACTACTTGCAGCGCTAAAAAGCAACAACACTTAAACCAATCATAGCCCAGTCAAGGTTGGTGTATACATGCAGTGATACCGCGGTTACTGAAGGAGTCTCCAATTTTAACCAAGATAAGGTTTAACATTACATGGCGTTTGAGATATCGGGGTATTGCCTTAACCCGAATATAACCACTTTTTTTTTAAACTGCATGTAAATGCACTGAGTGTCTCACAGCCAGTGGGCTGTTGGAGAAGTGTGTGGGAAGGTTGAACA
This sequence comes from Etheostoma spectabile, assembly GCF_008692095.1. NCBI lineage: Eukaryota > Metazoa > Chordata > Actinopteri > Perciformes > Percidae > Etheostoma > Etheostoma spectabile. The sequence goes on from NC_045741.1 coordinate 34,483,440, forward strand.
AAGCTTTCTTGGAAACCTGAAGCAGGCCTGCTTAAACAGCATGCTGTGGTATAGAATAAGGAAGATGCCAAAGGAATCACAAGCTTGCTCTTGCTCTCTCATGACTCATTTATTGTTTATTTTGCTTGCTAGTCTTCAGCACCCATGTTTGGCAAGTGCCCCAGGTGTATTGTAACTGTAACACTTGGTGTAACGTTGAACAACTGCTGCCAGCAGAGCTGATCACACCGTCTCAACCATCAGATTCAGGGGTGACTCACGTTCACTGAAAGGCTTATTTGTCTAGGTAAGTACTGCTCAAAAGGTGGTTCGCAGAAGCTCTGCAAATATTTTTGTGGGGCGTTTTAAAAAATGGTCCCAGTGTGATGACCTTGGATTTTCCACTGATTCACTGAGTACACACAAGACATTCTCTCACATCAAGACAAAAGTCAATGTGCATCCAGATGACCAAGATATCAAAAAGAACAAGAAAAGACAGCTAAGGATGTGGTTAGTATCACAGCTTCTGCTGTTGGTTTGGTTTGTGTGGTACAACTGGATAATAGTTTGTTTTGTTTTTTCCCCCCAGGTGCTGGCTAAAAACATTCAGAAAAAAAGATTAAAAGAATAATTGTATCATACATGGACATGACAACATTTCAACCACAAAGGGTGTTTCTTAGATCATTTTGGTTGAAACATTTTCATTTAGAGGAATTTGGAATAGATTTAAGTGCGCAAGTAATTTTTTGTTTTCGGTCTAGACAAAACAAATAAAATCACTGTCCTAAATTTCAAAATGTTCATGAATTAATCCGCGACAACCAGTGCCAGAAGTTCAACCAACAGATAACACAACAAACATATCAGAAGTGAACCAACGTGATACAACACGGCCGGCTAAATCAAAGCAGGACGAGGGGAGAAGAGTAAGGGAGGGGTCGGGACCCTGTGAAGATTTGCCATGAGAGCGGAGAGAGCAAGCTGGAACTCCACAGCCAGCCCAAATCCCACATTAAAAAGGCATTCTGGGAACATTCCATCACATCAAACACATCATACAGTAATGCAAAAGAAGAAGTCTGCATATTTCTCATATACTTAAACTATTGCATGCATATGTCTTAGTGTTGCTCATAGATTGAGTGTGTGCATGTATGTATGTATGTATGTATGTATGTATGTATGTATGTATGTATGTATGTATGTATGTATGTATGTATGTACGTACATGAAAAACAGTAGATTAAGCAAGGCCAAATAAATGACGTGTTGTCGGGCAAAATAATGAAACCACAACTCCATGCAAAGTCCTCTGGCAACACACTGCACCGGTCAGTCAAATGCACGTAGGTGCACATTCCTGGTAGATTACTTTGTGAACAGGAAAAAATTCCACTCAGTGGTCCAGATGGAGCATAAAATGATTGTCTTTGTGAAAACTTTATAAAGCTGTAAAATCCTGTCTGAGTATTAAAACCACTGTGCAGTGTTCTGATAATTCTGAAAACTCGTCGATATACCCAAACCAGCCTTCCTGGATCGTAGTTCATCCTCTCACCTGTACCTGACGCGTTATTATTGAACCCACCCAACGTCTGAGAAAGGCCTGCCTTTCAATAGCATTCATACACTACTATTGGCAGGCAAGGCGTCCATTCCCGATTTGTTCAGGTCCTATCTCCTGACCAATCGGCTGTCCTAACGTTAACCAACATTAGGTCAGTGCCTAACCCCAACCAATCGAGCCGCTTCGTAGGATGGGCCTCTCATAGAAGTTACGTGGGTTCCCTAATAACGCGTACATGACGCAACACAGTGCCTTGCATTTTTTAAACACAGTGCGGTTATTGGTCTAAATGCCAAATAACACAGAGGGATACACCAGCGTGCGCGCACACACACACACACACACACCACACACACACACACACACACACACACACACACACACACACAACACACACACACACACACACACACACACACACACACACACACACAACACACACACACACACACCTTGGTACTGGGTCTGGAGGAACTGAAACTCCTCCTTGATGCGGTCCAAAGTTTCTGGGTATGTTAGTTTCAGTGACTGGGGCGTCCCCGATGCTGCTGCGGCTGCTGCTGCTGCGGCTGCCACCACTGAGGCCGAAGACCCAGGGGGTGGCTGCAGAGGTGCCTGAGACGAGAAGAATACAGCCAACTTAGGGGGTTTAATAACAGTAACTCAGTAGTACAGCATAGTTACAATAATTCTTGACATCTGCTACTAAAATTGTGTCAACATCCCAGGGCCAATGGTTGAGTAATTTCTGTGTGATTGGACTAATTTCATATGGTAAAAAAAGAAGAAGCTTCACTAAAACAGTTTCTTCAACCTAAGAAGTTGCCTCTACAAAGAATGTTACAAAACAACCACAGGAAACAAAGATCTACATGAGCACCATATCTGTACCTACATGCCTGTGTAACTATAATGAGGGGCTGTCTATTCCAGAGACACTCACATCAGCAGCAGAGAAATATGTGAATGGAGCTTGGATGAGAGGATGGAGAGATACAACAGCTTCTTAGCCAAATGAGCACACTTTTAATTGCAAGTCTGAGTAGAAGAAAGAAATAAAGAAATAGAGCGGTGGAAGGGATAAAAGTGGAGGAAAAGAACCTCATCATGGCTCAAGACCCCTCCCAACCCTGTGCATAGTCTCCCATCTCTGCAGGGTTCAGAGCAATTAAGGGACTCCAACCATGGTGGTAATGCTGCAGGACAGGCGGACAAAAGGGGGCTGAGAGTGGACTAGGAGGGTGGTGGGGGGCTGTCCGTCTGTCAGTCTATTTGGCTCTCTGTCAAAAAAACAGAGTGCAGAGGCCAAGGGGGCCTGGGACAGCCGTTCACAAGCTTCATGATGGTCAAGTATGACAGTGAGGTTAAGTGATAGCCACGTACTGTATTTTTTTGGAAAGTACAGACTACTTTTAATATGGCTCTGTTAGTTTATTAAAGGCCAGAATTTTTTAATTGACTGAACCACATTTTGCACTTTTTCCAGCCTGTGATGGGAGGTGTAAAGAGAGAAGGCAGATTGTGGGAGGACATAGTTAGATATACAGTAAGTAGGATGCTAAATCTGACAAAAACCTCAAACAGCAGAGCAGATGTTAGCGTCGCATTATCTCAAAGATGTTGTTAAATGTATTACAGATCAAGTTAAATTTTTACAGATTTGTAACATTTGCCAATAGAATTTCAAAAAATGATGCTTATGTGGAGTGGACAGCTGTTACAATACAACCGTACCTGCATTCCATTTTTTCTCTTTTTTTTTTACCTTGGACAGTCGTGGAAAATATTTCTCCAATGTGCATCTATAACTTGTAGTCTTTGTGTAGTTTTGTTTGATGTCCTAGACATCAACCATGGCTGTCACACATGTTTAATGAACCACTTATTCACATCACCCAACTCCAATGACAAAATGAATGCCAAGGACAGTGTATTTAAGATGTTCGAGGCATCTGCATGTTGTGCCTACACAGCACCTACAGTTCATACATGTATGTGTAAGGAGACACATATGGCCACAGGTGCGTATATACAATGTGGGGTGAACATAAGGGGAGAAAGACGTGTAAAGAAAACGAGGAAGGTGTTTTAGCGGGTGAAACATCAGAAGAGAGGGAAGCAAATACGGAGGAAAGAGGAGGGAAGTGTGAAAAGAGAAATCTAAGTTGAATTGAGGAGAGGTTGGAGTAAAAGATAAGATGGGTGGGAAAGATATACCATGTATGAGACTAGCAAAGTGTTGGTAAAGTACAGAAAGAGCAGGAGAAAACAGAATGTGTTTTGAAAGAAAAAGGAAAAAGAGACTGCAACGGACCAAAACAGAAGATAGGAGAGGGGCTGTGGCCTCATTGTTCGTCTTTCTAACAAGCTGCTCTCAATCTGTCGGCCAGATCCCCCTTTCTAGAGCACACACTCAACCCTTTTCATTTATGCACAAACCCACCTTTAGACACACACACACACACACACACACACACTTCACAGGGGGAAAATGAGCACCAAGGCCTTTTTTCTAAAAGAGGATGGAAGGAAGAAGAAAGAGGCAACCATCCTTCTCTCCCTTAATCTTTAACATTTTTCATGGTTTTCTATTTCAACATGTGAACAGAAAGGAGAGGGAGCATCTTCCTCACAAATGGAGGCACATATGAGGCAAGAGAGAGTTGTTTTTTATTTTCTGATGTTCAAGAGAAAAGGACAATTTTTTTTAGGTAGTAGAAACCGCTGTCTCTCTGCTGGCTCAGCCACTTAGGACCTTACGCACAACTCCAGACTGCTGGTTAGGTTTGTTGTTATGATGATTCACACGAGACGAGACTGGGCACACAAGACAGATGCTTTCTCGGCAAAGCATTGATCCTATCCCTGCATACATGACCTCTGTCCCCCTACTTACATTTCCTATGAACCATTGCTATTAGTCTTTCAGGCAAACAGCTGAGCAGGCTTTAAAGTGAGAGGTCGGGTCTTTAAGCTGACCTGGTGACCTCCGGGAATGGATCCTCCCTCTTCTCTCTTTACTGAACCATTTAATCTCACTGATGTTTTCCAGTAATGCTTGCTTATAGTCTGAATGTTCATTATTACCTGTTATTTATTGTGTTGTAATCGTAGGCTCTGTGGTGTGTGTGTGTGTGTGTGTGTGTGTGTGTGTGTGTGTGTGTGTGTGTGTGTTTTATTGGTTGGTTATTTGTGCTTTGTTCGGTTCATCTTGTTTGTATATGTGCAATGTTTCTTTGTTGTATTTTGTTTAGGACCCCCTCGAAAACGAGATGGTAAATCACATGGGCTTATTCTAATAAAAGAATTTCAAAGAAAAAGGAGCTAGGCTGGGATCCTCACCTGATAATCCTACACTCAGTTATTCCCTCCCTCTCAGCCGTGTCCTGGGCTTGAGAGCAAACGAGACACACCGTCTGCCCTTGAACAAAGCTTACATACGCTGAAAATCGCTGTTACACAATTACAGACTAGATCTCCCTGTGGCTCACAAATCACAAAGTCAGGTTCTGTAATACTGGGGAAAGATTGCATGGGGAAGGAAAGATTTTCTATGATATGATTAGAGATCATCTGATTCTCATCTGTTTAGATAAATCAGTGGGGAGGTGTTTACGTTGTGACCTGTTCTGCTGCAAAAACCCAGTTAAGAAGAACTAAAGGCTAAAGTTTGGGGGTTTACGGCCACCTATTGCACAAGCGGAATGACACCCAAATAGGTCGCTGTTACATCAGATGTATAGGCACGCAGACACATGTTCACACTAATCTCTCTCTCTCTTAGTCCTTGAAAAGGCCTTAGTCAATTGCAATGATTAAATGCAGACCGTATGATGAGGGGGATGAGAGAGAGAGCGTGAAGGAGTCATCTATGTGAATGAAATTATTTAAATCAGACCTCCCCTTCAGTGGGATAGGAAACAATGTAATAAAGATGTTTTAAACATGCTAACTGGGGGAGAAACAGCTAAACACAAACCATAGCACTTTGCTAGCAACATAACAGATCAGGTTACATCTGTACACATGCATCATATCCAAGGTGACATGCAACAAAACCCATGAATGTGAAGACATGTACACAAATGCACAAACGGACGTATATGCACAATGAAGAAATGGTGCAGAAAAACAGCATCCGTGGACAATTCGGATGTGAGGGACCATTAACAGTGTGGCATTCCCTGAATGAAATCATTCCTGTTTTCATTTGAGTCACCACTAATTACACCGCAAGCAACAAACCACTATTACCTCACATCCTTGCTCTAACACCGCTACCCTCAAAAAAACATGTGCACACGCACACACAGACGAGACAACACGCCCACACATGCCCACTACAAACACTAAGTGGATGTGTGCACGACTAAGTTTTCCACCAAGCATTTACAAGCACACATGCACTTCATTGTATCGACACATGTAGCTCCTACGTCAAATATCAATGGGAATCTGCAAGTGTCTCAGTCCTTACGAACAACGCTGAACCATGTATAATTTGCTTATGGAGCAGAAATGGGGCCATCAGTGTTATTATGTGGTTGTGTGAGACCATAAAAATATTAGGTTAAAAGAACCCTCCTGTCTTTGTACGTCTGCAGGGGATGAGGGGAGAAATGGGTTTCTCTGGGATTACGTCTTTAATTTCCCTTCCCTTTTGCAGTTTTCACCACTTAAAATGTATTTTTCACATGTAGCAAAAAGACAAGATTCTTCCAAACTATTTTATACACAAAGCTCCCACTACTTTGTTATGAGTGGTTGCCACCTTCTACTTCCTTTTCTGCTGCATTGCCTTAATTATAAATCCTGAACAATAATTGTGCCCAGCTTTGACCAGAGAATCTAGTTTATACCAAAATTTCACTGGAAGCAAAAGAAAGTTTAAATTCAACGTAAGATGGTCCTGACTACTGTTCACACGAAAACAAGACTAAAGGCAGACATGCAGGTCTGTAAGACTGTTCTCACTCCCCGATGTGAGTCGAGTGCAGATGTTAGTTGTGTAGGCTCAGATTTAAAACGGTTTACGGCATAGCGAGTCATACTGAAATTTGTGAAAACCATGAAATAAACTTTTGTCATTGCAAACAATAACAGAAGATGGAAATCCTTTCAAAAACGTTTTAGCTATCTATGATTGTTTGATTGCTAACGATAGCTCAAAACGCCATTAAACTGACAGCCTTTGTTGTGTTTGATTGCTAGCTTGTAGCTAGCAGGGAACGAACTATGTGGGTCAGTTTTTATTGTATTGACATTACAAAAGTCTCTTGTTAGCATCTTGTAGGCTACTTGTTGCCAAGTGACGCATGTGCAGCTCCCATCTGCACTTGACTCACATTGGGTAGCTACACTGTACTTACACACAGCGGTGCTTTAAGATAAGTGCTAACGTCAACATCCTAACATTATCACAATGACGATGCTAAGCAGGCGTACATTTTACTAAGTTTATCACCTTAGTTAAGTGTTATAGCCTTCAAAACTAATTAGCACACAGAGTACAGCAAGGGCTGATGGAAATGCCATTAGCTGTACAGGTGTTTGGTCAATGTCATTATCAATTTTAATGGCAATCCCACCATAGCCGCCAAGACATTGAAACAAAACAAAAGCGAACCTCATGGTGGTATTACAGGAAAAGCCAATGTCATTAGGATTCTTCCTCTGGGCACGGTGAATATATTGTATTTTATCTTAATTAATCAGCCAATAGTTGTTGAGATTTTTCAGTCAGCAGCTGGAACAGTTTACTGCCATCCTTCAAACCAGAAATGTTGGGATTTGCAGTTTTGTATTTGTTTAATCGGAGCGCTGTCTCTGTCGGCCTGTCTCTTTTAGCTGGGAAGATGCTGTGCTGCTGCCTCCCTTCATATAGTAGCTCGGCCCATTAGCCAGGCCACTAATTACACTGCTTACCCTCAGAGTCAATCGTCAAGAGTGAACACCCACCAAGCTCTCTCTCCCTCTCTCATCTGACCAAGGATGCAGTGACAGTAAGTCTTAAAACCCAGAAAGGTATTTCTGAATGGGTATCTCTGTCCCCCCCCTCCAAACACACACACAAAATATACCTAACAATGGCACTAGATGAAAAATCAGGGGGTCAAAAATTATTTTAAATGATAATTTCGAGAGCATGGACAATAAATAAAAAAAGAAAAGGACAAAGGACTTCCTGACCACTGAAGGCACATGTCTGTTGCAGAATTCTGATTTTCTAAGTGTTTAATGTAATTTTGCGGTTTTGTATTAAGTCTGTTTGCAGTTTGTTACTGTGTGTTAAAACTTTGATGCTGCTGCCTTGGCCAGGACTACCTTGTTAAAGAGGTTCTGAATCTCAATGAGACTATTTCCTGGTTAAATAAAAGGTTAAATTAAAAAAAGAACATGTTAATACACTGTCCTTTCTCAAAAGCATTTCATGGGAAAGCTTCTTATAAATAACAAATTATTCAAATACGACAACATTCAGCGATGATTTGCATTGTTAAAGCGGCTTGCGGTGGGGAAGAAAAGACACAGGTTTATTGCCCCCCCCCCACCTTCCATCAAGTGGCTATGGGCCTGGCTCTGAGGCGCTAGAGAAACACCCTGGTAATCTCTCAATGATTCCTGCACTTAGAGAGGAGGGGCTGCCAGGCACCTGTTTCATTAGCACCACACATCTTTCGTCCTCAGTTTTTCCTCCCCCCCCCCCCCCCCCCTCCACATCCTCATTCCTCTCTCCATCCTCCCGCAAGCCTCGTTATTCAAATCCCCCTGCTGTCAGCCCACATTAGCGAAGCTCCACAGTTTGCCTGTCAGCTGGCTTAATTGCTGGAGGTGCCTTCTTTTATTATTAGGTAACCCCCTCAGTTCATTTGTTCATTCCACCAAGACGCACCTCCACAACAGCTTGTGTAAACCTGAGATCCATTCAGCCTCTTTTCCTTCTGCCTTTTCCTTTTCTCTCTCCCTCCTCTCTCTCTCTGTCTCCATCTAATCGGTGGCTGAGCAAAGCAGGCGTACTCCTGATCAATAGCCACACTCTCACCCCTGGACAACAGTGGTGATAAAGAGCTAAAAGCATGCTGGGACTTGGGGCATGGATGCTTACTTGATGTTAGCGCTAAAGGACAAGGAGAAGGCCTCAACTCAGTTACTCGAGAACTCTCCCCACAACAGTTTGTCCCCTACCTTAATTATGTTTAATGACTAGATATTTAGAAAGACCACCTCCTTGAAGGGATTGATATGATGAGGGGAGATAGGAGATACACACATGAAGATTTAGGCAAGTATTTAGTAGAAAACATTTTTTCTTAAATCAATTACAGGTCTTCATTTTACAGCCACTAAACTCTCGAAAAGGTCCTACCATCAATGTTGACATTTTGAAACTCAACTGTGTACTGTGTTAAGTTCAGCTGTTAAGTTAACACAGGCTTTGTGGCACTGCACTAACGTCCACATGGTGTGATGTGAAGTCACCAAGCACTTAAATATCAGTTAAAAAGCATCAACTGGCACCACAACATCCAATTTGAAAAATGACATTGGTGCTAGGTTGGGTTTTGGATTACATATTTAACTAATTACAGAGCTCAGGTGACACTAACCCATTATAGAACTAAGAAAAGGTCTTAAGTGCTGGAGTCTGTAGTGTGCCATAACATTCATTTGATACATACATTGACAAGACACATCTCTGACTTTGGAAATGCCTCTGTACAGTCCCCAGAGACTGTGCCTCATAAAGTGAGCCTTTCAAAAGAGTCCATTGGGACAAGCAAGGGCAACAGCCAGACAATAAGTCAAACAAATCCATTTTAACTGTATTATCTAGTCAAAACTTGTTTGGAAGACAATAATACTTATATTACACACCCAAGCTGTCCACAGTGTGTACCAACGAGAGATGTAACAATTCCAAATTTTGCTGTACAATTTACTGTCTCAGAAATAATTGCTATTAACAATATAAATGTCTGTTTCAGTACAATTTAAAAATATTTAGTTATGCATTGCTTTTGCAACTAAATTTGTATTTTGAATGAACCTGAAAGATACATCTTTTGGTTAGATCACTCTTATGTGACCCAGATAGTGTAATGAGACAGGTACACAGCCTATAAAGTCTCTTTACTATCATAAAACACTGTATTTTTAGGACCTTAGCTATTGTTAGCAATGAATTGCAGTTAAACAAAAACAGTGATTATGTTTAAAAAAAAAAAAAAAGACAAATTGTGATTACCTATTGGCCTAGTACCAACTACAGCATATACAGAAGCTCAAACTAAGTACAATCAGGACAGAGCTCTGACAAATACTTACAATAGAAAGTCTGGGTAGCAACCAAATTAGTGGTTTGGATAATGTGCCCAAATCGATTATGAAATGCTATAAAATATGTATAAATGACTGGCTAAGCTACAAATATTGAACCACGGTTCACCCACAAAAGTAGCCAATTCACAACCTCTCCCCCGGTCTAAGGCATTGTTCAGGATAAGATGGTTGACAGAGGGATATTGGTAACATTTTGACCAACCTTATAGTGACCTATTAGAAGTTTGGATGTCTTTGATAACTCACTGATTATTATAATATCTCGCACAGATCAGATCTACTTTGGCAACAGAAAGATCTTTCAATCTACTTTCCCCCCAAAGCAAACAGATGGACATCGGACACCTTTTAGTGATAGTGAGTTATAGCTTTCTTCTTTTTACCCATTTATGTCTGTGTCTACATCATAGCTGTAAATGTTTCGGTCACTGTGGCAGGGCTGCTAAATTTTTTTTATTAATGACAGCCAGCCATTGTGCCATGTCCTATACACTTCTCAGATAATACACTATAACGGGCAAAATCTCAAAAGAAATCTGAACACATAAGAGCCAGAAGCATGTTCAAGAATGTTTCTATGCTGTTTTTGTTATGTGGGCACCACACAGCGGCACACACAATTGGATTTTTTATCTCTAGTGAGGTTCAGTTTAGGTGTGCACTGCATTAGGTCAGTACACTAGCAAGCTATAAACATGTATATACAGTGGGGAGAACAAGTATTTGATACACTGCTGATTTTGCAGGTTTTCCTACCTAAAAAGCATGTAGATGTCTGTAATTTTAATCATAGGTACACTTCAACTGTGAGAGACGGCATCTAAAACAAAAATCCAGAAAACACATTCTGTGATTTTTAAATAATTAATTTCCATTTTATTGCATGACATTTGAAGTATTTGATACATCTGAAAAGCAGAACTTAACATTTGGTACAGAAACCTTTGTTTGCAATTACAGAGATCATATGTTTCCTGTAGTTCTTGACCAGGTTTGCCAACAGTGCAGCAGGGATTTTGGCCCACTCCTCCATGCAGACCTTCTCCAGATCCTTCAGGTTTCGGGGCGGTCGCTGGGCAATACGGACTTTCAGCTCCATCCAAAGATTTTCTATCGGGTTCAGGTCTGGCTAGGCCACTCCAGGACCTTGAGATGCTTCTTATGGAGCCTCTCCTTAGTTGCCCTGGCTGTGTGTTTCGGGTCGTTGTCATGCTGGAAGACCCAACCACGACCCATCTTTAAGCCTCTTACTGAGGGAAGGAGGTCGTTGGCCAAGATCTCGCGATACATGACCCCATCCATCCTTCCCTCTATACGGTACAGTGGTCCTGTCCCCTTTGCAGAAAAGCATCCCCAAAGAAGGATATTACCACCTCCACGTTTTACGGTTGGGATGGTGTTCTTGGGGTTGTACTCCTCCTCCTTCTTCCTCTAAACACAGCAAGTGGAGTTTAGACCAAAAAGCTATATTTTTGTCTCATCAGACCACATGACCTCCCATTCCTCCTCTGGATCATCCAGATGTTGATTGGCAAGCTTCCGATGGGCCTGGACATGCGCTGGCTTGAGCAGAGGAACCTTGCGTGTGCTGCAGGATTTTAATCCATGACAGTGTAGTGTTACTAATGGGGTTTTTTTTAGACTGTGCTCCCAGCTCTCTTCAGGTCACTGACCAGTTCCTGCCGTGTGGAACTGGACTGATCCCTCACCGTCCTCATGAGCATTGATGCCCCACAAAATGTGAGATTTTGGATGGAGTCCCAGACCAAGGGAGATACCGTCATCTTGAACTTCTTCCATTTTCTAATAATTGCAGTTGTTGCCTTCTCACCAAGCTGCTTGCCTATTGTCCTGTAGCCCATCCCAGCCTTGTGCAGGTCTACAATTTGATCCCTGATGTCCTTACACAGCCCTCTGGTCTTGGCCATTGTGGAGAGGTTTGATGAGTGTGTGGACAGATGTCTTTTATACAGGTAACGCAGTGTATCAAATACTTGGTCTCCCCACTATATATATATATATATAATATATATATATATATATATATATATATATATAACACCACACACACACACACACACACACACACACACACACACACACACACACACACACACACACACGTCATGTTTATATAATTATGGGTCTCATCCTTTAAAGCAGACCAGTATCTAGTGATGACAGGTTGCTGCCGGCCTTGCATCTCCGAGATTAAACTGTTTGCCGGGTTGAGTGGCCCTTCGCTTCGAGGTGCAAACAAGAGCTGCTGATGGCCAGAGAATTTCTGAGGATGGGAGGTGTCTCACGTGGTAATGTTCTGCGGAGGCTCGAAATGAAGCAGGGCCGCTGGCCTAAACATTCCACCCAGACCTGCCACAGGCTGCTCCTCTCACCCTGGGATGCCAGCCCATACATTAAGATGTGGTTTGGAGCGCTCACAGGAACACAGTGAGGAGAGGCTGGATGAGAGGGATTGGGTTTACAGTGCAAACCACAGACCCACAGTCCGCCTCCTGCATTCAGCTATACTACATACACAGCTGCTAGCGTGCGTGCGTGCGTGCGTGCGAGAGAGAGAGAGAGAGATTTGTGCATGCACTGTGTTTCAAAAGAGGGGACTCACAAGATCCCTTTATCACTCTAAGGAAGTACAGGGTGAAATGTTTAAAGTTACAATGCTAGCTAACCACACAAAAGCTACAAAAAATAAAAACAATGTTGTTTTGGGTCTTTACCTGCAATCATGAATTTGTGAGAAGATTTAATTAAAGTGGCACACACACATAAAGTTATATTTCACAGTTAATCTGGTTTCAATGCCTGTCAACACACGGTCAGGGGCGGGGTGCAGGGTGGCATGGCTGAGGGATGTAGATGAGGGTTAGGCAAATGAGCAGGTCTTAATTGATACTTCACACAGCTGGAGGACCAGTGTTTATGTATTTCAGTCTGCTCAAAAGCTCTCCACCTAACTCGACTAAAACAAATTAAAGCCATGCAGCATGAATTTCGATCCTAACCTCGCAGAGATCCATCTCAAAACACAGACAGCGGGCCAATTTCTTTCTCATTTTCACAGCCACATTACGAGCCCTTGTAGAGGACTTTTGGCAATCGCGGTTAGCTTCTTGAAAAGGGGAAGCTTCTAGTTTTCCATCCATCAAATGAGTCTCCCTTGATATGATTGAAAAGAAATTTAAAAAAGCAGATTTTTTTTAATTTTATTTTTTAAACAATGAGTGGCACTTGAGAAGGGCAGACCATTGAGTGAAGGTGTCAACAAGCCGAGCTGACTCACTCCCCTCCTCCTCACAGTATGTGAGGAAGGGACAAACACACACACACACACACACACTACATCATCTGGGTCAACTCTATGGGAGTATGGGAATAGAAGGAGGCTCCGTGTTTCTAAACTGGTGGTGGCCACCAAGGACATGAGATTCACACACAAAGACACGCAGCAAAGTTGGACTAAACCCCTACTGACAGCAATGTGCCTGAACTTCATAAATGCAAAGAATACACAGGGCGTTAATACAAAGGCCAGCAAGAGAATATGTTGTAGCTATGTAACAGCCTATAGTATCATAATTCCCCCCACAAAGGAGTCCCCGGAAATAGAGAGTAAGGATGACAAAGAAACAATTTGGGCTTGTACTTTCTTATTGATGCTCACTACGGTTTTAGGAACAACCTGGCGTTTATAACACACGCGCGTTGTTTTTAACAGAGGTTCCAGACAATAACCTCGTTAAACGCGTGTATACGGTTACATAGTAGCGTAGCCTACTTACCGGTGGTCGGTTCTGAGGAAACATTGTAGCCGCCGACTTGTGTGCCTCCGTGTGCCTTTTTTTTTGGTCCTTCTTCTTGCTCGCTTTTGGGGCGGAAAGCTTCCTCGAGAAATACGAGCAGCCGATGTACTATTGTTGGTCTCAGAGAGGCATTTGGCCCGGTTTCAAAGGTAATGGCAAAGCTAGTCTCAGCTCGCTCATTCCTAGCTTCAAGACTCCTTTGTTCTGGGTTATATCTCCAACCGCACACCGCACCGCACTCGACGTGTAGTGAGGACGGGGAGAGGAGAGGAGAAACACCCGGTCCAAGGGAGCCTTCTTCCAAGTCCTCAACTTCGCGCTTCCTCCAATTGCAATGTCTGAATTGTGTTTCTCTCTCTGATATGTCTTCGCCGTCTGTAGCATAAAGACCAGAGAGAGGGGGGGGGGGGGGGATGTGGTTTGCTTGTGGCTTCAGAGACGGACACACCACCGGCACATTCAATGCAGCCTCTTTTGTCTCGCTCGTTGGCCTGCACTCTTTTCACACAACACTCCCAGTCCCTCACTCTCACTCCCCCCTTCTCTGATCCTCAATGGGACATAACATATGAGTAGCATTCTTTAAGGAAGGGGGGGGTCGGGGGGGGCGCTAAAGACACTGCTTTCCCCCACAGTTTAAATTAATAACCTTATGACAGCTTTGGTGATGTTTTTTTCTTGCAGAAAAATGTATTCAATTCAATTTACCATTCAAAGTTATAGCCTAAATACTGGGCAAATGAGAGCATCGAGCATTCACACAATGCTGTTCTTCAAAGCCTGATGATACCTTTTTTTCCTGTTGTTAGTCTTGTATTTTAATTATTCACCCTCATATAGTAGGCTAATTGTAAATCTATCCACACAAGTATCACAATTTTATTTTTTTATAAAATGTACAACATTTTCTTTAAAAATAAAGAGGTTCAGAGGAATTGTTCAGTGATTGAATGAAATCTCCACGTGGGGCTCAGCCTCGGCACGGTAAACACTGGTAAAATAAGCCAATGAGTATTGAGAGCACCCACGTGGGGCGTGCTGACCGTTTGCTGATTGGAGGGTTTAGGTAGCACAACGCTCCGCACGTCAATCAAGCAGGCTACAACTGCTCTGTGTGGTTAACCCTTTCCTGGTACAGGGAGTGCTTGAGAATGAGGAGTTGTGTGGTTGCTGTATCAAGATTCAGTGGTTTCCTTTTTTTCTCCCCACAAACCATCAATGCATTGAAAAAGCTCACATTTACCCCAATTCGTCCCTGTTGGTGTGGAAATAAATAGACTTTGCTCTAACTTCTGCATCATTCTGCTCATTTCTAGATGTCAAAAATTAATCATGACCACAGGGAGCTGACCAAACATGAAAAGACCAAATACATCTAAATCACACCCCAAGAAGGCAGCAGAAGCCACAGAAATACAATAGTGATAATGCTGCAACGCTTGCATAGGCATACATTGAATATGCGCATTGTTGTTACCTGGAAAATGAGAATTATTCTGGGTAAGAAAGGAGAAATGGTGGAAAAAAATTGGTATTCTGGTGGCACGACCCCTTTGGCGGGGCTCATAATTAGAGAGAGAGATATTGAAAAAGCAATTTCTGACAGTGGAAATCACAACCTGCCAGAGGTGGAGTTGGAAAATATAGATGTGTGTGTGTGTGTGTGTGTTTGTGTGTGTGTATGTGTGTGTGTGTGGTTGTGTGTGTGAGAGAGAGAGAAAAAGACAGAGAGAGGAAACGCAGAGGGGGAGACAGGGAGGGAGGGAAAAAGGGAGGGAGAAAGGGAGGAGGAAGAGAATAAAGGATGAAGGACAGCAGGGGGGTTATGAGAAAGACGAGCCAGTAGGAGGGTTAGAGATTGAACGAGGAGAGTGCACACGGGTGATGGAAAAAAAAGTATGTGTATGTGTATGTGTGTGCGCCGGGTGCATGTGTGTTGAGCAGACAAGTGAGGGAATGAAAAAGAGGGAAGGGTGAGGGGAGCCAGGAGAGAGTGGAGAGAAGAAGAGAAAAAGGGGAAGAGAGAGAGAGAAAGAAAGATTTTATTGCCATTTTTTCCCATGAATTTTAATGCACAGTGCTGGTCTCCCTCCCGGATTCTGGGATCACATTTATTAGAAAAAAAGTCATGAGGAATGCAGTGCTTTGCAGTCTGCTGCTGCACGGGGAGATGTTTCATGTTGGTGTGTGTGTGTGTGTGTGTGTGTGTGTGTGTGTGTGTGTGTGTGTGTGTGTGTGTGTGTGTGTGTGTGTGTGTGTGTGTGTGTTTTGCTGGGCAGCGGGGTGGGGGTGCACAGGATGTATGAGGCTGCGTTACGTTTTGCTGGGGGGAGGCATAATATAATAGATGATAGAAAATGATAAGTGAAGGACACATATTATTGTTATTGGCAGGTCAGATGAAGGAGTGTGCTAGGTGTGTGTGTATGTGTGTGTGGTGTGTGTGTGTGTGTGTGTGTGTGTGTGTGTGTGTGTGTGTGTGTGTTGGCTGAGCGCCAGTGATTAAATACACCAAGTCCACAGTGCCCTTCTCTCCTCTACAGAGGCTCAGAACAACGGGACATCAAAGTGGTCCCACAATGGGTAAGGACATAATGGCCGTAATGCTATAGGAGCTTTTGGTTTTGGCTCGGTGGTGTGAAGTTGTAAAGGGACAATTCTGTCAAACAAATGTATGCGGACTGCCACTAAACACATGCTCACCTACACACACCTGTATCAAAGGGCAAAACAGTGGAAAGTGCCTGAGGGAGCAGCAGCATCCCTTTATTATCACAACTTAAGGCGTGGAAAAAAAAACAGCAGTGGGAGCCAAACCACCCGTTATCCATACGGTGGGCAAATAATCATCAAGCAGCGAAATATCAGGAGAGAGATTTTCGAATGAGAGGACAAAAACGAGTTCATTTTCCAGGAAACCTCAGAAACGACTTAATCCCTAGTTGCTAACAGCAACATCAGTGTCAAACTGTGACAATGATATTAGCACTAAATGATGCCCTAATAACACTGGACAAAGTCTACTGGACAGATATCCGGTCAAAAAGATCATAATCATATGTTTTCTTTTGTTCATTGGAAGGCAGCATTACAATGTTTTGCATCAATAGGCTTCACTTGTCTGGTGCTCCCTCCATTGAGACAGGCAGATACAGGATTGTATACTAAATAACCATCTATAAACTTCAATGTGCAGAAACTCTGAAAATCACAAGAAAAATCCACTCAAACAACAGTAGAATTGACAGTATTGCTGATGTACTGTGCATTTCTTTGCCCCTTCTTGTTGTTTGGTCGAGCGTTTTGGTTTTATTTTAAACACCAGTGATGAATGGCCAAATCTAGATGACCACTTCAGTATATTTCCACTAGAGCTTATGAAAATATGTTCAATCACATCAGATTCAAAGAGCGAGGCCTTCTTTTCCGACCTACAATTGTGCAACAATCATACCGGTAGGAGACCATCATAGACACAGCAGGGAAACCATTTTCTCCAATAGCAGTATAGCCACTACAGACCACCATATATTGAGACTGCAAGATATGCTGCATTTTGAGGGCTGCAACTACATTTATTTCCTGACATAGAAAGCCCACGTTCTCATGTTTTTATTCTCATTCTTCACGCACATAGTAGGCTCGGGAGTTTTTATTAAACGTTAAAGAAAATAAAGAAAACCACTAACCACTCTTTAAGCAGTCAAAATCAAACTTACTTAAAAATTACATTTCATATACAAATAAGCTCTAGAACCCAAATCAATGACCTTCCACCATGGAAGCCATTTAAAGAGCAGAATTTTCCTTTAGTTTAACTTTGTTCAACTCAGCAGCAGACAGAGTTCATCTTCAAAAAAAAAAAAAGAAAGAAAAAAGGCATCCCATGGGGAAAAAGATGATATTGGAGTAAGGTGTTTTGGTTCCGGTCATAAACTTTTGGTTTTGTGGTATTCCTATTTGCTCCCCGCCCCACCACTTCTTCTCAATTTCTCCAGTGGGGTCGAGAATGGCTACTGCCCAGCGTGGGCTTGAGTGACAGGAAGACAAGGCCACAGTGTTGTCATGGTGGTGCCCCCCCTCCACCCCCACAGCCTTTCCTCACCACCTCACTTTGCCCACATCAGACATGCTGGGTGTCAGCGCAGACGGCACTGTGATTTATTGTTCTCTACTCCTCTGGGACACCCCCACCCCGCTAACTCACACACATCCACGCAGGCAATCTCAATCCCCCCCCCCCCCCCCAACCCCAGTCCCATCCACCCACCCACACATCCCCTCCCCTTCTGCCTCTCCTGCTGCATGGCCCCTGGGGAAAGAAGGGGTAATGACCCACATCAGCAGCAACTATGCACACTTGTGTGTACGCACACGCACACGCACACGCACACACACACACACACACACACACACACACACACACACACACACACACACACACACACACACACACACACCTCCTCTCCACCTTGCAGGCAGATACAAATAAATACCCTCTGTGACACACATACGTACATGTATGTACACATAAAACAGACGCTGACACATTTACGCCCACAGGCATGCACATGTAGGAACTCAGGAATTTCAGTGCTGTAATGTTGTTGCTCACAAGTCTCCTCCACTGAAGAGATCAATACTTAATCATCTACTTCTGTGGTATTTGCTAAATAGTTATTTCTTTTTGGAAATAGGACATTTTCATCATAACCCAGGCCAGCATAACCTCTGGAACCGGTAATATAAACCTCTTCTTTTCACCAGCATTTCTTTCTTTAAAAACAGAACAATGTGATGATTTGTGTCTCTCTGTAGGGAAGTTGACTAAGATCTCATTGACTTTCTAAATATCTGTAAATGCATCAGCTTGCACAATTTCGGCCATGAACTACCAAATTTGCACTGCATGCTCACAGAGAAAATAAGAATGAAGTAAGAGGACTTCTAGAAAACAGTTTCCTCATGGTGTCTTGTCGCATAAAGATAATTTCATTTGTTTCAGTGGAATTCTTAGACGCGGAAAAAAAAGCAACTTTTCTGAGGTTGATTCTGAATTTAGGTGGTTGATCCGCACTGAAGGGAGAGTGAAGAGGTTAACTCTAAGCAATGACTTGCAAATGCCACTGACAGCACTCTGCTGTGTGCTGTCACTCATCTCACACCCAAGTGATCCTCTCCTGCAAAAAGTATGCCGCTACTGCCACAGGTTTCCACTTTACAGGAGTGCTGGCAAGCTGAGAGGTGTCAGGTGTTAATTTGTGTGTTAACATAGTAAGGACTGGATAATACATAAATTAATTTTGCATCCAAAGGAAGACAAGGAATGAAGGCTAGTAGAGAATTAAAGGATATGTTGATGTTTACAGCGTTTGCTCCAAAATTAGAAAAGATAGAACTTTATGTATCTCAGAGGATATTGTGCATTATTAGTAGGAAAGAATGCGAATACAATGAGTGTGAATACAAAATATTAATAAAGGTGCAAGTATAACTAATCATTAAAAAGATATCCCAAATCCACATCATTCAAAAAATACACAATGCATAAAAAATATGTCTAAAATCAGGTAAGTAGCAATTAACAAAAGATAGCAGCCTAACATTTATGGTTGACAAAATGACACTTGAGATGCTGCCCTTTCCCTAAACTGCACTAATCAGCCACAGTTGAGAAGAGTGAGGTGTGTTGGATAGAGGCAGTAAACAGGTACATGAAATGGATCAATAATATCTGGCTCCACAGACCAACTTTCATATCAAAACTCAAATACTGTGTTGTTGCAGAGCCTCTTGTGGTTTATTGTTATTTTTCACCATAGACGGTGGTTTACCTGTACACATCATAAACTGTACAGTCCACGGCACACATACAGACAACAAGCTAGCTAACACTGCATTATATTGCCACCTGCTGTCCAACAGAAGTACTGCAGTCAGATGAATAAAGTTGCCAAGATGTGTATATAGCAGTAGTAGTACCAGGGCGAAACACTGGAACTTAATTAGTAAGTTATTGACAAGACTACATGTTAATACAGCTGTTAAAGGTGTATATGTCCAATGGTGGAGAATAACTGGTTTTGTAATGGCAGCAATTTGAATTAAACCAGTGATTATCTGACTTAGATGTCGGTACAACCTCCGGAAGTTAAAAGTTAACTTACCTGCTAGCATACCTGGCAACAGACAGTAATCAGCTCTTCATTGTACCTGCAGATAATTCATATATTTACTACTTGTCCGGGTCTTAATACAATGGTAAAACTTTCTACAGTGAGTGACGCGAAAGCAGTGAGGTAGTAGCTATATGCCAAACTGTGTAGAGTCGTAAAGACGCCATTTTCAGGCAGCAGGCTGCAATTATAACCTTATACCACACGGTGTCACCATTACACTGTAAATGCTGAGCTGTCAAAAAGTCAATTTAGTTTTCGTATCAGAAATTTTGTGTGTGTGTGTGTGTGTGTGTGTGTGTGTGTGTGTGTGTGTGTGTGTGTGTGTGTGTGGTGTGTGTGTGTGTGTGTGTGTGTGTGTGTGTGTGTGTGTGTGTGTGTGTGTGTGTGTGTGCACCAAAGTGACACTGCAATGGGTAAGGACACAATGGCCGTAATGCTATAGGAGCTTTTGGTTTTGGCTCGGTGGTGTGAAGTTGTAAAGGGACAATTCTGTCAAACAAATGTATGCGGACTGCCACTAAACACATGCTCACCTACACACACCTGTATCAAAGGGCAAAACAGTGGAAAGTGCCTGAGGGAGCAGCAGCATCCCTTTATTATCACAACTTAGGCTAGGCCTACTTACTATCCATACAGTGGGCAAATAATCACCAATCAGCAAAACATCAGGAGGGAGATTTTTGAATGACATGACAAAAAAAGTTCACAGCCCAGAAAACCTCAGAGATGATTTAATCCCTCTGTAGTTTCTAAAAGCAGCATCAAATTGTAATGATGATATATGCACTAAATATTGCCCTAATTGACATTGGATGTGTGTGTGCGTGTGTGTGTGTTTGAATATGTAGGTATGGTTAGTCAGCACACAGTGGATTGCATTATTTTCCTCAGAGGCTTATTCTCACACTCACAAGCAATTAAATCCTGGAATATGATTTAATCACAGCCTCTTTCACAAACAAGAAGCCTACTGAGTGTCATGGGGGGATTTACTAAACTAATTATAATTCAGCAATTATGGCAGTCAAAATAAATCTTGGTTCACACCTTCACTGGTGTCCTTCACCTAGATAGTGTCTGTGGACAGAGCTATAAAGTAGAAATAATATAGTCCAAAAATACTCCATTATAAGTTAAAAGTCCTTAGTTCAAAATGTTACTTAAGTAAAAGTAGAGAACTATTATTAGCAAAATGTGCTTGAGGTAGCATAGTACTCTTAATGCAGAATGTCTCTTTTAAGAGTATTATATTATTATAGAATATTTGGCTATATTATCCTGTTTTTATCACTTAGAAATACGTGTAAGAGCATTTAAATGTTGCTGTTCCCCAATTTAGAGCTAATTTTAGATACTTTCTAAACTGCTAAATAGATTAGTAGTTTTGTACGTCATTATATCATATGATTTTATATTTAAAAAGTAACCGAGTTTCAAATAAATGTGATGAAGTGAAAAGTGCAACAATTCCCTCTGAAATGTAGTGGAGTAGAAGTATAAAGTTAAATAAAACTGAAACACACAAGTCACCTCAAAATTGTACTTAAGTACAGTAAGTAAATGTACTTAGTTACGTTGCACCCCGGCCTGTGACTAAAACTATGTGATTATGTTTATCATACAGCATCATATCAGTTGGTAGATGCAGTGCTCTGACTGCTGTGAATGTTAATTCTAAAAACAATACTAGTACAGCAGGCGCTCAGGTTTGTGGTTCATGCTAATACATAGGTACTATTCCAGCAGGTTTTGAATTGGTGATTATTCAGGTCTAAGGATGTCTTGACAGCTAGGTTAGATCGGTCACAGCATCAACTGGAAACATTCTTCTTCTTCTGCAAAGTAACATAAACCTAAAAACTCCTCAAATTTGTACTGTACAGTACTTAACCTATCACTATGATCAAGTTGGTGACAGGTCTGGGTCCCCGAAATCTGTAATATATTATTAACTGTGTTTTACCTTCCTAAGTGCTGTATCATAAGGTCAAATTGAGGACTTTTGAAGCCATAATGTTTACCTCATGGTAGTCCAAGAAATTAAATATTTAATGCTCCATCTACACAGTTTTTCACAATGTAATCAGAAAACTCAGCCACAGACTTTTATTTGTCTTTCTTTAACCACGTTAGCGTCTTATTACTGAGGTTAAATGCCAGTTCTTTTTTTCTTTATTTTCCTCCTCCAGTTCTTTTTTGCTTGCACTTTCCTCTCTTCAGAAGATTGTTGAATTTTAGGAATATGAACCATCTTCTCCTTTTCCTTCCTGGCCGGTAGCATGTACACTAACATTTTCCCTGCTTTCATTCACTATTCCCTCTCACTCTGCAGATTCCTGGCACGAGAAGGCATCTTGTATTTTCCAGGGGAGACCAGCTGGCTGTTGAGCAGACCCAAGCCTCCCACTTCCCCTTGTGGTCCTTCTCTCTCTCTGCTGCAGCTACATGGACAACAGCTACAGAAGGGATAAGCCCATTTTAAAACCATTGTGGTTACAATTAAAGCTCAATTATTGACCGTCTAAAGAGAACATATCCATAAGGGAACATATCCAATGTAATGGGATTTTCTAGCAAGAATGGGATCTGTTTCAAGAATCAGATGCCAGTCTTCTCCTGGCGCTTTTGTGTTAATAGATATCGTCATTCTGAGTCCAACTCACATGTAGCAAGAAACATTAGAGGCCTAAATCAATTTCCAGTACAGCCACAGGATTTATTATCGGCAGGAGAATGTGTTATCACAAAGACAGACCACATTTGGAGTAACTATGTAAACAGGAGTGTTAAATGACAAGTTCAGAATGATATACAACCCCCTAGTACCCCACTGGGGGTGAGTACTCAACGTAGCTGATTTAGTAACTAGTCAGACCGTTTAGTTTGGGTTCTACAAAAATGTAGTTAAAGTGTCACTTAGGAAAATATGTTGGTGTTTGTGAATTACCATCTCTAAATTGTAAAATTGCTGAGTTAGGGGGTTTGCCTTGTGTATGTTGAGCTTGCTGATGGGTTAAATCCACACATACATGTTATGCTAGACCTGTATCTCCTCTCTGGCCCCATATGATAATACATAACTCTCTGCAATCTAAATTTGAAAACCTTAACATAACATAACAGCATTATAAAAATGCCTTGGGTTAAATACCGTAATGTAGCTGTGTGAGAGACACATATTCCATGATGGGTGGTCTCTGTATGAGCCCATGCATGAGTGCTTTACAGTATGTCACTGTATATTAGTCACTGTATATTAGTAGTCATTTTTTTAGTGTAAACTTGGGACATAAACAAAACTCCACCTTTCCTGGTTATCGTTTTTGTGCATTAATAACTGCAGCCTGTATTCATCCATGTGGCCTGAACTACACTGTGCTGTTCCCCTTTGGAATGACATCATTCCAAAGGGGAACAGGACTTCGGGCTGTTTCCCAACAGAGGCCCTGTCACGCACGGCCTCCAGCAACACGGTTTGTTTACCTCTCCGTGTCGCTACTATTCCACAGCGGGACACATTTTCCCCTTGACCATTAATCTATAAAGTCTTGCATGACTGACGTGGTCAAGGGCGAACGACGTGAACCTCCTGCGAGGCAAGAGGAATGGTGTGTGTGTGTGTGTGTGTGTGTGTAAATGTATAAATATATAAATCCCTCATGGGGGTCACTGGTGGTAGTGGTGAGGATGGCTAGCAGCCAGATAAGGTACTTCTGCTCTGGCTCTCTCTCTGTCTCTCTCTCTGTCTCTCTCTCTCTCTCTCGGCTGCCTGAAAGAAATGTGCCATTATCCAGCAAGGCCCTTACAGCCGGGCCCCCGAGCACAGAACTGCTGTATAAGACGACATGCAAACGCCAAGAGACTGGAGACTGGATGCTGGAGACGAGAGAGCTTCAGATACCTCCTCAGACTGTTTACGACCACCTCTGCTACGGCCAAAAGCTGCTCCTGCCCCACTACCTTTCCCTCACTACTCCTTTCTTTCCAATAGGTCATTGCCTGTGAGAGTGAAACGTCTGCAAAACACACCGGCTGTGTAGGCATTCCTGAGTCCAAACTGGACTGATCTGTAGAAAACTAAGTACGTTTTGAGAGCGCATGTGCATGCACTCCAGCCTAGAGTCTCTTCCAGCAGTTTAGAGTGCAGCTCAATTCAAACTCCCTCTCTTAGATACTGGCATTACATTAGTGGTGGATAATGTAGCCTAAAAATCTGCGAACATTTGTCCTGGCTCACTGTTCCTTAGACAATTAAGTATTACTTGATATGCTCCAGACATGAGCATTGTAGCTAAAAGCCAAACGTACATTTATCCTGACATCATCCTAAAGCCTAGAATAGGATATTATTGTTTTTATCAGCCACTGTTCACAATCTTTCCTCACTTATTTCTTAATTTGTTTTTAATCAGTCATCCCGGTCAGAACTCGGGTGGTAAAGTGCATGAGCAGATTTCCTCCTCATCCCTGGGGATACCCAAGTGGCCTCAAGGCAGCAGCTGGGAGTTGTAATCACTCTATTATGTGCAGGGTCAGTTCTGGACTTAAGGGTCATTGGTCCCCAAACATTTAGACAGAACTGGGTTTGAAACGGAAACACCAGGGCCCACTAAAGGAACCAGTTGTAGTGTCTGCAGAGTAGTGCCTTGTTGCTCAAGGAGCTGGCCAAAGCTCAACATGAGACAATTACTTATTGACTCAACAACTGTAAAGCAAATTTAATATTTGACTGGAGAGAACAGTGCTTCCAAAACCCCAACAAGCCCCCCTATGGATCATACATTTTTTTGAACAATACAAAAATGACAATAAAGTAATTGTATGAAATCAGAATGCTAAATATCAGTTTCAGTAATGTGCAGGAGAACTGCAGCTCCATATTGGAAGTGAAGATTTAGAGGTTAGAATGTGGCTAATCTCTTGTTTTATCATCACTGGATGACAACACCACCGGAGAGCTTTTGGGCCCTGGGAACAAGCTACCTTTGACCCCTGATTAGTTCTTATCAGGACAAGACCAACATTTGCAAATACAATAAAGGATAGGTTATTATATCCAGATACAACTTCTTAATAATAGGATATCAATACATTCATGTCAGCCAGTGAAGATCTTCAATGGGCAAAGGGTTGCTTCAGTAATCCCGTGAAAGAGAATGCAAACTGATGTCTGACTTTAATCCGCTGGGTCCACGTCATCTGATGGTTCCCTTTGTGAGATCCCCACTGTAGCAGTTTGCACAGGGCTAGCTCAAAGATACACCCTTAGCTGACCAATCAGGTTGCACCTCAACAATATGCCCAGGAGGCGGGCTCCAGCCTCCAGTGTGTTGCACGGCGTGGTGGGACCGTATTCATGCTGAACCTTTAGCTGCATGTGGTATGCTCCAAGTGGAGGTATTTTGAAAGAAAGTAAGTGTTTTGGTGCCTCGTCTATTGGGCCACAATTATGTAATATAGTCATCAACTGCTATTACAATGCATCCTTCTACACATATCATAGTTTCATCTTACTCGATCTACTATCCCCCAACTGGAGTAGGGTAACATTATATTTGTGCGGTTAATATCAATTATGAATGCATGTTTTTAAATTAGCATAAACAGGTTTTGGTAGTGTGGTGTGTGAGTTAGTGATAAGAAAAATAGCTTTAACATATTTGCTAATAAATCATGTCATATGCAAAAACACAAACAGCTTCATTGGGGCTGATTTTTTTAAGTGCAAGTAAAATGCTCTCATGGTTCAATGTAGAAAGGAAAAAGTGTTTTGGAAATTGACATGGGCTATTTGGGTCCAAATTGATTGTTTAAATATGTAAGGTCCGTACAAGCTGCGTTATTGAAATGCAATCCGTGTGACTAACACACTGAACCTCAGTAGGTTTTCATGCTTAAACTCTGATCATGAAATAGTTCCCTCAGCACACAATGGGTAGAGCAGACTATTCACCAGATTTAAGTCTTGTGGGTTTAATTATAAAATAATATATTCATACTGTTATTTCAAATTACACAAGGCCATGACACTGGCTGACAATCCTGCATTAATAGTTTTGGTATGTGTGAGTGTGTGTGAATGTTTGTGTGTGGAATAGAAAAGGGGTTAATTAGTGGGCCTCCTTGTAGAGCCAATACTTTTGGCTATATGGGGAATAGCTACTGTCTATAATAGGAAGAGAAAAACAACAGAGACTAGCTGCTCATTTCTGGAGGCATTTTAATTGCTAGAATACAGCGCCAAGCTAAAAATGTCTCCACTGGCCTCCAGCATGAGAAAGTAACAGAAGCTGCTCTCTGTAACACCTCTGAATCAATGCTGCAGAATAATATTACTGCTAAAATACTTTGAAACAAAAAGTACTTAAATAGGGTGGCCTCAATAAAACTAGATTTTCTTGTAACTCCAACTGTCATATAAACTACTGTTGTAGGATACTGTGGACATCTGAGTCTAATCGACATGTTCTTCTTTCACTCACTCAATTCATCACTTCGAAAACAGAAGAAATGACGACACTGTGTGCCTCAGACTGCTCAGCTCATGTAAAATCACTAAGCTGTGACTCCACTGACATTCTCCTGCCCCTTTGACTTTTTTTCAATCAATGAAAGTATGTCCAGAGGGTCAGAAGCACCAGTAGTTCCTGAGGCTGCAGTATTGACTGTCTGTGTCACTGTGGGTGTGTGAGTGTAATGGCGCTTTCCATTGAATGGTACGGCTCAACTCGGCTCACTCTTTTTTTTGGTTTTGCATTAGCAAAAGTTGTGGGTTGTACCAGGTACCTGGTAATTTTCTTTTAGAATCACCTTGGTAACGGTGCCTAGACTCCAAGGTTCATTCTATCAGCTGAGAATCCCCCCTACACCGATGGGACACCATCCCCAGGGGAAAACATGAAGAGGACAAAAAGGCAACAAAAAAGTCAGCCGTGTCGAGCAGAGCCATGCCTTGTAGTGGAAATACGGTATAAATGACTTTCTCTGAGGCAGTTTCCCCCCTTTGATTGCTGAAACGGGATGTAAACTGTTCCACCACGGTGGAAAACGCAAGTTAATAAAGTTAAATTCAACACAGGACGAAGAACAAGAGCAGGCCTGTGCTTTTCATTTATCCACTTCTAATCACGTAAACCAGTTCAGCTCTCCTCCATATCTGTTTCAGTTTTATGCCACCCTCCCCCGGATTCCCATTGCTTCTCATGTTGCCTCTCTACATTCTCTCTTCCTCTTTGGCAGTTTCTGCAGAGACCTCAACGAGACACTGCCCTTAGCTTTAGTCTTGTTACCCGGGGTTTCCTGATTCATTTGACTGACTAATTTCCATCCATTTGATGATCCCACTTTTCTCCAACTTCAATTTAATCTCATTAAATTATTGAGCAATTTCCTATATGAAAAACACTCTTGAACAGTCAACAAGGCCAAGAGGAAGTGGGAGAGTCATCTACACTATATAAGGGATCCTCAATTGGGAGCAAAAAGTTTTAAAATGCCCAAAAAATTACAAATATTCATTATTTCAGGAATCAGGATCCATAATTTCTAGCTGCTTCCTTGTCCTACATTCTTTCTTCTCTCCTGTTTCTGGTCCTGAAATTCCAGCCTGAAACCATATGGTAGTCGCCCACAGGGACACTGACCAAAGTTGGCTCAACGGTTGAGTATATAACATTCACCGTTGTCTACCACAGCATGAAAATACTGGCAGCAGAGTCTTTTCTGTCATGCTTTTCTGGTTCCAGCGCTGAGGTTTTCCCGAAACCGCTCATCTCGAGAGCCACTTCTCACCCGGCTCTGGGTCATTCACAGAATTTGCTCCCTGTGGACCAAACCATTCATGATTTGTGATGGTTTCTAAGAAATTATCTATTTTCTGTGTTTGTGTCAACACTTTTGTCAGCAGATCAGATATACAACATTATTTTGATATGAATCTATTTCCATGCTGGCACTACATTTAGCATTTCTTGGAAGATTATCAAGTGTGCTGAACAATATTTTAGGATAGAATGGGCTAGTTATTCAAAATTTCCAAGGTTTTTTCACAGTACGCTGATGGTTTGGTGACTAAAGCCACAGGAATGGATCTGTCCGCTCCAGGTAGAGTATCTATTTCATCGGCCTCCTGACCCCTAAGGCAGATAGCATATCTGATTTAATGCCTTTTAGATGGATAGTGTCTTACTGTTTACAACCACAGGTGGGTGCACTGTATAGCAAGCTCAGAAATGCCCTGGTTTCCTTAGAGGCAATTCTTCATAATGAAACAAGGTAAATTTACTATTAGGCCTCAGGGTAATATATTCAGCAAGGGTACATTATGCATCTCAAGAGAAATTACTGAGAAAGCTATGAACTAACATATTGTTAATCACCCTGAAGTTGAAGAAGCTAAATGGGTAGTCATGTAAATAAAATAGCTTAATGTTTTCCATTGCCAGTTGTTTTGACACCAAAGTATAAAATGTCCCCGTGCAAGTGAGTAATATTGTTTTAAATGAGGGATGACTGTGGTTTTCAATACTGCTGCAAACAAAACTGCCACAAATGTCCCCATGGGTCCAATGTTTATTTTGTTATAAATACATGTTTTTGTGGAGCAATCCATTCTCCAGCCTGGACGCGTTGAGTTAGCAGGGGAGCCCTGATTAACCCCTCCTAAATCCGTAGCACTTGGTTTGAATTCATTATTTTTTTTAAAGTCATGTCATGACTCAGTCCTTTGACAGCATGTCTCCAGAGGTAGAATATTAAATCTTTAGACATTGCAGTGCACGAATGCGCAAACTATACTCTTAACATAATACATCTGAAGGTTTATTTACATTCCCTGATTGTGTGTTATTAGCTTTATGTGATGAATCTTGATTTTCCATACAATAATCACCTCGTCTAAATAGGAGACAAACCTCCAACCTACTGAGTGAATTAATTTCATTTTCAAAATTCATGATGTTAAACGGTCAGTTTACCAAAATTACAGAAAAACATGTGCTCTGTGAATCAACCAGAGTAACACAAACATGGTTTCTGACTGGTTTCTGACATAAACAATCTTTAGATAACAAACGCCCTCCTCGCCTTGTTACAACACCCATTTCAAGTGTGTTGACTTTTTGGCTTGTGAAGAATTGTTATTTTGCATCATTGAAATGAAATATTGCTTGCAATCAAGATTACAGTGAACTCGCCAAGAACATCTTGAAATCGTGATGATGCAACAACATAGTTTATCATATTTAAGTTCTTTATATAAAAAAAAAAAAAAAAAAAAAAAAAAGTACAAATGTTACTATCACCATCTAGCAAGTTCTGTAGACATGAAATACATCATCCCTCAAATTTTTGTATCAACAATTAAAAGAAGCCCGGTGTAATTCCATCAAAACATCAGTGACATTAAATGCATAAACAACACAGTATAACTTAATGTGGATTATACCTTTATTTAAAATTCTCTGGTTTAAAAGCCTATAGATATAATCTTTACACAAAAAGCAAACAATGTGAATCATACCTACAAATGGACAGGAGATTGGCCAAACAGGGCCTACTTTAAGGCACTGATTCAATAAAGCATAATAACACATGGAGCCACATGAACAGCTGAGAACCTTGGTTTTTCATGAAGCTGGAGAGACATCAAACACCATGCCATTTCTACATCCTCATCCTCATTTTGGCTATTAGTCTGGCCGCAGTAATACACTCCGGTGATTTTGACTCAGAGGAGCCGGGGTGGGGGCTCCTCCAGCACTTCATCGCAACCAGTTCCAGCTGTTTCTCGTTGTAAATCTGTTTTAAATGTGTAGATGTCCTCAGGGAGCAAGGTTCCCCATGGGATACCCCACCCCCACCCCCAAAGTACCTTTCCTTTCTCTAGTCTCAGCTCAGTTTTGGGGCCTTACAATCACTACCAGGTGAGAGTCTGTCCTGCTGCCCCCCCCCCCCAAATCA
This sequence comes from Etheostoma spectabile, assembly GCF_008692095.1. NCBI lineage: Eukaryota > Metazoa > Chordata > Actinopteri > Perciformes > Percidae > Etheostoma > Etheostoma spectabile. Next base: position 34,513,292 of record NC_045741.1, read on the forward strand.
GCTTTGTGGTCTCTCAGATCTGCTGTCAGTCTTCCAGGGGTCTGCAAGCTGTACACAAACTGCACAGGAGACCTTACTCACAAATTAACCTCATTTATCAACACAGGAATGGGAAGAGGAACACAGACGAATCTTTGAAGTGGGAATGGAGCAGTGTTACTAGCTTCAAAAACACAGTTGGGTATGTAACCCTTTATCATTACAACAGCCCTTTAAAAGCCCTGCCAAGGCATCTGGCTTATGTTTGGACCTGGAATTGGATCCGTTTCTGTGGCAAACTTCTCCAGCCACCAGTCTGAGAAGTCACCAGCCAAAGCACACTGTACATGTGAAATAAAAACATACAAGCATATATATACGCAACATGAAACATGTCTCATAACATTAGTATATACAGTATTTGTGGCTCATAGTGGCAAGCAGGGGTGATTGCACAAAAACCTTAACAGCGCCGGCAGTAAGAGTAAATAAAGAACTTTTTATTTAAAATAAATTAATCACCATTTTCAAAATGGTTGTCTCATCCTTCTTTAATTATTATTATGTGAGAAAAAAAGAGAGGGCAAATTGCTTAATATTTGATTGGCAATAAAGTAGTGGTATAGCACATAAATCCAACAGAAATTAAAGCTATCTGTAACAATGGTTTCAACCTCTGCAGTCCATTTCACACAGGGAAACATATTTCATTCACAAGCTCCACAATTAAATGTATACATTTTTTAGAAAAGCATCACCACTGTTAAGGGTGAATCTGACTTTAAGGCCCTGACACACCAAGCAGACAGTCAAGAACTAGTGGCGACGAATGCCAACTGTGGTGTCGCCTAACATGGCCGTGTTCTTGGTAAAAAAGAAAATTGCACTTGAACACACCACAAAGACTACAGCTAACAGCCAAATGCCGCATACGTTCTGTGCTTGCGTGAGAGAAAATAATTCTCCATGCGAGCAGGTGGCGGTAATCTATTCGTCATTGAAAAAGAGAAACCGCCATCTTACGGACATAATGTGCCAAAAAAGATATTCCAAAAAAGTAATTTTCAAACTTAATTTTTGGCCTGTTTTTCTGTGTATTGGATTGATTAGATGAGACGAAGATGAAAAATTAGAAGAGCCTTCTGTGTGCGCGCTCTCACAGTCATTTATTTGCTTTCCTCATTACATTTTTTTCATCTTATGTACTAATTCACTTGAGCTGAATAGCCAACCAAAATAAGGAAGACAAATTCCGACACGTGGCCACGGTGCATGACACAACGCAAAAGCTAGGCGCGACAGACGGTCACCGTCGGCCTAACTTGGATCGACGATCTCCTTGACGTGTCAGGGCCTTAAGAGTCAGTATATGATCTCCTCTCCTTAGTTCAGATTCAGAATTATTGGCACCGAAGAGATGATGCGAAAGTCAGGCACTTATCAGGACACTTGGGCAATGATACAACATGATACTAAGAGTAATTTCTGGGACTAGTGAAGCAGAGTTGATCAATGTAGTGTAAGTCCTCGTGGAGAATAAGCCTGTATAGTGACTTTTAAAAAGGTTACATTGTTTGTCGGAGTAGAGGAGCTGGGAGACATGTATCGTCTGATGTCAGATCATAGAATTACATCTGACCTAAGATGTTCAGTATGGATTGCCTTTTTGCTGACAGGATGACATGATACATGGAGAAAATTAGCTCATCTGCTGTGGACTTAAAATAATTTGTTAGGATTTGCACTGCCCTTCTAGTGTGGAGCTTCTTCTTTAAGGTGCACTTACAGCAAACTGTGCCTTTCCCTACATTTATAAACAATCTTGTCTTTCTTCCTCTCGTTCTTACATTTCTTTCATCGCTGCCTACACATTTGACGCCTTACATACAGAAATCAAAAACATACAAAAATTGTTAAAGCTACATTAAGCGATATATTTGATGTTAACATAAAATCAAAGAGCCCCTGGTAAGTAAAATAGTTGCTATAATACTACGATTCCCACTGAGAATCAACACCTAGATCTTCCTGACCCACATCGCCACAGATATATATATATATATATATATATATATATATCTCCATTTATCTATCTATCTATCTATCTATCTCTGTGGCAATGTGGGGAGCGGTTTCCCACAAACACGGCCTGAGAAATACATGTGTATTGCACCTAATAATCAAGTGATAAGTAAAGTAAGCAGCATGCATCAAGCCAAGCCTTTTTCGCAGGAAGTGATGGCATAAAAGTGAGTGGATATTTGTCAGTTGGAAGGATAGGACTCTAATTGGGATGCCCATGTTCCTGCATTTCTGCTGTTCACATCTGCTGACACATCAGCCACAGGTACTTAAGAAGGCATTAGTATATCATAGCTTTGCTGCTGTGGGTTTGGAGTCTTTCGCTTAATGCAGCTTTAAGCACATACACTTCAACATCAACAATGATGTCTTAAAAACAACATGCTCCTCTCTCCCTTACAGGAGATAGACGATCATCATGGTGTCTTTGAGAGGGGGCTCAGGCACCTGGCGATGGGATGTAGCCCCCTCAGTCAGTCCAGTGGTTGGGGAGTAGGGGGGGGTGTGAGTGGTTGAAACAGAGGGAGGGAGCATGGGGCTTGGAGGCTGCAAGCTAAAGACCTGATCTTTACCTTTTCAAAAAGACATACAAAGGGCTAGCTGTAGAATTTATATATACACTTTAAAACTTCTAACATCTCATACTCATAGGACTCCTCACATAGCATCAGGAGTCTGCAGGGGGCAGCTGATAAGAGTCAAGACCCAGGTAACTCCCTGAACTAAACGCCGTTGCCTGCCCAATCAAGGTTGAAGCCCTTGAGTTGGACCCTATCACACAGTTTTTGGGTCTGCAGGCTGCAGCCTCTGTTCCCTTGCATCAGCCCCTATCACACAGGGCCTGGATTGTGGTGATAGTTGAAATGGTTGCTGTGCTCGGAGTCTACAATCTGCAGGCTGGGTTTCCTCTCTGGTTCTTCGCTATCAGCTGTGTCTGGCCTAGTGCAACGAGGAGGACGCTTCTTAAAGAAGTCGGACACAAAGTGCACCTGCAGAGGAGGACAAATGAGGAGGTTAGCTTTGGTCACTTTTTTCCCCACAGAGGTTGGAGTATAAGCATGTAAGGGATCCAGAGGTGGTAAGGGCAGGGCTGGAAACTGATTGCATACAGTATGTCTGGACAGATCTGTGCAAAGCTGTTAAGTGACACACACCCACACACACCCACACCCACACACAAATCTGAGAGGAACACACAGGGAGCAGGCACAACCCCTGAAGGCCATGGAGGGTCTCTAATTGCACACAACACTATGAAGGCCAAAAGAGTGGGCTTCTCTCGCTCTCGCACGCAAGCACACACACACACACACACACACACACAAAAGAGGGAAATGACCCAACAATAAAGAAGCCCAGCTGGATAAAGTGCTCTGAATGGACTTATTGCCTGAGAACCTGTCAGTGAAAGTGTGTGGGTTTGTATCAAATCACACTTTGCTGCTGTCACACTTCATTCCCCTCATGCTTTCTGTCAGCTATATGGATTTTTACTGCCAGACTGAAATAAAGTTGAAATATGGACCATTCTTCAGCGGCTGTTCTGCTTTGAAAGAGTATCACGGACAAAAAGATTTCCATTTAAATGTCATTTTTATGACCGGGAGCAGCACCCATATTTGCTTTTCCTTAAGCCAGAAACCACAGGAGTATGACTCAAAGTACAGATGTCACCAGGTTTGAGGCTGGAGCCACTTCACAGAAAAGTATTTAATGTCAAAACATGTGAAACTGTTTTCTAGAGATAAGTGTTATTTAGTTTAGTTATTTCTCTGAGCTGATGTCATCATACAATTTTCAGTATAAAATTTTTGACTTTCTGTAAATTGCTTGATGATTGGCTTCCTTTACTACATGGAGATCTCAGCATCATGCTACCAGACCATCTTATGACTTACTGATATCACGGAAAAATCATGTAGGAATTCCACATTTTGCAATGTTTGCCCTTGAGAGAAGTTGTCGTGGAGACTCACATTGAGTACAGCAACAAGTGCTCCCTGCAACAGCCCCACCAGCACGTCGCTCCAGTGGTGCTTGTAATCAGAGACTCGGGTGTAACCCACATACACCGCAAAGGCCACCAGGAAGAACTGGATGGTGGGCCGGAGAAGTCTGGCCCACTTAGCCACCAGTCTCGCCTGCACGTAAAGCTGGAGGAAGTGAAAAAGGAACAGAGAGTGGTAGACCATGGGTGAAGAAGAGACAGAAAAGAGAGAGAAATCAGGGGGGAGAGACTGTCAACCAGGGCTGTCAACCAGGGTTATTATTGTTAGCTAAACAAAAGGAAGCAGTGAAAAATATTTTTTTAGTAAACTGAAATTAAATCAAAACTAAACCCTTTAAGAAAAACTAAAACTAATGTGAAACTATATTGCCGGGTTAATAAACTAATACAAATTAGTGTAAACCATTTCAGTTCATTTGTTTAGCTATGATATCAATAAACATATACAGTCACATACACACACACTATACATAAGACTTAAAATTTTCGTCAGTTTTTGTGACATTAAATTATATTTAGTTACATAACTTCTGAGAAATGTTAGCTGACCCTAACAAAAACATACAGAAAAATGGAAATTTAACCAAAACTAGTAAACTGTAAACTAACTAAAACTAAACTGAACATGAAATCCAAAAGTCAAAACTACAATAAAAATAAAAACTCATTGAAAATGTAAAACTATTATAAACCTTGCTGTCAACTTGCTATTACACTGAGAAAAAGATGTGAAGAGGTTGTGGTCTGGTTATCACACCATAGAAAGGTTTGGATCATGTAAATGGTGTCTGGACCAACATGTGTTGTCAGCATTTGCAAAGACACAATGTTATATAAATGTCATGCAGTATGCTGACAAAGCAGTAAAGAAATGGAGCAATCTCCACATCTCTGCATTTGCTGTACTGTAAGGTTACATAGTTTAAATAGTACCTCACTCCAAAAGACCGAAAAACAAAAAAAATCCATTTATTTTGAGTTTGCGTCTCTCTAATGTAAAAACAGTTGCTGGTAAGCCCCAAATTGGATTTAACTGTAAAGAGGTGTTTAGTATGAATCTAATTTATGTCCACTGTGGATTGAAACCCCTTTTTACTGGAAAACAGCAGATGCCAAAATATTATGAACCTGGCAACAGAACAGACTTCGCTGGGCTTCTTCTGGACTGCTGTTGAAGGTGCAAAAATTGGCATCACACTACAGTTCCCCCCCCCGTCACAGCCACACTCGCCACACTGAGGGACACAGGCTGCTGGATATCCCAGCTCTGCCCAATTTGTTTACAGCATTAGCCTGGAAACCTGAGGGCCACTGACAGGAATAGACACTTGCTTGAGATATTCTGTCTTTAAACTGAACAACGTTGCTTCGCTTGGCCTCTTGACGCTTGCTGTCGAGCACTGGTGCCTGGCGTTTTACATAAAAAGGGATTGGGCCAAGGGTAATGAACTGGATAGGCTTGGAGGCACATGCACAGCGCAAGCTTTGATGTCATCATTGCTGGGAAAAAAGGCAGCAGAGGCCTCCAGATAATTTCTCCTAGTATCCACATTCTTCCTCTAAACTCTTGCTCTGTCCTTTTATGTTCACAGACACAAACCAACTCTATGAGCCTTTTCTCCTCTTCAACAATTAGCCCTCGATTACGGCTCCAAATGCCAAGCCTGTTCTCAAATGAGATATCACACCGAGATATCGGCATGGAGATCACAAGGAGTGATTTCCGTGTTTACTGTACATAGAGATGCGTGTTTACACTGTGTGTTGGGTCTTTTAACCACGGATTAAGGATCATGTGTTGTACTTACCGCAAGGAAGAGCATGCAGTACATTCCAAAAGAGGAGTGACCCGAGTAAAAGGACAATCTGGAGAAGAAAACCAATCGAAATGTGTCACACAGGATATTTAAACGGTAGAACGCTGTTGGCATCATTATCACGTAAAATGTGTTAGAATCTCACTCCACAGACAAACACCAGTATGTGATAATTAGCTTTAAAGCATAATGGTACAACTATACTACTATAACACTGAGATCACCCCCTCCTCCTACCTGGACTCTGTGACGTCCTGAAGCTTGCCTGTGCAGTTGATCACCTGCATGTATCCCGTGCAGACCTTAGGGACACATACGGCCATGAAGTTCGGTCTCGGGCGGCCGATTGTGAACTTGGCAAGGTCGGTGAGCGACTGGCTAACAGATGCACCAAACAAGAAGGTGCCCACTACCTTGTAGAGTGCAGCTACATACTGGTTGAATTCAGAATTTGAGTACACCCTTTTGCTGTAGACCAGATAAGCCTCTCCAGTGGATATCTGAGGGAAGAGAGCCAACAGTGAAAACAGATCCAATTTTCTTTCTCCATTTTTTGCATGATTAAAATTTGAATTACTTTTCCTTCTTATCCTTATACATCACTTTGCCCATTAGTTATGGAGCAAACAGCCTGGAATGTTGTTAAATGAGTGAATGTCTGTAAACGTTTCATGATTTTGGCTTTAGTGAGATGATGTAATAAAGCTCCCTGTGTGGAAGGGGGGGAGGAGTTTTTAAGTAAAACTTACAATGATGACAGTGCAGGAGATGGTGACGGCCGCCAGCATTCCATGGGTGATGGTGTCTGGTTTTAGGGGGTACATGATGCTCTCGTCGTCACAGTAAACCCCTCTCTGATATGGCTTGAACACAATGGTCATTATGATGAAGGGCAGTGCCGCTGTAGCCAAAACAAAGCAGAAGAACAACAGGCCAATGAGATGGGTTGGATTTTTTTCACCATATTTGGAGATATTGTGCTTTAGGGGAAATGAGATGAATGCATTAGTCTCTGCCACTGGCCTTAAATACCCGGAACAAGGTTGATCCAAGTTAATGGACATCACTATCTGAGAAAACATGTTTATGGTGGAATAACGTAAGACAGAAATTACATCATTTTCTAAAAGCTGGGACGTGAAAATGTTTCTCTAGGGATAATTAAATTGTTTTCCCTTTCCCTCTCGGACCTCGAGGTCTAAAACCATAATGATGAAAACAACCCACAAGGAGAAAAAAAAAACATTCAGTCAGTAAATGTGTCAGCGTAGAAACGCGCAGCAAGGAATTACAAAAATAAACATTGCAAAATAGTATTTATATACAGAGGCATGTGTGCTTATGTAAAAATCACACACATACTCACAGACACAAGAGAGTACACAAATCAACGCAGACATAACTGCAGCTCTTTTGAATGATGTGGCTGTGTGCAAATATAATACCAAATATAGCCGCTCAAGGCTCCTGAGTGCACGAAAGATGTCCTTGAGATGTTCAGAGACATCCGCGCCAGAAATTCTGCCAGAACTGAAGTGGACTGTGAAAGTAGTTTGAGAGGATTTTTCTTTGGATGGGAAAACTTTTTCCCATTGGAATCCATTGTAACGGATTATGACCTCTAACCTTTTATAAGCCTACAACAGTAAATGTTTCATACTCAAAAGACTTTAGTAGATACAGTATGTGTAAGAAAGGCCTTACTTGATAGACACGGTTAATTTATCATTTTAGTCAAAGTTCACTTCAAAAAGTAAAAATAAAGAAAAAAAGAAAAGAAAAAAGAAGTGCTTTTTAATACATTAACTCAGGTAACTTTTGTTTGGTATTTCTCATTACCTTTGACATTTGGGTCAAGTGTAAAAATTGAATTAATAGATTGGAAAATCAGCATGAGTTGCAGCCCTGCTGAGGAATGTACTCTCCACCCTGATATCCACTACCAATAACAGGCAGACAGACAGTCTTGGGGCCACTGTGGAAATGCCGTACAGTACAGCCGCGTACTAAACGCAAGAAAAACAGCTGTGAAAAAACACGGCACATAGTTGAAAGTGCTTTCACCAATAGTATCACATTTCTGTGTAAATGAGAAGTGCACCCCTCCCATTTTTTTTTTTTTAAAAGAAATGTCTGCAGCTGACATAATTCTAGGAGGACTTTGAGCAAGACTGAATGATGAAAACAACAGTCCACATGCTGAAGACTGAGACTAAAGCAAAATATACAACTGGATTGATGACAACGCTGAGTTTAACATCCACCCTGAAACAAACATGAAACGACAGCCTAATGTAAATGTACTAATACTGACAAAAAAAAAAGAACTGGCAGGTTTTTCTTAAATGCTGGGGCTGTGGGCTGAGCAGTTCAAAAAGATGTAAAGGATGTATAGCATGTTAATGTGACACTATAACTTGAGCTCATTCTAAGAAAAAACATTAAGGCTGAATCCCATTCCTTCCCCTTTACCCCTACCCTTGGCCCTTCCCTACCTTTTGCGCGTTCACGCGGCACCTAGTGCCGGTCCAATACGTATTACGAGCTAGGGGTAGGGCATGGATCAAGGGCTGTATACCCCTACGGATCTAGTGTGGACGCGACCTCACTAGAAAACACACAGGCAGTGTGTGGCTGCTGCATCAACCAGAGAGACACATGAATGTAAGTACTTTCAGGTTTAAATAATTGATTAAAAGTTACGACAGTCTGTTTTGTGGTCTATGCAGTCCTGTACATGTGTACCCATGTTCCTAACTGAAACTTTTTAAAAATCGCTAGCTTGCAATGCTAACGCTAATCGCTAACGCTAATCGCTAACGCTAACGTTGAACAGTCCCACATATTTCTGCCTTGAAGGACTGTATAGATCGCATAGATTGTATAGCTATATATATATAACGGTCTATGATACATCGCTACGTGCTTAACTATACCGCCCTGTCTCACACAGGAGGACACAGGAGGACACAGCAGCTGATCCAGGTTGGGGCTTGCAAACGAGCAGACTTTCCTAATCATATGTTCATGTTGTACCATCATTATTGCATGGTAGCCTACTATTATTGTAATAATATTTAATTAATTCCTGTTCATTGTTCATGCACTTGTTATATTGTTGTTGGTTTTGATATGGGACACTGATGATATGTGAGGGGGGGTTACTGGCAAAAGGCTCCAGACTGGTCTGGAATATCAGAGCAGCTGTAGCTACAACAGTGTAGTGTGTGTGTAGTTTGTTTGTGGTCTTGTGTGTATTTTTTAGTTTTACACATGAGTGCCTTTATTGTGTGCGACATGTTAGTTATGGTCTAATAGTGACAATGGTTCTGTAACATTATTTATGTAACGTTTTTGCCTGTTATGTTCAATTATCACCAATAAAGACAGATTTTTGTCAACAAAATGTTTTTGTGAACATCAATGACATTCAAAACGGTGATAACTGAAACAGATATACACACCATGTATACAGGGTGTATATGTATGTATAGTACACATGAGCATGTGTATACACATTTGTATTGCAAACAGACCTAAGTACTACACAGATAAGTACTCTGCACTACAAAGTGAACCTAAAATAACTATAAAATATATAACACTGTTGTCCAAACCACACACAATCAACAGACCTAGACGGCATCTTGGAGGTTTGTGATCAATACTGTATGGTGATGTCACCAAGTGGTGTCCCAATTCATAGGGGTATGTTTTCACCCCTTACCCCTACCCTGGTTTCAAGGGCCAAGGGGTAGGGGTAAGGCCAGGGTAGGGTAAGGGGAAGGAATGGGATTCAGCCTAAGACTAGAACTAAACCACTAATTAACTAATGAAGTAAATGCTGTAATTTACAATAAACAACAGTACACAAGGACACTTGTACAGTGGCCCGCAGTGGGTCTCACTCGTGTCCAACATTGCAAACATCCGAGGTGACATGAGATGAGTACGGTCATTGTTTAGTGGCATGCTAACTGCACACATGTTCCTCACAGATAGACAAAAAGTGTTATTGGCTCAGTACGGAAGGGCAGCAGCAAAATAGAAGCTTTGTGCTGAGAGGAGAATAAACAATAGTGCTCTAAGGATAAACCCAAGATTGCATATGGACTCCTGGTAACCCGACCTCGGAGGGTTTAGACAAGGCAAACAGGGAAGGAAAACACACAACCAGAGATACCAATTGATTTCAACACGAAATGCTAATCTTCTTATGACATTTAAAAAAAAGGAGGAATCTCAACTCCCATCTTCAATATTTCAACACAAGATGTTAAAGTAAAAATATTCTTATCAGCAAAAATGGCCTTTAGTTTTGACAAAAAGGTCAAACAAATATTTTCTTGGCAGGTATATTATGGGTCACACGCAAAATAAAATCTGCCTGCTGTTACCTTCCGACAGAGCCAAGCTAGCTGTTTTTCCTGATTCCGGTCTTTATGCTAGTCTAAGCTAACCAGCTGCTAGCTGTAGCTTCATATGTGTAGACATGAGAGTGGTATCAATCTTCTTATCTAATTCTCAGTGAATACGCATTCTTCCCTAAAATTCAAAACCTGTCCAATGCATCTATTCCACCTTCCCCCTATCTGTGAGCTGCAACAGCTGGATAACACCTGTCCCCACACGGCAACTTCCCACTGGCCACAGAGCACCACGCGCTTCCTGGATCCCTGTTTTCACATCTACCAGCCGTGTCAGGACAGGGTGGTAAAGCGGGTGTATAAAGTCTTATTCCACATATTTTCCTCTTTGCACCACCAAAATCTTGTTTGTGACAACCACAGCATATGTTCTCTTGCATTTAACGGACATCCTGTCTCAGGCGCCTCATGGGAGCGCCCTGAAATGGATTTATTGATGTGGCCTTTGGGTGCCAGCTTCTGCATCTGTATCCTGCATCCTGCTTCCAGCGGACAAGAAACAACTCTCTCTGGTGCAACTTTCCTTTTCACCATCGCTGACAAATGGTTGGACTTAAATCAAACAGTTACTGGATAGAATCTCTTTACAGGAGTTGTTATTGTGACTGCTACTCCAAGGTAACCTTTTCAGGCTCTTCACATATCTACTATGTCTCTTCATATTTCTACGCTTGAAACTTACACAGCATGTCAAATATGTCATTCGATAACTTAATATTATCAGTGTGTTTGCATTACCAGACATGAAAAAAACATTGTCCTTTGGGATCCATAGCCAGCTGGACATTGTGAGATAGTATCGGTTTCCACTCCACATATTATTTCAGCCAATACCAACTTTTTATGCAGTGTGGAATGTTTGCATTCAGCACAACATCAAAAACCAAGTGGAAATGCAAACAAAAGGAAAGACTTGTTTGACTATCATAACTGTATACCAGCAAGTTTTAAAAGGTTGGTGTGAATTGGGCCTGGACAACATCATGGGGAATGTTTATTTACTTAATACAGCATGGTGAATGTCACCTTAAAATGGCAGAAGGACATAATTATTTCTCTCTTGCAGTCAAAATAGTGGTATATTAACTTCAAACTGTTTTATGAAGTTTTTAACATTTGCCAGAGCGGAGCCATTAATCACAGCAAAGTGCGGGAAAAATGAAGTGTAAAGCTTCAAAGAGAAGTGCCAGCAGCAAAGGAAATATACCACCTTCCTCCATCTAACAAGTTCACAAAAGGTGTACTAGCTTTTGCATGTACATCAACGACATTACATTTGTTCATTTGCATCGATATGTTTTGCTGCATACTAAAAGGTTTTAAGGAGTGTTTCTTTGCACTTACTAAATCCTCTTAATAGCTTTAGCCAGCTTGCCCACACATTTACATTTCATGTACTGAGTGAAGTCAGGGCAGCTGGCCTTAAACAACCCTCCCTAGGCTTGTAAAAAAAATAAATTAATTTTTCATTTCTGTGTTCCTAAACGAAGCATTAACTCAGCTGACACATGACTTTAACTTGTCTTAAGTTACAAGTTTTGTTGAAAATAAAAGTGCTCATATAATATGATGTAAGGGTCTGGCCTGCCGTCATGGGCAGAATGAATGGTACATCCTGGGGTGTGTGAATGTGTTTCTTGAGCGTTGCCTCAGTGGATCATATCTGCGAGAAACAAACCGGCCACTCTTAAAAAGGAGACACGCATACACAAACCCAGCAAAAATAGACCCATCGGCAGACAAAATACGTCTCTGGGATACCACGAGACAACCTCACAACCTAAACTGACGCTGCTCCAAAGCTGCCTCCACTTAAAGACCGGGCTTCTGACTTTTAATGTTTACAAAATACAAACGGACATATACAGTATCTGAAGGAAAGGTAGAAAGGGATAGGTGTACTTATTCAGGATACATGAGAACCTTCTCTCTAGACACCTGCTTATACAGATGAAGGGAAATGCTGCCAGTTTGGAATGTAGCCATGAAGCTTACCTCCAGCTGCCAGTCAGAAATCTCCTGCCTGAGCCCCTAATGGGAGCCTGTTTGAAGTTGCAGGATGCAGGGCTCAAAAGTTCCTGCCTCACATTAAGAAAGGCCCATTTTAGAGGCTTTGGTTCCATTCTGGGAAGTTTAATGCTTCTCATTTATCTGGCCGCAATCTAGCATTCATCCACAGTGGCATCTTGGTGTCTCCTCCTGCACAAATTGGCATTAGTGCAACAGAGAGCAAGAGTAATTGGCGATGACTGCGTCTCAAAAGGAGGGTCTGAAAAGCATCAGTCAGAGAAGCGGAACGGAAAATTTAAGCATCAACTGATACCACGGACAAACAAAGATGTCAGTGTGAGAAGCAGTTTGCACTCTTTCCTTCATTCCTTCCACCACTGCTGATTCACATCCTCCATGCTGTTTTTTTTCTTTTGCTTACTCAAAGTCATTCATTCTTCTCTCTGGAGCTCCATCTTTTTGTCTGTCATTCTCTTGATCACAGTGTCCTCCCACACACTTCTCCCTCTGTTGTAAATATAGAGGCCTCAATGGGATGGTGCTTTATTTAGCTGGCAGATGTGCAATTACGCAAAGCCATTTGGACCACAGTCGCACTCTGAGGCTTTAGATTCGAGGCTTGTCACGTCCTCTCTCAGCCTCTCTTTCTTGCTTTCTTTCCTTTTTCTTCTCTTCTCAGTTTTTTTTTGTTGTCCTCTCTATCACACATTTCCTTCTAAAGGAATGTTGACGCCTCAACCATCTACAAGTTCCACCAGTGGTTTGAGAGTGCCTCACACCTACTAGCCCTTGTTTCTCTGACATAACCTGCTGCACCTGCAAAACCATGTGGATAATTATCTCCTCAATTTGAAAAACATACAGTCTGGGTTTTGATTTTGCATATTTTCAAGGTGTGTAAAGCATCTGTCTGTGAGAGAGGGGTGTTCCCATGCCCCTGGGCTGCCCTGTTTGGTCTGAAACTTCCTTTCAGGGTCACAGCTGGATATTTTGCTCCTTCTAATTTATTCCACCCTCTTTTCTCGTCTCTCCAGTGTGAAAGTCAATCAGTGAGTTTCTTCTTTCTTTATTTCTCCCCCACTTTCTAAACCATCTTTCCTTCTGTTGATAGCTCTCATTTCCTCTCACATTAACACCATTCTTCTTTAGTTGCCACCCTTGTGTCACTTTTTAGTCATTTACTCTATCCGACTGTGCCTCCTCCCACTGTGGACAAGGACAGAGGAAGCTCTTTTCCCTTTAGCTGCAGTCAACGTTTCTGTGTCTTTTTTTCCTTTTCTTGCCTGCTCTCGCTCGTTTCCTCCCTCCAATTCAGACATGCACTGTAAAAATGACCGAAGGGACATTGGTAGCACCAAAGCTCTGTATCAACATCGTTGATGTTACAAACCTTTACAAGATGACTCATGATAAAGAAACAACTAAAAACACTCCTTCTTTTCTGACGGTCTCACCTCAAGCTGGACTGACTAATGGGGAAGGTATGTGCTGAGCCTACAACCTCTGCCGGCGTTGGCCTCTGGAATTCTAATTCACATGAGCAACGCCCAACTTCACCAGTTATACCAAATCCTGCTCCTGCCCATTCTTTATTTTTAATCCAGCTGTTTGGCTCAGTCCATCATTTATGCATGCTTAGGTCCAAGCAGTGCAGAACGAGACAGGGTGGCAGGCGAGGTTGTAGGAGTGGTGGAAGGGCAGCTAAATCTGGCAATCAAAGAGCTTGGGTTTGGAGGGGATCAAAGATGTAGGCCACACAGGTTCAAACCTAAACCATAAAGATCTAGTTAAAGAGTACACTATCAGAAATAGTGCTGAGCTTCTCTGAAAGGTCTGCGTAACATTGCTGAATTTGCTGGGATTCTTATGTATAATTACTGTACGTAAATGGAACTATATTTAGCTGTTGTCTGACAAAAGTGACATTGAATGCGTTTCTCCAAATTAGGAGCCACATTTCCCAAAATCCTGCTCATTGTCAAAAAGTAATCCTTGCTCTTTTCTTTCTATGCGTATGTTTTCTGTCAAACTTTACTGGAAAGAATAAACATGTTGGCAGACTCCTGCAGCATTTTAATCATCACCATTTGAAAGACACTGGAAAGCTACATTAGAACAGCAGGCTTGCTAACTGTTTTGACTTGCAAAGCAATCAGGGGAATTTTCCAATGAAATCCTAAACAACGCAATCTCCTCCTCATGTCTTAAAAACAATAATAACTATTACAACTAAAAGGGCACTCGGAGAGTGCAGACCTCCACCAGGGCAGTGTCAATGTGCCCTGGTGGATAATAATCTTTAATAATAATAATAATAATAATCTTTCCCAGTCAGAAGAGTTCTGACTGGGAAAGATTATTAGATTATTCCGACAACACATGAACGCAGCACAAACGCCCCTATCTCACAATGTTAACAAAAATGAAAATGTATTTGTTTTTCTGCGCTGTGATTCGGCTCCGCTCCAAAACTTCATGGGTTCTTCCTTGGCCCATGCCACAGCCTTCCCCCGTGTTTCATAAAAACAGAAGTTTTTCTGTAATCCTGCTGACAGACAAACCCAGCTGAAAGCATGGCCTCCTTAGCCGAGGCAATTACATCAAAATAGTGTCTTACATCTCCCTAAAATTCCAAAATGTTCTACCAGCTCACCACCAAACTTTGACCTCATCTGTGTACTTGACTTAACTTTTGGGGAATGCGGCTTTCATGTCTCACAATCAAGGTTACCAGAAATCATTGTGTAATTAAGATAATAACAACAACGAAGAGAACAAAAAAAGTAGTATTTCTCAGAGGGATGTTCCTTGTTGTTTAAAGGGCTTCAGTTTCCATGACAGAGCTCTCCTGAGGAAAACCATTCCCATCAAGGCTTTCACTGAGAACTCAGGATGATCAGTCTTCCCAACACAACGGCATGAGAGGCCCAGCTCCCTGGAGACGCTGCAGCACGGCTTCACCAACAAACTAACCGACATCCAGCGAGGTCAGAGAACAGAGCATGTAGATATTTACATGCAACCCCGGTCTAATAAGATGAAAATAATACAAGGAAAAACGTAGCAACTCTTTGATACTTTTATAGCTGTGGGGGCTTTGGGAGCAAACTCTATTGTATCAGGTAATGAGTCAGTCAATACCAAGTTGCTAATACAAAATGAAATAACTCCACTATGTGTGGAGACTCCACCGGCTGTCAGCTCAAATCCACAGGACCAGGATTCACAAAAACAATAATGAAATACTATAACCCAATTTCAGAATCCCGTGACGGGAACAATGAAACTTTGGTTAATCCTTTTTGTCACATTTGAGTGTAATGGAATGCATAGTAGACTTCAAGATGAACTGGTTTTGTCACAACTTCCTTTACATCACATGGAAAAACAAAGAGTGAGAGAGTGCGTCTTGCACCAATGCCTTGCCTTGGGGTTGTTTAGACACGCACGCACGCGCACACACACACACACACACACACACACACACACACGCACACGCACGCGCACACACGCACACACGCACACACGCACACACGCTCATTGCTATTCGCCTGCATCAGGCACAAGCCATTCAGCAATAAGAGCAGTGTGATCCCCCCCCACCCCTGACTCCTGAACAACCTGCTGCACTGCACCTACGACTATGAGTTGTGGGCAGGGAGAGGTTAAACCCCCGGCCTTTCCTGTCTGTGCTCTCAGCCAACAACCACCGTCTACTTGGGCCGAGTGTAGAGTTACACAGACAAGAGAAGGACTGGAGGATACACAGAAGAAAGAATGGAGAAGGTCAAGAGCTTAAACTGAACAACAAACTTAAGACCAGGGCAGATATTTGAAAAGTAAAAAACAACTTAATGTCCCTCATGCATCAGACAGGTTTCTTATTACAACAAACCTTGGGTCTAAAGAATCCGAAAACCACTCCTTGGGGCTCCTGGGTAGCTCACCTGGTAGAGCTGGTGCCCGTGTGCAGAGGCTCAGTCCTCGACGCAGCGGCTCAGGGTTCAAGTCTGAACTGCGGCCATTTGCTGCATGTCTTCCCCCTCTCTATACCCCCTTTCCTGTCTACAGCTGTCCAGTCTATTCCAGGTTAAAATGCACAAAAAGTCCTTGGCTCTAAGCAGCCATTTTGTATCGTATCTTCAGTAAGAGGTTCAGAGATAGTGTGTGACATAGTTTGAACATGGACGGAGGCTCATCCACAACAACAGTTGTTAGTTTGACCTGGGGAGGGTAAGGTGTACAGGACATAGAGCATGCAAAAGAAATGACTGTGATCGCATCTGTTGCTTTTATTTTGCTTTAAGTTACAAAACAAAAAAAGAAATACATGTACGCTGCATTCCAGGAGATTTATATTCAGAGTCTGAGGAGAATAAAGACATCACTTCCATGGAAGAAAAAAAGAAGATAAAAGCAGTTTTTAAATCAGGCTGGCTAACGGTCAGCGTTGGTAGATTCACACAGGGATTTTTACAATATGAAATGTAATTAGTTCCAAATGCAGACAAAACCCAACTCAAAACTCTGTTTCCATATAGGCAAATGGAATAATTACAAGCCCTACCATGTTGTTATTACATGGCTGGGGCAACCTCACATAAGCTTGGGGTTGACTTGACAATTATTTGGGTGGCTGACGTGGGTGGCAAAGGGGAAGGGAGAGGCAAAAGGGTGGGCAGCAGCTATCCAGACCTGACCGATCAAACCCAACCCAGACGTTAATCCCAGACTTGTGACAGCGAAATGGTGAGGCTTATCAAGTTCAGCAGTCTGGGGATGTTCCCACAGACAGAAAAACACCCCTAAGCTCTCTGGAAAAGCCGGAGGGGGCTGAAACTGCAGAGCAGAGCAGATCTGCACATCCTTTTCTGAGTTCTCCCCCCAACTTCCACCACTATCACCAGCGCAGAAACGACAGGGGATGAACACGCCGCCAAACACCAGACCATTATGCAACACTCGTCTGTCAAGGGCTTGTGGCATTAAGTCAGAAAACCAAAGTCCACCACACTTTACACACACACACACACACACACACCACACACACACACACACACACCACACAACACACACACACACACACACACACACACACACACACTTGTAACTGTTATAATCAGAGGCTTATCATTTACATGGAGGACCACAGGTGTCATGTCAATGCATATCTAAATCTATAAATGAATGAATCTATTTTAAATTGATGCATTTGATTTTTTATGAACCCTTTTTATTTGACATGTTTATTGATGACTGATAGATTTATTTGTAATTTACACAAAGTATTATGTGCAGTGCATAGTTCATCTCCATATTTATGGGTTCAATAAGCCTATTTGTAAAATGCTTTATGTAATCCTGTTTCATTGCCAAATCTTCAGTCTTTATTTTTATTTCAAACAAAAAAATATATAATAACACAATGAGTGCATAGCAACACCCCAAAAGGGAAAAACAATATCTTTAAGTGTTACAAATATGTTCACTCTGATCAAAAATAAAATGTTTAATCAATATGCTTGTTATTCTTCCCACCCCTCATTCAACTGTAAATAGTTTCTGTATGTATTATATATTGTGTATAGCAGATAACAAATATACGCAAAAAGTATTTTAGACAAATACCAAACAACCCATTACCCTAATAATAACGGCTAATGGAAGGCATTATGATTATTGAAATGAAACATGCGGTCCTCTGTATATCATATCCTATTCAGTTCCATTCATTAAAAGATTGACAGCAAAATACAAATATTGACAACTATGACCACACCACCTCATTATGTGTTCATCAGCCAAAGACAAACACCTGTACAGTAATGATGTAATCTCGTTACTCAAGCAAAACAAACCATATCTCAAACTGAAGCTAAATGCAAAACAATGGTCTGTGGAGCAATGGGAAGCAACATCTGAAGAAGTGCACAGTATGAGGGAAGTGAGGGGATTCTTGAAAAGATTCCTGACAGACAAACTATTGAAGAAAATGAGGAATTCTCGGGGCACACACGCATATCACATTTCCATAAACAAACATTGAGCTTCCTGAAGCTCTGTAAAGTCCTGCAAAGTTTTCGGTGAGTAGTTTAAAGCATGCAGCAGCTGCAGGCCTGTGAGGTGAATGAGATTTCCCCCTGTGTTTTACGCATGGTGATACTTAATGTCCCGTTTCAGCCTGGACAATGTTGCAGATCAGATACTGGACTTTTAAAGAGATACTGGAATACACCAGCTTCTGTGTTGTCCTGAAGATCTTCATTCTCACTCAAATTAAAAACATGTCTGCGTGTCCCTTTAACGGGAGACTGAAGGAGGCTTCCCTCGACGCTGTCATGAGCAAAACGCACCTAAACCGACCGAGCGACTGGCAATAACCCGCTGTCCCCACAAATATATCATCTTCGTGGTATCACAATTCTTGCTGACAACACTGAAGTGCAACTCCTAGATAAAAGGCGGATAATGCTGACGTATAGATTTGTAGCTTGGTGTCCATAACTTACCAACTAGAACGCACAGCACGTCCACCACCACGAACAGCTTTTTCTTCCTCAGCTCCTTCATCTTCTTCTTTTCGTTCATTCACGTTCAAATCAAGAACTTTAAGATAGAATAATTAGCCTACTTTTTGTAACGAGGCAAACAAGTCCATCGACGCTCGCTAGCTTTGGAATAATAGGCTATGCAAACAATGTGGCAACCTGCACTACGGGTTCTTCCGGGATCCTCTTCCCTACCTGTGCTGCCACCATTGACAGCAAAGGTGTGTAATGTTTTTTTTGTTTTTTCAAAACGACAGCGTTTTAAAAACTGAGAAGATACGCAACAGCACTGGGGTGTTGCGTCCTTTTGCGCGCATTAGACCTACTGCTCTGGGTACAACAGCAGAACTGGAGAGATCCTCCGATTTCACAGCGCTGGAGGCGTCCGGAGAATCCAGTATAAACTCTTTCGTCCACAGACGCGCGCACGCGCGTACATTCACACACACACACACACACACACACACCCGCGCGCGCGCGCGCACACACCACGCCACCGCACTGGTCCCTCCTCCTTGCTTCCTCGTCTGGCTCCTCTCTGGCTATCCGATCCCCGCGCAAAGAGCAAGTGAGACAACCTTTCAGCGGTTTCGCTTGGGTTTTCTCTCCCTGCCTTGCAAGTCAACTTTTTATGTCTTTTCAGTAACACTGTATGGATCAGGACAGCAGTAAATCTGACACAAAGGTCGCTGTCAGGTCAAAAATACTCTTGCGGAATAAAAAAAAAAAGGAGGCTGGAATAAAGTGATATCCTGAAACAATTGACTGCCGTTACACCTGACCTCATTATCTGGACAAGAACACACACTCTTGGATTTAAAAGCACTACACTAAGGCTGTGGCTTTGATCGAGGACTCAGCTCTGCCCCCCCATTTCCAAATCCTCACATAGTTGAGAGAGCCCTAAATGATCTCATCCCATCATGCACTCCACTTTCCTCATAAAAGCCCCACAGCACTACATCAGCACAACACTTGAGTTGCTCAGTTTTGTTGAGAACTTGACCTTTTCCCTCAGTGCACTCTCCTCCCAATTGTTAAAGAGATTAATATTGAAGCTGACTAAAAAGCAAACAAGTTGTAAATAAAATGCACAGATATTTAGTCAACACAATCTTGTCCCTGGGAGGTGGACTCACACTGTGCACACTTGGTGGGTGATTCCAAAAATGTAGAGTACAAAACTTCCACCTTAACAAAGCAGGGAGACTGTAATACGCCCTGCTGGGACTGTAGCAACATTAGCATGACTTAACACCAGCAGGACTCCAGGCCATGCTGTTAGTTTTGTTGTTGTTGTGTTTTTCCTTTGCTCCAGGCAATCAGGACGTTTCCCCACCAGCTGTCAATATCAGGCCACCACTTGCTGGCAACATCCACCCATGTGTATAGCACTTTAGAGTAATTTGTGTGTATTAACACTTAATTCTGTTTGCATGACAAACACCACGTTTACCCCTAAGTCTATTTGTTCAGCACCCTTGAGTTGATAAGTAGATAATCTTACATGCACAAACTCTGAATTGCAGCTTTATTTGACCTTCTATGGATATTTACAAAAAAATGGAATTTAAGGCACTGAAATGAGATTATATGTACACTGTACAGCTGCCAACTAAAATTTGATAATATGCAAATGAAAACATCAATAATATGCAGCAGAATATATGAGGGGAAAGGAGAGAAAGGGGAACAACTGTCAGTTCAAGGACAATTGAGATCTTTCTGCCCCCTTCTGGTGGTTTCTACCACTAACAAGCTAATTCCAACACTTAGCAACTCTAGTAAAAAGGATTGAAATATAATAAACATATAATTGGGACAACATTCCCAGATTCATCCAGATATTCTGCAGAAAAAAATATTCACAAATATGGTCCCAATCCACAAAGGAATGCTTTTCATATTTGCTATTTTAGCCACCACATGTTGCTTTGTGAAATAAAATGAAACTATCTTTTTGTTGATGGCTTGTGGAGGTAGTCAGTGAGTACACAATCAACCTTCATTTCATACCTCAACGAACATTTACGCCAATGGTGTCAAGATTTAAAAACAACGTTTGCGAACATAACCGCAAACAATAAAAACGACAGTTACACTATTTATCCTTAATATGCTCACAGACAAGAGGAGAATAATTCTCTGGTACACTGGTGGAAAAGATGAGAATGGGTATTGACAACAGTAGTTCTGAATGTAATAATAAAATGGTACCGCTCATGATACTGCGCTGGAGGCATAACCATAAACCAATGCCAATATTCCCATTGATGTGCATCAATTCTCAATATCTTTGAGTTTGACCATTTTCCACCCCAAACATTAGAACAATATGTGTCCTCCAGAATTTTAGTAGTAGCTCTTCCAGCAGCATGATCCCACCTGTTCATTGTCAGGAAACTCCCAATAATGTACAGTCCCTGACAAAAGTCTTGTCGCTTATCTATTTTGTAGAAATATTATCTGACCTATTATCTGATCTATTAATCTGACTTTTAATTAATCAATTGGTGTAAGAAACAGCTCATATGAAAAGCTTAAACCCTCCCAAATGATTTTCAATGCACTGAAATAAATTAGTTTCACTAAAAAAAGATTTATTATTTAAACAAGACAGAAAGGTCAAATTTTGGCAAGACAAAAGTTTCGTCACCTATACATAAATTGAACAAATTTACTACAAATACTAAAATATGTCAGCAAATTAAATAGTGGTGCTGTGAGATTCAAATCTAATATCTTGTATGACTTCCATGAGCTTGAAGGACTGCATCCATGCGGTTTGGCAAGGATTCATACAATGTATTGATGAAGTCATCAGGAATAGCTAGGAAAGCAGTCTTGCTGCCTCCCAGAGTTCATCAATATTCTTTGGTTTGGTCTTCCATGCTTCCTCTTCCATCCTACCCCACATATGCTCAATGATGTTCACGTCTGGTGACTGGGCCGGCCAATCCTGGAGCATCTTGATCTTCTTCGCCTTGAGGAACTTTGAAGTGGAGATGGAAGTATGCGATGGAGCACCATCCTGCTGGAGAATTTGGCCTCTTTTATGGTTGGGAATATAAGAGGTAGCTAAGATTTCTTGGTATTTGAGACTATTGATGTTGCCTTCCACCCTGCAGATCTCTTGCACACCCCATACTGGATGTAACCCCAGACCATGATTTTTCCGCCACCAAACTTCACTGTTTTCTGGGTGAATCTTGGATCCATGCGGGCTCCAGTAGGTCTCCTGCAATATTTGCAGCAACTGTGGTGTAATTCAACAGAAGATTCATCTGAAAAATCCACTTTCTTCCACTTCTCCAGCGTCCATCCTTTTAGCAGGCTGTGGGCCTTGGCAAATGCCACACGGTTTTTCAATTGTCTTTTGTTTAGTGCTGGCTTCTGGGCACTGATTCGACCATGGAGGCCATTTCGAGACAGAATCCATCAAACTGTTCTGGTTGACACAGGGACTTCAGGGGACCAGGTCTGGTGGAGCTCTGCTGCAGTGGAAAATGGGCTGGCCTTGGATTTTCGAGCCAACAAACGGTCCTCTCGAGCAGTTGTCTTGCGGGGTCTGCCTGACCTGGGCTTGTCAAAAACATCTCCAGAGTCGTCAAATGTTTTTTTAATCCTCTGTACTTGACGCTGAGACACATGTAAGGTGTCTGCCACATCAGCAGTGGATCTGGTCTTCAGCCTCTTGATAATCAAAACTTTAGTCTCAGGGTGAATCTTAGGCATGTTTGCAGAGGTCTAGCTGCAGTTGATGTGAAGGTCTAGTGTACAGGGGTTGTTTTTATACACACCTGAGACCTAATTGATCCATTATTAGTCACAGGTGAAGCTCATATGACAAGGCGACAACACTTATGACTTTGCAAAAATTGACTCAATGGGCTTTACCAAGCTGTGAATATTAGAATACTTTTTGACCGTTTCTTTTTGCACTGAAACATTATTACAAAAGCTGTTGGGATTAAAACGAGCCATTTCTTGTAAATAAATCTTTATTAGAAATATATTTCAGCGGCACTTCAGGTCAATTTGTACACAAGCGACAAGACTTTTGTCAGGGACTGTATTACTGTCCTTAAAAAACAATTTGTTTACAAAAAACAATCAAAAAATTAAGACAATAATACATTCCTTTAAGGATTTGTTTTTCTGTTGTCATGGCCAGAATTAAAAGGAATTAAAAGTCCTCCAGAATTTTAGTAGTAGCTCTTCCAGCAGCATGATCCCACCTGTTCATTGTCAGGAAACTCCCAATAATGTATTACTGCCTTTAAAAAAACAATTTGTTTACAAAAAATAATCAAATAATCAAGACAATAATACATTCCTTTAAGAATTAGTTTTTCTGTTGTCATGGCCAGAATTAAAACATAAAGAGGGACAACTCTGTCAAAGAAAATAAGGGTTGGAAAAACACATTTATTACCAAATTGTCCTTGTGTGTGACAACTGCACAGAAATTCAAAATGTATTGCAAAATTGATTTGCATTGGCAACTGAAATGCAAACAAAGAACATTTATTCGGACAAGAGACTATCAGATTTACATTCTCAGTCTCACACTCACTCATACTCAGTGGAGACAACTCTGCTAATTTAAGCAGAGAAAACAAAGCATCTATTTTCTGCTTGTAAATTGCACTTTTATTAAAAAGAATGGTTGAAAAAAACACTGTCATTTATTTATTCTGCCTTGTAAGAACCCTATACTATCAGTTTTCTAATATCTAACTGCAGAGTAGGAAAAACATGTTAACTTTCTTTAACTGCCTTCCCCCGAGGTGCCTTACATGGCCACTTTTATACATGTGTTCTCCGCAAATAAATAGCCTGTGTAATTAGCAGCGTAGCTCCTAATCTGTGAGTGAAACCTGGCCTGGAGAACAGGAGGCCAGATGAGATAGAGGGAGCTTTTCCCACAGGTATACTGTTCTCCACATACACTTCTTATTCTCTAATATCACTCTCACAACATGTTGCTGAAACAACCCTTCAGACCCAACTGCAGCTAAACAAAATGTACCGACTAAATTTTATTCTTTGGACCAGCTGGGACCATCTGCTGGTCTGGTAACATCTAAATGTAGCACTGAACTAGCACAGTCATTTCATTTTATAGTTCATACAAACATCAAGTAACTTAATGCCTCACTGCTAAGTCTTTGGTGTTCGTATATGGGAAAAATAATTTATTTTGGTAAAACCTCCATGATTCAGTGTTCCAGTTACTTAAAGAAGTCTTAGGATAAAATACCCAATACTAGCTTTTGCTTAAAGACAAACATATTGAACTTTGTCGTGGTTCAAGGTAACTTATGGTTCTGATGCCTTATTACTGTATAAGATGGAGTCCTGGACATCTCGTAATAGGACTAAAATATTTTTTTCATAAATAGAGATTATTTCACTTGTTGCCTTGTTCTTTCTCGCTATAAACTTTTTTTTATTTGCTTTATTTGGTCTTGTTTTGACGGCCACAGATTAAACAACTTTTAATTTTTGCATTATTGTTGGTACAGAACTGAACTGGTAGATCATCTCATGTCTACATGCAGCAATGATGAGGAGGGAGAAACACTGCAATGAACACTGGCAGGAGGACACACACAGGATGGTCCTGTCTGAATAGGCGTCTTCTGACAAACACACAGATGCATTTATGAACAAACACACACACATACAGTACATAAATACATATGTAGTACATACATATACATATATACTGTATATATTTAAATTCATCGTGCCAAAGGAGAAAGTGGAGAAAGTGTTTATTTAAAGTGCATACTGTGTGAGCTAAACTGTCGATTCATACTTATGATATTTCAATTCTCAGACTGCAAAATAAAAACACTACCGTCTGTCTGTCAAAGGGGGCAGATTGAAAACGTTTTTGCTATTTGCTTCTGCGACAGGAAAGGCTAATAATAATAAATGTAGGTTAAGTACAGTCATCGTAGTGAAGAGACATAAATGTATTATAATTGAAAACATAACAAATGTGCTAATATTTTCATGTCACAGCAAGGCTCTCAAATACTTTTGAGCATTCTTGTCAAGCAAATAACATTGTTTTCTGTATACGTTTTGTGAGGCATAGCACACAGTACAGTGTATCAGCCCATACTTGTTGCTTTGCTCTCCATCTGACAGTAGATGCTATATCTGGTGACGGAGTTATGACCGCAGCGGTGCTCTGTTCCTTCACCTGCTGCCTGGGACCAGCAGAGGGCACCAGAGGGCGAAGTGATGGGGAGAAGGTAAAGAAGAGGGTGGGTTAAGGTGGTGGAGTTGGCAAGAGGGAACAAAAAGATAAATGTGCTGCAACAAATGAACTAACCAGAGTCAGATAATTGTCAACAGAACTGGATTTTATATCAATTTTCTGTTATCTTTCTCTTTGACTAGTTGTTTATCCAAAAATGTAGTTAGGAGATGATCATTGCTTTGTTTTTATTGTCCCTTGCTCTATTATGAAAGTGGAGCAAATAATTTGCATTCAATTTAACAACTTGGCAAAAACTAAGTGATTCTAGTATCTGTTGAGCATCAAATTCCCACCTTGAAATACTGCTTAACAAGTTTCCTTCAGTGGTCTGCATGCCTTCCTATCAGGAACAATGGGTAACAAAAAAGCAGTGAAAAAAGTGTCTGAACATCCAAAGAAACGTCCCAAACATCTTGCTTCTGGGGGACATCCAAACATCCTGTGTTGCATATGATATTATGTCATGTCTCGTGTCACTTCTCGCGTGTTTTCGTAACAAAAACATAGTTTGGAGAGTAAGCTTGGGCATTCGTCCTGGTGAAAGATTTAGTAGTATGTGTGTGTGTGTGTGTGCCACTGCCAGTCTCACAAACAAGTGCAGGTGATGTATCAGCTTTTAAAAAGTAATGGCAACACGTTACTTAACGTTTTCTACATAAGAGTGACATGACACTGTCACAAACACATGAACCATAACCATAACCATAACTTGGACAACAAAACCGTCATGCTTACTTAAAGAAGCGCGGTCATAAACGTTTGACTTTTTGTTTTATGACACCTTTGTGACAGTGTCATGTCACTCTTATGTAGATAACTTCAAGTAAAGTGTAACCAAAGTAATTAATACATATTTCACTCATGTTCATTTCAATCATTTCTTTTTATTTTATTTTTTACAAAATAATTATAAACAAACATAACAGAAGCAGTACAATATATAAATTGCTAAAAATAAAAGAATTAATAAAAAGAGAGTGATTCGGCCCTGTTTCCTGCCTTCATGGTCTCATCATGACCCCCCCGCCCCACCCCCACCCCAACCCCTGTCATGTAAACAAAGACCAAACAAATGTTGATCTGAAACTGGCTTGGCTTTAACAGGAATTACAGGAAGAGTTTCCACATGTATAGACATAAACGAGGAATAAATAGGACAGATGGAAGAAAGAACTTGGGGCTTAATCCTTTGACCCGTTCCCTGTAACTTTGCCTTTACCGCTTTAGAGAGTGTGACTAACGTGCAGAAGATAATTCCACATATGTATGTTGTGTATTAATGGATACATAAACCAATGCATGACTTTGTGAAGTGACAAAAAAAATGTATTTTAATTATTCTTAATAAGGAGGTATCTTAAAGCTCATCAATCAAATAATCAACTAATATTCACTGTAATCTTTAGTATATGCTTTGTCCATACATGTATTTATCATATCCATGACCTCACATCAATTCATTTAAATATTGTGCAATGATAAAAGTGCACTGAGAATAGAGACGTTTGTCTTCCTCAAAATTCATAAGACAGTTTGACAGCTCTAACATGAGGGAACATGATAGTTTTGGGAAACAGGCAAGACATATTTGAGAAACTGTTAGAGAGAATTGCACTATAAAATATATTATTAGAAATGTTAATGCATCTAGATGTGTGACATTAGTCAGTGTGTTTCACTATGTCTGGCGGCAGGGGTCGGTGAAGGAAAGAGATGTTGGATTTGTTAAATCCAAAACGCAGTTTGTATATGTCCCACTAAAAATATCACAAATGTACCTTTGTTCACACTTTGTTCACTGATTGGACGTTACTTGGATGAAAAATGGCAAGCATAAGATCTTATAAATTCCATACCAGCATGATATTTGGACCTCAACATCTGTTATTACATTAGTTTTTACTCTTACACTGACAAGATTTGTCATATTCCAATAAACTTCTAATCACATAATAACATTCCTGTCTGATCCGTTTGTGAAACCTGTCCAGACTGATAGCGATTCTCATTGATTAATGATCTTGGGGATCATCAAAGTTGCAGAATTTGAGCAAAGTGTGATTGCAGTCAGTGACTTACTTATGTTCGCATTTACATTCTACATTCACACGTTTTATTTTAGGCCTAATCTGCATGGCAAACAGCCTCCTAATGGTACGAAATATTCAACGTGATGGAAACGATCAGACATGATGACAAAGCACTGCACCTTGGTAAATCTCTTTGTAAATCTTCAAATTAAAAACACGCATTAAAACTTCCACAAATACAAAATTAAACCCTGCAAAAAATATTGAGCTCTTTTTTTGACCGACCACGTTCAAATCTTAACCTCAGAAAATGTTATTTAGTTTCAGCTCTTTACATGTAAACTAAATTCTGACTCTTCTGCCACTCTTCAAGTGAAGTGGAAACTAAACCGACATGAGGAACCGAAAAGGGACAGCCAAGTACGAACTCCATTGAGGACATTTAAACTTAAAGTTTAAATAAAGTATTCAGTATATACTTTGAAGAGACTTTGAAGAGTTTACTCTGTGGTCAGCATGGCAGCAACCATGTCAATGTGACACTCTCCAGAGACAGATCTCAAACGGCTGCAGCAGCAAAAGCGCTGATCAATATGCAGAACATAGCTAAAAATAAACGTGATTGGCTCTTGCAGGAAGAAGTTTGGATGATATCTGAGCTGCAGTTAAACTTTTTCATCCTGATAAATAAGAAGAAAGAAAAAAAGAAACAGTGGTTAACATTGTCAATCATTGATCCGTTTTTGAAAAGGAAAAAAAAAAAAATCACTGCTAGCCAGTTCTGGTTTGTTTGCCTGGTCAGTGCAGCTCTCATCATCTGCACTGCATTTTCACAAGTATGTATTAATCACATCCAATCAATATTTCTGTCCTGATAGTAGTAACACTCATCATTCCACAATGGACAGAGGGTTCAAGTGTCTCCGTTTAAAAAGAGGCTTCAGACAGGAGAGTTACCCCCCAACACAGGTAGTAGGTCCATTCTTTTTCACAAAGTAAGGTAAATGCACTTTTTGTCCTGGTTTGTTCAAGCCTTGTGTAAATACCACCGATCAAAGATCTCGACACAGGGCAAACCATGAAGAGTACCACTCAGTTTTGAATTCCACATGTCTCTTCACTGTGTGAGAGAGTGTGGATGCTGGACGGGAGAGGAGTGCAGCAGGCTGCCAAATGCTTGGAAGTGTGATGGGAGGACAGAAGAAGGGAGGTGAGGCCGCTGGCAGACTAAACTCTACCTGCAGCCCGTGGGGGGAGCCAGTCCCACCGCCTGCTGTGTCACAGTCAGGGCCCTCGGAGACAAACGGTCCGCTACACATGTGCAGCTGGTAAAAACACGAGCCTGGGAGGCTGTAGTCGCATGGGAGAGGGGGGCTCTCCCAGCCCCCGGGGGTTGGGGGAAGGCGGGGACTGGGGTGAACAAGTGTGGGGACAACAATCCGAGTAGGACCCGGAGGGCCCCCAGGGCGGGGGAGAGAAGGGACGCCAAGAGCGCGACATCCGTCACATACAAGTCTGACACCCCAACTAGCCCCCACTGGACGATCAAACAAATGTCTTTAAATTAGTCAGTAATGTTTCTTAAATGCCCCCGAAAAACTCACTAGGGTTTTTCAGTTAAAATTTGTTATCCAAAAAATTTCAGTGAACTAAAACTTGTGAAAAAGTAAATGGGCTTCAAAAAAATATTTTTGAATTGTAAAAAAGGGATCAGGAGTCTCTTTAGCTACACAGAAACATGCATCAAAGTGGCTCTTAAATTAACACACAAATCATTCCATTTGCATAAGGACCTGTGAGTTGCCCTCTCTTGCCAAATGCATGGGAACAATTTATCCGATTAATCGTAGACAATATGTATGATTATTTAATTTTGTTTCATTGATTTGCATTGTATATTCCTTATACTTGTGTGTGTGTATGTGTGTGTAAGTTGTTGATATGCACTGCAGCCACAACAACAAACTGTAAACGTGTTCCCAGTAAATACAAGTGATTTTAATTTTAACCTAGGGTTACGGTTAAATGTTACAGTTTAAACATATGAAATGGTAAATATCAAATGTACTTACACATTTAAAAAAAATACAAAAGACAGGAGGGCCAAGGTTGAAATCCTGAAATCATCTGTATAGACAATTATTGGCATTTACTGAATAACCAGAGGAGGCTTCACGGCCTACTTAATGGTATACAATAGCCCTGGGCCTTTTGGCTCCGATTAGATTATCTACCACCAGCAAGTTAATGAGACTTGTTCTTGTTCTCAACCACCACAGTATTCATACTCTCTCTCGAATTCTCTCGTCTTGCCTTCTTTACCTGCAGGCCCAGCCTGCTTTCTGTGGCCTGTCTGGACCGAGTTCATGGCTTTAAGTGAAATCGGGGAGTTCGCCTGCGGCGGGGACGGCTCTCCTCCTCTGGAGCACCATGTCAACAAATGTGCATGCACACACATACAGACACAGACATGCATATGTGCACGCACAACACACAACAACACAGGACACACAAGAAGCAGGAAAGAAGAAAAGAGTGGGGAAAACAAAAGAGGTGAGACATAAAAATGATTCATAACAAAAGATAATGAATATGTGATGTCAGAATAAAAAGCAAACCATGTTATCAAAACAAGACAATCAATAGATACAAATGAAATCCAGAGAATTGCATGTTAAACACAATGAATAGCAGAAAATTATGGGATTTGAAATATGTGTCGGACATGGTATGTAAAGTAAATGGTTTAATACAGAAAGATGCACAGCTCTTCCTGATTTCAGCGTTATGGGAAACCAAACTAAATCCTCAAAGGCACACTGGGATTGTTTTACGATATGCTCTAATCACAAAGTGGTAGAGCTAAGTGCTCTGTGACTAGATTCCACTTCAAATGAAACTTCAAGAGTAGAAATCTTCTAACGTTTTAATGTGCTTGCTGTCCAAGCTATTCTGTCTTGCTGTAAACATGAGATAATAGGAATGATATTTCAGGGTATTACTGCTGTAACGCTTGCTTCACTACTATTTGTGTTGGTCATCTATAAGAGAGCAAATTTACTTCACCGTGGCAACCGTTTTCAGACTATGAGCCACCACATCAGGAGTTTGATTACCTTGTTTGTCCTGGTCTAGACTCGACTGGGGGGGTAATGGGGACTCCAGCTGCCCAGTGCCCATGGAGCTGTGAGACAAGCCTGAGGAATTGTTGCTTCCCTCCAGCTCCCCAACCTCCCCGTCCTGGTCTCCATCCTCTCTGTAGCACACAACACAACCACTGTTAGCCTTACATACTGTAATCATACTGTAACTGCATCAACCGGGAAAAGTTATCAAGACACAATAATCAGACAAAGAGCAGAAGAATGACACACCCTTACCCCTAATTCCCACCAGGCGCGTCGGCGCTGCGTTCCGGGTACGTAGCGTGCCCCGCGAGCAACCGCGGCCATTCAAGCCAATGCTCAAAGCGTGTGTGAAGTGGCTCTCCGCTCCGCTTAGTATACGCGCAAGGTCTATTTCTACGCGGGTCGTTCAGACAGCCAGGCAGGATGTGAAACAGCAGGACTGTCCAGTCAATTTACCAAACCCCCCCCTCAAATATTGTTGCAAATATGTCTCCTTTACAACACCACGGACAACAAAGGCTTCATCTTGGAGGTGGAAAACATAAAACCACATTACAGATCTTTTTTTAATCAGGACAACACCAGAAAAGAGAAGACGCGGGGGTGGCATTTAGCTCACCCAGTAGAGCGTGCGCCCCACGTAGGCTGAGGCTTTTGCAGCGGCCCGGGTTCAAAACCGACCTGCGGGCCTTGGCAGCGTGTCATTCCACATTTCCAGTCAATCTATTGTCACTCTGAAATAACAGGAAAATGCCCCCAAAAATTATCTTAACAAAGAAGAAAAGAAGGCATGGAGTTTAATTGCGGGAGTGGAAGGTAGATACTATCTTAATAAACACAAGATTATTCTGTAAAGGACTTGTAGAGTTAATAAAATCCGCGAGTCGGGCAGCAAGACCCTTCCGAGTCGCGCGGCAGAAGACAGAACAAAACAGCGGCGCAGTCGGAATGCAGCACAGACACGCTCAAAGAATTTAAAAAAATGGCATAAAAAAACCAACATAAGGTTTTTCCAGAAACGGTAGATCTGCTACTCTGGATATTCAATATTCATAAGGGCTATTTTCCAGTAAACAACACATATACATGTTGTTTTGTAATTTGGGATTAGATCAGTAGCAGAGGTGCACTATAGATAGCGTTGACAAGCTATAACTAATGGGAATGAATAAATAAACAGCTGTAAAAGAGATCAGGTGTTACTGAAAGAGGTTCTCGGAATAGGACTGATTTAATGGGAAGTTCACATGAGAACATGCAGGAAATCCTCATTGCAGGGGCAAATAGAAAACAATCATATGCTGAGACATAGAGTAGATAATATGAACATGTCTTTAATACATTTAATAACTCACAGTCTAAAAGTTCTAACTTTTCATGATATTTTATATATGTATATTCTAGTATTTCAGCATACTGAATAGCAGAAATAGCAAGATCTCACGTTCCTGTTTACTAATCATGCATGTTTGTTCCGGTAGTACTCACATGCTCTCTGACTGGAGGCTGAACTTCTTGCGGCTGAGCCTGGTGGCCTGCTGGGTAAAGTACTCATGACGGTCAGACTTCTTCCACATGTAGTAATACTCTACACACTCGCCAACGGAGCGCGTTCGTACCTGTGGAGGAGGAAAACGTTTTTGCTTTGAGAAAAAAGCTCTCATCATTAGTCAGGAAAGACTCGACTGTGCACTCACCTTATTAGCCTGAATGAGGTGGAAGTTTTTTCCGTAAACCCGATAGCCATGCTCAAAATTCCTACACTCCTCCTCACTCCAGGCACAAAGCTCCTCTAAAGAGAGGGGAAAGCACCGGAGGTATTTTACACATTCATTTTAATTCATTGTTAGCATCCTTTTCTTTTTTAATCATTTTTTTCTAAATAAATGCTCTGCAATCACAGCTTTGTGCTGTAGATCGGGGATCTTCAACAGGGGGTCCGGGACACCTAGGAGGTACTCAGAGTCGAAGCAGGGGGGCCTCACAATTTTTGAAAGTTTTTTCAAAATTTCAACATATTATTAGCAAAAATCCCCACTGATGATAGGCGTACTGGCCTATAGGTAAGGTAGTATCTAAGTAACGAAGATAGCCATCCACAGAATTAATTACTAATCCACTTTGCCACATGTATGTTTTAACATGACTTATAAAATCATGCAAACAATTATAAGGCTTAATAGCTTAGTATTCTATGCAAAAAGACGATGCATAAATGCTTTAGGCCGTCCTACATGTTATTGTAGGCCCAGTTGCATGCAAATTCATTTTATACGACATATGTAGTGGGGGGGGGTCCCTGCTCCGGCTCTCTCTCTCTCTTTTGGCTTTAAAAAACGTTGAAGACCCCTGCTGTAGATGATAGCAGGGTTTGAATGTCCAGTTATGAATTGATAGAGCCAGCTTCAGAAAAAGTAGGTGGGTTGTAGTTTTTTTTTTCTCCCCATTCCATTTCAAACTACAGTGAAGGTCTTTGACTTGGAGCTGCTTACAGCTGTGAGAAGTTACTCCAAATAATGTTGTGAATTATACATTATTTCATTAGTCATTATCATGGCCATTGACTAGACTTTAAATAAGTATTATAGCAGGTTGGAAAAGGTACTGTAGGACACAGAAGGTTCTTACCACGGAACACTTTCACATTGAAGCGTAGTCGTCTCAGGGCCTCTTCTGCATTAAAGTTGCATTTAACTAGTTCATACAGTGCCTGAGAATCAAGAGAATGGATGAGACAAAAGGGTTAGACTGTTACAAAGAGACCTAATGGCTGCTAAATCTGATCTCTATTTTTACACTGAGTGGAAGAACTTCAGATTGACCACTGACAAAGACTGACCAAACCATCATCACTATCAACCATCACTATCAACTGCATTAAGTTGAGGTAGATTAGTCAAGATGTGGTAAAATAAGACCAGATTTTTAAGCCTTGAGACATAGGGACACGTTTTGTGACAAAAACTAAATGTTAAGAAAGCAAAAGATAGTGAGCAGTACTTACAGCACATGTTACTATAATCAGCCTGACAGCTGGAATACACTACTTGACAGTGTCTTTTTGAATGCAATTTAAAAGGTACCTTACCTGTTGGTTGTCTCTGACAGTGTCTCCTCGTGTTTGTGTGCATGTAGCCCCCTGTTGGCCATGTGGGCTCTGTGCATTCAGCAAAAACTCTTCTACTTCCTGCACTGGCAGAACACCCGGCCTCCACAGTAACTGGTCCTCACTGCTGCGGTCTACAGCAACAAGAAAAGGTTTAGGGTATGAGGGCAAATGCAGAGACAGAGAAAGAAGATGAGGATTTGGGAAAGGGAGGAGATAGAAAAACTGATTGAGAGACAGAAAAAGACAGTGTAGGTAGATAGAGAGGTGTTTGGCCGTGTCTTGTTTGATACCTCCAGTGGGAGCGAACCCAGCAACAAAAGAGCTTTTCTGTTGCTTACCTCTCTCCTGGTAGGAACATGAACTGAGTGGAGGGATTTTTGCCTGGTACATAGAGCCAACCATGATCTCCTGAGAATGAAATCAAAGACACAGTCGGTCATAGCTTGGAAATGGGTCATATAATAAAGGCTGACATTTTGTTGAAGTCTGTGCTGTGCAATAGGGTTTAGATTTAGATTCTTTAGGCAGACCTGCCTACTTGAAAATACAAGGACCTGAACAGAACCAGGTCTCACGTCAAAGCTAATCAGTCAAATTGTATCGCCACTAGTCTTTTCTCTGGCTTGGATAAAAGAAAATATCATATATAAGTTCTGCATCTTTTGACAGTCAATCAAAACTGGCTGGCATGGGGCTTTGATGGTTCTGTTGAAATCAGGTTTCAGGTCTTAGAACAGTTTGGGTTCAGTTGGTCCAGCAGTGTGGTCCCAGGAATTTCA
Organism: Etheostoma spectabile; assembly: GCF_008692095.1. NCBI lineage: Eukaryota > Metazoa > Chordata > Actinopteri > Perciformes > Percidae > Etheostoma > Etheostoma spectabile. Next base: position 34,547,486 of record NC_045741.1, read on the forward strand.
TATTGTACAATGCTACAGTGCATAATTTATACCTGATGCAAATGGTCAATAACAAGCATGGACTGTGTAAAAAAAGTGGACGTAGCCACCGTGATATCATCATTGGTTTGTGAACTACCGTTTTGAAGCCTTGAGTTTTGGCCGCCGCCATCTTGGTTTGTTGGAGCCAGGAGTGACTGGTGTCACTGCCCGATGTGAGTCAAGTGCAGATTTGAGTCGCGCATGCGTCACTTTATGACAAGTAGCCTGCAAGATGCTAACGAGAGACTTCTGTAATGTCAATACAGTAAAAATGGACCTACTTAACCAAGTTCGTTCATTGCTGGCTACAAGCTAGCATTAAACACAACAAAGGCTGTGAGTTGTATGGCGTTTTGAGTGAACGTTAGCAATCAAACAATACATAGCTAAACTGTTTTTGAAATTATTCTCATATTCGGTTATTGTTTGTAATGAGAAAAGTTAATTATTTCATGGATTTCACAAATTCAGTTTGACACGTTATGCCCAGTGGCGGCTGCTGGTCTTTCAAAGAGGGGAAGCTCAACTTTCGGCCTAAATCATAAAAATTTTCCATTTATCCATAATCATTTATAATATCCGTGAGATGGTTTCATCAAGAGGCATGGCCAGCAGTACGTTTTCTTTGTCACAGGCGTTCCAGTCAGCCAGATTTGTCATATCAGGAGAGCTGAAAATACCTGTTACTTTGACCTATCTTTTGCACTGAATCAATCTTAAGTGTTTCTCCTTGTAAGGAAGACTTTCAAATGGCTTTGCCAAAATCAGGTCAACAATATTAGCATTGTCTGCAATCGTGTGCAGTTTGCTGTCTAGCTAGTTCACCCCTACAACACTAGCCTAACCTACTGTATGAATGAATAAATGAACAAATGATCTAACAAAATGATATTAAACCAGAAGGAAGAAACGTGGGAATTAGGTTTAACTGAAACAAGGAATGTTGTGTATAATTGTATGAAATGTATGATAAAAATTGCCTAGCAATTTTACCAAGCAAATAACAAGGAATAGTTGGCAGCAGTTTGTCTTTCAACAACATTTGCAATGTCCGCGATGATTGAGCTTGTAGCTTCGGCGTCTTTTTAAAGTACAAAATCTCTATCAATCAGTAGGATCAGGAGATGCAGCCTTTCGACACACCCTCCAATCATCACGCAGAAGCCCAGCGTCCAGGCCAGCCCACTCCTCCATCAACCCCCCCGAGACGCTGAGAGTCCATGGGTGGGACATAATCGCAGCATTTATCCAATGGCCGCCTAGTTTTGAACCGCTTTAAAAAACTGTTCAAAGCAGCCCCATTGACGTCCATAGAGGACAGGCTTCAACAGGGAGATGCACTGTGACGCTACGGGAATGTATGAGAAGGAAATCAAGTCAGCTGATTCTGAACAAACTCGTCTTCGAGATGAACGTGTTCTAACTCATTTTCAGTCACTGAAAAGTACACAAGTGTACATATTTGACCATTCATTTTTTGACATTTTATGGAAAGCTGAGCGTAAAGAAATTGCCACTGGTTATGCTATAAACCATTTAAATCTGAGCATGCGCAACTCACATCTGCACTCAACCAGAGCCGTCTGACTCACATGGCTTCACTTTTATACAGTCTACGGGACAAGATGTGTGGTACAAGATGCGTGGTACAAGAGCTCCACTGCCGGGGCGGCCTCTAGTTTACCCAGTAGAATGTGTGCCCCATGTAGGCTGAGTCCTTTGCAGTGTCCCAGGTTTGAATCCTACCTGCGGCCCTTTTCTGCGTGTCAATTTAAGACAGCCCCCCCCCAACCAATTTTCTCTCCCATAAATACATGCAAACTGCCACTTACTGTATATTATGCTTAATGTCTCTGAATCACAATCTTGTGTATGTTTCAGCAAGACCCATTAATCATAAGATGTGTGTTGGGGCATACGGTGGCTTACCTTATGCTCTTCATTAAAGGGAATAGAGGCATCGTCAGAGTCCTCATCTGATGAGCTGACTAATGTGTCTTTGTCTCTACCTGAGAGACAAAACATCAAAGCGGAGGATCAGGCAATCGTTATTATAAAAACAGTTTTTTCAATCCTCTTGATGCTGATAAATCACAGTACCTTCAAATAGTATTTCAGAAACATTATACATGTTCCATTTTTTTAGTTTATTAACCTTTCAACAAGTAAAATATATTAGTAGAATTCTATTGAGATACAAATCTCTGAAGGGAAACCCTACCAAGACAGCAGTGGGCACTGAAATGTATAGACAGTGTGAGTGTGGACATGATAAAATGCTACATAACTTACTCAGTATGAAATACATTTCAGGAAAAAGCGGTGACCAGTAAAGAATCAAAGATGAACAAGGCAGCTTCACTCACCTAATCTCTCCTGGATACATAAAGGAGGCAAAAGCAGCGTACCTGCCATATATTTGGATTTCAGGATATTTTGCGGACTCGGCAACGATACTGTCACTACCAGGAGGAAAGCTGTTTGAATATGTTTAAACTTTCTCAGTTTAGAAATATTTGAGTGGCTTTGACATCATTCAGTCATATGTAGAGAGACACATAAAGCAGTACATGCTGCCATACCAGGAAGTTCCCATATCACATTCTACAGAAATAAACAAATCAAAGCTTTCATGTAATTTTTTGACATCATAAACTCTGGCATGTCATGTTATTGCAATGTACCGCCTGGCTGTAAGTAACATGCCGCAGTCTCAGCAAAGCACGGATTTTAAATTGATGAGAAAATATTCCACCAAAAATTTAAAAAAATGGCTCCAGGGATGTTCCTTTCTTTCTGGACAGCTATACATCAGAAAAAGGCCCTGGGTGTGCATGTGGGTGTTGTATTTATGAAGCTAAACCCCCCTCCCCCCCACCTATTTTCTAACTTTTCTTCTGCTGAGATAACTTAAAAAGGCACATAGTGGCGTATAAATGTCCATGTGTGGGTTACCTTGGAGGCGGCGGAGCAGATCTGAGGTGTTTGAGGTGACTGAGGGGGTGAGATCATCAGCTGACGATTCTTCGTCCTCCTCCCCAGGAAAGAGATCCTCAGTTAACTGATCCTGTACAATATAAATGAAGAGCAATACAACAGCACATTATAGAAAAGCACAGCAAAAAAACACAACAACACAGAATACACTCCTAATATTTCAGGAAGTAACGGTTCTCTGCGTTCTTGCCGTTATCTCTCACCTTCTCCAGTGTCATGTCTGGCAGTCTGGCAGCAATGCGACAGGTCTCCTTCTCTGGATCTGACACTGTGTAACCATACAGAGCCAGCAGCTCCTCCAAAGGAAGCTCACCGGCCTACATGCAGGGAATTACAGATGGAGACAGCGACAGGTGGACGGAGAGAAGTGTGTTACTTTCACATTTCTTGAAAATAACCTCCTTCAGACATCTGCCGCCTCAGTGATCTCATGGACACTCTTGGTGTTTTTTCCTCTTTTGTCCAAATAACTCCAAAGCTTTCACTTAGTTTGCAGACTGGCTCTTGAACAGCCGAAACACTGCAAACAATTCCTTCGCAGAGTGAAACCCAGAACAGCTCTTTTCATATCAGTCAAGATTTGAGGAGTTGAAGCAGATGCAATAATCAACAGCAGTGTTGTATATCTTTTCCTGAACTTGGTTTTCAAAGGAAGTTTGTTCTAATAAATAAATTCTTAAATGTGTTATTTAGCCAAGTTTGACAGGAAAAAAGGATGGCATTTGCATTTGCTTTGCTTTTTGTGGCCACGGGCATAGAGCCAAGCCAACCAGCTACAAGATAAATGTGGTCATAAAACATTGATTTGGTGCAAAAAAAAACAAAAAACATTCTGAAAACAGCAAAAAAGCCAAAGGTACAAGAGTGTGTAGATAAACGATCATAGACTTATTATAGATAGTAGCTCGCTATAGCCATTCACGGGTGTTAACATTTCCTTGGTAACAACGAGCTCCACCAATCCGAGCCGTCACTGTTCAGCTTGGGATGTGGTGTTGTGTATTGTGGCACTTCTCCATGACATTGCGAATAAAACATCTTTTTCTTGATATCATACAGCCTTCTGGCTTCTACAGGGGCAAAACAACTTCATTTCACAATCTCATAGCTCGTGGTACTTACACCTTGGATGGTTTAGACATTATGGCTAATAATCAAAATCCTTATGTAGAAAATGAATTGGATTTTCACTTCCAAAACCACACGGTTGAGCGCTTTAGGAAGGTCTGTAAAGCAAATCTATTATCTGTAAACTGCTGCTGCTGATTAGACCATGTTTTGTTTGCACTACTCCACCTTAGCCTTAATGAGTAATGGCCAAAGGGTGAGACAGTGACACTATGTGAAGTGTGGAGCTGCTTCTGTGTGTGTGTGTGTAAGTGCAGCTCCTGTCAACAGGTGTGAGTATGGGCTCAGACAGAGCTTTGTTACTGTTATGGAGTAGATGCACTGTCAGGTGGTTTTGAAATATGTACTGTAAATGGCAGTAGTGCAACTTTAGTCTGAAGGTTGCGTGAAAACAATGCTATTTGTGTTTCTTCAGAGGGCTTTATCTGTTTGTATCCAAATAATACTCCGTTTATTAATTTTCTGCACTCATTTACATAATGTGATGAATGGTTTTGGTCCTTTGATTGATAAGATTCAGAACTGTGTTGTTTACATAATTTGTACTTGCAAATTTTGTATATATATATATATATATATATCTTGAAAACCTAACTTTACATCAATTTAAAAGAAATTCAATAACACTCAAGTATTAAGTGCATTAATTTAGTAATTTAAATCAAAGCATGCATTTCAAAAGTAAGCCTACTGGGACAATGGGTGCGTAAGTGCAGTAAGATGTAGTAAGGGTCTTCAGAAAAATATGTTGCTGAAGAGACTGTGGCTTTCATACAGCAGCTATGCTATGCTAACGTATACAGACAAATTTGAACTTGACCGTACAGCGTGGGACTGCGCTGCCATCTTCATGGGGCGAACAGACTCTTCCAAGTCCTCTAAGGCCTGTTAAGTCTTCTTCTGCTTCTCCTGCTGAGGGCCTTCATCACTGTACCTCCTCCACTCTCCACTAGGCCACAACCTCCACACTTTTCTGCAGGGGCTTTTAATCCACCTGCAGAAACACACAAACAAACACAATGTTACTTGTACGGACATCCTACGCCATGTAAAACAGCATGGGGATGCATTATAGCAGCACATTCCTCTGTGTGTCCATGGCAAACGTGCACACATGTACACACAAACATGGCTGATCCTGGCTCATCCTATTACAGATCAGCTGACTCCTGACTTTTAAACCACCCTTTTTAACAAATGAGACATGCAGTGGGGATGCAAGTATCTTTTAAAAAACTCCTACTGAATCGATGTGTGGCATTCAACTATAACTTTAATATAATCTCTCTAAATCGCCAACAAAATAATCAGACAACACTCTACAGATTTGGTTTTGGTGTTATATAACGCCAAATTTCTCTTAAAATCAACACATAGCTAATCAAGTGGGGTGACAGCATTTTCCGAATGTGTCAACTTGTTTTCCAATAGGCCTACAGGCTTTGGGCTAAAATAATTAAGACAAAGTGGAACACATGTCTTTGATGAAGACATGCAACTTGAGACCACGTAAGAGTTTAATACAGGAGTGAAAGAAATTCGGTTGGTAGGCTACAGGACAGGGTGTAAAAGGATGAAAGCAATCCCACCTAGTTCACATTGAGTCCCACCACTCTTTGAATTAGATTACACTTCTTAGGACACCATTCCTCGGCAAATAAGTTTTAAAAGTACAGGGAAAACCTAAATATTAATGCTGTGTGCCTCGCCCAGCCCATCGAGTGCTGTCTGTCTGACCAGGGGCGCTTTCCTGTGACTTGGTGCTGAACGTCTCTTCCTCTCCCCCGGCTCACTACCAGTAGCACAAGAAGGAAATAACTAGTTCTCAATATTTCTCTCAAGTTTACCGCCACCAAGTCGTGACATCGCTCCCAACTTTTTCACTCAATCCACTTCGTCGCCCGCCGGGGCGCACCTGAAATAGTTCAGCACCGACCCCGCCGGGCTCCCTATTGTTTTCTACTGACTTACTATCAAGGCGGAGGGAATGGCTCTTTAAAGCTAAGAACGCGGAGAGAGGCGATACGCTGGAGAGGTTCTCCATTTCTTTCCCCGCTCCCCAGTTAAAATGCCCCCGTAGCCCTCTTTCAGCCGGCGTTCACCGGCCGGTGAACCCGTCGACACGCTTGTATACCGTACGGCGTGACACAATTCATAAATTCGGTCCAGTTTTTCTATTATTTGAGTCATTACATTCCTCGTTTTCGCTCACTTACCTCCGCCATTCCGTTTCTGCGCAAGCTGACTATTGCCCGGATGTTGTAGGTCTGCTCCTCTCTGTACTGCTCCGTTTATTGCCGCAACGATTCAGCAACATACAGTGCTACAGTTAGTTAGGTGCAGAGTTATATTGATAATTTCCAAGAAATTCGGCTATTTTTCTCTCGCTTGAAAGCTGGCATAAGATAATTTCCCTTTTAGTTAAAAAATAAATTAATAAATAAAACCTCCCACTTTCGGTATCAATTTATAAATCGTATAGGTTCTAAAAAGAAAAAAAAACTTTCAAACATGAACGTAAAACTAAAACTCATCTTAAATATAGTGCCTATAGCCTAATGTTTATTCCCTATTTTATATGCTATAAATACTATGCCCCGTGTTTTCCCTTTGCGTGTTTGAACAACAGGTTGCCACATATTGATGTTAAATATAAACTCTCTCCTCTCTCAACCAGCAACATAGTCCACATGGTGACTACATGCTCGTGCTGAATATGTGAATGAGGGAGGGGACAGACATGGTCAAAGCAGATAATGATATTATGTTCTTTTTTTAACCAATGCCTGCTTACACAGCTCTCAAGAGATATGAGAGGCAGAGTTAATGGAGGCCTATGTGTCGACCACACGTGACTTTATTCAACCACAACAAACAAAATAGATCATGTGATAATGACATTCAGTTAATCTATCCCATGTAGCCTACAATACAACTGAGTTTTGATATCAATCACGCTCTTCAAGTGATAAAGCCACATAAATAAAGAAAAAACACAATGTAAAGACAGTACAAATAATCGTAAAAGAGGTAGGCTTTTTTTTTTAACATAGTGCTTGTAAAACACCCAAAGTCTTTTATTGTTATAAATGATAGCATTAGAGGTGACCCACTGTAATTCTGTTTTACTATATAAGAAACTGAAAATATTATGGATCTTCATTCCTAGATTTACTTCTTCCTTGTGACAACTTGCCAAAGTTAAAGATTTAATGTTTAACATGTAGGCTATTTACATTCTAATATGTTCTTTTCACATAAAAACGTAAAATGATCTTGTTAAAATCTTTAAAAATGACATATGCATCCTAAATCTATTGGAACTGCTGGGCAACCAACCAAGTCCTCCAAACCTTCCTACCTTCTAAAACAACCTATAAGAGCGTTTTAAAAATTAGGGCCCCTAGCAGTGCCAGGAAATACAACCCACATGAGCATTTTCCATACTAATATCTAAACCAGGGAACATAACGGCAGTTTATAACACGTCGTTAACGTTATGAAACGGTCACAATTATGTTACGTTTAGACACGAAAACTACAAAACTAGTAGAAAAAGATTGTGGTTTGGGTTAATATCAGTAGCCCACATCTGTTCAGGCTGTTCGCATGAACCAGGCCTACACATAGGCCTAGCCAATGGGCCTATTCATTTTATCCCCACTGGGGACAAAATCTATCCCCGACCAAAAGTGATCAATGCTACTTCCCCAATAGACCATATATTATATACTTATAATAAAAGTATTTTAAACTAAGTAAAGTGCAGTCTATGGTGCGATAGAACGATCACATCCGTGCGGCAGTTGCTAGTTGTGTTTACAGAGCTCTGTGACGCCAGCTACAGAGCTTCGTTGTGTCAGCAGCAGTTGGTGGAGGTGTTTGGCCGCAGATAGGTGACTTTGAGCCGGCTACAGGCACCGCCAAATGACAGTCCTTTCAAGTGCAATGGTAGTTAGTGTACGTGACTAACTAGCGGTCACCTAGTTCCTTAGGATATCACACTAATTAGTGTGCATACATTTTTGCACATTTAGAATGCTTTGATCTGTTATGTTACTTCACTTACAGTTATTCCAGCATTGTGACGTAGTTCCATTTGTTTTGTAAAGTAAAAAAAAACAGACACAAATCCTGGTCTCCTGGGAAAAGTCTGATGTTTGTTTTTATACTTCGTCACCTTCCTTTTTGCATCATTTCTTACTCCCTTCAAAACTACTACAGCCACTAGAGGACGACGCCACTGTAAATGTAAATGGCTCTAAATGCTGCTTAAAATGAAGACTCATGGGGCATTTTTTCAGGGGACAGTCTCTCGACAACAGGTGTTTCCTACTACACTGTAAAGAGGCTTCAAGTTATCACATCACGCTTTTGCAAGTTGAATACTGGACAAGGATTGGCTTTAAACTATTTGTGATGTCACAAATCATGCGTGTAGGCCAAGCCCTGAAAATGGGATTTTCAATAAGCACATATAAAATTTAAGCAGCTGAACATGAAAACATCCATCAAGTGTCAAACCCAGCACATTCATAATTATGTACAGTGAAACTCAACGTTCAACTGCAGGAAAAAGAAGAAAAAATTTGAGTGGTGGGGAACTTCAACTGATATTTATATTTAATGAAAGATTTAGAGAAGTCAAGAAAGGGGATCTTAGTTTAGAGATACAGAAGTTTTTTCCCCATACTGTATGGATCATAGCTACCGGCCTGAGCCTTCTCCTTCTCTATATGAAGTGGGTTGAATTATTCATGTAGATGTACTTCTCCACGTCAACTTGATGTTACTGAATTCAAAGTGTGTGTCTGGACATTTAAGTAAATCAATAATGGTTCACTAAAGACGTTCTAATGCATAAACCTTACAAGGCCTTTATGCACTTTACAAAATAAGTTTAAAAAACACGCACCCATGTCTCATTAGGAGTATGGTGGCTTGTTGTTGTGGCTTATTCTTGAGCTTAATGTATTGAAGTGTTTATCAACCTGTTTAAAACAGTTAAAAAAGCTTGATGGTGTTTTAAGCCCCCAACGTCTCCTTCCTGGCAGCGCTGCGAACGTTGACTTTAGGGCACCTAACTCTAACCTTAACGCTAACCCATAGACTGTATATATATTGATATTAATAATTACTATTAACGGTCTATGCTCTAACCCTAACCATAACCATAACCATTGCCTAATCCTAGAGCCTCCCAGGCAGGGCGTTGAGGGCTTGAATACCAATATGCATTAAAAGAATGGGCTTAGTCTGAAATATAAAGAAAACCCAATCAGTTATACTGTAACACCATGTTATTCAACTTTTCAGCTGTCAACATTACCTTAGTCAGTCACATGTGTCAAAAGGTACTGCAGAGAAAAGAACTGGGTTTGTGTTCAACAAAAGGTTAAACCCCACAGAGAAAACAGAACAAAGCACTTCTGTTAGGGAGAGTGTGAGTGCATACTCTGGGTTTTCTAACGTGTCAGGCTTGGTCTATTTTTAGTACATAGTATATAGAAATTTTGTATGAACAAATGTCCTGAGAAGGTCTTTACAGCCTAAGAAAGTTTCATGGGTGTGTATCACTGAGTGTGTCTATAAAGTGGTAACGGGTCAATTTAAAATTGAACTAGTTGGCTGGCATTCTTTAATGCAATGAGTGTTTAAAGAACTGCAACCAGTTGGTTTAGCCATTTAGAGTAATGCAGAATATGGATTTCAGCAATAGTGTACAAACAGGATATACTTAAGAGAACAATAAACTACTCAAAATCAATTCAAAGTCACACAATTGTGACAGTGATAACAAAGATTTGCTGACCTATGTAGACATGGGGAAAAAAAGTCTTGTCAGCACGAGAGCCACCTAGCACACATAGATACAATTTACATGCTTCTTAATTAATCTGCATATCTAATATTTTGTATTTCATAACACAGGTGTATCAGACAACTGATATTTTTATAATTTCCACTTGAGTCACAGAGAACATGTGAGAGGTTTGGGTGAACCTGGCTGGATCAGGACAGTATGTAAGATGTTCACCAACAGGCAGCTCCTCCCTCACTAAGAGACCTCTCCTCTCTTTAATGACTTCAGTAAAAGGGCTTTAGTGGGGTTTTACAAGTAAGGGCACTTTGTTATGTCCCTTGTTTCTTCAGGGTCTTTAACTCTTTCTGTGTGTTTTGTGTGACTGAGAAAAGCTGTTCACAAAAAGAGCAATTGGATGTTTTTGTAAGGCTTTGTTGGAGGTACCGCCGGGGATATGTCCCTACCACTTGAAATGGTCGCTTTTGTTCCCATCACTATTTGAAAGCAAAATTGTTGAAAAATAATCTGAAAAATAGAACAAAGAAAACAGATATGTGGGCTATGTTTTGAATGGGCAGTTTTGAACATAATCAGAAATCTTGCTAAAACACATCTGAGCTATTTAAGTCCCAGAGTTTTTAAATTAATTAAAAGGCTGTGAACATGCACATTTAAAAAGGTTACTTCCACAAACTAAAGATTTAAAGAGAGAGGGCAGAGTAAATCATGCCTACTTCACTTTTTTCCTTTATTCGGATCCCCATTAGCTGTCAACAATGCAGCAGTTACTCTTCCTGGGGTCCACGTACAACAATCACAACAAATACATAAAAATACCAAACCAATACCAAATTTACATAAAAAACTACACGTGCGTGTTGACTCAGCAGGGATGACATTAAATGAGAACAGTTGGCACAGAATGCCTGAGAGCCTCACTGCATTCTATTTCATAATGTTTGTATGTCTTTAATCATCACCTGCTGCGCTATTTAGTGCTTTCCTTTACATAAATAAAGACAATCCCACCATAAATGGTAGCATACATATTTGCCAGAATGCAGGAAATGACTTTTTTAAGCACACACAAAAGATCCTGGGGGAAGGTGTCTGACACACGGTTAGGCCCTAAGTTAAGAGGTCCGATTGTGGAGTTTTTAAGACAGACATCCCTTCTGCAGTATGTGAAAAGATGGAACAGTGAGGAGAAGGCGTAGACTTAAAAGGTAGGCAGAAAAGGCTGCTCGGGAGACTGGAATAATGACACAAACTTGTTGAGTTTATTCAACTACATTTAAGTGAAAATTTTGCTTAGTATGTTGTGTAAATTATGCCAGTCTTTTTCCAGAACAACTCCTAATGCGATATAGACATGTGCACTATAGACATGTTCTGAATGTGGTGATAATAGCAAAGAATTTGCAATGCATCATGGGGAACTGGGCATTAACCCATGACCCATTACACCCTGCTGTGGCAGGGAACACTACCTGTACTGGCAGATGTGAAACACACGTTATACTGAATGGCCGTTGGTAGTTTTCTCTCTCTCTCTGTCTTTGTGTCATATTTACTGTGAAGTTTACTAGTTGTTCTGTGGTATGGTCTGTTGTCCAGTTACGGTGAAGTGCTATTTGAGAACCCATAAATAGCAAATTCCATCATGGTTGTTTTCATTATTCAGCCTGTCATTTATGACTTAGACCCAGTGATAGTACATTCCAGTGTCTGATGGACTTTCTTTACTTAAGATAGAGCAGAAAGTCTGAGGAATGCAGATACACAGAGGACACACTGAAGACAGTAAAACTGAGTTCTGTAAACATTCTGTGTGCAGAGGTTCCTCCTGTTTTCTTAGTCTTTAATGAGCATGCTTTTTGTTTGCTTTTATCCCTCATCATTCTGTAGTAATGTCTCCGCTTTCTCTCTGAAAAAGGATGGAGACTTGGGGACAATGGCAGATCCAGGAGCAGGTTGGGCCTGTCTTTGTTGGCTGAGAGCTTTGCCCAGATGCCCCAGCCACATGCTGCAGGGAAGCAGTCAGCAGACATGCCTCAGCCCACATCAGGGTTTGTTCCAGAACATACACACTGCTCTGCTGTAAGATATGAGTGTTTGTGTGGGATGATATAGTGGTGATGCATGCATGGGGCTTTAGGATGATGAAGATGATGATGGTGTGTGTGTGTGTGTGTGTGTGTGTGTGTGTGTGTGTGTGTGTGTGTGTGTGTGTGTGTGTGTGTGTGTGTGGTGTGTGTGTGTTGTGTGTGTGTGTGTGTGTGATCAGTTTTCCCGTGTGCAAATAAGAAAATAAACGATGTCTGAAATTTGCCAGTAACAATGTAAAGTTTCCATGACTGAGTTTCGGAATTTCTGAGTCACCACGGTAACCACTGAGCTGTCACAAGAGTCTTCCACAAGATGTCATTCATATGTCATTCACAAGTGTGGTCCCATGGGACATTGTATGTGCCATCATGTGACACTTTATATCACTGTTTATGACCAAAGTACATTCAGTCTTTTCAACCATAGGTAATGTAACTACAAAATTGACTTTGGTGTGATAGAATGCATGGTGAGTGTAGTTCTGTGCTGTTATGACAGCCATACTCTTGTATCTACCTACCTGTTATGACCAGGCAAAGGACAGAATGGAAGAAAACGTGTCATGCAATGTTATTAAGTAATTAAATGCTGCTTTGATTACCCTACTGTACTGCAACAAATTAGAAAAGAATGGAAGGAGGGAGTTATTTTCTCATTTGTTGAGTTACTTCATTGGCTTGGCTGGTCAACACTACTTTCTGTTTCATTTTGTCACAGAGCACATGGTCATCAGCAGACTAACCAAGACAACCACTGCAGCTCACCCATCAAAATAACAAAATAACAAACCAGATGAGAACATACAAACTGCACTTTAAGTGCTTTTGTTTTCCTAATGAAGACAATAAGGTAATTGTTTCATCATTGGGCGCAGTTGATTATTTTGTTACATTTTTGTTTACTTAAATTTACTTGCTCAAGTACTTTTTAAGGTACTATATAGTTTTTTTTTAAATGTAATAATTGCTGTGTACTGCCAATGTGTGAAGGGATTGTAACGTAAATTAAAAACTGAGACCTTTCTTGGGTGCCTATAACAGCCTGGGGACAGTTTATGAGCCTTGCATCTCTCTAAAAGTATTGACAATGTGTCATTTTGAAGTGCAATTTCAGTTTTATGTGATGTGATCATTGTGGATTATTATGTGTAAAATTGCAAAAATATAATTTATTTATTCATACATGATGGCATTTAAAAACTAATTCATTTCAATAAAGAAAACTATGCGTGCTATTCTTGTCATGAGAATCAAGGCGTGGCGGCGCTGCGGTGCAAATTCAACTCATGTTTAGTACATGTTAAGTCAAATATTCGTAGAAAAAATACAAACGTTAAAGCCTTTTAGTTGGTGCTCAAAGACCTTGAAATCCATTCTGCTGTTAGCATCATCATAGAGCCATGGCAAAAAGAAAAAAGGCATTTTAATTAATTTTGGTTTTACTAAGAAATTGTGTAGCGGGGACATTAATAGCACGACCGATTCACCTGTTGCAATCCTTGTAAGCACACCTCCCGCAGAGGTGACAACGCAAGAAGAAGATGAAGAAATAATGTTTTCTCTCGCTGAAGATGGTGGTTGTAACAGTTCTTCAGAGGCCGGTCACGATTAAGGAAGTACGCCTGGTGACTCCTAAGGCGCCATTTTAATGCTACCAAGCACTCACCCGCCTTTAGAATTCCATTGACTGCCATTCATTTTTTTGTCACTTTTATACTAAACAATTTTACATCAGAAGCGTTTAAAGACTCTATTTGTCCATTGTTTTTTTATAAAGAAACATGACAATGTATAAAAGGCTCCATTACCTTGCATCTCACGTTATGGCACCGTAGCAGGCGTTTTTGTAAAAATAGGCTAATTGAATGGAGGAATTATGGTATATTCTTTGGTAGCCTGAGTAACTTTAACCGTTGTTCATGTGAAATCTAAAAGACAGCCTGATGTTTTGTTTATAGACTATTTGTGGGTGGCTCTTTGCTGTTGAATTCCTGTTAATAAAGTATAGGCTACATCTTGTATAGTGCATACACTTGTAGCTGTTATGAATCTTTGTAAGTCATTGTCTCAAGTGCAAGACCCCCTCCCCGCCCCCCGGTGAAAAAAGTGGGCTCCCCCTAAGGCCACAGTATAGTTTCAACAATGTGGACAGGTAAGCTTGACTTTATCCACTCAAGACAGTATTTTGCTATGTTAGCTGGCTAGCAATTTGTCTGTGTTAGCTAGCAAGCTAATGTTAGCTTATATATTAGCCAGCTAAAATCAAAACCACAATATCACAATATATTTTACATGCTTTGCAGTAGTGTTAGCTTACCTGACACTTAACTTAGTCAGTCACCAACATTTTGGTCTCAAGAGAGAAGGGAATATTTAGTAAGTCATTCTGTAGTCAGTCAGTGTCAAATGACATACTGTAGCGCATGTTTTTGTAAGGCACCCATCCTTATGTAGGCTGCTGTAGCTCATATCATTTCAACACATACTATGCATATGCATCTATTTAAATTTTCTGGCTCAAAGGCTTTTACAAACACAGCAATTCACATTTTAATCCCTTGTGAAAGTACATCAGTCAGTGTGTACTGCACACATTCTTTGAAATGCTGTCAATCATTCAGCTTCTGCATTGTTCGTTTGTTGTTCCCAGACTTTCCATTGTTATTTTGAGAGCAGTAACGCTTTGGGATCATTTTCAGTCTTTCTATTTTATCCAGAATTGTGGTTTAAGTTAATTGCTGAATTGTCCTCTAAATATTTTTTTAAATAAATAACACGGATTACAAAACACAATACTTTAAGATGAAATGATGTCTGAAGTGTTTTGAAATGTCTATTACACAGACACTATAAATCAAACATGATGTATAAGAATTTTATTGTGTATCTATTTAAATGAAAGTTGTATTGTTGTCATGAGCACAATTTGACAAAATCAAGTTACTATTTTAATGTCAGCTTTATTTTTTCAAGCAGTAAACTGCAATACAGGAACAACCCTAACCCTCATACATTACAGTGTACATACTGGAATATATTTGCTCTTGCTGGGAGGTTTCTCTTTTTTGGTTACAATGTTATTTGTCTGTATTCTACATTATAGTGTGCATCTGTTTTATGCCCGTATTATATCATCTGACTCGGTAACTACCTTTCCACAAGGGGGCAATGCTGTCCTGTGCATGGGTTGATTGAGGCATTGACTATGTCAACAATTCTCCTACATCTCTGTTGGTACACATTGAAGTCAGGTGTGAAAATGGTCTAACTAACATAGTTAGTTTATCCTGAGCTCATTTATCCTGAGAGCATTCCTCTGTTAGATCCATATTTGGTGTATATGTTTTGTACCTGGCTGCCTCAGATGGGATAAGAGATACTAGGAGTGCAGTGGAGTCATAATTACGATGATTTTCAGTCTACTGGCTGCTCTGTTTGCTCTCACGTTATTACATACATACCAACATGAGTAACCACATCTCTCTATCTACATTTTGCATGTTTCTGCATTAAAAGAAATTTAGTTTAGTACACTCTACTGTAGCTAACACATAGTTTGACTGCATGTCGGTTTTTCATTGCATATGTTCACAGACGTATTATCAGTACCCCCTCTTGTTCATTTACTGACCATTTACACTGGTATTTCTTTTTCTCTCCCTTTTCCCAGTGGCTCTCTAAACAGGATGTTTGTGTCTCAGCGGGGCAGCCACCAGCCGACTAGTACAAAGCTGATGACCAGATAGTGTGGCTGTGGAGTGCCCAGTTCTCCCAGCGTTGTAACAGATTAACTAGGATTTAGGCTTTCCATTTGAATTCCCTACTAAACCAACACGCCGCAAGAGACGGCAAAACACAGGAGGTCATGTAGCCAACAGCAAGCTTCCCCCTGGACCGCTGTTGCCTTGACAGTGAAGCCCCCCTCCATGTTTTATTTCAAATTGCTTCTAAGCCTCACAAGTATTACACATACACAGGATAATAGTTGTCTTTCCAAGAGAAACAGTCTAGTGATAATTGTAACAATAAGGAGTGAATGGGCAGAGAGATCTCTGAGTGTCCCAGGTCTTATCTACAAGAGACAATAGATGATATGTTTGTGTGCTAATGCACTGACAAGGATTGTCACACAGGAGGAACCAAGTTTGCAAGTGCTGTGCTTTATGGTCCCTAATAATTCAGGCTACAATGATGGTTACATTCAAAGGTGATATCATGAGACCCACGGGACTTGGGTTTCCGTGTATTGTGCTGCAATATGTGTGAACTCCCCATAGCTAACATCAGATGCCTGGCTGGGCAGTGGTTTGTGGAGAACAGGATCTGAATCATGAGTACAAGTTGTTTCACGGCAAAACAATGTTGCCCAAGTGTGAGTTATTTAAGAACAATTTGGTGCTATTCAGTCACTTAAAGAGAAGGTGGACCACAAACTACAGCACTTCCTTTATGCAATTAATCTACTAACTTAAAAAACGTAAAAGCAACAGCGGGGAACATGTTCTGTTTTGTTCTCTTGTTAATAAAGTCTGTTTGTCTTTTACCATAGAAGAAGAGCAAGTTTTCATGGAAACAGTGGAGGGTATTTCCTGTGAGACGCAATAAGCTCAAATAAAAAACACAGGAGTGGAAAGATGTGTGTGGCTCTGCCCTGTCCTGTTTTAGTCTCAATCTCCACCCTCCACTCACTCTCTCTTTGTGATTCTCTTGCCAAACCCCTCCTTTTTCTTATATTTACCATTTTTGGCCCTGATTCCCTTTATAAGTTGCTCCAGAGCAAAGTTGGGTTGAAAAACATTCAGTTTCTGAAAGGTGTCCCTTTTCAAGTTACCAATGTGAAAACATGCCAAATGATGTCTGGCGGATAAAAGGATAGACAGAATTCTAGTTTGACCTAGTGGAAGCATCAAACCCTAAAAGCGTTCACCTCCAATATGAATGACACAACCGATTCTCTGTTGGAAGGATTTCCTCGCATGATGTTTTTTTTCAAATATGCACAAGAACCTGAGTGTGAATTAGGCCAGTAAGTGGTGTCATTAAGTCAGTGACGCCCAGACACATGGGCCTTTCACTGGTGTGTGTACACACATGTGCCATAGATACAGCACACAACCTCTCTACTGTTTGAATGCACAGTTAATCGGAGATCATAACCAGGCCCCTTTTTACCTCCACACACTGAGAGTAGAGAGTGGATATGGATGGTTTGAAATATTACATCACTACTCAACGGTCACTAGTTTTTGATGCTCTGAATCACATCTTACCACTTACAGGTAAACTTACAGTACAAGCTGAAACATGCTGTATAGTATGTTCAGATGCTTTGTAACTGCCTAATTTCCAAATAACTTTTTGGTGTCATCTCATATTTTCATTAGGCCAATTTTTTTCTTGAAGAGTAACAATTACTGTGTCATGCTTTAAAAATAAGTATTAATTTACAAAAGCTCATTGTAAGAAAATAAACCTCCATAGCCTGCGCCTTCCCCAATTCATTCCTCAAAAGATTCTCTTTCAACCCTCTGTGGCCATATTTGAACAGAAATTTTCCAATGCAGCAAGAATGCCAAGTGTGTGAGTGCCTTCGTGGTGACGGTCTCGTAGAGCCAGCAGTCCACTGAGAGGTCACAGCTTTATCTTTTGGTCTGCATCCATGGAAAACAATCCATCCAGGGTGAGAGCTGCAGAGAAAACATTAAGTACAACAAGCCCTCAACTCTAAATACAAGTCTCAATATGTTTTCGTTCACTCCATCTCGATAAAAACTTTGGCCTGGTGATGAGCTGTAGAACCAAAGAGTTTTGGGGAATGTCACAATGTAGCAGGCTAAAGTTGAAATATATGTATATATATAACAGCTTAATTCACAAGATAAGATGCCCACCTCGTTTGCCAACTCTTGCTTTTCAAAAGATTTTTAAAATACTGTAATATCCAGGACTGTGGTTTAAGATTTGTGTAAGTGTCAAAATAGTTTTTAGGCATCAGTAGTGGCTTGTGGTGGTGATCGATTGGAGACATATGTTCACTTTCCTGTGTTGGTGGTTTGATTGTTTGGGTTTAGACTCCAGGGAATACACTCCAGAGGTCCAAGGCAAGATCAAGGTTATAGCTGTGTGTGTGCGTGTGTGTGCGTGCGTGTGTGTGTGTGTGTGTGTGTGTGTGTGTGTGTGTGTGTGTGTGTGTGTGTGTATGTGTGTGTGCGTGCGTGATTCTACATACAGTATATTAGATTTATTTTAACTCTGCCGGAAAGATGTTGTGGAGATATTGGGTTTGTGGTGGTCCAACCCAAGGCCAAATTGTTGGAAAGGATGACGTCTGAAAGCACACAATTCGTTGGTGTTTATACAAAGTACACAGAAACCTTAGTCAGACCTGGATCTGACACGCCATTGTTGGCTTCACTGTTTGCAGCCATCTTTGTTTATTTTCACACAGCATTCTCTCCATGTAAACCCACCGTCCAGCTCCTCCACCCCTCTCTCCTCTCCCTTGTTCACTTCACACTCCATCAATAAACAACGCATACCCACCACAGTCACCCTTTCTCATCCACCATTGAAGCATGCTGGTGTTTGGCACCCTCTGGCCGCTCTGCACCTCCAAAGCTCCCACAGCACACTGACAGGGACAGGAGGACAGATGTGGTTAGGTTTGGCATGGTAGGAAATGGAGGAGACTGCAGCAATGTGCTATACTGTCATGTGTTAGACTTATAAATCACAGGTGGCCTGCAGGTGGATTACTGTGTGTGTGTGTGTGTGTGTGTGTGTGTGTGTGTGTGTGTGTGTGGTGTGTTTGTGAGCATGTGTGTGAGCATGTGTGTGTGTGACCCCACAGATAAACTGCAACAACATATGCCCTGCAGACGCCCAGGACCTCTCTAAAATACTGTGTACAGTGGTTGAAAATAGGATTAATTACTGCTGTGTGTGCTTGTGCAGATGATAATTCCATATGAAGACCACTTGTTGTCCTAAGATCATCCTTCAGTGGCAGATAGTATATATGAATGGGTTTAAAGAAGGACTCAGGTCCTTCCCTTGAGTGGTACTTAATATAATATATAATATAAAAAATGCTCTGTTACAAGTAAAAGTTATGCATTGAATGTTCTAATGAACCACATTTATATACATTTTGTTGGGTTAATTTGATGAAGTGGCTCTGGTTCGGGCCCTCAGTCAGCTGTCACAGTGGCCCTGTCTAATGAGATGTGAAGTGTGTGTTTTTAGCCTTTATTTTGTCCAGCGTGCCTCTGGAGCCAGGGAGCTTTAGGATGGCGGTGCCCGACGGACGGCCTGTCTTATTGTTGTTGCTGGTTCAGCGGTAACTATGGTGCCCTTTACTACCTCTGCAGATCTCTATCAAGCCTTTTCTTTTTGTGGAGCATCAGCGTGTCACACAGGCCACAGAGCCCACTGTCAGAGAGAGGCTGTTAGC
This sequence comes from Etheostoma spectabile, assembly GCF_008692095.1. Lineage (NCBI taxonomy): Eukaryota > Metazoa > Chordata > Actinopteri > Perciformes > Percidae > Etheostoma > Etheostoma spectabile. Next base: position 34,566,996 of record NC_045741.1, read on the forward strand.
CCAGCTGTGACTGATTGCCATTCACACAGTAATTCATTCACAAACACACACCATTCATTTCACACATCCACCATGGCAGGGTCACATGCTTGGAAAATACCTCTGAACATCAAATGCACACACACACACGCTCATGCCCACATACTCTTAGGGCAGCACAAAGTAGGAAATGGTTTCACTGTGTTTATCTTAAACAATCATATGTAACAAAAAAGGCATTATGACATAATTACAATGGGGAGAAATGTATCAGGGAAACAATCCAAGGATCTATTTGGCTGACTATCTAGGCCTAGTCACGTTGAATCACTGACTGTGCAAGCATACTGAGAGTAAAAACACTCATATTAATATTGAAGAAATTATTTGACATTTTGGGAAATATGTTTATTTGCTGAGAGTTAGATGAGAAGAACGACACCACTCCCATGTTGTACGGTAAATATGAAGCTCCAGCCAGCAGCCGGTTAGCTTAGCTCTGTACTAAGACTGTGTCCAGGGGGGGAACTAGCAAGCCAAGCTCTGTCCAAAGGTAACAAATCTGCCTATCCGCACCTCTAAAGCTCATAATTACTCAATAAAATTAGTTGCTCACTAAATCATTATATCTTGTTTGTTTAATGCCTACAAAACCACAGTTTAGAAACGTCACAGTGTGGTTTTGCCTGGGCGCAGTACAATACCTTCAAGGGATAGTTATATAAGTTTTAGAGTGGGGTTGTACTTACGTGTTGCACTTATCCATAGTCAGTATATTACCCACATAGATAAAGCATGGCACACGCCTAGTTTGGAAAAAGTATGGCAGTAGTACCGACACAGAAGTAAATGTAGCCAAGGCCCACCTAAAAAAAATCTAAATCAGTTTAAGTATACGCTATATTTACAATATTTTTACTGTTTACCTTGCTGGTAGACAGCCCTTTCCTTTCTTTCTGACGATGATTTTAGACCCTTTTTAGGAGGGCTCAAGCCCCCTAAATTTCATCTCAGCCCATCTCAGTGAGAGTTTGCAAACTAGTCTGTTAGTGACAGAGGATGAACAATTACAGGTTGAAAGGAATCAAAACAGGTTCAATATCCTGTGTGTCTGTTGCCGATGCTATGCACTTTGATATATATGACCCAGTCAAGGAAAGGGTTAAGAAGAAATGTAGTTTTGGCAGATTGGAGGTGGGTTTGCCAGACTTGGGCTGAGTATCATTCTATCTAATCTGTTAGAGGGAGAGCAGGAGTGCGGTTGTGAAGGTTAACGTTGGTAGTCCCCAGAGAAGAAGTTGGTAATTTCATGGTGCGGATTAGAACCCAAATTGAAACATAAGTAACTAAGTTCTGAATGGTGTGTAAACATTTTGTCAAATTGGTTGTTATTACTGTGACTTCTAAAGTGGCAGGTTTAGTTGCACAATAGTGTTAATAGCATCAAAGAAGTTAGGGCGTTGATGTTCAGTAGCTAGCTCTGAAATTCTCGGCAAATGGAATAACTGATTTAGCAAGGGGGAGGTTAACACTTTTGCAAGTTCCTGTATCCGTGTCAAATTCTCATCAGGGGCTGAGACCCCTAAAGGTTTGATCCCAGAATCGCCCCTCCTTTCTGATGAGGAACTGAAGCTGTTATATCCATCTATCCGCTCTTCAAAGCCTCCGGACTCCTTTGACAAAAACAGTAATTTTACCTTGCTGAACGCAGGTGTTGCTGGTCTACCACTTCCTTAATTGATTAGTTAGTTTGTGTTATGGTTGACTTTGGTGCATCCCAACTAACCCTTTAAGCTACCCGACTGTTAACTGTAGCTTCATATTTAACGTGTGGACAGGAGAGTGCTGTTGGTCAACTCATCTACTGTAACTCTTGGCAAGTGTATTTCCCAAAACTATTCTTTTAACACACAATTCTATTTCCTCTTAAAGGGAGTCTCTAGTCTAAGTTACCATACAGTATGTTTATCTGCGTAATCCTGGTATATTTATGTCATTGTCTAATTTATGTATTCCTGTTTTCCTTGCTTCATGTGCCAATATTTACTGTAAAACTCTGTGACTTATAGCACCATGCATGCTAAGGGAGAAAAAAATACTTGAGCTTGTCTTTTGATTCTAAATCTGTACTGATGGTATTTGGAGACGGAGTCTGGTCTGTTTCTGTCACTGGGTTACTTCTTTCTCAGGCTCTGGCTGCATTGCTTTGGAGAGCGGTGGGTGTGGGGCAGGGGCGGGGAGGGCGGGGGGTGGTCTTGGGGCTGTGAGAGATTGCTGGTGAAGTAGGTGTTGGGGGTGGTAGATGGTGTATGATCGGGGTTCAGTAGAACATGTGTGGAACACCACACACTGGACAGCGTGGCCATTAGTCCTCATCTCTAGGGAAATGACCCTTTGACTTTTTCTTTCAAAACAGCAGACAGACAAACCATAGCCAGCCAAGAGACACACACTTCAAGAAATATGATGCATTATTCCTGCACGTAAAGGGCTTCAAACCCCTTCATGTTTGTGTTTAGTGAGTGTAAAGCCATGGTTCTGGTGTGAAGGAGAGACCATAACACAAACACAATGGGCATAGACATGCATCATGCACATGGGCAACTTATTTTCTGCATACATTAATTTGTCTATCACACGCACACGCACACGCACAAGCACACACACACACACACACACCACACACACACAGGGGAATCTTACACAAGCGTTCCCAGACATCAGAGAAGCAGTTCTGAGAAAGTCAAACGTGATTATTTACATGACCGAGGTCAAAGTTATTTTTAACATATTTTGGCAAAGCAAAGGCTTGAAGTCTATTTTCTGTTTAAGGCCTCCTATTGTAAGGAAAATAAATAATGCCATGAAGATGTTGACTTCGGAAGTTCCAGTGAGAACAGACAGTCTTACATTATAAAGATGAAGGAGCCATGATGAAGAGTTCAGATATGGCGCCATGGTCATAAGCACTTCGTGTCATTTGGAGATCCAGAGCTTTTCACTCTGTTTTACTGCAAGTTCTAAATTGTGGTATTTATAATTCACCAGCCATGCAGCTTCTCAACATAAATACTGCAGAGTGATTGAGCCGACCCTCCTGTCTCTGATTTCCAATCATTTCCATTGTGTGTTGAGGCTAAGAGGGATGCTAAACCTCGTTTGGAAGATACAGAATAAAGATATCAACTTCTTCCCCTTCCTTGCTGATAAGTCCCCTCTTTGCCTCTCTGACAACTACAACCAGGATGAAATCAAATCTCTTTGCCTTCTATCTGTAATAGAAGGAAAAAAAGAGAGACCATGAGAGAAAAATAGTTTGCACAGAACAGTAATCAAAATAACCAACTTACCTTGAAAATACATTGTACACACTGGATATGCTGTGCACCCTTTGATGTTGCTATTTTGCGCTGGATGGAGATAATAAAAGGTTATCTAAAAGAACCAGCAAGTCTGTTTCTCAGACAACCAGTCACCTTGTGCCCTTAAAGACCTCAGACCTCCACTGATAACTCACCAGCAGCAGCATTGCTCCAGATACATTATCAGCCCTCAGAGCTCTACTCACGACCTTAAGCTCCATGCAGGGACATACAGTATGTGATGCTCCTCGAGATACTGATAATGTGGCAATTATCTAAATTAAACAGCTTGTTTAGCTGTTTCTAGGTTGTAATATCCTGCCTAGATTATAATTCAACAATAATGCATTGTATTTACATAGCACATTTCATAGAAAATGTAATACATAAAGTTATTTAGTTAACTTAGGTTTGGGAGCAGGGCCACGCCTAAACCACACCTCCAATCACCAGCCAAACCTATTATACCGTGCTGCGCAGCCAGGCTCATGTCTCTGATTGCTTGACCCACCCTCCCTTTCCCTCTCCTTCATCCATTCATCTTCCCCCTCTTCCCTTCCTGTTGCATATCTCTCTCATGTCTCATCTAGGTACCGTCTAGGGGTCTGTAAACTATTCGGGCAAAGACTTCTTCTAAGACGGAATCCCCACTCTGCGTTTCTTCCTCCCGGTCATCGTACATCCTCCCAGACCAGCCATCAGACAACATCCACAACAATTTATCTATCTGCACATTCATAATGTTCATGTCCACATTCATGATGTACAGTAAATCTTTAACTAACACATGGTTGTGGCGTGGTCTATGCTAGTCAAAATCTGCTTGACAGAAGATGGAAATTACACATAAAAGACAATAAGTGGGCACATTCAAAACATGGCAAAGATGTGTAAAGATAAATGTAAGAAGTACTTAACAATAACAGATAACAGATAATAAATGACAATTATTACTGCGATTATATCAAATTTTAGTAAATGTTTTCTAGGTAAAACAAGTTTGAAAAGATGAGTTTTAAGTTTTATTTTAGAAGTTGTAAGCATGTGCACATTGTCAAATCTCCTGTTGCATGAACTAAATGCAGCATCACCGTCCCAGAAGGAACACTTAGTGTGAGAGCGTCAGCAGAGCACAGTGACCTGTTAGGATCACAAACTGTGAAAAACTCCCTGATGTTGTCAGGGGTGATTCCCTAAAGTGATAAGCAACTTAAATTCAGTTTTCCCCCAGTTGTTATGTGAGAGAAATGGCGTGACAGTGTTCTTAGAGTGGTAAAGGGCCACTTTAAATGTTCAGAATGTGTGCCTCTATATTTAAATTAATATGACATTACATTTTTTCTCTTAGCCTGTAACCCAAAACCTATATCTGTGTTTGGTCTTCATTCAACTGATTGCGTTTTTTAGCCATTCAAACACTTTAATATTTTCTAAAATGCAATCTGCAAAAATTGCAGACAGGGCTCAGATCATCACGTGATAGAGATAAAACGTTGTATGTCATCTGCGTAGGACTGAAAACACATGCCATATTTGTGCAGGATTTAAATATCATCTCTTTCTGAACAGATAGCGACACAAAAAAGTCTAGACTTTTTTGGTAATACTAACCTACATTTCTAATGTTTCTGTAATGCCATCATTGCCAATAATACCACAGTGCAACAGTATACTATGAATTATTTGTGTGCAAAAACTGTTTGGCGGTTCACAACTTGCCAAGAAGTGTAAAACCTCCACAACATCTACATACTGCACGACTATGTCTGTGTCATATTGAAATGCGGATGGGGCTTATTCTTGTATAATTCCCATAGAAACGTTTGTCAGTGGGTGTGGGTAAACTGCAGGAGTGGAGGGCAGTGGGGTGACGGCCCGAGAGGCCTTTCTTTTCCACCGCTGCCGCTTCTCCTTCGTTCCCACTACACTTTACATTCCCAAACATCTAACTCACCACTGAGCCTACGTCAGTATGCCCAGACTCACAATGCAGCTGCACGAGTACACACAGTGGCCACACACACAAAGATCCAGAAACAACTAACTTTTACAGGACTTGGCAACAAGGCAATTTTTTTATGATCTGGTAACCTGTAGCTACATTTCCTTTTTCCACCACAGCACCAAACATCCAGGAAGTCAGCATCCAGCTTGCAACAACACAGAGCCAATGCCTCTGGTGTGTTTTCATATGGTTATAAATGGCTTGTCAGGGTGTCTGTACATCTCAGGCTGCTCAAGGTAAAGTCAACAGCTCTCGGGGCCATTCATTAATCTGCAGTGTCTGGGCTGACATGTGCAAGAGGGCAATTCTGCCTGCAACTTCTCACAATCAGTGATACCAGTGGGACTGAGAGAGAGAGAGAGAGAGAGGAGGGGGGGGCTGGGGGGGGATTGTCAGCTCTGCTGCACCTCCCGCTCTTTCTTGTCTTTCTCCATCTCGCCTTCTTTTTATCAACATTTGTTACGCTGTCGGTCTCTGTTAGCTAGCACCGTCATCCATCACAGTCTCAATTTCTGGCCTGTTCTATGCTATTTTAGACCGTAAGATCCAGCAAAAACAAAGAATTTCATAACAAAAAAACAGAACAGATGGACAGTTTGAAGATAACAAAGCAGACATCAGCAACTAGAAAAGAAGAAAAGAAAACACATTAGCCTCTGTCGTAGCCTCAGTCTATTCTGTGCCATTTTAGAGACACTTTCCATCCATGCTGATATGGATGGTTACTTTTCCTTGGCATCGCCTTTCTATTGAGCACCACTGGGCTGAATCAATGCAAACATCCAATATCTGCACACAAAAATTCGTCTCTCTTCTCAAAAATCTGACTTTATGCATGGACATTTTTGTTGTTTATGTCCTCAAATAGTCTATATTAATAACGATTCATTTAAGCCATTGCTCCGGTGACACCGGAGGCTCATGTTTGGCCGGATGTACCTCACCTTCCGCATTTCTTGTGTTGTTATGTAAACGGTTGATTTGGGAAACATTCTCCAAGCTACAACTGATAATCAAATCATATTGATCTTTTTTTTCAAATAAAAATTCTCATCACACTCACACATCCCTTTTAATTCCAGACAGCGCCTTTTCTACGTGCACATCTTAAAGGTTATTTTGCAGAGACACTGTACCTGTGTCCTGCGCTTATAGCACCACCCAAGACTATCGTGATTGGTTTAAAGAAATGACAATAAACCAGAGCACGGTTTTTCTCCTGTCCCAGAATCCTGTGAGGACTAGCCAGACCTTCTTCCACAGCTACTGTGGAAGTAGTCCTAAGGATAACCAACTTGGTGCGATTTTGATATTGGAAACAAAAGCTGCCGGAACAATCCAACAAGTCCTCCAAACCTTACGATGATGTGGGTAGGACAGTCTCAAACAATCACACCATACGGTCAATTAGCAGCTGCTCTGAACATTTCTCAGCAAATTAAGTTGATCAGTTGTCACTGAATTAGTGTAAATGTTTAATTTTCCATTTTGTCAAGGCAAGGTCTTCTTGATAATGTTGACTGAAGATTGAAAGTTCATTCTTGACCATGGAAACAGTAGTAGTCAAAACAATCTAACGACACTGTAACTGCCATGACAACTGGGCCACACCACCTGCTGAAGAACAATATGTGATTCAATCAAAATCTCCCGAACAGCCATTGAAGGAAAAACATGGTTTTACTTTCAACCCCACCTTGTAGATTTGTGCAATCTGATTTAAAATAATTTATTTTTAAGGATTTATTTTCAATCCCTTTAAGCTTAAACAACGATTTCCGTTTAATACACACTGTTTCTGTACAAATTAAATTGAACAACTTCATCTTCCTTTGTTCTTTATTAAAGGTGCTGTTGGTAGGATTTGGAAGGTGCAGAACTTTAAAAATGTAAACATTGACAACTTCTCAGTCCCTCCCCCCTTTCCGCCGAAGCCCAAAGCGGTCTAATTACCTAATTCATGTAGTTCTACTCAAACATAGGGTCAGTTTCAGCAAATATGACAGAAAGTTAGTTTTATAAGGCTTACCTACTGCACCTTTAAACCATGTTGACAATTACATTTATATATTGTAATACTATAAAATTTTAATATAATAATATACTTTATTTATATAGCACCTTTCATAACATAAAATGCAGTTCAAAGTGCTTTACAAAAGAAATAACACAGGTAATCAAAACAGGTGACATGAGGCTGGGCATGTCAATTTCTATGTAATTAATTTTAAGTTATAGTTTTCAGCATTTGACTGCCAGAGTATCCCTTTTATATTATTTAGAAATTGATCATACGCTTTATATGTAAAATCTATAGTTGTGTAAAATCTGAAAACAAACTAGCAAATATGCTGCCAAATAGATGAAGTGGAATAGAATACAAAAAATACAGATAGCAAACAACTGCTCCTCTCAATTAAAGCCTCAATACTCCCCTATTTATTTTCCTATTCTCTGAAACTTTCTGTAGCTGCTTTTGCTTCTCTCCTGGCCAGATGTCTTTGGACATCTCTCCCATCGTCTATCTCTCTCTCCCTCCCAGGATGTGAAATCATGATACCCAAAGCCAGTGGCAATCATGTGGGAAAACTGCAGTCCATAGCATAAACATTAAGAAGAAACAGCCCCCTAAGCCTTTGTTTCCATCCATTGCACCATCCAGTGGTTGGAATAATGGCTAATGGCTTGATAGGAATGTGCATTCTGTTTTTAAACACAATGCAGAGCCAGCTCAGAGTGGAGCAGGGGGGGCTGTTGGATTAGCGGAGTTGAAGAGGAGGTGTTAGCGGGTCAGACACAGTCCTCAGCATGTCCCATGCCATCGTCATCCAGCTGGCATTTCATCGTTGTGGTCAGTTTTTTCCTCAATTCACACAACAGCAGGAAGTTGCAGCAGGAAAAGCTTGATTGGTGTCCACAGGGATACGGTGTGAAGGTGTGCCAACTCTCTGCTCATCCCACATGTGTTGTCCCAGACTGCCTCTGACCTGATGACCCGACCTATCCTGGACATGCAGCTCCATGGATTGCAGATGAAACCATTGACTTCCCCATAGCTACATTCAGCCTCCCAGACCCTTTTCAGTGACATAGCCTATTTATTCAGAATAACACTAAGAAAGTGCATAAAAGGAATATATGACTTTTCCCTTCCCATCCCGTTCAGTTGGCTTCAATGGCAGAGGTCTGACCTACCTCACACCCCGAAAGGAGCAAAGGGACACAGTCATCTTTTATTTGAACATAAATGCACAAGTTAAAGAAGCTAATGGGATTACATTTCACTTGAATTGTAGTTCATGTGAGCAATAAAACGGAATGGTTGAATAACAAGTCATTAAATCAAAGAGCATAAAATGAAATGGTTGAATAACAGTTATTAAATCAAAGATATAATTTGAGTTGCAAGCTCTTGCCCTGACATTGGAGGGGTGAATTCCAAGTAAAGCAAATGAACACGTCAGTTTCTGATCTATAAAAAAACCCCTGTGGTCCCCTTTTTAGATAACAAAGATGACAGAATCTGGATTTAGCTTTCTTTACGCAATCAAATTCATTAAAGCCTTGGGGCCAAACACTGTCTGTTGGTACATGTAAGTGCAGCAAATTTATGACACGTCGAAACAGATTATAGGTTTTCTCTTGTCTGAAAAAATCACTGCTCTCAAACACTTAGAAATATCAATCAAACCTGCTGCTTGTTTAAAAATGCAAAGCATCGTTATAAACACAAAGTGACACATCTGTAGGTTACAATAAAGCGTCTGGCACAATGACACGCGTGGCTCTGACCTCTCTGAGTCATAATTAATGGCAATAATAACTAAAGGAGCGGGACAGTACATGTGAGGGAAGATCCCGCCCCGTTAGCTCCGGCTGGGAGGGGTGAGAGCGGCTCGGTCCGAGCTGGAGGGAGTCCCCGTGTGGAGAGGACTGATGAAGTTCAGGACGCAACACTAAGTGGATGTTTTGAGGCAAATTCCTCCGCGATTGGAAACTTGTATACGGGCGAGGACAAAGTATGGACTTTGACTTCATGTCGAAGATCATCCAGTTTTTGGCAATCACATATTTTGCTGGAGCGCATCGTTACGCAGGAGAGACATACCGTCCAAGTTTCCTAATGGCAAATCTCGCCACACCAGTGATGTAGATGAGACCAGAAACTCCAACAGGTACGATAAGTCACTATACTGTAGTGAAGACGATTAGACATGTGCTGTGGCAGATATGTTATTTACTGTAATTTAATACCGCATGTCTATATTAGTTTTAAAATAATCACTCCATTTAACTTTGAGCAACTTTCCCAAAACAGATCTACCCACTCAGATCTTCATGAGTAGTCATCTTGTTTCAACTAGAATAGTGTTCAAACGTCTCCAACAATTTTACTTTGATAAATGACAACAGGCAATAAGTCTAAGTAAACACTTCTTACAACGTTTATTCATTTGGGATACACAGGATTGAGTTTAGGAAATGAACCTGCTCATCCAACCTCAGGATTACCTGCACCCAATCATTTCAGGATTATTGTGGATCCTTTTCATATCGACCTTTATTTGCGTTCCATGGTAATCTCACGAGAAATGTGTTCAGTAATTATAACATTTATGGCAACTGATTTATGAACAGCATGTAACTGTACCTGCCACAGCTGTTCAGTATTAACGGGACAATGAAGACGTTGCAATGTCCTAATCAGAATCAGAATCAGAATCAGAATCATCTTTTTTTGCCAGGTATGAGGACACATACGAGGAATTTTTCTTTGGAGCATCGTTACTCACACTGTGCTTACACACAAAACAACCAAAACAAAAAATACTCTGCTGTAAGAGATTTTGAATCTCAGTAATGCACTTTGCTGGTTAGATTAAGTAAATAGACCTAATCCATCTTTTTATTTGGTATTTTTTTTTTTCAATTTGCCGTTTTTTTGTGACCAATTTTTTCATTGCTCATTCAATTTTGGCGGTAACAATATTATTTTCATAAACAAGACATAGTCCAAAATGCACATACATTGGTTTCTTTACTCATTAACAGTTGTAATAAATCAAAAGAATGAAGATAAAGTACACAAGTACAGATAAATAAAGTATATATCTTGAATTCTGGGGACTTTTTGGGGACTATTACCTCCAATTTGCTATCAACTGCTTCATTTTTCTCCTTTTCAATCATCCAAATGTTGTAGAATGTAACTTTTGTCACTGTGAAGTATATAATATAACTTTTCAAAATAAGTTTGAGCTCTTTTTTGGTTTGATTGAAGTTTGATTGGCAGGTCCTTCAGGAAGCTCTAAGATGCCAATTGTGACCCTGCCTGGGTGAGCAGCCTCGCCACCTTCTGCTGTCCAGTGCTGTGGCGCCCTCTGCTGTGTGACCAAGGAAGGCCAGAAGGGGCAAGCAGTATGGGGAACACACTGGAGGAGGAGATGAACCCTGTCATCGTCAACCACTACAACCACTCAGGGAAGTGGGACCGGCCTCGCAGCAACGGGGCCTGTAAGATGGCCGTGCTGCTCTTCATCTGCGTGCTGATTGTTCTGGAGAACGTTACAGTCCTGCTCGCTCTCTGGAGGAACAAGCGCTTCCACAGCCGTATGTACTTTCTTATTGGAAACCTGGCGCTGTCAGACCTGCTGGCTGGTGTGGCCTACGTGGTCAACATCTTTACCTCAGGAGACAGGACCTACTTCCTGACACCAGTGCAATGGCTGGCCAGAGAAGGGAGCATGTTTGTGGCCCTCAGTGCATCCACGTTCAGCCTCCTGGCCATTGGGATTGAGAGGCACATGACTATGGTGCGTTTGCGTCCGTGTGAGACAGCAGGTCGAGGGAGACTTCTAGGACTGCTGGCAGCCTGCTGGCTTGTGTCAGTGCTGCTCAGTGCCCTGCCCAGCCTGGGCTGGAACTGCCTGGACAATATGGCCTCCTGCTCCACAGTGCTGCCGCTGTACGCTAAGAGTTATGTGGCCTTCTGCATCAGTGTGTTCAGCGCCCTGTTGATGGCCATTATCATCCTCTACATCAGGATCTACCGCCTGGTGACCTCTAGCGGCCGCAGGGTGGGCAGCCGGCCTTCAGAGCGCTCACTGGCTCTGCTGAGGACAGTGGTTATTGTTCTTGGAGTGTTTGTCATGTGCTGGACCCCCCTGTTCCTCCTGCTGCTGCTGGATGTTGGTTGCAGCCCAGATAAGTGCCCAGTCCTCTACCAGGTGGATTGGTTTATAGCACTGGCTGTGCTTAATTCTGCCCTCAACCCTCTGATATACACTCTGTCCAGCAGGGAGATGAGGGCGGCTTTCTTCAGGCTGCTGTGCTGCTGTCAGACCAGCAACGACAACACTGGGACTCCTGTGGTGGGCAACCCCCACCTGGGCACAGTCATCCCCACAGCGGAGAACAGCAAAACCAGTGGAGGAGTGGGTAGTGGGGCTGGCAAGTCCACACTGAACAGAGGCAAGGTTCCCACACATATGAACTCTGACAACAAGCATGTAGATCCCTCAGCCACTGCTGTGCCCCATCCCTCTGGACCTGCAGACCTGCTCTCAGCTGTGCTAGTGAAGGCGGGGGCGCTGCCGCCCCTCGGCAAGTTTTGAACTGAAGCACCTTAAAGAGGCCTTACAGTGACACAAAAGTAAACATAGAACTGACACAGTCTCGCTATCAGCCACTTTTTGTTTATGCACTGTGGATAGGATGAAATAATGTTGGAACAACATTAATGCAGATTAAAGTATAATCAGAGTCCTTTAAAGCCACTATTTACAACAACTCAGTATTATTACAACACCAGAGTAAATGATATGTTGTGTTTGTCTTACACTATGATAAATGTTCAATGTTTCACATTTCAAAACTATGATATACAATTCAATTCAATTCAATTTTATTTAAAGTATCAAAGCATAACAAGAGTATCAAGACACTTTACAGATAGAGTAGGTCTAGACCACACTCTATAATTTACAAGGACCCAACAGTTCGAGTAGTTCCCTCCAGAGCAAGCAACAGTCCAACATTGGCGAGGAAAAACTCCCTTTTAGGAAGAAACCTCAGACAGACCCAGGCTCTTGGTAGGCGGTGTGTGACGGGCCGGTTGGGGTTGAAACAAATAGTGGCAATAATAGTCACAGTAAAAGATAATGGAACAGTGTCTAAAATTAGTAGACTGTAGTAGTTCATGGCATAGCAGGGCACTATACAATATACATATGCAATAGGACAGTTTCACGGACATGGATTAAACCAAGGCCCACATTAAATCTCTTGTCTTAATTCATGTCAGTGAAACTAGACTTGTTAATGCTTAAAAAACAACAGAGTATAATTTACTTTATTAGTTCTGTGTCTGTCGAGGTGTTTATTTTACTGTGTTATTAGAAGCAGAAAAGATCAGATTAGTGCACTTTTATTGCATGCGCTATATGCAAGTACTCTTAAAACACCTGCAATTTCCATCACAACTTTGCTTGGGAAACTATTTATTTTCTGTGAAAACATTTGCCATATTAATACTGTTGGTATACTTGTTTGATATAGTTTGTGTGCATACAAAACCATCATGGTACTAAGACTTACTGTACTTGATTTTGTTATGATTTGAGATGCACTGTGAGAGAGACCGAACATTTGTGAGACTAGCGGCCTCGTGAGGCTGTGAAGCTCAATACACACAAGAAAACAAAAGTTATATAATATAAAGGACAGAATTGCTACTATTAAATTTGTGTCAATAGTGGGCAAGCGAGAGAGTGGGCAAAATTGTCCTGATGGTGGTTTCACAGTAAAAGCAATGTAAAAATGTATAATCTAATTAGTAGGGTTCAACTTCTGTACGGTGGCCATTTTTAGCCCAGCTCCACATTACCAGGACTGTCTCACTTTTCATTGGTCTACTCCGTCAGTATCAGCTGAATTAGCATGGATGATAACTACACTCTTTTTTGCTTCTCATCAGCCCATCTAGAAATGACTTACACATCAACTAACCACTAGTGAATATGAGTGTTGGATGGGAGTTATTTAATGGTGGCAGACTGTTAATGATATTTCTGTCTAGGGTGGTGTAGTGCATGATACCATTATATAGCAAATTAAATAAAATCCTATTCACTTTAATGAGATTTTCAAACGTGTGATGTTTTGATATTTAATCAACGACTTCCTTGCTTCCAACGCCCTTCCCCTCGTCTGTGCTCGGTGTCTGTGTTGGTCCTCTGTGTACATTGCCAAGGACAGGACAACCAGAGAGGGATTTTGTCTGAACCACACGGATGGTAGATGGTTGCTTGTTGTAGTCACATGCAAGCTTCAGCCATACATATATTAATGCAAAATTTCTGTGATTTATCATTTGCTATTTAGACAGGTGAGGAGAATTGGATTTAACCTGCTGCACTTTTAATATCCTAATGGGAAGCTGATTGATGCACTCTTATTCCCATTCATACGCAGACCTGGGTCAGTCATTGATAAATAATGCAAAGAAAGTCTTTATATTTAGTTTAATTAGGGGTTTCCAGCTCAGTGAGGTCAGGTATATATATATATATATATATATATATATATATATATATATATATATATATATATATATGCATACTGCATGAATCTCACTTTGAATAGCTTCCTCTTGTGAAAAAGTCTCGGTTTTGTTGAGACATTCTGTTGACTTTCTCTTTCATTTAAACAGCATATGATGATTTTCACATTACACACATTAATAGGAAAAAGAGTGTCTGTCGTGGCATTGTGAAAAGGCTTTAGTTGTCAATGTTATAAACTGTAATAGGAAGTGAATATAAGTATGTTTTCTGGGTGCTGACATTCAGTGTCTGCAGCAGTGAAGGTGACTTTAACTTAAACAGATAGAAGGGCGGATTGCAGCAGAGTGTGTTGTTCATACCACATTGCACCGCAAAGACCAGACAGGAGATGACAGACTGGCATTTCATACTCACCTGAGCTAAAGGATGTGTTTCTGCTCCGCACCTCCAGATCTGATGAAAAAAGACAGCGAGGACGCAGTACCAGCCAAGCATTCCCAGCTTAAAGGTCACTGACGGCTTCCTGTCAGAAATGTTCGAATACTCTCGTTCCTGAATTAGCCGCGGATGACGGTGGTGGCCTTCTGGAACACTGGAAAAATGTTGAGCTGTTGCGTCATTTCTCAGTAATCCCTCTCTCATGCTTTTTTTCATCATTCTTGCCTCAACTTCTCGAATTGTTTTCCTCTTCCATTTCATCTCCGTCACTATTCTGATCCAAATCTGCAAGAGATTTAGTGGGATTCAAATGTCATTGTTGTAAGAAAATCAACTGTCCTCAGACTCAGTTTCGACATCGTTTCCTTTAATCTTTGGAAAAAAAATAAAAAATAAAAAAATAAATACCTCAAACATATTCAAATTAAAGGACAATTCTGGCGCAAAATGAACCTAGGGGTTAATAACACATGGGTACCGAGGTGACCGTTCTCTAGGATATGTTTTCATGCTAATCGAATGTGACCAGTTTTATCGCAAACCCCTAATTAGCTTATACCACTAGTTGTAAAAAGAAATAGCTATTTCTGTACCACTAACAAGGCTCAAAATAGCACCACACTTCCACGGTGGCATAATGAGGGTCCCTACAAGGGAAACCGAAGCAAGCTTTTATTGTTTTAGAAATTTTTTTTTATTTGCGTGCCCGTAATGCGTTAAGCTAATTAGGGTTGCGCTAAAAATGGTCAATTTGATTTGATGAAAAATATCCAGGGAATGGGCGATGCCGGTCGCGCTATAAACCCTCCCCGTCATCTAGGCAAACTGTGACTCCCACTCCAACTATAAGCTTTATCAAAGAGGAGGTTTTAGTTTACTCTTAAAATGGGTGACGTTCTGCCCCCCAAACCTGTAATATTCCTTTTGAATTACTATGTCCCCAAATTCAGCTATGACAAGATTCCATTTTGTCCAAACATCTGAAACAACACCATTAACCGGCTGCATGTGCTAACTGGGTCAAACACCTTAATAAATCATGTTAACTAAATAGCCATTCCAAGTCTTCTTTGAGGATTTAGACATGGTGGATTAGTGTCATTCTCTGTGCACAATGCCTATTTGCATACGACTAATGTGAACACGACAGAGGACACGAGAATCACACCACCCCCTGTCATCATGATCCTGGCTTTAAACTGCTTTGTGGTGAGGAAATGTGTGTGTGTGTGTGTGTGTGTGTCAGACAGACAGACAGACAGACAGACAGACAGACAGACGTGTGCATCCCTGTGTGTTTTTGAGAGAAAGATCTAAGGCTCCATCTGGTCCGTACCACTGAATGTGCCAGTATGAAACACTCTTCAAGTCCCTTTTTGAAGCAGCTCGGAGGTGGAGTGAGGCCAGGTGGAGAGCGGCGAGGGGTCCCATTTGAGGCGTCCGCTCACGCAGGGAGCCACCAGCTGAATCCATTCTCTCCTCTATAGCTGAAATGTACCATTCTCACCAGAGGAGACACACACACACAGTCATGTGGTGTGTGATGATACTCCTCTCCTAGCTTCGCAGCTCTCCAACGCAGTGTAATTACTCGTGCAACAAAGAGAGTGAAGATCCAGGCAGACCTTGGTGATGAGCTCCCTGGGATCAGAGGGCTTTATCCAGGGAGGAGCTGGGATGAAGCTGGCGGGGGGGGGGGGGTCGAAGGAGCTGGCTGAGACTTGGATTGGTGGACACTCCTCCCAGCATCCCCCTCAAACACACCACTGCCATGCATTCTTATGTCTATTACGGATAGAGTAGACTCCAGTTGGGTTTCAGAAGGAAAACTGAGTTAAAAAAGAAGAAAAAAATATATTTTGGTCTGAAAGCTATTTTCTTTCACCTGAAGCAACATCTTTTTTTTGGACATCTTATATTTACATCTATATGGGAGTCCTGAACCTAATATGTGCCCTGTAGGGCTGCAACTAACATTTATTTCATTGTCAATTCTTCCAATCAATGGATTCATTGGTGGCCTCTAAAACATCAAGAAATGGACGACGCCAATCTCAAAATCCTCCAGCCCAAGGTGCTGTTTTCCAATTGCTTCTTTTTTTGTCTAAGATCCAAACATATTCAATATATAATATCAAAAACGGATTATTGAAGCAAAACGCTTCACATTTGAGGCTAAAACCAACAACTAGCAACCATTATTGCTTTTTAATTACTTACATACATACGTGTTTTGTTTTCAATGTGGTCAATTCATTTTCTCTTAATTGACTAATTAAGTAGTTGACTCATTGTTCAGCAACTAATTTGTTTAACAGCATGCAAATGATCACAGTTCACCATATTTAGATAAGTATTTTTAACAAAGAAACAATTGTGCAATCAACCATGTCCATCATGTTTGTGCTGGACTATGGAGATGTATCTTGTATTCTTGGGCTATTCTACCTTAAAATAATGTGATGCATCTTTCGTCTGCTCCCTGCGTTTCATCCTATTTTCCATTTGTGTGCATCCTGTTCCAGAAATGCCGGTTACTAACCTAGCTCTGAGGAGGTTACTTCCCAGAGTCCATATATTTCCTTAGATTAGGATGACACCAAGATCTTGGTTGCAGCTGTCGCCGTGGTCCTGCTGCACTGCACCCTGCTGCGTTCTGCGGTGCCCTGCTGTGCCACGCTACAGACTGTAACGCCCTGCAGCGCCCTGCTATACCATGAACTATAACTACTACCATTTCTTTAGTCACAGTTCCATTATCTTTATTGTGACTGTTATTGCCACTGTTCATCACATCCCCAACCATCACAGTCAGACACTACCAACCAAGAGCCTGGGTCTGTGTGAGGTTTCTTTCTAAAAGGGAGTTTATCCTTGCCACTATCGCACTGTGCTTGCTCTTAGGGGAATTACTAGAATTGTTGAGACTTTATAAATTATAGAGTGCGGCTTTGACCTACACTATCTGTAAAGTGTCTTGTGATAACTCTTGTTACAATTTGATACTATAAATAAAATTGAATTGAAATGTTATATTCATAATTGTTTACTATATGAGAAACCAGGCCAGTCCCCACAAGCAAAAACAAGAGAACTACACACTCAGTGTTTATACTGTAAGTGCATCTTAAAGCTGCCTCAGTATGTCACATCTCTTTTCAAACTACTCCTCATCAGACCAGGACTGGTTAACTCATAATACCATATGGGATACTGAACCCAAGTCTGAAAAAAAACTGCCTTTGCAACTTGAATTGAATGAAGACTTGAATTCCTCATTCAATTTCACAAATGTTAACAAACTGTTTGACCTTTATTGAGATATAATTACTTGTGTGTGACTTGTGTTGTGAGTATCTCTGTTCTATTTCTTCTACTGAACTCTCTGGCAAAAGAGATGTTGATTAAATAAAGTGTGTACACTGTATTTGCCAATCTCTGGAAACAGCCTTTCAATGCCATTCCATCATAACAGATAGGTGGCAGGAGTATGTAAGCAACCACTTCCAAATTCAATATCCCCCTCTCCCCAAAATCCCCCACAACAGCAGCTGCGTTCTCTCCAAACCCTCTCTGATTGCAGTCTTCTGGCTGGGCCTGTCAGCGCACACACACCTGCTCACACTGACCTCCAATCTATCTCTTCCACGCCTGCTCACCACAACTGCTGGGATTAACATGTCTGGGACAAGGGATAAGTGAGAAGCAGGACGGCAGCCTTCTAGTCTTACATGTGTGTCCCGTCCCTCACATGTGGCACTGAGGGTGTGCACACAGCTGGCTGATTCTCCCTTCCTCTGTGCATGGTAGCAGCCCGGAGGTTTGTGTGTTGTGTTCAAGGGCAACTGGAGTTGGGGACGCCTGTGATAGACTTCAAGACTTGGTTTCAAATCTTGCTCACTTAACTACTCACAACAAATAAATAAGCAACAAATTGGTCTCCTACAGTTGCCCCAACTTTGTGGTGGTGGAATGCCAAATTGCAGTTTTACAAGGAACTCCCTTTAAATGTTTTGTGTTACCTGACTTTAACCTCGGATGGTCTCTTTTTATTTATTTTCCTGGGCAAAATGGCGGTAGATTTGTTTTCATAGAAACAATTTAATATCAATGCCAAATTTTTTTTTTTCTGGTTCTGTTCTTTTACTTATAATTTGTTAGTGACAAGACAATGGTTGTTTTAAACATCATTTGGACTTGCCATAGTAGGAAAAGCATGTGTACTGATGACATTAACAATGGCTCTGTTCAATTTAAGTCATGACAGTGAGTCAGTTTGCATAACAGGACGCTGAAACGGAAGCAGCTAAATGGAATTCAGCCATCACTAATTTGATTATTTACACCTGTGCTTTTATTACAAGAACATATCAAAAATTCTTCTGTGAAGCAGGTATCTAACTCTTGGTGATGCATGCATGGCCTTTTAAGTGTGTGTGTGTGTGTGTGTGTGTGTGTGTGTGTGTGTGTGTGTGTGTGTGTGTGTGTGTGTGTTGTGTGTGTGTGTGTGTGTGTGTGTGTGTGTGTGTATGTAATGTGGTTTCCTAACACGTTCTCTGGATCTAGGGTGATCACAGGTGTTCATTCCTCCAAGCCTGTCTGATGGATTAACAGCTGCCGTCACCGTGTAATCAGTGACACCCCCAGATCTGACATAACACACATTCTGATGTGACAGCTGTGCACGCGCGCGTACACGTACACACGCATGCGCACACGCACCTTCAGTCTACTGGAAATGAGCTAACACTGTTGAAAAATACAGTATATGTACAAAAAATAGCAGAGACAAGGTGAGAGCTATTCAAAAGCCAGAGAAATTAGATTGTGATATTTGTTTGATTTTTACATGCTGCACTGCCACTGTCGTTATTATTCATAACCCTCCCCAGGGTGCCCTGTTTGAAAAATGAGACTGTTGCAGCCCCACCTCCATGTCACGTCTCTCTCTCTCTACACTCACAAACAACCGCACACACACACACACACACACACACACACCACACACACACACAATTTTGGTGTCTCATTGGGGAAGTACAGCAGGCAGTATTTCCCTCCTCCCCCTGCTCCTTCTCTTTATATATTTTTTTTTCTTCCTGCACTCTTTCTCCCCAATAGAGAATGATCCAGCTCGTCTCCTCTCTCCGTCATGCGGGTAATCAGCCTCTGCTATTTCATTTGGCTCAGTAATGAAAGCAATCCCAGGGCTTTTCAATGAGGCACAGCCCAAATAATGAGGGCTGCCTCACCCCTCCTCAGCCACACCTCACCCTCTCCCTCCCAACTCTGCTGTCAATGGATGAGGAAAAGCAAATGTGTGTGCATTTGAGTGTGTGGAGCACGCAATCTTGCCAATTCCTGCGTGCCTCTTTTCCATAAAGAGTCATATAAAATGTGATCACCAATTTTTTTTTCTTTTTTAAATCAAACAAGACCAAAAGGATTTTTCTCCTCCAGTTGTTTTTGATTCATTTTTTGAGGCCTACAGAGGTGACAAAATGCACATTATTTCATAATAAACAAGCAGAAGCCATACACCAGTCTGAAAATAAACATGATTGCATGTTGCAGAATTGCCCCCAGGTTGGGAAACACCGATCTAAATAAAGATCTACATGTAGAATCAACTCTCTTTAGGATCATTCTGAATAAGGATGAGATGTTTCAACACAACATGTAAATTAAACATCCCTTCTTTTATTTTTTTTCACAGAAAACGCACAAAATAATAAAGAATACAACCCAGTCAATTTTGGATGAAGGAGTAATTATTTAAATCATTTCCAATGGTCACAAAATTTGTTTGGTAGATGTTGGCTCGCCGCTTAAATCTGTTTTTGCCACAGAATGCTGCAACCAGGCAGCAGACATGAGAACCCATTCCAGATGGCAAGCATTTCACTCAAATACAACTCACCAACCAGAAAGTAGTGACTTGGCTAGCTTAAAATCTGAGCTCAAATATGTAGGAAGTGTGAGCAATTGCCAACAGTCACAAAGTTTGAGAGTTTGTTTGAGAGTGTTCAGTGTTTCCTGAATCACAGCAGTGACAGGTTCCTTTTTTTTTTTTTTTTTTTTTTTTAAACAAACCCAGCATTGTCTACCAAATGCAATGTAAGCAACCAACAAGAGATACAGGTCAGCAAGGTCAACACAAGTACCAATACAACACAAGTTTTCTGTTGAACAATCAACAAATAACATGGAGATGTGTCAAGCAGATCCTCGAAGTACAGCAGCATGGCGACAGACTGAGCAAATATGAGCAGGTGTGGCTTTGTGTAGAAAAGCACCTGAAATATAACTGCTGTTTGTAAAAAAACCTTATATCTTTGAAAATAGCACTGTTTTTTGCGTTTTTAATTGAAAAAATTTGGTCTCCCAAGCCAGAGGGTGAAAATGGTTTCTAATCTTATACAGTACAATTTAATTCATTGATTCATATAAACATGAAAAATCTGCAAACTATGACTAGCAAGGTTTTCACCTAACAACAGCAATATTTGTTTACCAGTGTCAATGAGGTGTTTTTTGTGGAACAGCAGTAATTCAATCTAAACCTCCTGCATGTCTCCTGGAGCATCAGTACATTCATAATATACAGACTTTCTCCCAGGTACAGCTCCGCTAACTTCCCCTTCATTTCAGTCAGCCATGTAAGAAATGTAATAAAGAAAGGGAGAATTTTACATGTCCTGAAGTCAGCCCCTTCGGTTCAGCCAGAGCGAGATGAGAGAGAGGAGTTACAGCAAAGGTAGCCGTAAGTTCAGGTATTGCATTTCATGTGAATCAATCCCCCGGATGTTAGAGACGCTTGGCACAAGTGCCAACAGCAGTGGTGGGAGAGGACATTAGCTCCTGGTGTGTAGAATCATCAAGTAGTCCAGTCCAACAAGAAGAGAGAACTGGCTCTCTCTTGGGACAATCCCATCAAAACATTCAAGTTTTACGTGTCCGATCACAATGACGTCCTGGAAGTCCAGGAGGAGCGTCAGAGTGTCTGCACCAGCACGGGGAACAGCAGAGACAGATGCTCGGCCCCTCGGATCGGGAGTTTGTGTGTGGTGTAAAAGTGGACAACTTCCGGGATGGTGTCAAAGGGAGGACTGTTCTGTCCCAGCACGTACTTGCCATCTTTGTATTGGGTGAACTTCATGTGCATGAAACCCTGGCAGCTCCTGTGAGAAGAAAACAGGAAGAATGAATTGATAATGGAAGGAGACAAAAATAAGAAAGAAAGAGCGGGAGAGATTCCAATATGAAAGTGCAAAAGGAGTGTAGGAGAGAAAAGAGGGATGACGTGAAATGTGGGGCACATAAAACATTGTGCAGTCATCTACACATTTTGTCACGGCATCATGACAGGAGATGACAGCCTGGATATATGTTCACTTCTCTTTCCTGCACTTTGAGGACATGATTTAACACCATGTCACAAATTAGAAAGGACGGGACATTGTGATTGATGAATGAGTGGTGTAAGAGCACATGCAAGGAAGGACAAAGCCAGAGAGTGAGAAAGACGAACGCTGGACTGTGAAAGTGGCTTAGCCAAGCGAACCACACTGGTTCCTTCCCTTTGAGTGCCAGGCAGCCACGGCAGGACTTCCCCTTTAAGAGCCAGCCAGCCAGTCATGATGCATGTCTAATTATAGAAGCAGAGGGAAAGACAAGGGCTGAAACCAGTCAGCATAATTGTCATTGTTCTAGTAAACCAAATTAAATTTTTAAGAGCAGTGAGGCCCCAAAAAATCCTCACTGTGACTACAAACAGACACAGGCAGTTTATGATCGTCCCACTGGCCTCCAGAGCGCTGTGAGTCCGATAAGAATCACGTCAGCGCTCAGTTGACAGCATGCTATCATCCAGTCCAGTTTGTTTTGGGACTCTTTGTATCTTATGCTACATTACAACCTACAAGCACACTTCTATAAATATTCAATTTGGTTAAAAATCTGGCTGGTCTGTCTGTTTCAGTGCTGACTCACTTTAGAGTTTCTCTCCATTAAACAGCCTTCATCATTCCTCCCATTGTCCACATTACTGTGTAATCTTACAGTATGTGTGGTTCACTTTTTCCAAGGAGCACCACAATGACAAAAGCTCACAGATGCTGCCTTATTAAATGGGTAAATGGACTTCACAGCAACCAGCAAACCAGTCTCAACACCCTACTAAAGACTAACTTCTGCTTTTTACAATCTAGACACAGACATGATGGAATTTTTTTTTTTTTTTTGTCAAACTGGAGACACATAAGTAAAATTCTAATGTATTACAACTTATTTCTGTAGTTTTGGCTGCCATTTCTGTCTGTCATGATAACATTGTACTCACCTAAGTAATTGGCGATATCCGACAATCAAACAAACAAGCCAATGGTTTATAACCGTATTATTCTATAAACCACTGTGCTTTTTGGTAAAACCCAAAGGATTATAGTGTCCACTACTCCTCTGGCTAAAAGGCTAGTCGAAAAAGTGGTACAAACAACAACTTCAGCACACTCTAATTACATACACAAGCTTTCAGTAATAAACCCTCTCCAGGCAAAAAAGACAAACAGAATGCCAGAGCACCTTAGTATACATTCCAGTAAATGGCCTTGATGCAAAACATCTTACACAAGATTACACTCAAGGGCACTGTAGTCCCTTTGCCTCGTGGACTACAAAAGTGGATGACAAGGAGTAGAATGCGTGAGACACAAAAAATGGGGGACCAAGATTTAAAAACATTCAGACTATTTCATATGCTTCTAAAACCAAAGTGAGTGCACCAAAAACACTGGTAAAAATCCCTCGTTGCACAGGATAACTGCGGAAGGAAGGTGAAAGTAGGTCAAAGCCTTCAAACTGTGATGGATGTTCATGAGCTTTGGTAATATTTTACTGTTTGCTTTCATCTTCTATTTTTAATATGTTTAGCTAATCAGGAGCTTTGTTTAAAACCTGTGTGGTCATCAGACTGCTTTCATGTTGTATTCCTGAGTCTCTGCAATTACCTTAATGTTATTATTAGTGGTTAGAATGATGGCCAAGAAAATAAAAGCTTCATTAAACCAAAGTTCACCTTTAAGTCAATCAAAAATCTAAGCACCCTCAAATATTTTCAGATTGTGCCAAGGGGTTCTTTGTTTTGTTTAGACTCTGAAAGTCTACTTCAGTGAAGGGACAGTACCACCTTCTCATCGCCCAAAATAATGTAAGGTTGATTATTTTTAGCAGTTTCTTAAGAGATGTCACTCCTTTCAAACCTCACATGCACCAGCCATGGAACCACTGCCAGTTGTGACCTTGTTTCTTTAGCACGCGTGTGCGTGTGTGTGTGTGCGTGTGTGTCTAACCCACTCTACTCATTTAAATGAGTAATGCATGAGCTTGTATATCTGTCAGCACAACACAGTGACACACTGCTTCAGTCCCCCCCTTCCATCCCTCCTGGATTCCCTTCTTGTGTGGCCCACAGAAGGTAATTCATATTCATTAGTGCTTACGGGGAGGATGATGTGAGCACTGAAGTGTGCTCTACCTGCATGATTACCACTTACAGGGCCCGCTGGGGCCACAGAGTAAGGACACAGAGAGGGGCCAAGGAAGGGCTGAGGACAGAGGGATGATGGGAGGCCGGGACGATTGATCATGGTAGTAATTACAAGGGAGAGATTCGACCAGATAAGCAGTATTGTGCCCTGCAAATGAGTATCGGAAGAGGAACCAGTGCAGCGGTGATCATGTGGGGGGGTGATGGTAAGGGGAGGGAGGGAGACAGAGGAGGGAGAGACAGATGGAGAGGTGTGGAGACTGCGATATGAGATTGGTAGCTTATGCGGTGTCACACACACTTCTTAGTCGCATGGCAGAAAAAATGAAAAGTGTGCAATTAAATTGTAAAGCTGTTTACGATACTGAAGGTTCTATTGTGTTTGCTTCACTTTTTAATGGTAGGTCAGTTTGTGTGTGTGTGTATGTGTGTGTGTGTGTGTGTGCGTGCGTCTTACCGTAAGGAGAGGGAGTAGTCAGAGCGGTTGGTCTGACTGTTTCTCACCAGGTAGCTACACTCTTTACACAGCATTAGCAGCGACTCTGCCTCTGAACGCGACAGTGAACCGTGGTACCATCTGATAGACAGAACACACACACACAATAAGACGATGGTAAAAGAGGTAAAGTTCAATTTCATTCCCACATCATTTTCACACCTTTTGCTGATGGGTGTCGACATTGGTAAAGACACTCTGTAGTGTTATGTTACTGATTTTATAATTAAAGAGAGAGGTAATTATTAGTAGACTGCATGTTTCTAAAGATTCCTAATCAGGATTAATACAAACACCTGTAAGTAACAATATTACCGGTATAAGTTTCCCGCAAATAGTTTGATTTTCTTGGATATGATTTGGTCAAGTGTACTAAATGCTGCAGGTCAACATTCATACTGTTTCTCTGTTCAAAGCAGAGGTGAAGGAAACACAAAGCTCATAACAACCCTTAAGAGATCATCAGGGAGTAATGGGGCAATTTAATCAACTGCCATCCCCAAGTGAATGTTTGTGTGTGCTTAAGGAGTGTTGTGCTTGGATTTCATTAGTAAAAACGGCCTTTTATGTGCACAGAAACGGCACATAAATTACACCAATGATGTCTGAAATCACAAGACCAAAGTAAATGTGTGTTCATAATGTTCTGACTTAATTAGTTCTCATTCTAACCTTTTTGCAGTTCTGTAAGCTCTGATGAGTGCTGCTTAGCCGAAACACATAACAGTTTTGTTTAATGTGTCCCATCCTAGATCAAAGCGGTGCAATAAAATGGATTTGGGGATTTATTTGTAGGTTGTACAACCCCCGTTCTACCTAAAATATTCAAAATCCCTTTTATAACAATGTATGATAAATGTATGTGCACAACAGCCATGCACAGATATTTACAGCCTACTGAGGGAAATATCTTATACTAATTGCATTTGCATGCACAAATGATTGCATAATTTAGATTTGTTTGATGAATTTAAACATTGTAACTCAGAATAATGCTTCAGATAAAATTCATGGGTCAATCCTTCGTTTCTGTGACATGTAAACATTTTATTCCTTACTGTTCTTGGATTGCCTCATTGGAAAAATTCAATCTTGCACAACATTGTGATTACAATTTGCAGCTATGACATGACCTGTTCTTCTAAAACAATTTCTTTATCCTGTATTATATTGAAGGTATTACATGAATGGCAACAGAGACATGTAATCAAAAGTCATGTAAGCCTCTTAATTTGATTAAACCTTAAATGGAGTGTAACCTATAGTCCGAGACGTCTCCTGTCCAGAAGACTGTATACATACACCTGCTTCTCCAGTGGCAGCGTAGGGTCCACTCTCTCCCCAACCATGGCGAGGGCATCCTGCGGCATTCGAAACTTCATTCCCCCTCCTGCCAGCGGGCTGGACCTGGGCCCCGGAGGACGCAACCGCTCAGTGGGCGACGAGGAGCGGTCCCACTCTGCGCCATCAAACTGCACTGTTGGCAGATGGGGACAGAAAAAGTGAGTCAGAGTATTTACACAGTGGTATGATCAAAAGGGATTAAACCTCACAGCCAGACTTGGGTAAACATCAGACATCCGGCTATTGCAAATCCATGCATGCAGCAGAGAGACCTCTCATGGATGGGTTGAACTAAAGGACAGAGGGTCCCAGGCTGACAGACTGCAAAACTATCAGCATCATCACAATTACCATCATCAACATTTTTATGAGTCACCAAGGGCAGATAGAGACAGGAAGTTGGCGTCTTTGTCTTCCAGTAGACTGTAGATTACTTGATGTTGACAATACAGATTCTATTCTGCAACAAATTACATGTACAGACTGAAGTGTTATTTACCCCTTCTGTGCCTGATTTGAGCAAAAGTCAATGTACAGAACGTGTAATTAAACATTAGTGTACCCTGAAATGAACAAGGCAGACATCTTAATTTACAAGGAACTTTTCATGGTGGTTGGTGGCAGAGGGGGATGTGGTAAGAAAGGAGAGCAGCTTTAAAACCAAAAGAAACCTGGCAGCCCAACAACTGCAACAGACGGGGGCAAATGCAGGTGGTAAAGATGCAAGCGGCAGCGGGTTTAGGATGGTAGTTGGAGCAGATGTAGGCCTGGGTCATAAAGGTCAGGGTGACTGCGTTTGGGGTGATCAGGGGAAACACAGAGGGTTGTGTTCAGGGTGGGAGGTCACCTTGCTCTCTGACGGGAGGCTCCTCCTCCAGCTGACCCACTGGGGCAGGCCAGGGCAACTCCGACAACTCCCTCATTTCTAATAGAGAGGAGGGGGAGGGGGAGAGAGAAAAAAGCAGTGACAGAGTGAGAAAACAGCAGATGGGCTGAACAAAGTTAACTAAAAGTAAGATAGTGAGAGAGGAGAGAGAGAGAGAGAGAGAGAGAGAGAGAGAGAGAGGAGAAGGAGAGAGAGAAGAGAGAGAGAGAGAGAGAGAGAGAGGCAGATTGAAAACGAGAGGTGCAAGAGAGAGGAGCAGCAAGTAGATTAAGATGGAAATCAGGGATGCCAAGATTGAAAATGTAGTGCAACAAGATGTGATGGGAGAGAGGTGAAGAAACTAATGCCCCCGTTGAAAAGGAGAACCTAGCAATGTTTGGTTCATGACACTGTGGAAAACATGCGTTAGACCTTATTACTAGCTCATGTGTTAAATGAAAGTAGAAATAACAAAGACTTACTTCAATGTGCTTATTTCAGTCATTGTGAAAAATCACTTTAGACACTTTATTACAGTCATCAAGTGAAAACAAGCGTACTGTCAAGAAGATGAAAGGTGAAGAGGAACAGAGGAGTGGGTGGAATATGCTTCATCATGTCTTAACAAAATCACATTCAGAAAATGCTTACTACCTAGACCATTTAAGTCTTGCCAGCCCCAATGAAACACAATAGCTTTGTACATTGCACCTGCCACCAAAACGTGATTATGAAGAGGAAAAGAGGAGTGTGTGGGCAGAATAACGCCCATCACGCCTACCTACAGGAGAACAGCAGAAGGTGCACAGAACTGAAAATAGCTCATTATCTACCATGGCAGGCGACCATCTACTTTAACAGTCATTACTGCAGCCTTACGCACACATGGACACACACACATTATGCCATTTGTCGTACATTCAGCTCGTGCTCGCAGCAAAAAACGGATTACAAAACAAATAAAAAGGAAAAGAGGGGTGACGTCTTAATGAGCCGACAAATCCAAGACCCCTCAGGCCCGCGACATCAAAGGCCATTTGAATGGGCGTTTGGAGAGACACCCAGGCTGTACATACATGCCTCTCTCCCTCCCTGGTTAATTATTGAGCAGGCAGACATGCTCCGCCACTTTCTCTGGCTCTCCGTGAATTATTGATGCATGGCGCAGTACAATGGCCCCATCTGGAGCGAGCCGCACCTCCACTAAAGCCAGGATTAAAGTGTGGCCTGGCACCCCTCAATGGGAGACATGCAGGTCCGTGCCATACGCTGGCATGCACGCACACACGCAGCGTAACGTAACAGGGAGGAGAGTAAAGACGAAAAGCTCATAAAGCTTAGTTTCATATAAATGAATGGATAATTTGTTGAAAAAGGAGCCTCATACAAGAATGACATTTCCTCCTATGGAGTCTGTTCATGCGCATTTGGAGACACTTTTTGACTGGCAAGATGGCGGCGAGTGGAAAAAAACAAACTGCTAAAGTGAGTTGTATAAAGTGGAAACTACGGTCAACCCTAAAAGTGATGCTTCCGTCCTAATCACGCTTTTAAATGAAAGTTAGACTTGGGTAAATTAACAAAAAGACCCTACGATGCATTTTGCCGACAGTTACGTTTTAAGCCCAGTGTTGTGGACTGGAACTTTAATGCTTTTCAAATATCAAGATAATGTCACTAACATGCATCTGACGTGCATTGTGTAAACAATTGAAATTATCAGACACATTCTTGTGTCTCTGAATAAACCACACAACCCTTGCTTGAGCTCCTAACTCTGACCACACACACAGAGAGAGAGAGAGAGAGAGAGAGAGAGAGAGAGAGAGAGAGAGAGAGAGAGAGAGAGAGAGAGAGAGAGAGAGAGAGAGAACATCTGGCTTCCATTCACCTCTAATGGGAACCTGTGGATCTCTCATACATAAAAAGCTATTAGTGCTCTGCAATAGAAGACAAAGAGAGAACACTAATGGCTTACGGACAAAGGCACGTTCTCATCAGTGCTCACAGCCTATATTCATGATTTGTACTAAAAATACTATAAAATCTACTATAAATCGATACAACATCGTATTGCAATATTTCCGGGGCAATACTGACGCCAAGTAACAATACTTTACTATACAAATTTCTCATAAATATTTAACTTTTTGGTACTAGAGTGATAAAAGAAATAATAAAATTGAAGTGAGAAATCTACCTATTTAGATAAAATAGATTTCCTTTGGGGACATAATTTGAAGTTGAAAAAAAGATAATCAAATTTAATATCGCAATACATTTTAATTTGCAACAACATCATATTGTGACAGAAGTATTGTGATAATAATATAATATGCCTCTGGTAATTCCCACCCCTATTTATTATGAATGCTAAAACAAAAATGTGTTTTCATCAGTTCTGACTCCCATTCATATCTAACCTACAAAACAGGCGAAAGCAATTCAGTAATTTGTGGCCTGCCAAAATTTCCTCATGTGCCAGTTGCCTCAACTACCTGCTAACAATTACCAAAAATGGTCTGAGGGGGAGGGTGTGACCAGATCTTTATGTGTTGCACAGAGGACACGTTGCCTTGAGTACACCAGCTGTTTTGTGTCCTCATAAGAAAAGAGGAGCAGACAAAGACAATAGAACACCTTCATTAGGTCCATTAATGAAGACAATGTTTTTTCTAACAGCTCTGGCATCCCATCTTCTCTCCACACACAAAGGACAGACAATTAACACTGTATGCCAGTGAAGAAGAAGAAAACAAAAAAATCGTTGTTACAATCAAGTTACACTTTCTTAATATGGATCGGCACAATTTTGAGCATCACACATTCCTTGCCAATTTTGAGTATCCATTTTCCAGACACTCATATCTAGTCCCCGCTTCCTGCTGCTCTCACCATCCTTGTCTCTGTATCAAACAGCCCTCTTTCTTTATCGCCCCTCTTTCACCTATCTTACGCGAAGTGGGGCATTATCTCTTTCCATATTCCCTTGCTCCTCTCCTCACTTGCCCTACTCTATTTCCATCACCTCTTCATCTGTCGCTAATACTGGTTGGCATGAGGTATTCACAAAGGACATGCCTTTTTTATTAATGTCAGTAAAGGTTCTTGTTGAACGAGAAAGAAAAGTAGCGATGGGGAAAGGCAAGGACACGTGACAAAGAGAAAAAGAAAGCAAGAGTAACAGAGTGAGAGAGAGCAACAAGAGTCCTTCCACTGTGCCAGTAAATTGATGAAGAGGCTGGTCAGATGCCCCCAGGGCCTGCTTAGCGCATCAGAGAGCAGCATCACACCAGAAATGGAAATCTAATTTTCATTTTTCCCTCGCTCCCATGTTTGTCTGCATGCACACACAAATACGTTTTCAGGCTCCACATACACAGATGAAGAATAGCCCAGAAAACCTTGCCCTGTCCTGTTAGAACACATGTATCCAGACACAAGACGAACAAATGCAGACCATGTGTCAAGGTGTCGTTAATTACTAAAATCCTCAGTTTTGAGATGCGTTGAGCTAAATATCAGCATGTGACAACTCACAATGACAATACCAACATGCTGATCTTTAGCAGATCAAAAGTTTACCATGTTTAGCATCTTGGATTAGCATGCTAACATTTGCCAATTAGCCTTAAACATCCTCATGCTGTAAAATATCATGACCAAATAGTCATTTGAGATTTTACTCAATAGCCCAGATGGCACATCTGTATGGTATGGCCATTCAGTAATTGATGAGATGTTTCATTCTTTGGACCAAAGTGGTGTACTGACCCACCGACCGACATTGCCATCCCTATAGCCCTAAACAGCCAAACAAATGGCCATACAACTCAAGTTTTATAAGGCCAGTTTCCTCAACAGCAAAATTTGTTGAGAATAAAACAATTATAGTGTCTATCACGCAGATTTCCACAGAGAGGGAAAATCAACTATACTATCACAAGTATATCCATACTTTGTTTTGTGCTGCTAAGAGTTTGAACTGCTAATAAAAACCCTTCTTTTTTCACCACCGGCTTTTAACACACACGCACACGCACACGCACACGCACACACACACGCGCTTGCGCGCTTCCCTGCACAGCCCATGTCTTTTGCTGTTGCCTAATGAGCAGCTGCATTGGAAGTGGAGGATAAGTGCTTTTCTCAATGGCACCATAATAGTAATTTCTAGGGGTGGAAATGTCATTCATTCATCTTCCTTACCCAGATTTCCAGCTGATTTGCAGCTCTCTCATTATGCGCACACACCTCCACCTTTAGATGGCCATTGTCTGCCTCAAATGCCTCAAAGCTCATTATTTGGACTATAAAACTTACAAACATGAAATAACCTAAAACACCCATTCATCTGTTCAGAGAGATAATGAGAGATAATGAGAGTGTCTTTCATTAACTCACTTATTAATGCTGAATGGTTGCAGGGCCAATCTAACTGCTGGACTGTCTATTGACTTCCTAGAATTAATGACTGCTGTAATTTGAGCTGGATGGTGGTGAATGGTGACAGCTTTCTAACACTGCAATTAAAACCCACCAAATTGATTGAGGCCTGTCACGTCCAACCCCTCAGGCACTGCTAGATTCACAGCTGGCTGAAGTTCACTCCATATCGTAGGCAAAGTAAATAAATGCTTTTCAGGCAAGCTTATTTCTGATACAATTTAAAAAATAGCCTCAGAATGCAATATCCACCCAGCAAGGCATTCGCTGTGAAAATTATAATTAGAGAGAGTCTTTTCAGAAGCGCGGATCCAAACACAATATGCACCAGAGATCCTCCTTATCCCCCCCCACACCCCCCACCCCCTACATGCACACAACCTCTTCTCACCCATGAATTAGGGGCCTGATAATCAGAGTTGGGAAACCTAGTTGAGAATCCACATGTGTGTGTGTTTCTGCATTCGCCTGTGGGAAGGTGATGATGAGGGGCTGCTGGCAGATTGTGATGCCCTCCTTTGCCCCCTGTAGCGGGTTATCTGAGCGAGTGTGTCACATCCACAGGGAGGGAGGGCTGTGGGGACAGCCTTGTCACCGCTGCAGTGTTGGTGTATATATGTGTGAGAGAGCATGCCTGTGTTAGCGGATGACAGATTGCACCCCGCCACAATGGCCCTGACTCCCCCTTTCTCTCCCTTCGTCTCACCTCGCCACAGTCCCCGACCATTAATTCTCCTTAACGCCCCTCCCCTCTGAAGCACTGGGCCTCCACAAACATCCATTGAGCTGCCACCAAATATACTATAACCTTGGACGTCCCTTTCCATTCCTCTCCAGCTAGCTTTTTCCACAATCCTCTGTCCATTTTCTCTCTCTGTCCATCCATCTCTCTCTTTCCTCATCTTTTCATCTTTTCCATCTCTCTGTTTTTCTGCCATCCTCGTCCTCCTCATCTCTCCCCTCCCTCACATGTGGGATGTGCCTAGCAACGCTGAGTGGGTCTGGGAATATGGATTAAATGTGAGAATGGAAAATACTGTTTGTGTGTTTACACTTCAGTGCTTTGGTCTGCTCAGATAGACAGCACGCCAGCTCAGCTTGCTGACTCCAAATGGAAAAAACAAGGGGTCAGACAACTCGCGCTGCACAAGCGATTTCCTCCACTGCCCTTTCTAATGGTGCTATAAGCGGTGCTCTGCAGGAGCACATACTGGATGTGGCACAAAGAAGAAAAAGGGGAATAAAGCTGGAGAGGAATAAAACAACAGATAAAGCAGGAATAAGTGCTAGTGTTACCCAAGTAGGTGAAAGGTGATATTGGCTTTTAAATGAACAATGGTGCACCTCCTTTTGAAATCACCTCCACTCTGAAAACAGTTACGGTTTCTCTTTGCTGCACCCCCGGTTAATGTGATTTGAGCCTGATCCCAGTGAATTACTCTGTGTGTGAATGCGTGTGTGTTTAGACAATGGTGTGCTGACCATGACTCTCTTATTAGCACTGGATTGGTCACGCACATACAGGCATGTAATTAACTGAGAAGAGAAGGGGGAGGGGGGGAGATACACACAGAACTGGAGGAGGGGAGGAATGGAGGGGAGTGCATACAAGACAAGGTTGATTTATTATCCCATCACCTTGACCTTGGTGACATGGAGATGCAGCTCAATTATGCCGACTTGGCCTTGCATGCCTTACGCTGATCCACTCCTAAACGACCTAGTCCACTTCTGTTTCCCTTTACCAGTCTGTCTCTCTTACCTAGACTTCACTCTCTCTCTCAAACTATATTCATTACTTTGAACATAATGGGATGGGAGTTGCACTGCAAAAAGAAAAAAAAGAAGAAGAAAAAAGCATGCAATGCGCCAATTATTTTAGAAGTACTGCAGATAATGACAAATAAAGCGCTTTACATTGAATTAAAAGAAAATGGACCTTGCTTTCTGTACGCTCCTCGGCTAACCTCTTTACGACAACGAACACACACACACACACACACACACAAATTCTAACGGTCAGTTCAGAGGTAGTTGCGACTGTGGTCCTTCATATTTGAGAGCAAGAAATCAATAGTCACCAGGAGGTGTTTAAATGTGGTGAGAGAAACAGAAAGATATGTGTCATTTCAGCTGAGACAGTAAAAGGTCACAGCGCTCTCCATTTCCTGCCAAAAAGGCGTTGGTGATGTAGTGATGGGGACAGACACTACATTAAAAGGTCAGGACAGTTAGATGAGTATTTCACTATGAAGTTATAGCAGCATGGCTCTCAATGTGCTTCTGGGAGGGATTTGACCTTTAAAACAGACCTTTTTTGAGCCTGGTTTTAACCATTTTTACTAATTCTACTCTTCTCAACTATTCCTTTAAAAAAAATGGCACACTTTATGAGACCCCTTATGGTTTGTGCTTGACTTCCATTAGCTGTACTGTCTGAGCAGTAGGTGGCAGGGATTTATTGTTTTGCTCAAATACACTTCAATACAATGGATGATTGCCAATATGGGGGTATTAAACTGGGTGTTAAAAATGCTTTTCCTGCACACTGCTAAGCCAACCTAAATCTCACAACCACAACACTTTTTTTCAAAAAGCTTTATTCTAGAAAGCTCTTAATATACAATGGATACAATGAAGCATGATTCAGCGGCTCGTGGTCTAAATCCTTTCCAAAATATACTTATAAAAATGATTTCCTGTATAGTTCTGGCATTCCCTAGAAAGGCTTTGCCTGTGTTTTTCCACTTGGAAAATCACAGGCAAAGACCAATGACCAGTTCATGGAGCATTCCTCCAATCAGGTGTAGGAACTGCTAATTGAATTAGAGTTCATCAATTATCAATTATACTGCTCACATTATTTGTAGGTGGGCTTTGCCAGACTACGCTCCAACTTGGTTTCTGTTGACTTTACTGTCAGAATATTGGCATAATCTTTACAGTTACCTGCAAAAGCTTTGGAGATGTGGTCCTTTTTCCATTCCCATGGCTGGTCATACTCATCAGCCGGTCTCTCGTCATCTTGCGGCAGCCTGCTGCTCTCCTTGCCCTCTTCCTGAGGTTCTCCGTACAACAGTCCCAGGCGTCCATGGCCTCGCTCATCTTCATAGGGGGTGTCATAGAGTTGCACCCCACCCCGTGACCGTCCTCCTCCTCCTCCTCCACCTGGACCACGCTGCAGCTCTTTTGATACATATACAAAAGAATACAGATTTATACCCCAACACACAAGCAAGCACAGATATAAAAAAATCTTCTTGGACGTGTAACCAGTCAGCAAAAATAAAAAATAAAAAAATAGCAATGAAGTCTCTCTAAAGACCAGAGTAATATTATTCTGTAAAAATAAAAAATAAAACAAAAAGCCTGTTGAGCTCTAGCATGACTAGAATTAGAGGAGAGAGACAAATGATGTTTGCCGTGGGCTCAGAATCTCATATAGGGGGGCTTAACAAAGGCCTTGAGCTAGATGCTGAGTTGCAACACAGTAGACAACCCCCCCCCCCCCCCCCCATCCTGAATCCCAGCAGTAATCTAGCACGGCTCACAACAGCATCCATGTTCCCTCGTTAACATTTTCATCACTTTCTCAGTGGGTACCAAACAAGAAATGTGTCTCAGCAGTTGCAACCGTAGTGTAGAGTCAAATATGGTGATGAGATGAGATAAAAGGCTTTAAGAGAATGAAATCAGTTTTTTTAAATGCACCAATAGGAGCCTCTAAGCTGCAGCAATCAGCAATGGTGCTTTGATATCTTGACCTCAAAAATGTACCCTTTTTAAAAAAAAGAACAGGTGGTACAGAAGAGGAGAAAATTGGGGGAAAATGAAGGAGTAGGCATCTTTTGTGCACACAGCCAGCAGCCTTGCAAAGGAGGTGCACTCACGTGAGAAGGGAATGGGACTAAATGGAAGGGTTCCCTGGTGAAAGGCATAGAAAAACTTGGCCCTGTAGTCACCATGGCGACCAAGTGGAGGCCCCGGGTAAAGGCCCTGGGGTTATAAAGAGGGGAGGGGAAATGAAGACAGGAGGAGCAAGGCGGTGATGGGAAAGAGGAGGTGATGGGGTGAGATGCAAGAGGAGAACGAAGAGGGAAAAGGAAGCAGGGAGGAAACAAGGGGAGAAGAGGGATGATGGGAGAGAAGGACATAAGGGAGGGAGGTGATGGGGGGGGGGGGCGATGTCTGTCAGCATTTGATGTTAAATCATTGAGACGGAAGCACAGCGGGGCTGAATGCTGCTCTACCTGCGCTGGGAACCCGCGGTGTCAGCGACAGCCTAGAGATGGAGAAGATGAAGGGCGGAGAGATAAAAACAGGCATGGAGGAAATAAAATGAGAAATTTGTGGGAAACATGATGGTAGGAAAACACAGGTGTGAGGGGGAGAGAAAATAGCAATATGACAAAAAGGGGACAAAGATTGAAGGTGATTGAGGTGGGAGTGTTTAGGCATGCAGACGCACGTCAGAGCTGAACAGGGACTGGCCTTTTATCCTTACAAACTAACCTGTAAGAACTGAATGTTTTCCCTTAAGTACAGTCAAAAAAGCACACAGGTGTCTTTTCAGGACAGTCTTTGTGAGAGATAATTACTATTCCGATCTCACATCCGTCGCTGCCGCTCGGCTGTGTTTTTTAATGATCAATGACAGCCCTGGAGTGACAGGCTCAATTCAAAGTCAATGAAAGAGCTGTGAAAATGCTTCGCCAAACGCTCTGCCATCACCACAAAAATCTAATCTCTCCAGCTGCAGCGAGAAAAAAGATTTTTCTTCAAGGTTTCTCAATTGGGCAGCACAATGGGATGCTCCATTCACTTCAAGCCTGATGTTATGAACTTCATTTGACCACCAAAAAGGCAGCGATAGTGACAACGGAGAGAGGACATGCTTCGGATTCGCTACAGGACAGATTAAAGAGACCGCCAGACTCCCCTCAGGGATGGAGAGAGCCCTCGAGATGAAGAAAGAGGAGGGGGGTTGCTTTAACACTAAATGACTGGGACAGAGCAGGGGACAGGGGTAGACAGAGATGTTATAGGAGGAGAGACAAATGGAAAACGATAGAGTGAGCTACATGATGTGCGAGAAAATCACAAGGGAGGAGGGATGGCCTGAGACTGGGTAGACATCCCTAAAAGGCATTTTTGTGAGGAGGTTTGCCGACTCAGCCTGTGACTGTGTGGACAGATTCATTACTAGTGTAGAACTGAACTACTAAGAAAAAGAGTGATTTACTGAGCAGTACTGCATTTAACACTATGGGTTTTTAGAACAAAGGAAAATATGGAAGTAAGAATGCATTGTTCTGTAAAGACAGAAACACTTTACTATAAAGAAAAAGAACAGAGATAAAGAATGATAATTGTATTGATCATTTCAGTTTTGTTCATCAAACATACTGTTGACAGATTTTAGATTGATGATGATGTAAGATGACTTCATGCCACAGTTACTTATTTAATTAAGGAGTTTGGTGCACCTGAAACGCAACCGACAATGACATACTGTATGTCAGATAAGAAGGCTGAATTTACCCTTTAGGATGTTCACTTGCTCTCATATAATGAAGGCAATTCTGATTCATTATTTGTGTGCACGTAAAGGCTTTACTGTAATGTCAGAGATAACTACAAAAAGGATACAATAAAAAGGACTGGAACTAAAATGCCATGTCTCTATAATAACAACGTGACTCAGCATTGTAACACTGATAAGATAATAACTGATGAGCAATACTTGCCACTGACCTGTTATGACCCTCTGGGCCTCATACGGTTCCATGTAGCCATTGTTCTCGCAGGGAACATGTCTGAGATCTGGTTCTGACCTGTGGTCCAAGCGAACATCGAATGGGTCAGAATAATCTGTGTCGCCTGCCAACGGAGCGGATGGCACCACCTAAAGGACAAAACACACATTTGCTGATAAAGAATAATGGGTTTTGTCACAGAACATTAACTTGTCCTCATTGGATAAAAATGTCACCAGTATTTTTTGACGTTATATAATAAAAATACAAACCAATTTCTAAATGTGTTTTTGCCTGGAGGCACAAAATTTCAATCATAGGCTATAATGAGTTTGACTTTCCGCCAACATTTTCATATTAGCATTTTGTAAAAGCTGCACATTAATCACACTTTGCATTGAAACACTTAAATTAAAGTGTCCTAGGATCGGAATATTTTCTGGTAATTAGGAGAATTCAGTCGGTAATACATGTAGAAGTGCTAGAAAGGAAGGAGTCTTGCACAGACAATAGCTCATCAAGACCCGAGACGGAGAGAGCAGCACGACTTAACAAGCAATCACATCCTCACTGAATGGCACGTTAACTATATGTTTGGTTACAGACGAACCGCTTTTGGAGTATCATCAAGACACTAATTTGCACCTTTAGTGTTAAACACTACAAATACCACACCAATGCGCTATATACATGATGCATTTTTTTTCTGTTGGAAAAGAATACAGAGACTAATGAAGTAGTGGGTTGGTTGGTCGGGAGCATTTGTTCCTTTATGCAAGCACAGGAGGAAAACAGTGGTCAGCTGGCCCATTGACAGCTACAATGGCAGCCATATGGTCACACACACACACACACACACACACACACACACACACACAACACACACACACACACACACACACACACACACACACACAACACACACACACACCACACACAACACACACAAACACACACACACACACACACAACACACACACAACACCACACACACGAAATTGCTGTCGCAAGGCTTGCTTCCCAAATTCCTGCTAGACATTGCACACGCCCTCACAAAATGACATTCTAATCCCATGTTGACTTTGTAACAGGTTATCTATCGATGCACAGGAATCTGCAATGTTAATTAGAGTGCGGATGTTCCCACAGACCCTGGGAAATTGATGAGAGCAGGAGGAGAGTGTGGTAGAGGGGCGGGTGTGGGGGGGGGAAGCTATCGACTTGAGTTAAGACTATTACTTCAATCCACTTCAGGACTTTAACACTTGTAGCATTTTCCATGAGCGGAGTCGTGGATTTAACTGCAGCGATGAAAACCCTGAAATACTCCTTAACTCACTCAGCATATGTGAGCAGAATTAATGTGAAGACCATTTCCTTGTAAAACCTTTGCTTCCGCTCCAGTCGCTTGGCCTCAACATCTTTGCCTTTCTTCTCTTGAGTAGCTGTGTATGTTCTCTACAGCACAACATGCACACAGTACACAGCCAGGAATGCACTGTAGTCCTGACGACAACAAACAGCACCCCAGTAAAAATTAGACCTCCCTGTGGCCCTTGGCATATCACCATACGGCGTACCGTATACGGCCCCCAACATGTGCTCATGCGGGGGTCTCTCTCAGCTTGCAAAACTAAACCTCATTTATTATTTATGGAAGGACATAAACTCATGGGACCGTGGCCCCTCTCCGATTCAATGGTCCGCTCAAGCCATCAATAATTATTTCTTCCATCTAGAATAGTGAATTTATGTGACACATGGGATGTAAGGTGATTAATGTAAACAATGTATATTTGAGACACACATTACTAGTCACTTGGTTATGGAGTCTGATCAATAAAGCTGTCACAGGGATGCAAATAGGATGAGAGAGAGAAGTGGGAGAGTCTTTTTTCAGCCTTCACCACTTACTTGCCTTCCCTTTATCCATCCTTCTCACCTCCACATAAGACACTTCAATTTATCATCACCTGCTTTTTGCCCTGACCACCTAGAAACACATGCTTAGAAACTGAAGCTCTTACAGGCTCTTGCTGGTCTTCTAAAGAGACGGCACTGAGGAGGATCTTGGTCCGCCCCAGCTCCTGGGAGTCCACTTTGATCAGTCTGTGTTTTGGAGATTTTCCATCCACGCTGGATGACTTCATGGGAGAGCCATACACAGGTGTAGCGGGGTCAGAAGTCACAGAGTCGCCCCTGGACCTGTTTTCTAAGTCCTCATAGGGATCCTCGAAGTCCAGGTCCCTCTGGAGCCGGTAGGCTTTAAGGATCTCGCTCTCTGTGTAGTCTGGTGTGGGTGGCTGTGGAGGCACCTTCCTGCTACCAAAGCTCAGGTAGTCTTTCAGCCACTTGGCCATTGCAGCTCTGCTTCCAAACGTGCTGGTGTGTGGTGGAGTGAGAGCAGGAGGCTGCAGGGGGCAGACAGGGACAGGGACAGGGACATGGTGGTTACTGTATGACCTGATTTCTGATTAGATTGTGTGAGCTATGGATTCGATTTGTGATATGAGCTTTTTATTTATCATTACAAGAACATTTTAAAAGTTTTTTTTTTTTTTTTGTAAAATCACAAAACAAGATTAATCCACAGGTCTGGAATTCTCTTATAATTTTGTTTGCTGGACAACTTTCTCCTGATCACAGACCCACATTCAGTGTGCCTTTACATGCACTGATGTGACATTAAACTACACCAACAGCTGGGCTTTACACACACTCCTTTTGTTTTACGCAGGGAGCAATAACGTCTGGCATCTGGACTTTGCCCAAAGGCTTCAATTACATTTCACACCGCTGCAATAAAGTCCGACGTTAACATGCCGATAAAAAAGGGAAGGCAAGGACTGAAAGAGAATATTAGCCTACATAAATGAAGGAATAAAGACATCATAATTGTTTTAAATGTAACCATCTTATTTTCTTTCAGTTTGGGATTTCACCAATATAAAAATGCAACACGTTTACTTTTGGCTTCTTTAAAAAGGCAAGCTAAAAAATAAGTTTTTTCTTCTTAAACTTCCACTCAATTTTTAAATACCAGGGAGCGCTGCGCTACGAAAGCGCACTCACTTACCAACCCTCTTCAGTCCTTCAGCCACTTTGAACGCTTTATTCCGCGTTTCTTCATGTCGGTAACAATGAAATGGCACCGAAAAGTGAAAAAAAAAACCTTCCACTCGCTCGCTCTTTGTTTAATCCACAAAAAAGATAAGATAAAAGAAGAAAAAAAACGGCAGCTTTTCTGAAACAAAAACAAGAGAGCGCTAAAATCCGCCGGAGTTCCTCTAACGACTGACGGCAAATGTGCGAGTGAAGAGATGACTACAGCTCGGAGAGAAACTCAGCCGAGCGATTAAAGGGGAGGCGCTTCATTCCCACTGGAATATCCTCCTGTTCCCTTTTGCAGTCAGCCGACCGTTCATTCATTGAAATATCTGCACATCACTGTCTGCAACAAGAGATTCATCCTTTTTCAAAAGCACTGTAACTGCACGGGGAAAATCACATGAAGTAGCCTTCAGCAACTGGGGAGGGGGGTGGGGGGTGGGGGGGAAACGAGCTTGCACGAATGTGCTCCAAACGTGTGCATTATTTATTCGCATGACATCACTTGAGAATGTTCCTGTTTTAGCTTCACTTAAGGTTTTTTTCTCTTCAGTTTCCCCCTAAAAGAAAGTCTAGCTACAAAAAAACCCTTAAGGGTGAACAAAACTGTTATCTGCTTCTTCATAAAAGGGTTTTCTGGAGTTAGGAAATCCCATCATCCTCTGGGCAACATGAACAGTGTTGTAGTGAGGTTTAGACAAACGTGTAGACACACAAGAAACTGCTTATCACAACAACAACAAAATCACAATGACCAAAGCGTTGAGGCCCGTCCTCTCGGATTTTGTCGAGTGTTTGTATCAATCCTTTTATTTCATCCTATCACAGATGTCCCATTATCCCAAGTCCAGGCTGTTAAATTGGATTGTGTGCTACAGTGGGTAAGGCTATCTAAGTCTGTTAAAAGACCGTAAATGCCTCTTTATTTACGACACCCATGAGCTCACTTTCTCCCAGGGGCGGGGGGGACTGGATGAGGTCATTGAGCTAGAATCCACCCCCGCCACTATCTCAACCATCAACACTATCCCATCAAGACCTTCACATCTCCCTCCTCCTGCCTGCCTATAGTGCTCCTGCTCCAGTGTTCATCAAGACCTGAAGGAGGGTCATGGGGATCAACCACAAGACCCAATCTGTTTCTGATGGAAAGGTGTGTGACAAACACCTTGCAGGTCCCTGTAGTCCAATTTAATTTATCATTATAGCGGGGAAGCTGGAAACTTAAGACAGGATCGATTTTATGACATCAGCCAAAACAAAGGCCTGTTAAATGTGTTCCATGTGGAAAAGTTCTCCAGGGAAGAAAAGCCCTTGACTCCACTACATGTGTAATATCATATTCTTAAGGCACTTTCACAGGACACAATTGTGGGAACAACATATTTCAGGAACAAGATTCATAGAACCAGTTATGTTGGAACAAGATCAATAAGTTGTCCTACAGGACTTCTGGGAATGAGATCCATTCATTTGATACGGATCTTTTTGGCACAAGATACAATGTAGGTTGATACAACATCCTGTAAGATCATAACTTCCCACAAGTTAAGATCTCTTTCCTCAGATGTTGAGGTCCCATGAGGCTCTTTGGATGCAACATATCTGAAGTCTATTTCCCAAAATTCAGCCTTGGTGCAGAATTACAGCTACTAGAACCAGTGAGCTTTCATTTGTATTTGCCATTTCTGGGTCTGTAGCTTTTGAGTGGGGGGGGGGGGGGGGGGGGACTTGACCAAGTGCCACTTTGCTAGTTTGAAAGCCATGATGTCTCTCTCTCATGGATGGGCCGAATTCTCTGGGCGGGCCAAGCAGAGAAAAGGGGAGGTAACCTTTCCCCTTATGACCTCATGAGGTGCAAGATTCCAGATCGGCCCATCTGAGCTTTCATTTTCTCAAAGGCAGAGCAGGATACCCAGGGCTCGGTTTACATCTATCTCCATTTCTAACCACCGGGGGACCATAGGCAGGCTGGGGGAATGCATATTAATGTTAAAAAAACAGGAAATTTTCACGCCATGGGACCTTTAAAGAAAATAACAACTTTTGGTTTTTCAGGGACTCTGTAGCTTTCCTGTATAAACCAACCCCCCCTTTATCTGTCATTCTTTTAGCATTTTATCTGGTCATATCTTTGAATGTACCAGTAATATTACTTCTCTTCAGCCTCCCCTCAGGTATCCATTCCTGTTTTTCAATCTGCACAATCCACTTAGTCTTAACACCTCCTCTAAGCCCCCCCCCCCCCCCCGTAACATATTGAGCATACATTTAATTTAATTTGTGTTTCCATCATGGCTGTGGTGAGAGCCAGAACCGTAGGCTATGGAAGAAAAGATTGGAACTGAGCAAGAGATGGAAAATCAGAGACAGAGAGACAGGCGAGCTGTCAGACTTGCAAGAGGAAGACACATGGAGAGCACAGGGGGAGAGAGACCAGAAATGGAAACTCTGAATCTCTGACAGGGAGGGATAATCACAGACAGACTGACAGACAGGTAAAGCCATTGTGCTTTTCATGCAAAATTAGGTTGAATAAGAGCCGAGGTTTAATTGACTCAAACAGAAACAACAAGGCCCTGTGGCATAATTCAGAGAATTAATAAGACTCCCTCATTATAAAAAGGGCTAAATATGGATGTGACATTTTCTCTCAACTTCACGTTTTCAGTAGTTGCTCTTTCACAGCTTATCAGCACCATTAATGGATCTGAAAAGTAGGCCTACACAAACATGCTGTGGAGCATCCGTGGCTCTATAGTCTGCATGTAGAACCTGACACACGCCAACAAACGTTATCTTTCAAAGCCATGCATTTAATCAGAGACGGTTTAGAATAGAGGATCTTTGATTTAATCTTATATGAGCATCATGGGCATTTCGTTTAAATTTCAGGTCTGGAAAAGAGGCTTCGTCTCCTCTGCCGTGCATTTACTGCCCTCATTTGGTGGCTCGTGTGTATTGCATCCTTAAGCAGTGAACTTCTTTGTTTGTGAAAACAAAAAAATAGCCTAGCTTAATTGCACTAGTATCCATTCACGGCGAATAACCAGGCAACGTGGATGGAACATTTAAAGAAACAGAGGCGTTAGTAGCCTACCAGGGCTTTAGTAAAATATCTATTGAATAAAAGATTCTCAGTAACTAGCACCCACAGTAGAGTAACATTTATTAT
Source organism: Etheostoma spectabile (assembly GCF_008692095.1). NCBI lineage: Eukaryota > Metazoa > Chordata > Actinopteri > Perciformes > Percidae > Etheostoma > Etheostoma spectabile. The sequence continues at coordinate 34,610,081 of NC_045741.1, forward strand.
AGCCCTGCACCTTATTATTTTATTTATTTATTGTTTACTAACCTCTCGTTTCATTAAAGTTCAGACGTATCAGAGATCCGGGTTCAGCACCTCCAGTGTTGCCATTGGTTACATTCACATGAACCTTTCAGTGATTGGTTCAAAGTGTCCAAAATAAGGAAGTTTCCCACAAACGTCCAGTGTTGAAGAGTGACCTCGAGATACCGACACAGTGACAACGTTATACATGACACAAGGCTACTCTACAGTTAACAACTGCTTGTTAACACAAAATGACAGCTCTGCACTCCAGCACGCGGCTTTAAAAATGCTCCACGTTGTGCTGGAAGTGCTGTATGCTCTCAGTGCTGCACGCGACAGAGACGGTTTTCATCCATCATCGCCAATCAAACGTTGATCCGGCGTTTTTGCGCATTGCTGATTGGTTGATTTACGATTGGGGCGGGATGCATCCGTGCTGTCCGCCAGCCAGCGCAGTGACTCCAGTATTTTGCTGTGAGCTGCTGATGGGACAGAGAAAACTCTCACCTGGACCTGGACTTTTCCTCCACAGGTAGGCTGTTTTTGCATGTCACTTTATACATGTGACTGCAATAACGGCATTTATGTTTATGTTAGTCTGGCGTTGGTACATTCGTTATGATTTCTTAAAAATATTAGTGCACCCACATGTTGCTGGGACCACTGTTGATGACTAAATAATGGGTCACTTATAATGACACTCAAGTTGTTGTTTTTGCTTATTTATTGTAGTGTTCCTGTTTAGACAGAGGCCCTCTATCCATTATGAAGAGTCTGAAGGCAAAGTTTAAAAAAACTGAGGTAAGAGCCATCTGTTGTAGGGCATGTGGAGCTTTATAATTGAATGTATTTAAAAATAGTACACCTGTTTGCTACAAGCTATTTAGAGCTATAAGCCATACCAAGCTGTGTTTTAACCTAATATTACAGTGTTCACCTGCTCCAAATTATACAGTCATTTATATAGATCCCAGGTTTGTGTGTGTGTGTGTGTGTGTGTGTGTGTGTGTGTGTGTGTGTGTGTGTGTGTGTGTGTGTGTGTGTGTCTGAGGAGCACTGGGATTCAGTGTCACTGAGCAGCAGCAGGACAGCAGGGCTGTCTCCAGACAGCTGCTATAACCAGTGATCTCAGGTAGCCTTCAATTATTCACACGTGCATGCTATCATCCCTATATACTCCTCTAAAGGGCTTGTAACTGTAAGTGAGTTTTCCTAATGTACTGTATTTTTAAGATTCTATTTTTTGGCCTGCTCCAAGTAGCCACTTGCTTGTTAAGAATTGATACTATAAATAAATAAAATTGAAAATTGAAATTAAAGGTTGACATACTGGGGTCAGTGACCTTGCAGCACTGGTAGAAGCAGATACAATAGCAACCGCTGGCTCTACAATGTGGTCTGAGCGTTTGGGTCCTGGTTAGTGACTAGTCCTTGATAGTGTTACACAACAACAGTGGAGGGCGATCCCCTTAGATGAGTAGTTTCACTTAATAGCCACTCAGTGACGTTGTGTCTTATAATAATATTATTGTTATAGTCCAACCGTCAGATGGACAGATAGATTAATACATATCATGCATATATCTCCCAGGGTTTCCCACACACATAAACCTCCCCATTGCCTAAGAGACTAGATTTCTGCTTGTCCATGTGTCTCATGATGTCCCCTCTGCCCCGTAAATGGCCTTTCAAACTGGCAGAAGAGAGCCAGCTTGTTTCTCCTTCTTTTTGCTGAGTCCACACATCACACAGGCCCTGCTCTGTAACTGCAGAGAAACAGATCTACAGTATGACGCTGCCAGGGGGGTACCGTGCAGGACCTGACAAAAAACTATTGTGGAGAAAGAGGACGCCTGCTACAGAGAAGAAGGCTGCTGAGAAATAATTAGGTTAGAGAAAGGAGGCCAGTGAGGAAATTAAAGAGTGCAGTGTATGAGGTGTAGTGGACAGACTGGCTATGTCCCTGCTAGCAGCCGAGGCAGGATGATGGGGTAGCGTTTTGGATGCGGAACGGGAGCACTGCACAGGGAGATGTTGTGAGGACAGCATGTAGCAGTACTACTGTGTGTGTGTGTGTGTGAGAGAGAGCGAAAGAGAGAGAGTTTCTGTGTGGCAAGCTATTCAATTTCATTGGGGGTGTGATTTTTAGGATAGCATAAATTCTCCGGTATGTACATTAAATCTCTACTATGATGTTACTGTGACCTCTAAAGGGTATCTGGTAGAAAGCTACAGTATCTAATGTTACTGTGTAGATTTGTTATGTAGCCCAGCGGCAGTGTGTATTATCAGCAAGGACACAGCGGTGGCTTGGTTCTTTGGAGCTGGATTTAGTTGTGTGTGTATGTGTGATGCACTGCTAGCGGTATGGATCCTCAGCAGCCAGTTTTTAGCCTGATGAAGCGGCTCTGTCCTTGTTTCAGCCTGCTGCCACTACCAGTAGGTATCTTCTCTATCTCACTAATCACAGGAAAGGAAATATCCTTTTTTTTATATTTCTTAATGTCTTAAAAGTAGTTTATTTTGGCTCATAAAACTTGTACCTCATTGCATTACAGTGGGGCCAAAAAGTATTTAGTCAGCCACTGATTGTGCAAATTCTCCTACTTAGGAAACATGAGGTCTCTAATTGTCATCAAAAGTACACTTAACTATGTGAGACAAAAATGAGGGAGAAAAAAAAAAAAAATACTAGGAAATCACATTGTAGGAGTTTCAGAGGATTAATAAATTATGGTGGAAAATAAGTATTTGGTCAATAACAAAAGTTCAACTTAATACTTTCTAACATTACCTTTGTTGGCAATGACAGAGGTCAAACGTTTCCTGGTTTGCACACACACTGTAGCTGGTATGTTGGCCCATTCCTCCATGCAGATCTCCTGCATGGATGTCAACAGTGATGTTTTGGGGCTGTCGCTGGGCAACACGGACCTTCAACTCCCTCCACAAATTTTCTATGGGGTTGAGGTCTGGAGACTGGCTAGGCCACTCCAGGACCTTGAAATGCTCATTGCTTGAGCGGTGTGTTTGGGATCAATGTCATGCTGGAAGACCCAGCCATGTTCCATCTTCAGGGCTGTCACTGATGGGAGGTTTTGGCTTAAAATCTCACGATACATGGCCCTGTTCAGTCTTCCCTTAACACAGATCAGTTTTCCTGTCTCCTTTGCAGAAAAGCAGCCCCAAACCATGATGTTTCCTCCCCCATGCTTCACTGTAGGTATAGTGTTCTTGGGATGCAACTCTGCAGTCTTCTTCCTCCAAACACGACAAGTTTAGTTTTTACCAAAAAGTTCCATTTGGGTTTAATCTGACCACATGATAGTCTCCCAATCCTCTTCTTGATCATCCATATGCTCCCTGGCAAACTTCAGACAGGCCTGGACATGTACCGGCTTAAGCAGGGGGACACGCCTTCACTGCAGGATTGGAGTTCCTCTCGGCGTAGTGCTACTGATGGTATCCTTTGTTACTTTGGTCCCTCCGTGTAGTTCTGGGCTTTTTGTTCAACGTTCTCATGATCATTTTGACCCCACGGGATGAGATCTTGTGTGGAGCCCCAGATCGAGAGAGATTATCAATGGTCTTGTATGTCTTCCATTTTCTTACAATTGCTCCCAGAGTTGATTTATTCATACCAACCTGCTTGCCTATTGTAGATTCACTCTTCCCAGTCTGGTGCAGGTCTACAATTTTCTTCTTGGTGTCCTTCGACAGCTCTTTGGTGTTGGCCATGGTTGAGTTTGGAGTCTGACTGTTTGAGGCTGTGGACAGGTGTCTTTTATACAGATAACAAATTCAAACAGGTGGCATAAATACAGGTAATGAGTGGACGACAGAAGAGCTTCTTATAGAAGAAATTACAGGTCTGTAAGAGCCAGAAATCTTGCTTGTTTGTGGGTGACCAAATACTTATTTTCCACCATAATTTACAAATAAATTCTTTAAAAAGTCTACAATGTGATTTCCTGGATTTTTTTCTCATTTTGTCTCTCATAGTTGAAGTGTACCTATGATGAAAATTACAGACCTCTCTCATATTTCTAAATAGAAGAACTTGCACAATCAGTGGCTGACTAAATACTTTTTGACCCCACTGTATTTATTTCAGCTGCCCAGTCATCTATTGTTTTGTTTGTTATGAGATATGCAGTGTGGTATTAGTTTCCATTGGGGCAGTTCAGGGTGGTGACCTGTTCTCTGACTTGGCCCCCTCAGAGTCAGGACTGGAGTAAGAGTGATGAGAGGCTCCTGCAGGCTGTGGAGCAGAATGAGCCCGACAAAGTCTCGGCACTCATCGTCAAAAAAGGCCTCTGTCCCACCAAGCTGGATGCCGAGGGCAAGTCAGCGTAAGTTGGGCGCCTAATGTTTTTATTAGTCATGAGAAGGAATTCATTTACTAGAAGTAATTGCATTAAGTTTATATTCCTTTCCAGTCTACCCATTATTGTTTGGCACTGAAAGATTGGTACTATTTCCACTTATACCACTATGAATACTGCTTATTGATCCAATTCTTTGTCTTTTTTTTCCTTGATCCTTTTTTGGTGAATGGTACAGCGTATTGCCTTCATTCTCTTGAACTCAAACTAAAGTTAAAAGTGGAATCAGCAGTTGAGCCATTCTCTTGGATCAGACATTTTGAATGGAATCTCTAGTGACATGTATTGTCCTTCATCCGTCTGGCAGGTTCCACCTCTGTGCATCGCGAGGCCGGCTGGAATGTCTGGAGGTCATCATCTCTCATGGAGCAGACGTCAACGTCACTGATGGCGCTGGTAGGGTATTTTAATATTGAATAAAAGTTTTATCTTATAAGCCAAGGCTGTTGAATCTCACACGTGTCATGGATTGTATATAAATATCTGTTTTATGACTGATTGCAGGCTTCAGCGCCCTTCACCTCGCAGCCAAGAATGGCCAATCAGAGTGTTTAAAGAGACTCCTACAGGTAAAATGACAGCATTAACAGGTTAACCAACAAATACTGTTAAATTTAAAAGGTATTATGCAAGCATGAATTTTAAGACGGCATATTTTACAAATGCTTTATCCTGTTGTTTCTTTTTGACTTGACAGGAGAGATTAGTGGTCGATTGCACCGACAGCATTGGTCGGACACCACTTCATCATGCAGGTAACATTTCAGAACTAAAAAATGACACCAGTTTGGTCACTTAACATAACTTTGCTTCCCAAACGACCTCTCATAGATCTCATCCAACATATTTCAAGTATTAAAAGTAAACAGATGTAAAGAAACGCTTAACAGCTTACCTAACAAAAAACATATTATCATGCATTTCATGATGTAAGTATATACTGTATGTAAACCTTTAATATTAACCATAATTCTGATTATTTCCTGTAGCGATCAGTGGCTGCTTGTCCTGCTCTGAGACTCTGTGGGATTTTAAAGCCACTTTGGACGTCCAGGATGGGGTAAACTGAGTTTGAGGTTTATTTACAGCATTTTGGATTACATTATTTTGAATTATGTGAGATGAACAAATACATGATATTTAGTGATTTATTGTTTATTTTCCTCTGTTCCTATCTAGTACTAACACTGTCAAATGTTTGTGTATGCTCCATGATGTTTGAATAATCGTGTGCATCCCTCTGTTAGGACGGGGCCACCCCTTTGATCTTAGCAGCTCAGATGAGCAGAGTGGAGCTGTGTGTCTTTCTGTTGGGTCGAGGTGCCAATGCAAACATTCAGGACAACCAGGGAAGGTACTGGACTGTTTCTGAAGCTCGTCTTGTGCGTGGCAGTCAGGGTTTGATGAGGACCACTGGCTCTGGATTTAACCTCTTGTATCTGCTGCTGAAGCTTTGACAGATGGAATGACAGAATGTGGTAGGCCTGCTGGGGCAGAGTGGGGCATGAAAAAGCCTTCTTAGCCAAGATAGAACCAAGAAACCTCTGCAGGATTATTCTCACAGCAGTGGGGTTGTCTGGGTCAGGATGCAGGAAGGATTCCCATAGAAAGTCTGCAGTCTGTGGGGTAGATTTGAAAGGATGAAGGTCAGGAGCTTTCCGTTTGGCTTTGGATATTTCCTTGAGGGGATGATTAGAGGCCTTTTTTCAGGCCGCATCATCACGTCAAAGGGAAACATTTCAATGTCTTGTGTTGCAGTTCATCCTGAATCACAACCGGATTGGTATCTTTGGAATCCTTGACCAAAGTGAAAATAGAGTTTAAGCATACTAAATGTTTTTACTGATTGACGTGGCGATGATCTATCAATTTGAAATGGCCAATGAATCTAAAATTGATGTATGTGATTGTACTGCATTACTAGTTTTTTCCTGTTGTACTATGATATTTTGTTTGAAATCGCAGGTCTGCATTGATGCTGGCGTGTGAGAGTGACAGTGTTGACACCGTGGAAGCTCTACTGAGAGGCGGGGCCAACACACAGCTGGTTGACGCCCTTGGACACAAAGCCACCAACTACAGTGTAACCACAGGAAACCAACGCATCATGCAAACATTGCAAGATGGAGCACCTCAAGGTATAGTATGAGGTCCGAAGTTTTTCTTCACTTGGAGGTATAGAAGCTATTCTCAAGATCTCACAAGGCTCTTTTGACAAAAAAACTCTTTCCTTTTATCGTATCATCCTGAATCAAATTTTAGTTTTGTTAAACCAAGCAGAACAAACAAAACCGGTTGTGACAGCAGTTATTTAAAAAAATAAAAAGTATTCATGTGAAACACATGGCAACTACATCTAACACATCATCAGACTCAATTAATGGCTTCTGTTTGAGTGCTGCTTTGGATCTTGGCTCTGTCTCTGCTCCTCTAAGAAACAACTGTAATAAGAGGAATTGGATCAGGAGGACAGCTGGCTGTGATTGTAAAGTGGGGTTTAAAAAAAAAAACGAATGCTTTGTTCCACTTTTATCTTCCAACGAAGATATTGCTGACAAATGGAAAACAGATGTGCAGCTAGTTTGAAAAGGAGATGAAGGAGAGAATTTGGTGTGCATGTGATGCTTGACCACATTAAGCGACTTTGGGTTGCGATTTTGGTGGATTTACTACAAGAAACATGGATGGTACTTATATAAGCTACATGTTAGAAAAGTGGCAAGAAGTGTATTGTATATATACATGTGTATGTGCACATATTCATATTCACATTCACCTCTAGCTGTGTGCTGAACTTTATTGCTTTTGAGGTTAAAGTGTCTTGCTGTGTGTCTCTTTCCCATTGCATTCGTAGCTCCTGAGGGCACAGGCGAGGAGGTAATGTTGCATAGCTGTATGTTGGATCACTCGCTCCATCAAATGAGATCATGGCCCGCCTTGGCCGATCCCATTGTGCATGTTTTCCAATATGAGGTCATTGTTTTTGTTTGCCGCTTTCTTTTCATTGTCTTCCATTCCCCTTTGTTGCTGACCCTCTCTCTTACTCTCATCTTAGTTTCCTCTATTTTCCGGTTTTATGTTGAGCTTGACCTCTGCTTGTCTGTGATCCCCCTCCCACCCCCATGCAGCCCCCCCAAGTCCCCTCAGGCACCTCATCAGTCCAAGGGGGCACTACCCCCCGCAAACGGAAAGCTCCTCCACCGCCCCGCTCTTCTTTGCAGGTACTGTGAGAAACATCTGAGTGTTCAAAAAACACTTCCCCCCCCTCACAAGTAGAGGCCAGCCTTACGGTATTGTTAGCTTGTACAGTACATTCACCTATCATCAGTTTGCAACCTCATAAAAAGAAGCACTGTCTACTAGTACTACTACTACTACGTTAAAGCAAACAAGAGTGTCCATAATTATGCTAATTTGACATTTTTTCCTTTGGTAGGATCTCTGTAGTACAACGCTGCATCTTGACAAATTAACTAAAGGGAATTGAGAATTGTGTCTTTGATAACTAACAATGATTCATTTTATTCTGTTTTCCCATCACAAAGATCCAGGGTTTGCCGCCTTCTCCACATCCCCGGAGTCCTGCTCCACGTGCCCAGACCCCTGAGCCCCAGCCTTCTTCTCCCTCTCCCCAGCCTCCAGATACACAGCAATCAGCCCAGGTTAGCTTTTGTTTAGTTATAGTAACTGTTTGTCCTTCATATTACATGGAATGCAGACTTTATCAGGGTTTCATATTTCTTTTGGTTGTCTGTGTAAGCCAGAAGATGAGGAGGTGTTTGAGGAGATCCGACGGCTGCGTCTGGAGAGAGGCCGTCTGCTCCAGAAGATCAAAGCGTTGGAGCAGCAACAACAGAGCGCCCTCTCTGCCTTGGAGGAGGTACTGCACTGCAGGCGGTGCAAACGCCCATTGTTATTTATGTCTCTGCAAAATGTTTCATGATTTTATGTAAACCTATGCCTCACTAGAGCTCTGTGTATATGTATCTTTATTAGAGAAAACAATGTTATTGTGAAGACTGAGGTTTGCTTGTTATAACCACCGTTTTTACCTTACTGTGTGTTTGTGTGTGTGTGTGTGTGTACTCTAGTTGTCTCAACTAAAGCAGCGTCTAGAAGAGGCAGAGGCAGAGAGAGATAAGCTGCTTGAGGAGCTGAAGGGAGGCCATGGTATTGGGGCCGCTGAGGACATGGATGAAATGTTTGACTTCCCAGGTATGCAATCTACTCTCTCTACTTCCAAGGCCCTGGCAGAGAGCATGCATGTTCTTCTATACATGTGAAACCACTTCCTGTGTGTGTCTGTCCCATCAGGAGTTGATTTATTACACAGACTTATTTTTTTACTGTTGGTTTCTCTTTAACTTTCCCTTTAGAGATGCTGCTCTCCAAGCGCTCCAGAGCCTCGCCTGCTCAGGATGAGGCCACTTCCAAAAGAGACGCAGACTCGGCCGACCCCTCCCCTGTCCCCGGAGACCCGGGAACTGTTGCTGAGCTGCGCAAACAAATAGAGGAACTTACCTTACACAACTCTGAACTAGCTCTCAAAGTGCAGGTAAGGTCAGGGAGAGTACAAATGCACAAATACAAACCCAATGTATGAACGCATGTAAGCCCAATCACGCATATAAACTGCAAAAAACTCATTCAACTAACATAAACACACACAAACAATCTCTCTTTCTCTCTCGTTCACTCACTCACACACACACACACACCACACACACACACACACACACACACACACACACACACACACACACACACACACACACACACACACACACACAAACACACACAGTCCCAGGCCTCTTTAGAGATGATACATAATAGTGATTATTAAATAAAGATGCTGGTTCATGAGTGAAAAAAGCAAAAAAGGATAAAAGCGAACAGCATCAGATGCAGATATGGGGTCATTTTGTATACATTCTTCTCTAACTGGGTCATGCTGGATGAAGGGCTTAGAATTCTGTTATGGTTATGGTTTGTTCACTATTGTATGAATAGCATCGACCTAGGCCAGAACTTCAATCCCGCCCTGCTGTGTGAAAAAGGGCCAGACAGGAAAGTGTGACATCTAGGGTCTGATATGAGTGCAAAGAGAGAGTAAAGTAGAACCAAAACCTCCTGCTTTGAAGATGCCATAACCTATACTCACTTAAGTTAATTAAAGGGCAGCTCCACCAATTTCACACATAAGGGTCAGTTTACTAGTACTGTTTAGCCTGTGAATACAACCTCAATAAGGTACTTTAATTATCTATGTGTTGTGCACAGATGCTGGAGATGTTTGAGAAGGATGAAACAGACATGCAGACATCCAGCTCGGACTTTGTCCCCATAGTTCAGTATGAGACCCTGAGGAAGGAGTTTGAAGCCCTTCAGGAGCGCTTCTCTCAGGCCCAGGCTTCATACGAGGCCTCCAGCGTGGCAGAGGAGGGGTAAGATTGCTCAATTGATACAAACTGAAGAGGCCATCACAGATGACATTCACACAACACTACTGTATTAGATCAGGCCTTTATAATGATGTGCATACCTTTGCATCATGACATCATGTATGTGAGGGTGTCTTGACCTCCATTACATTATAATTCTTTTTTCTTTTTTTTATCTTTGTTGTTTAACAGCTAGAATGAGGAATATATAAGTGTATTTGTATTATCAAAGGTTGCAGTTGTAGGCTTCAATAATAATAGGTTTAATGTGTGTTAAAAGTCCAAATATTTGTTTGTTTTACCTTTGCAAATAACAGCATTTAATACATTTCTCTCTTTATATTTTTGTAAATTAAATATCTTTTGGGGTTTGGACTGTTTGTTGGACAAATCAAGCAATTTGAAAATGTCACAGTCTGCTTCAAGAAACTGTGATGGCCAATTTTCTGTATTTTCTGAAATCTTCTGTACTCAATCATAGTTTGTTATTCCAGGATATTATCTACATATTGATCAGTACTGGAAATATGATATGATGTTTTTATTGTTTGAGTTACTGCATGAAAGAGTATTAACTCTTGTCTTGTTCTGCAGTGGGGATGAGAAGTCTCAGGAAGGATGTGCTGATGCAGAGAGTTTGAAGGATCTGAAAGAAAAGTTGCGAGGGCTTAAGGAGCAGTTGGCCTCCTCCCAGTCTGAGCTGGAGGAGCTGAAGGAGCAGATGAGCCTTGGGGTGCTTTCGGTGGAGTGTGGTGAAGGGGAAACTGCCGCAGCAGGTGCTGGTGCTGGGGCTCCAGAGGGGTCTCTGAGCCAGGAGGCACAGCAGCTGAGAACGAGGGTGACGGAGCTAGAGGAGGAGCTAGCTAAAACACAGGGTGAGGCAGGCGGTCAGAGCAGCCAGGACAGTGACACAATCAAACAGCTGACGGAGAAAGTAGAGGAACTCAGTGCTGCTCTGTCCCAGAGAGAGTCTACTAAAGAAGACGGCGAGAAAGGCGACGAAGGAGAAGAGACAGAAACAGTGAAGGGCCTCCGTGACAAAGTGGCTGAGTTGGAGGCAGCCCTGGCAAAGAGCAAGACGTCGGGGAAAGAGGAAGGAGCAGCAGGAGATGGAGATCAGGTCCGTCGTCTCCAGGAGCGTGTGGGAGAGCTAGAGGGGGAGCTGAGAAAGTGTGTGCCTCGCTCGGAGTTGGAGGAGGTGCAGGTGACTCTGGGTCTCCAGTGTGAGCAGCTGGCCAGGGAGAGGGCGGACGTGGCTCGAAGGCTCAACAATGCTCTCCTGGATCTGGAGAGACTCAGGCCTCCTCCACGCGCAGTTGAAGAAGAGGAGGAGGAAGAGGAGGAACACTCAGAGAGCTCAGAGCCCTCAGGCATGTCAGGTTTGCAGTGTTGTTTTTGTTTACTTAAAATAAGAAATTCAAATTTAACATTATAGACTTTCCTGTCCATTTTGTGAATGATCATGCCTCTGTCCAATCAGAGCACTCCAGACGCACCATGGCCGCAGTGAGAGAAGAACTGGAGGTGGCGAGGCAGGAAGCAGCCCAGGCTCTGGACTGTCTGTGTGCTGAGCAGGAGGGCCGCGCACAGGACGCCCTACAGCTGAAAGACGCAGTTCCACTCTCAAAACATAAGGAGGCGCTGTCTGCAGTGTCAGAACAGCTAGCTCAGACGCTGCAGGAGCTCCAGGAGGAGAAGACCCGTCGTGGCTGGGCTGAGGAGCAGGCTGCCAGACTGGAGGCCCAGCTGCAGGCCATGCAGGATGCCGTACCTAAAGAGGAGCATGAGAAAGTCATGGTCAGCAGCAATGGCAAATCTTCCAGACTCAAATTTCTACTTCATGTTAAGCCATTTCTCATTGTACTACATGCTCTTACGTAATTCATCTAATAATCCAGAGAAGGCCGAAAGGGCTGGCCCTTTACTGAGATTTAGTTTAGAACAAAATAAATTATCCACTGTTAAGAAGAGGCTTTTTCAAAAGGGAAACACAAGTGAAAGCAGCTTTTGCTTGTAGCAGCTGTATTTAGCTGTTGGTGGTCTGGTATTGATTGACAAGGTGGTACAATGTTAATCATTATCTAGTTTTTTTTTACTTAGTGAAAGTTTGTTAGTAGGACTAGAAAGAATTCTAATCCTAACAGGACTAAGAGCATAGCATTGCAGATCAGCAAAGTTTTCAGCTTTGTTGCGTTGCATATTTCTGATAATCCAATGGGTTGTTACATGATTTAAGTAAGATTAATCAAGATGTAGGATATTTCTTTTTGCTGTAAAGTCTAACTGGTCGGACTGTACATTATCTTTATCATCCATGTGCTTCCTGCCTCTTAGGCAGAGCTCCAGCACTCCCTGCAGGCCAGTGAGAGCAGTGCAGCAGTGGCTCAGGAGGCTCTGAGTGAGAAGGAGATGGAGCTGAGAGAGCTCAAGTCCCAGAAGGCTGCAGAACAGGGTCTGATCTCCAAAGAGGACCATGAGGCTCTGCGGCTCTCTCTGCAGGCCGAGATCAATGCCATCTCAGCCCGTTTCAACGATCTTACTCGCAAACATGAGAAGACTTGCACTGAGGTGTGTGCGTGCGTGCGTGCGTGCGTGCATGCGTAGACACATTAGATGTTATTGTGTCTGCCACAAAGTGAGCTGTGTTCCATGAAGGCCATTTTACTGCCTCTTCATTATTCAGTATGTGTATTACTTTCTCTATTCAGTTTGTCTGTGTTTCATGTGCTTATTGATGCTTTGTGTTGTATGTGCACTATAAGCTACTAATGACACTCCTAAAGGCAGACTGGCAAAACACAACAAGGAGACTTAAAGGAGCCGGCAAAAGGACGAGGTGTTGACAGGCGGGCGAACAAGGGGTTAAATACTAGAGGTAACGAGGTAATGGGGAACAAGTGAGAAGTCAGGTAAATCAGGACAATCAGACAAGCACAAAGCAAACCTAGACAAGACTAGACAAGACAGGAAACTACACTATCAAAATAAAACAGGAAGTAGAACAAGTAGTTGAGTAGTTGAGAGGCTTTTCATACCAGGCAGGCGTGTATTTCTGTCTGTATGAAGCTGTCAATATCAATTATAGCAGCAACTGAAAGTCCCCTTTAAATCTTAAACTTCAGTGCTTCTGGATCAGCCTCCAACGTCTTCTATATAAGCAGAGAGCATCTGAATGTGTTAGAACATAGACAGCCTTGCTAAAGTGACAGAAGGCACTGGTTGTTTTTCTGGTCTAGGTATTCCAGGTGCAGAGAGAGGCTCTCTTTAACAAGAGTGAGCGGCAGGTCGCGGAGTCCCAGCTGGCCACGGTGCAGAAGCAGCTAGCCGAATTACAGGCCCAATCCAGCCACATCCAGGAGCTCCACAAGGGCATCCAGGAATCCCAGGGCCTGGTCAAGGAGAAGGACCGCAAGGTAAGAGTTTGGATAACCAGTTGAAACAACTGCTGTTGAAGCACGTTTAAGGTGGCCAAATTGATGTCTCTGTCTTCGTACAGATAACAGAGCTGTCCAAGGAGATGTTTCGGCTAAAGGAGGCCCTGGGAGCTCTGTCACCTCCTCTGGGCATCACCTCCTCCTCATCTACCCATCATGGTAACCCTGGGCAGCAAATGGCACTGCAGAACAGGATTGCCATTCTTACCCAGCAGCTCCAGGTAAGGAGAACATTGTTACTAGCACTGTGTGAAGAGCAAAAATCGGTATATATCAACGATTATTTATGAAAATGAAAACATACACTTAAATTCTTATATGATATTAACATTTTATGTGACCTTTTTGCAGGATTGGGAAAGAAAGCACAAACAGGTGGTGACTGTGTACCGTTCACATTTACTAGCAGCTGTACAGGTGAGTTAAATACACACATACACGCCGCAAATTAAGGCTTAAACCTTTTGTTCTGACATCTGAAAAAGTTTCCCTGTGAGTGTATTTGTGGGGCCTGGATCAATAAAATTGTCAGTGTTCAACTTGCTGGGCAGCCACTTGTAGTGTGGATTGTGAATGGTCACTGACTGCTGGATTTGAGTTTGTGCTGACAATTAAGAGCAGGAATGATCTGTCCAACATCTGTGCTTGCCAGACAAAAGTGGGTGGAATTTCAGAAGAAATGCAGGAAAAAGGAGCTCAACTCTCTCTCTCTTCTCTCTTCTCTCTCTCTCTCTCTCTCTCTCTCTCTCTCTCTCTCTCTCTCATTCTAGCAGTACCATCATATTCCACAACTAAGGTGTACACATTAGCTATTTCTTTTGTCATGTTGGTTGTAATAAGAGATTGCTCAGGTGTTGTTGACCTCTAAGAGAACTGCTGTGCTATCTCTTTGGCAGGTTGGGTAAATGGTATAGGCTGTCCAGTGTGTCTAATCTCTCTTTCTGGAGCATCTGGCATTGAGCAGCGTACAGGGTGTCCATGGGCACAGAACTTCTTTCCTGGGTCTGTTTTCAAACTTTGGAACAGGCCTATAGTGTTACAGTCAATCTGCATTAGATCTGTGCAATCTGATGAGCTGTATAATCTGCAAAAGCCTCCTATCTAGAGTGATAGGCGGCATCTAGTTCCATTGCCCCCTCTTGATTGAGGTCAGATGAAGGTTTTGTTGTTTATAGCCTGCTTTAGTGGGTCTATCCTTGGCAAAACCTGCAAATTTCTGCTGATCTGCAAGGATGAGTGGGTACACCTATATATCCCATTATTAGGGCTCTGCTTGGGCTCAAACAACAAGGAACCAATGTTGAATACAATGTAGAAATGTCCTTTTCTTACACTGGTGTGTGTGTGTGTGTGTTGCCCAACAGGGCCGAATGGACGAAGAGGTTCAGGGTCTGCTACTCCAAATCCTGAGGATGTCACAGCAGTGACAATGAAATTTTGTAGCGTCTGCAAGTCTCTCTCCACCTCCAGCTCTTTTACAGGTCAACATGAAGCAGCTCCAGCTCAGCAACCTGTGGGGAAAAGCATCATTGAGACCATTTCTCTAGGAAGCCAAATAAAACTAATCTGTGTTCAGACATAGCTGCATGTGTACAATACATTAACTTATACAACAGCTGTAGCTTGACTGATAAACAAAGAGTGAAAAAAGTGAGTGCCTTCTTGGCTGGATAAGTTAAATGACAGCAGCCTACAGGACAGGGGTTTATGGTAGCGGACATTGCATGTAAATAGAGAGTGGTTATTAAGGAGAAAAAATCAGGTACATTGATGGTGTGACTATTGATTTTATACAATATTGTTATAATAAAAAAGAAAAAGAAATTGCTCTGCTGTTGATCCTATTTCTTTGTAACTCACTTATTGCATATCTACTATAGATTTAACACACAATAGGTTTCCAAAACAACAACTTCTACACACTGTCTCTCACATCTATTTTTGGGTGATTGGAATCTGAAGTCTTAATTTGGCTGAAGCATGTGTGCATACAAAGTTGGACAGCTGGGCTTAACTGTGGAGCCGCTACAGTAGTTGGCAGATATGGCGACGCACAAACGACAAAGCGCTGTTTGAAATGTACCCTCTTTTCAATTAGTTTTATTGACAAAAAGCCATTAAAGTTAATCAAAGAAGAACAGATCCAAGAAATTCCTGAGAAAGAAAAATGGGAGATCTGAAATAATCGCATTAATCATTTGGACCTCACCAAAAGCCTCGTAGCGCGCCTCGTCCCTCTGTGCATTCGTGAGGTTGCATCCAAGAACAGTGGAGGTCCTGACGTGGGATGAGGACAATCAATAAAGCAATGCATTTCTCTGACACATAAAGGATTTAATTTCAAGTCTAAATCCCCTGTCTTTCATATCAGTCACTGTAGAGGAGTTCCATCTAGGATTTGTTATTGTTATGAGGGACACAAAGACATTAACAGTCATTAAACAACAAGACAGTATTAAACATTTACCCCCAAAACAAGAGAAGCTTACATGACTGTTCACAAGTATAAGAGCTTAATCATCCTGAAGTTTGTTCAGCCATTCATTGGCATGGCAAGAAAACTAGTGTCTAGGAGCATAAATGCACATATCCACTCTGACACAAATGCCTGTCTCTGTAGTTATTAAGGCACTGAAGTTGGAGGGGCTGTGGGAATACAGGCATGGATATACTGAGTTTGAATGCATTGTTTTAAACCCATGTAGTATTTGCGTAGAGTCCGACCAATATTGTTCACAGGCTTACATAACACATACAGCATGTCTTTAACAAATTATGAATAGCCCTTACAAACACAATGCAAATGACTGATATTACTGATAAATGTGATAAAACCTTCAAGACAATGTACTGTAGATCCACTTGGCTGTACTGTATGAAGACAGTATGGATGCATTTTTCTTTCCTCAAAGTGAAATTTGGTGCCTCAGTTATCATGGAGAAAAAAAGGCAGAAGTATGCGTGGCTATTCCATAAATCCAGCACTGAATCATGCTCAGTGTGTTTACATTGTGCCATCTCAGGGTCAGGTACTCCAGACCTGTGAACATGTAACAACAAACTTTACATTCAAATGAATTTTTCAAATGACCTATCTTCAGTGGTCTCTTATAGTCACAGTATTTTCATTTCTTGCATTTACACAGAAATGAACTACTTAGTATCCTGACATCTTTAGTTTTTTTTATACAGTGTCTGTACCAGATTATAACACAGTGTTGTTCTGGTCATGTCCATTTGTTCGGTGGATGACCTGTAATGGACTGGTCAGGCAAGCCATGGTACACTGGAAGCACTTCACTATTACAGGCATTGTAGGGCTCTGCACATCCAATTAATATTTGATGTCCCAAAGTTGGGTCCTCTTCAAACAGTCAGCGCTTTCCTTTTTGACCTTGGTTTGACAACTTTTTCGGCTCTGAAAGTAGTCAAAATGTATATTCTGGTTGATTTGTTAGCTTACTAGCTGCATGCTGAGGAGTTTATGACAGGTGGTGGATAGTGTGGTTGATTCTGGTAGGCAAAGGCAAAGCTCCTTAGCTGAATTGTTCATGGAAAGAAAGTATCAGTGATGATCTTTGTTCCATATAAATATCCATCCAGGATAAATTAATTCCATGTTTGTTTATTTGCTGTGGGTTTTGCATGGGAACTCAAGAATCCAGCTGTGAAGTATAGCAGACAAAACAGGATGATCATTTTAGGCACAGATTGAAAGCCAATACAGTCATTGTTTTAGACTTGTAGATACATGCCTGACACAAGATAATCCGTCCATTTATTCCATGCAGAAATGTAATGCTCACATTTACTTTAGCTAAATTCCAATTTTTCACCACAAGGTGAAAAACCTGCTCTATTTTCTTGAAAATGTGCATTTTGTCATGGGACTTACTTACTAATATCTGCATTGTCAATTCTAATATAATTGTATCTACAGAGCATACTGCATGCTTACCATCCCATGCGGGGCCAGGTGGCTCACTGT
This sequence comes from Etheostoma spectabile, assembly GCF_008692095.1. NCBI lineage: Eukaryota > Metazoa > Chordata > Actinopteri > Perciformes > Percidae > Etheostoma > Etheostoma spectabile. The sequence continues at coordinate 34,627,350 of NC_045741.1, forward strand.
TTCCTCCTGACCACCTGTTTGAGGTGGAGCTCACTCTCTGCTGCTACAATAGGCAGCTCATTCTTAAGGTGGTATGAGATGAGGTGGCTTATGCTCTCAAATAACATGTCTTTGGTTCGGACCTGTATGTAGGACAGCAAAAGATGGGAGGAAGTCAGTTATTGTGTTCACGACAGACAGAAGAAACCTTCTAAGCAGTATGTATAGTATGACTTTTGACAAACAAAAGCTGTTTTTCGCTTGCTGCCAGACTCACCACTCCCTCTGGGTCGACCAGCAGCAGGTGTTTGGGCAGGCCGCAATGCATGCCGGTTAGCACATACTGTCCTGGGTTGGTAGTGCTCTCCCGGACCAGGAAATCTCCATCTCGGACCAGAATTTTCTCTGCGTCTCGCCTGCTCATGCGGCTGTGGTACCACGTCTCCCTACGGAGCTGCTCCTCATTTGGTGCCACGGGGGCTCGACGGCGTGGAGGGCTGGGCCACTGGTCCTCCAGGACCAGGACACCTCCCCCTCCAGCCCCAACAGCTCCCCCACAGGCCTCATGGAGCTTCAGGGCATCTTCAAAGGGCCCTACAGGGACAATAATGTTTCACAAACACAAATATGGTCACTCTACATTATTCTTCAAATATAGAAGAATACTTTCCTATTATGTGTCACACTAACTCTGAGGACTTACTCATGTCAAAGAGGTCCTTTTTGGGACTGTCGGGTGCCCTGGGCCCTTTGCGTCCATTAGGCACCTTGCCAGTGAATCCAGGTTTCCAGACTCTGGGTGTTAACGTAACTGATGCTCCTCGTAATCTGCTGCCTGGTGGCTGGCGTCAGACACAAGGTAACCATCTGATTCAGACCTGAAGAAAGACAGTTCCCTTACTATTTTTAGACTTCGGTTTGTGTGTGTGTGTGTGTGTGTGTGTGTGTAGTGTGTGTGTGTGTGTGTGTGTGTCTGTGTTTTGTTTGTGTGTGTGTGGTTGATGTGTGAGAAACATTGTTTGTATCTGCTCCTCTAGTGGTTGAATCACAACTTAAATAGTGAGCTATAAGATACCACAGTACAGTATATGTAATAGCTTATTTCCATAAATAAACTACCACAATTAAACCAGTTGCAGTATGTACTAAAGTGGGGGTGCATTCCTAATGTCATAATTATAGATCAATTGTATGTAGCCACCAATTAAAAGGCAGCTTCTGGAGTCACTAGTGACTTTCTAATAAAAGTGAAAATGCCTCAAACAATCTTTAATAAGAAAGAAGGAAGCTTCTCACAATATTAATAGTAAATATAAAATATTAATGGCTGTGTTTATTGCAGATTTTGCCACTAAATTTGTCTGAACTGTATCCATAATGATTATGTCAATAGTGTTGCTACTGTATTATATATGTATACATATATGTCGTTTGATTAATTGAAAGGTTTGGTCAATAAAGTCATAGTAAATTAAACTTGATTGAACCAAGTCTCTTATTTGGAACGCCATCCTGAGTAAAGATCCCAAAAAGTCCTAATTCCATCAGGGTGATCTTAAGAAGGGTCAACACCGAGCTTCTCTTTGTGTTAGGTCAATAAGTTTCATTCAGGGCAAAGAGTGCAGTGATGACCGGATGTGTACCGTAATAGGTCAAAAAAATGTCAAAATATTTTCAGAAATTAAAGTATAGACAATTCCATCACACATTTTGTTTTCCAGATGTTACACATGTGTATTGCCACATGGTGTCTCACCTGAGCTGCTGGTCGTCTCAGTGTCCCAGTGCAGTTCATAGCACAGCTGACCAGGGGGATAAGACGCTTGCTCCCTCCTCGCTGGTGAGCACATCTGCAAACACACACAACACACACACACACACACACACACACACACACACACACACACACACACACACACACACACACACCAAAGGAACACATCTATCTCTTGTGCCCCACATAATGTCGTTTTGAAGCACTCTATTTGAAACATTAGCTACAGCATGTTGCCACATTTTGAACAAGCTGCAGGGGAGAGAGCGATGATTTCTCTCACGCTGTAGTCAAAAGATGACCCCAGGCTCTTCATGTAATCATGTCTTTGGCAATTATGGTGCAGGCACGTCAAGAAGACAATCATGGAGTATATTTTTAAGTTTAATGGTTTAATTCCATGGAAACAATAGGGGAAAGGAGCAGGAAAACATACCAGTCGCCAGTTTACGAGGAAGCTATCAAAGACATTGGCTCACTGTCTGGAAAAGGTTAGCCATGCACTTGATGATGACCAGATGTAGCTTTGATTACATCTGTGAAAACATTAGATGGTAAGGTTTCGTCCAGAGTCAGGCCTGGAGATTCACCTGTGCTGCTGTCTTGCTCTGTGGTTGTGTGTGGATGTGACCCAGCAGGGCTCCGCTGGGCCTGAGCCTGGAGTCCACCACTCCCCCAACAGGAGGCTCCTTCCCCGGGATGCTGTTGTAGTAATTATGCTCAGAGAAGTCCTCATCGTCCCCCCACATCGGCTCTTCTGTCCTGACGGACCTAAGGACATTGGTGCCAGAGAAAAGATTTTTTATTATTAATAATACACAATCAACACCACAACTTCTATAATCTAAACCAGGGCTTCTCAAGGTCCATCCGAACCCAGCCCATAACTTGTGTTATGAAGACAATGTGTTATACCATAATTATGTTGATTATTATTATTACTTTTATAGTGATATTAACAGTAATAATAATGATAAGAAGATCTGGGTTCTCATATGGATTCAGTCTGAGCGAAAGACATCTCCACATCCTAAAGTGATCTATAGATATCTGTGATAGATTTATATAGATTGTTGCAGCTGCTGGCAGCAGAAAAACATTCATAAACCAGAATTGAAAAGACCTTTAAAATATATAAAAGTTATATTGTTGTATATTGCTATTTCTTAGAACCATGGTGGCTGATGTGTTAGAAATCAATGATTTACAGTTGTGTCACCACTTTACAGATTTGGATGACAAATGACAAACACAAACCACTTTAAAGGCTTTTCCTCTTTTCACAGAAGTCATAATTGTGTCTGGGCAGCATGTCACCTCTCCATAGACGTCATGGTTTTGGGAGGACTGTGCAGGTACTGTTTGAACTGCAGCTCGAAGGCTTGGCCGATGGTACTGATTACACTCTGGGCTAAACCGTCTGAGCACTCCAGGATGTGACATGCTGAAGGAGACAAAACAAGAGACGATTTTCATTTCCCAGCCGCAACACACTTTTAGAACTAAGATCCTGTCTTAGTAATAATACCACTGTTTTGAGTGGTGTTTTAACTTTATGGTAATTTCTATTTAATGGGGGTGATAGCTTGTTAAAAATGTTAGTAACTTCTAATTCTAAATCAAGAACTGTAGTATATGACATAGTCATGTTTTTCATGTCAGGAACAACTATAAAAAATAAGTTTGTTTCCAAATGGTGGATGTGTTCTAATGTCACTTTTTTGTATGATGTATTAATTTCAGCATCTTAAAATAAATGTAGAATAATTGAGCTTTCCTCTGACTGATCCATGTTTAAGATACATATTGTATATATGTGATAAAGAAAAGTTTTTACCTCTCTGATTCACTGGGTCTTTGGCCACATACGCAACATAATCAGGAGTGTCCTGCAACAGAAAGGAGGATGATTTCTATTAGACCAGATAAATTAGATATATATAACTAAATTAAAGCCCTTATTAATTCAGTAGGTCATAAGATTGGAAACCAATAAAATAGAATTCAATCAGATATGTGAAGTCTGCCAAAAAAGTCCATTCCGACAACAACAATGTAAAGGAGAGCAGAGAGCAAAACGTTGCACTCACTGTGTCTCCCCCCGAAGCAAATGAGATGGACTGCATGGGATGGTGTGCTATCACCTGAAAGAGACAAGAGGAAAAACAGAGGCAGAGGTTTGCCATTATTCTACTTTTACATGCCACCATTGATTAATGTGGATACAGATAAAACAAATGGACAAAGACTAAAGATGCCAAAAAACAAAATTGTTTAAATGAAGTGCAGACCAGATCTCAAAAGATTCAGCTTTACACAGTGTAACTACACAATGATTATTATTTCCCACATTTTTGTTTTCAGCAGACAAGAAATGCCTCTGAACACCATTGTGGAGCAGTGCAATTCTTCCCTAAACGCCAGATAGAATGAAATTATTTTATATGTCTCTCAGCAATCAATTAACACCAAAACTATGTATTAGATGAACAAAGGATCAAAGGAGAAATGAATTGACACATACCATTACTGCAATTAAATGACATGATTTTGAAAACGTTTTAATGTATTTGTGGTCAGAAAGGAACCTTCTTCGTATCGGTTGGTAGACAATAACATTTAATTAAAGGGTATTTGGGTAAATATATCAGTCCAATCCATGTACAGATTCATTTACGGTACTTATAGCCCCATACCTGTCGTGTGGTAGGAATAAGCAGACCAAGGCCATCTGTGGAAATATTGACTGCAATACTCATGCCCGCAAATCGCAGGTTACTCTTCCCCATCACGGACTGGAGAGCTTTGTTCTGGGCCTTCATGAAGAATAAATAAAAGAATACAGTTGAAATTGCAATCCCACATTTAAAATAAACATTCAGAAAAGAGAAATGTTGTCCTGTATTTACTGTATTTGTTATGACAAACAAAATACTTCCTTATGTCTATCAGGACAAATCAGACGTCATGTGAACCAAAGTGACTTTCATAGACAGTCTTAAGTTTCTTAAAACCACTGTACTAACCTGTGTGGTAACTTCAACTCATCTAGTTCTCCAGCAGGGATAAGACAATTTCAAAGGTATTTAGTAACAATAGTATTATAAAAACATGCACAGTAAGATTTAAGTTTACTATTAACCTTCTTCCTCCAAGCTCCCTTTCCCCCTGGCACAGTGTCACACAGCCTGTTGATGGCTTCCCTAATTAGGGGAATAAAGAAAGGTCAAAGGTAAGGCTATAGTGGGACACACTGGCCACTCATCTAATAGTTACAAGAACAGCAAGGATACAAAATCATGTGGATTTGTGTTAATTGTGCACCCAAATATTTACAATCCAGAAGAGTAAACGTTTTAAATGCTGAGTCATTGTTTAGGGCTACACAACACTGCTGCATCACAGTGTTAAAAAAACCTGAGGTTAAACATGAACAGAGGCTTTGTGTTCTCTCCCTCGGGCTAAGGTCATAGGCCACAGACCCATTACAGTTCAAAGGTCAAGAAAAGGTTTCCAGCAGGTCTGTTCCCAAGCACTAACTAGTTTTTACCACTGATGTGCAAGGACTGTTATGTCAGTGATTGTTTGTCAAACTCATGTTTAACTCCCTGTCAAATTAGGAAAGAAGAACACTATAATTTGAGCCTAAATACAGTTGTCTACTGCTTCTTCAGGGCAACATTACTCACATTGATTTCCCACAGTGCAACTCACTCTGCAGATTTGTTACAACTTTGCAGTGAAGCTGCTGCTATAACTCCTGGGAATGGCCGCCTAATGGGCGTTTAAAGCTTCTGTCCCCTGTGTGTCTGATGGCGGGAGTGAGGCATAATGTGGATTTGAGGCTGGAGCTCGCACTTTCTCTGCCAGGGGACAACAGGGCCAGCAGTCAGGAACCCAGCTGCCCCTATCAAGTGGCTCGTAAATATTTAAAAAGCAGCGTCCCGGGCCCCATCTCGGGTAAAGGTCTTCTCAGGGATTTTTGAAAAACGCCACAATGTTCAAGTGACTCATGCTGATGAGAGGGCAGAGGGAGGAGGAGGACAGAGATGGGCTGTTGCCCGCAGCCTCTGTATCTTCCCTGCAATAAAAGGCCAGGCATGATCATCACTGGTGTTGCTGTTTAACACTGTGACACAGGGAGTCCTGTTGGGAGACTGCACCTTCTTCAAATCAAGGAGCTGAAGTACATTTTTGAAATTCCGACAAGCACTGAATGATTTGCTGCGCTGTTCCAGGATGATATTAACTTTTGTACAAGTCAGCAAGCTGAAAAAATTCCAGCTCTAATATGCACAATAAAAGCTCTGACTTTATTATTCTGTTTTTGAATTGCAACAGTTAACTCATTAATTAATATAGTAAATTAACCTATAATGTTTGTTAGATTGATTATAGTCTGGCTTTGCCAGACTCTCCTTCAAAGGAAAACATGCTCTGGTTTAATGGCATTTCTTTATACCAATCAGAATCGTCATGGGTGGTGCTAAACTCTGTGCAAAATAGCCTCGGGAAAAGTTGTTTTATTTGTGCAAGAGAAAACTCAGATTGGACAGATAGTCTAGCCAGCTGTCTGGATTTATCCTGCAGAGATCTGAGGAGCAGTTAACCATAGTCCTCAGAAATCTACCGGAGTTTAAAATTCAAACAAATAAAACAGAAGGAAACGGACATCGGCGAAAAGACTTTTCCTGCAGCACCAAAGCAATCCCGGAAGTGGAATGCGAAGGATATAGACTTTATTGATTATACAATCAATCATTGATTTTTGGCCTTGGGGAACAGATGGTTCGGCCAATGTTCCCCAAGGAATCAGAGACCTCATGTTGTTAGCATCACTGGGACATTAAGGCTGCCATTTTGAAACAGTCTTTAACATGCTACTGAATAAAAAAGGCTGCAGTGAATTCAACTAAGTTGACACAGTGACCAACTCTATGGTCAACAACAGCAAGACGCAAATTCAAAACATATACATCGTCACTAAAACATTCATGACTGAGCCGGTGCAAATCTGGTGCAGGCATCTGATGCTCGGTATGCTTTTTACCATTAGTAACATTTGGTTTTGTTGTTTTGTTTTTGATCCGCAGACAATATCCAGCAGGGTGCATTCACTGAGACCACTGCAGCTTTCCACAATCATTAGCAAACAACATCAATAATAGATCTCCCTCTCTATCACCCCATCTTCTGCAGCCTCCTCCCTCTGCACTTAAGCCTTGGATGCTCGGTGGGTTCTGATTACTGTCGATCGATTGTGGAGGAGAGAGAGTGGATGAGGCCAAGGATTGCAAAGGACCGTGCTTTTATAACAATAACATTGAACGTAGGGCACAACAACACAACACCGACATACTAAGACCCTGAGGTGTAGTGTGATACATACACATGCGTACCGTCACTGAGCATGTGTACATTAGCTGAGTTTGTCTCTTAACTTGCATTAAAATTTCCTTTCCACTGCAACTGGTTGAGCAGGGTTTGGTAACATGAAAGAATTGTGGTAAATGAAACAATACGTTTAGAAGAAATTAGCTATTTTAAACCAAAAGCTCAGGTGTGAACCTATTTATTAAGATTTCCTTCATCAATTCACATTGACATAATAAATAAATAATAATAAAATGAACCACACTTAGTCTAAATAACAGCCCAGAACTGACCCACACACCACTGGGAGCAATTTGATATCATAGTGGCTGATACTTCAGTTAATCCTGTACATCTTGGATCAAATTCTCCCGACTCATCACTACCAATAGAGATGGTTACCAGCGTACCTTGTCACCTGAGTCCGCGTGTTGAAGTCCAGGGAGCGCATTGACTTCAGTACTTCAATGCAGCCCATGTACTGCAAAAAGAAACAAACCAAACACAACAGTTTTAACATGTTTAAAGTTTTAACATGGCTATGGACAGATATTTGGTAAAGACTAGATGCTCCTTTACATATAATTATGAAATTGTCATGTAAAGAGTTGTAAATGTTTCAGTTGTAGAGAAATAAGAGATGGGATGGGTGGGATGTGGGATCACTTTGAAAATAAATGCTGAACTTAAAACTCATTATTATATGTAAACCTACTGAAGTCACCAGCTCTTGGAGAACCTGCGTGATCCATAAGCATCTATTTTTAAAATAAACATGTATAGCAGATGTTGCATTTGGATTAAAACTGTCAAAACAGTATTTCAGCGGCATTACAGATCTAAAAGACATTCCCGCAGTGTACGATATGTAATCCTCTACTGCTATGCATCACTTTTTCCAACCATGCATCATAATCTAACTCAAATCCACATAAAGACCATTAAAGTGTACTCCAGTGAGTAGCAGGCAGCTGAGCAGCTTCCTAATGGCTGTCAGGTTGGGCTGCTAATAGCACCTTGACTAGATTAGCAGCACTAAGAGCTCCAAATTATGGACACACTGCCGTGTCTTACGCCTCTGGGGGGATGCTGAGGGTGTGAGTGTGTTTGTGTATATAATCAATGCATGTGAGGATGTCATGTACTCATTTGTATATGTGTGAGGTTTACATAAAAAAGATGGAGGGGTGAGTAAATTATACGACTTCACATTTCTATTTCAGAATTCCTGCCATCATCTGTAAATATCCAAATGGTATAATGTTACTGTCCAGCAAAACTGATGTAAACTAATCTTCTGATTATGGCACATATATTTACAGCCTTCATTAAAAAGCAAAACAATGAACACATAATCAAAAAAAATTGGAATGTGAGTGTTATCATTGATTGTGAAAGGCGGCATCAATGACTCGTACTTCCGTGTTTCCCCTGTTTGAAAAGACTTCTTATAAAAGATCTTATATCAAATCTTACGTAACACTGTGTAATTTAGAAAACTCTTTGTGAAACTAATTTGGTGCTGGATCATTTACATCCACTCTATTAGCACTTTGACTCAGTCAACACCATATCTGGTGCAGTGTCCAGAATTGTTAGTAACTGCAACAGACAGCAGACAGACCACACGGCAGCCATACAAACAAAAACAGAGAGAGAGAGAGAGAGAGAAAAAGACAGAGAGCGAGAGAGAAAAAGACAGAGAGCGAGAGCGAGAGAGAGAGAGAGAGAGAGAGAGAGAGAGAGAGAGAGAGAGAGAGAGAGAGTGCGAGCACCCTTTGAGCTCGGGATCTTAATGAGCTTTCTAACCAGATTTGGAGACGAATCCATCAGGAAAATTGTCTCCGTTTTCCTCTTTCTGCCAATGCCTCCCTTGTCCTACACTCATCTGCTGATGAAACACATCCCCTCTTCTATCACACTATCTGCATTCTCTGCCTTTGGGCCAAGTCTCTTCAGCACACTATTCCTACGATTACAGCGATACTGACGATCCAAAAAGCATTCCCCAGAAAATGCAATAACATTGACAGTTCAAAATTTTCAAAACTTTGTGGCTACCTTTTTTATAAGATAATAGTTTCTCATAAGCTAAATCATAGCTGTTTTATAGTTTGTTAAAGTAGAAAATGTCCTAATGTCTACGTTTATTATGTAATAGCTTTCCATTTTACCCCTAAAGCAAGATCGAGAAGCATACAAACGTATGCTTATGTTTGCTTGTTTGTAGCTTCCAGTGTAACAATGATGACAAATACACAGGACAACCGGATGTTACCAAAACGTATCTGGATAGTGTAGATGGTGAATGATTAGGTTGTTTTTTTAAGTTCAGTACATGCAGTCCCGTCTTGTTTGGTATTTATGTTGCCAAGGTAAATTTTGAATGTTTGAATAGACCTTAAAGTTCCTTCTAATTTCATACTTTTGTGCACTGTTCATTCACAGCAGATTTTTGAGTGTATGACCACAAAACATACTCGTTGCACCATGGAAGGAAAACTTTGGAAACTGCCCTATTAAAAACAAAACTTTAAATTACAGATATTTATAATTCGACTAGTAAATACTGTGCATGAGATTGTAGGAGAACAGCATAAAATGAGGAGCGGTCTGGTTTTTATATAGCGCTCTAAATAATAGCTGTGTCGGCAGCTGCAGTGCTTTGTTTGGTGGTCGCTGCAACGTCCTGGCTGTCAAAGATGGCAGATGCAGGCCAGAGACACAGAGCATGACATGGCTGTGTGGACAAAGAGAAAGTGCAAAGGAGGAAACCCAATACGAAGAATCATATTTGTGTCTGTCCCAGCAGAGGAGCGACTGTGAGTGAGTGAGAGAAAGAAGCACTAAAACAAAAATAGAGAGAGAGAGAGAGAGAGAGAGAGAGAGAGAGAGAAAGAGAGAGAATGGGACGTGCACTATGGTAGCTATGCCGATTAAAAATGGCACAGTGCAGCAGAAATCTACTGCCACTATGACACTAATACATGCAGCAAGTGGTCCTCCCTGCATAGATTTGCCACAGAATTGCACGTATAGGGTACTGCTGTGAAATGCATTTCACAAATGGGCTTAGAGGGGTCATCTAAAATGATTGCAGTGCATCTTCAGATGACAACAATAAGCTCCTAAAAGCTTGGTCTGGCAACTGAGATATCAATCAGACATTAGAGCAGCACTTGTTATGAATCTTGGAAAGCCCTGCATGGTGATGAGAGCTCATACAAACTCATCATTGGACCCCTCCCTTACCGATCCAACCGTCCTCATCCACATCACATGATGCAAATGACTGTGATTAAATGTAATTGAATATAGGAATGAATGGGGCCTGTATAATGCCATTAGAAAGTGGGCTTGAGCCCCAGACTGGGCTAATCAAGAGCCATGTCATTAGTTTGAGGAGAGGGGGTGGAGCAGTGCAAGGGGTGGAGGTTAACAGGCGTGGAGGGATCGCCAAGGGGATATGTCATTGACATTGACGTCGAGCAGACTGCTTAGGATGATAAACCCATTGTAAGTCAAGTGCACACTGATAAAGATATTTCTTCATATCTCTACCTTTTTATTTATAATCATTCTCATCTCTCTGGCAGGACAACTGAACCAACCATCCATTTCTGTATGCAGCCAGATCTTGTTTTGAATAAAAACACAAAGAGTTGGCTCACCATTTGAAAACAACTTTGAAGTATGCTGTTATCATACTGACTATAATAAAGATTGGTATTCATTATGCTGAGGGATATTAAATCACATTTAATGGATACAATCTCATGGTCTCCACATAAATGTAAACAATCCCGAAAGCACACAAAGAACACCACTCCCACAATGCTCAAGCTCACAATCACACCGAGCTTACATGCACTCTAAATACAGATGGTTATTGTTATTAAGTCATGTGAATAATGCATATAACCTTTGGTAAACACTGCGGTAAAATAATGATAATTACTGCAGCCTGTGCACATCATTTCATAGTTTATCTTTCTCCACCGTTACGCCTGTGTGTGCTATCCTGACGCAGTCTCTTCCAGCCACACCAAGCCATCTATCTGGATTATGTATTCCCCAGCCCTCGCCACATGAGCTGCATGACAAACTGCTGGCACTGTGGTGTCCTTATGTTTCCCGCCCAGATAAAGACACCTGTAAATGGGATCATTAATATGATGAGGTTCACTGATTCCTGTTAATAGATATGCTAGCACCAGTGGAAGAAAAGTTAGTTATTTTGGTTGTACACACACTTTCAAAACAGATCCTGAATTAAGTGGATGTTCAATAGGTGTAACTTTTACAATGGGTATGCAGCATGCATTAGCATAAAGAAGTGTACACTGACTCACCCTGACAATATAAGAAGCCCCTGGTCCTGCAATCTTCTTGTCAGGGTGCAGCCAGCCTTGAGAGGGTTTGTTGATGAAGCTACCCTTCTGGGTAAAGTCCTCTCCCTCCAGCCACATGCCTTCCACCCTCGTCCTGCGGTTCATTCCTGACCGGGAGCTGCTGGAACCCCCAGGACTCGCCATGTTCTCTGTGGCCCCAAATCCGTGCCCCCCTTGACTGGCCAAGTTTGCTGCTGCAACTGCTCTCTGCCCTCGAATGGCCTGCAAAGAACAGGGGGTGACACACACAGGGTCACAGGAGTTAAGCACCGCTGCGAGACTGGCCACCGGGCCACTAGCTGAGGTTGCACCACTGTGCCTGTGTGGTGATGAACCATGCGAGACAGAGGCCTGGGAAGGAGCTGCTGCTGCCTTCCCTGAGTCCTTGCTGGAGTTGGAGCTGGAGTTGGATGGGCTCCGGCTAAGCAGGGAGTTGGAGAACTTCCACTGGGGCATCCTAGGGATGAGCATGCAGAAGGTTGTGGTGGCATCCTGTTCTCCATCCAGGCAAGGAGAGTCAGCCAGGGCTGCAGCCCCGGCAGAGGATGATGATCTGGCACTGTGATCCAGGGGAGGCAGAGGAGGCAGGGGAGGCAGAGGAAGGCTTGTGGCGGAGGAGGAGACCACCGGTGTGGCCACAACTTTGCCGCTCATTGCTAAGCTCTGCATCAGGTCGTCGGAGGAGGTCACAGACTCGTTGCGAAAGCGGCCATACTTTGGCTTAAGGAGCATGCCCGGAGGAGCCGCCTGAAGCAGGAGCAGAGAGGAGGGATGACTGCCAGAGGATAAGGGGGGGGGGGGGGGGGAGGGGAAAGGGGGAAGGGAGGGGGAGAGGTGTAATGGAAGAAGGGGAGAAAACTAGAGAGAAAATCTTCCAGGTGGAGTCCTATATCCTTGTCAACTGAATGCTGTCTGGTCCTCTCCCGTTCACGCACACACACTGTCCCGCTCTCATGCCACTCTCCTCTCTGTCTGAGCTGGCCTGCTTCCTTTCACTGCCTGAGGCAAGCTCGCTCGCATGCTCCCAGTCTCTCTCTCTCTCTTTGGATGATGTCATTGGGTATATTAGCCCTGCCCTGCTGCTCTCAGGCTGTATTAGCTAAAACACATCTGCCTAAACCACAGTCAACCTCTCTCACTCACACTCACACACACACACACACACACACACACACACACACACACACACACACACACACACTCTATAGAACACCTATTTATTCTATATAAAGAAATTCCGCAAAATTTTAATCTTTGTCAGTTTACATTAACTTTAGGCTAGGTTAGCACACATGTCCAACTGAAGAACACAGTCAACATATTAAATTGACAAACAAAAAAATATTAGATATCAGAACATTTGCAGAATAAGCAAGCATTCCTTGGTTCCTACTATCATTGTCTTTTGTATACTTCATCTGTCAATGTGCTTTGCTAATTTGTAATTAGCATCTCCCATAATCCGTCTCATTAAACTAATGTTATTCACAAGCAGAAATCTCAAATTGCATAATGTAGCAATCACCACTGTAGGGGCTGTATCCAAATACAAAATAGAAACAATAACTTAGAAAATGATTGCGAATGTGAGTAAATATTACCAGCATGAGTCTCATCCAATTAGGTAAACGGTATTTTGTGTGAGTCAATGTTTGTGTGGGGGTTAAGGGTATAAATCAATTCCCGGCAATAGACTAAAACGTAACAAAAAAAGCAACATGGCCACACTTATAACAGACAGTATGTCCGAAAAACATCCAACCTATCCCATCTGTCTGAAATGTCTTCCCAGCTCCCCTCCCATCCGCCTCCCCAGAGAGCAGTCATCCATCTCAGCGTGATCCTTTCAGCTCCTCAATTGCAACCCTCACACATTCATTTTACTCAGTCACTCAAATCATTTCCACTGTTCTAAATCATGTTTTTTTCACATACAATTGTATTTTCCTATCTTAAACAAATGTGATGGAAGGTAGCAGTCAGGATTCTCAGTGTGACACAAAAGTAGGTTGAGCAGTTGTTTTTTGTGTGTGTGTGGTGGTGGTCAAATCACTCACAGGTGGGAGCAATGTCTGCACTGATTGTGAAATAACCCAATAGTGCGGGTCATTTGTTATGCAAAAAGGCGGGACAATCTGACTAAACAACGCCACCTACACGGATAAGGAAAGGCTCATTATGTTTCTGTTAATTGCTTAAATTCAATCATATGCCATATGTTCAAATGGTGCACTACCTTGAATGCTACTGAGTGACACAGTAGAACTAAAAGTTATTTATTTACAAAAGCATCAGGAAGCTTACCTATATGTCAGTCTCTGAGAAAGAGGATGAAAAAAAGATCCAGTCCAATTACTTTTATCAAAGAAAAGCAACGTGTAATGTCATTCCACTAGTTGGGACACCTCATTACAACAAACCACGGACACTAAGAAACCCCCCCAACACGAACAAATCCCCAACAGAAACGCTGTAACACCAACGCCATCCCACCTTCTTCCAGCCAATCACCTCTTGTTTGTTTGCTACAGAGTAAGTTACTGATAAGCCAAAGGGAATCAGTGCATGTTGACAGATGCACAAGTAGCTGGTCATCCACAGTACATTATGTCCCCTTTTATGTCAAAAACAACTAACTGCTATGACAATATACTCTACCCAAAAGTAAAACCAATACGGAGCCATTATTACTTCAAACCAACTTTAACAAATAGATGCAAAAGCAACCGTTTGAAGATGGTGCTAGGTTTTATTTCCATAAATAACGATAGATTGCTCAATTGCAATTGTTACACTACAGTTTCAAACACTCAACTATCTGTGATTTGTTTCTGTACAGTATGTGAAGAGGAAACATAATGTACCTCGTGACTCTGTTAGTGCTCTTACACAAGTGGAACAAATCATGCTGTGAATACACCACCACTCATTAGCAGCCATCACCTTGACAACGGTGATTAAAACTAAGAACAACAACATAGGTTACTTGCAATAACAAAATTCCCAAACTACTTTGTTTGGTTAAAATGTAAAGCAAGTTTATTTTTCATATACTAACAAATCAGTGACTGGGGAAAAATATATATGTATAAGGCCTAGAGAGAAAAAAAGATGATAATAGTTGACTGATGCATTCCTCTGTGTATAGCTAATTATGAAACCACAACAGTAATTATTGAAATATAAAGAATAAAAGTCACATGTAAAATATTCACCTGGATACAAACTGGAATCATGAAGATAACAATATCTCTATAGGTTATCTAACAAATGTAGGCCTATATTTGAATACATTGCAAAAATAATTGGGAGATAACTTAAATGAATACATGGTTTTAATTATTTCCTTTGCCTCAAATAAGCCAACAACTTAAATAATAAGTATATTATTTTAAGACCTGTACCAAGACATCATTATTTTAAAGCCTATATTACATCATTTGCTGCATAATCCTTTGGTCTCTAAGAGACAAGGGTAGCACAGAAAACCATATATGTAGTGCTGCATATGATTAAACGCAACATGCTACCCCATAAATGCAATCAAATTAAAGTTAAAACGATTATTCAGCAGGCAAAATGAAGAGAACTGGAAACAAGATAAGCTACAAAAATAACTTGAATGATGACAACATAAAACATATTACATATTCTATATTCAACTCTATTTCAAACTCACTGTATACTATACATGTATGGAGTAATGTTAGCCTATAATTGTGTTCAAGCTTTTTTTATTATTGTGTTCAAGCTTTGTATTTAGGGTTCGTATTTAATTTCGAAATGTTGATTACAACATACATATGCCTGAATTGTCAGTATATCATCAAAAAACACAGCCTACATACTCCAGTAGGGTTGATATTGGCAGAACATTTCCATATCAGTAGTTCACCTCTACCAAGCGCTTTTGCACTTTACCCCTGGTCATATTTTGACTGCGCCAAGTTACTATAACACATCAAAGATGCTCTATTACATCTGTCACTCCCCAATGTAAATTGAGGTCAGATTTGAGTCGCGCATGCTCAGATGTAAACAGTTTACAGCATAACGTGTCATACTGATCTTTGTGAAATCCATGAAATAATAAACTTTTCTCATTACAGACAATAATAGAAGTTGGAAATCATTTCAAAAACGTTTTAGCTATCTATGATAGCTTAATTGCTAATGTTAGCTCAAAATGCCATTCAACTGACAGCCTTTGTTGTGTTTGATTGCTAACTTGTAGCCAGCAGTGAACGAGCTTCGTTAAGTATGTCAACTTTTACTGTATTGACGTTACAGGAATCTCTCGTTAGCATCTTAGGCTACTTGTCACAACTCACATCTTCTCGCGTCGCAAAGTGCGCGACTCAAATCTGCACTCAACTTATATCGGGGAGTGACAACATCCATGGACCGGCTGTAGCAACCAACCCAGGGACAAGGAGACGAAGACAGGAAGATTCGCAACGTGGCGGAGGAAGTGAAGAGTTGACGAGCTCTCCTTGAGCCCTTAGCGCTTTCAGAAAAGTCCTGGTGAAGTACCAAAACGTTTTCAAATACATTGAATATCTTCCCTTTCAAATACGTATTTGAACTACCTGGCACAAAATCGAGAGTTATGATAATAGCTCAACTCAGACGTTTTTGCTTCCTAGTTGAAGTGTTGTGCTTTCACAGCTGAGTGGTGTATCTTCCCAAACATAGACGATCTAAGAAGATGGGTCTTTCACGTGCTGCCACCTTGACCAATCAGGGGATAGCGGGGAACCGTTGAGGTTTGAATAGTTCTCTGAAAACAGCGGCAGTTGACAGCAGCTTGTTGCGCTCGCAAACATTTGTAAGTAAGTTAGTGAGCTAAATTAGCTTCGTCACATCACCCGAAAACAACTTTCCGGACTTCAGCTTTGACGACTATCGACTGAAAATGTCAAAAAAACAGATTTACTATTCTGACAAGTATAACGATGAGGACTTCGAGTACAGGTATGATTAGCTAACATGTTAACGTTTTTGATATTTGCTAACGTTTTCAAGAGTCTGTTCTCTTGTGTCTGGTAACGCCAAATCATGGTAAAACTGGTTATATTAGCTAACTTCAGACAGCTCAAAATCACGTTATCGTATCATGACAACGTCTTCTGAAATGGGTAGCCATTTTCGTAAAATACGTCAACTTTACTGAGTAACGTTGGGTACTTTAGATTAGCTTACGTTAGCTAGCTAGCCAGCTATTTATTTATCTTCCAGCTAGCAAGCTAGCTAGCTATAAAAAACGAACTAACGTTAAAGCGTAACTTAACTAACGTTACATTACCTAGAATCGTTATTGTAAAGTGAGGCCTCGAGCGTCAACGTTAGCTAGCTGTTATGATACGTTAGCATTGCACTTCTATTGATTCACAGTAGTAGTGCAGCAGTAACGTTACAACAGAAACACCATACATAAATAACGTTACAGATGGGTATGGAAAGTAACTGAAAAAACTAAAGTGTAGTTACGTAAAATATAATACAAACTGCTTTTTATTATGTAAGAGGCTATATTATATAAAAGTTTCCAAAATTGTCATCCTTACGTCAACTTACTGTTTGACCATCCTTAAAATATGTGGTTAGTTATTGATTGTTTTATTTATCTTTCAATAGGCATGTGGTGCTTCCAAAGCAGCTGTCTAAACTGGTGCCCTCCTCCCACCTGATGACAGAAGATGAGTGGAGGGGACTGGGGGTGCAACAGAGCCAGGGCTGGATTCACTACATGATCCACAAACCAGGTGAGTGACAGGGGACTTGATAATAGGTTCACATTTTTACGTTTTTTTTTTTCTTTTTCTTTAAACAGTGCTCACAAGCCCACATGTATATTAAACAAGAACCATCTTTTCTGTCAATGCTGGTCGTGGAGAGATCTTTTTTGTGTCTGCAGGAGATGACGGACAAAATCTACAATGCTTGTTCTTTGCAAAAATTTATCATAATGCTCAGCCAAAGCAAATATATGGTTTTAGCAGTCTTAAATGAGTCTAATCAAATGGGTATTTCTAACAGAGTAGTATGTGTTACTATCCCTTCACTGCAGCTCAGCAAGGAAACGCAAAGATGGGATTTTTGTATTAAATTTGGAAAATACTTTCTTGTTTTGATCTAACTCTGACTGAAGCTTAAATTTAGCTTTAGTTTAGCTGTTGAGTGCATTTGTTTTGCGCAGGATTGGATTTAGTCTTTTCTTCCATTGTAGTTTGCCACAAAGGGATGCTTCATGATCAGTAAGGATGAAGAGTGTAAACTGTAATGATTACAGTGAATAGGTTTGGGTATCATTCAATATTTTTTTCAATACTTTGACTTTGATACCAGTTTCTGAACAATACTTTTTGCCAGACCAATTTTATAAAAATCCGTTTTGACAAATGAAACAAGAACATTACACATTACGGCACATCTTTTTATTTTCAGTCCTACATCCCCCTTTGGGTAAAGGGTTTTCCTGCATCTTCAACAGAATGTTGGAAAACACCAGCATATTAACTATTATCTCTTTTGCGGGACCTCCTCCACACCCTGGGGAAGGGCCTGGCTGCCACATAAGAAAAACATGCTCTTAATTGGCATTTCATCAAACCAATCCCAATCATCATGGGTGGCGCTAAGTTCCGTGGCACCGGAGCAATCCCGGAAGTGGAATGTCGTGGATATAGACTAGCTATTGGTAGAAGCATGCTGCATGCTTATTGACTCACTGACACTGTTGAGATTGACTCCTTCTTGAATGACGAGGCGTTTTTTGACACTAAGGAGGCAGTTCACGGTTAAGGCTGGATACCAAATTCAATTTAGGCACCAATAGAATTCGGTATCCAGCCCTAATAGTGAACGGTACGCTTGTTTTACAACTAATGTATTAATGAAAGTTATATGCACATGGAGCACAGCTGTGTGCATAAATGTACACTGTATTGAGTAATAACTATACTGTACTGTAGTGAGTAGATGGTATTAACAGATACTTTTTTTGTTTTACTCTCCAGAGCCACACATACTGCTTTTCAGAAGACCTCTCCCAAAGGATTAAATGGGACCATCTGTAAAATGCCTGCTATCATCTTTGCTGATTTGTATTGTCTTTGAACTATACATCTCTCATACATAAATATCTGCATATGTTCTGATGTATTGTGTAGAAAACCCTTAGTTGCATTGTTTTGTCTTTTCAAATTCCCTCAATTTTTAGAGGTAATGTGAGGCAAATGGCTTGATTCCACTGTGAATGATAACCTTAGAAACAGTATGAAGGTGAGAAAGTGCCTGACAATTGTACATTTTAACACATTTTTTTAAATGTCTTTTGGTGCCATTTTGTAATGATTTTATTACAGAGTATCGCACAGGCATAGGTGTATTTCTGTACTTCGTTATTATTATTTTTCCTTAAGCCCATTATTTTCCCGAAAGAACTTTCTGTCTTTTCCTGTTCTTTAAATGTATGTTTGTTGTGTACATAATATTATTTCTAGATATTATAAATGTTGACACTCAGTCTTGGATGTTTCAACATGACCTTTGTTGCTGAAAGAACAAAATTAAATGTACTTCTTCATATGTTTCCTCATGAATGTTTTTTTTTTTTCCCTACCAGATTTACAGAATTATGTTTCTCATTTTTGGGTATGTGATGGTGTTCAGTCAGAAACATTGACAACTAGTGGAGTAACAAATTCCGAGTGTCTAATGCCCAGGGAGTAGGTTGGTGCCCGAGTCTTGTGAACTGTCACTTTCTCTGGATTATAAGTTCCAGGACCAGGTTTCATGGTGACATCTCTTGGTAAGCTGTGACGTCCCAGCATGGAAAACGCCGGCTGTCTGGGGAGATAAACACTTGGGTCCGTACTGTTGTACCTGCAGGGCCCCGGCGTCTTGGCTAAGTCCACAGATGGTCCCCCTCTGCTGTAACTACCTGACATTGTGTAGCTTGAGCTGGATTGCTTGTTTGGAACTTGAGGGCCCATGAACGGAGGGAGACAGTACCTGTTAGGAGCAGGTACTGAGTCAACGCTCCGGTAGTGTGTTCGAGCGCCCATTGTGTAGGACGGAGGTCTGTGCTGGAGGTTGCATGGTGGGGTTTTCTCAGGACTGTATGCACCTGGTCCAGGTGTCTGGAATAGCTCCTCTATTGAACAGAAAACCACAAACTCAGCAACATATGGTAGAGTATGTTTACTTAGTGGGGTTTAGATTTTCAGTTGACATTGTGTCTCTAGAGGTAATGCCAGAAACAAAGTACAAGGGTTCATCCTTTTACAATAATGGAGCAGTTAGTTTGGTCTTAGTTAAAAATGCATCATTACAACATTATATATGAATCTGAAACAAAATGTGCACTTAAATAGCAGTAATGGAAGAGGAACTTACTCTGTGCTTTCACTCTGCCCAACATTGAGTATGCAGGTGTGCCATCCCTTCCAAAACGAGTGATTTTTGCATCAATGTGATACTGCGGCCCTGGACTTGAGTCTACACAATACACTGTAGCAGAAGTAAATATTATGATCAATTCAAAATAGTATATCCTCTGTCAGTTTGGTTTGATCATGCAATGGTCCTAAAAAAATAGACTTGCTACACAGAATTAGGCGTTGTCTCCCCCTACAGGCTCTAATTGACATTGCACCAGTTAGGCTGTGTACACGGACTATCGTGATGTACTTGAGCACATTAAATCATTCTGAAAAGATTAACACATCAATAAATGTCATACAATTATATATAAAATAGTAATGTGTCTTCATGATAAGATTTGACCCAGATGGTATTAAAGCATTTAATTACACAATTATCAAATATTTTCTCTGCAGCTATGTAGCTATATGGTGATCTAAAAGTGAGAGAAAGAGAAAGAACTCACTGGTGTCACTCATCCTGCCATGGAAAGAATAAGCGGGGCTAGTTGGCTTGGTGAAGTCATGGCTCATAAATCCAATAGTGGGGGGAAGCCCATAGCGACCAGGACCTGGCCCTAGAGACGTGGAGAAATATCACAGCCTTTACACATATGCATATTCATTATTTAACATATGTTTACCATGCACAAATGACACTGTTGTGCAGTAAAAGCGATGTGGCAACAGTTTCGGTGTAAATCATGGCTTCTGTAACTAATGTAAGCTTCTTCGGCAATGTTGTGTGTTATAGAAAATCAAGCAAAGTATATTTCAGCACCAGCCAGTGAGCAAGAAGAATGCTATGTCCACACATTTGCAAAATGCCAAATGAGTTTTACAAATGAGTTTTCTACTTATCTGATAAACTCCCACTTGAGAGGCAAGAAGGATCTGCAATAGCCCTGCATCACCACGACTTATAGTTAGCCTAGAGCTGCATCTGATTGTCTGTCAAGTGCACTGCGTCAGACAAACAGCCAGCAAGCAGCAGGCAGCACACATCAAGACAACCCAGAGCAAAGTGCTACGCCACCATACATGTCTTCAGTGGCATGTGTGCAAGCAGAGCAAGTGGGAGTAGTTTTTTTTTTTTTTATACAGAAAAGAGCAGGCCCTGGCAGGTCTGCACACTGTCAAATCCTCTGCTCAATGTTCCACCTTTGAAATTATGAAATAGCCAACAGGAGCATATCTAATGATATGCATGCCTATACACAAGATGTACACATTGATTTACATAATCACAGTATAAGTAGCTTCTGTTGATAAACTTACCTTTTTCTCTTCCTGCTATTAATGGGTATCTTCTCTCCATTTAGCTCTTTGCAGAAGCGACGGATACTTCAGGAATTCCTCAGTGATATCAGTACTACAGAAACATCCATACAGCATGTCAATGATAAAAAAAAAGAAGCTGGATAAAGAAGAAAATGATTAACAATTCCAAAATCAAAATCTTAAAGGCAATGTTTTGGGGTTTTTTCGCACCTTATTACAGGTATTTCCCCCTTTCAGCCAGAATGGAGGCAGGCTGCATACTTTCAGTATACTTTCAGGAAATTCAGTCGTTAGATGAGCACCTCGGTAGTCCAGCCTCACCCATACCCTGGCTGACAGTGAAACCCAGAGCCCTGGATGATCCTGAATCAATCCCTAATTTCCTCTGAAACAATCAGGAAACCTGAAACGTATAATACATATCAAAGTGTCAACAGCCCACTGGATCGGGTTTTATCTATCTGCCTGTTTGTGCCTTTGTCGGCCTGTGGTGGCTCAGACAGATGAATGGCCCTTCCTCCACAGTGGGCGATGTATAGGTGCAGTCAGCTGCTACTTAGGAACAATGTCATCACTCCGATTCACTCTCATGTAATGCTAGCTCCCCTCTGCAAACCATGAAACCAAGATCCCCCCCTCTCCCTCCTTTCACTCTTTCTGCTCATCGCAGTGTGGAGAAGCAATATCACTCTTCAGCCATGCATGCAGTTGCCACGGAGACTGCTGTGGATAGTTTGCTGCAGCCAGGTCCCCTGCACTGCTGGCTCACTGTCACTACAGGAACGGGTTTCTTTTTTTCCTCCATTGAATCTATGTGTAGTTCCAGAACGTTGGCCTCCGATTTGACCTTAAACTATGAACTGTTGACAGTGCCAGTTCTCCATATGCACCTCCTTACATTTATCAGAGTTGGAATGCAAAGAGAACTCCTTTTTATTTCCCTGCCGGGAAACATCATACTGTGTTTTAATCCCCCCAAACACACATACAAAAAGAACAAACACAGCCGGGTCAGATGTTAAGCGAGGCATATCTGGAGCAGTTACAGGCCGAGTACCATCATTTGTCAGTCCAGCATACGACCCTCTGGTTTCTCATCTTTAATTTAAGGTCAAACCGATCTCCCAGATGCAGTTTAGCCCTCTTTGATCTTCTCCAATCCCAGTGATGATTTGTAGTTTGGATTTGACTGATATGTCTTTAAAGGCCAGCGCCCGAGGCCACAGTAACGGAGAGGGTCGACAAGTGACGTGCAGAAAACAAACATTAAACTTGAACAGGCTTTTTTTCTCTCCAAGCTGCTGCTTTGGTAACCCAAATCTGTTGTTAGCAGTTACACAAACACATAGTACAGTGCACATCCTAACCTAGAAACTCAAACAGGGTGTACACACCAATACACACATGTGCATGCTTTCTGTCTGTAACACAAAAGCGTGCCAGGGGTCACAGAGTCAGTTATCAAAGCAGAGGGCCATCTGAAGCAGCAGGGTTGTAATACAGCTGACTGCTGACAGGAAATGATCTCCAGACTTAACTAGCCTTTCAAAGGAAATGGAGCAACACAGCTTTTATAAACTGCAGCTCCTCTCCTAGCGGAGCATGTGCATGCACTGTGCTGCATCTGCAGAGATCGTATTGTTCTAAAAAGTCAAGGGATTTCTTTCCTACAGTTATACAAAGTGTAATAGCACAAGCATGAACAGAAAAGCGTGGCAGCAGTGTGCAGAAATTAATGACTTAAACCCAGTTGACCAAATTAATGACTGGACATATGAGCAAGTCTAGTGTCTGCCCATCAACCGCCACATCAAAACTGCTACGTCAAAAACCAAAAGCTTGGATTGTATACAATTTTATTCTCATTTGTTTTAAAAAGCACACATTTTGATATGAGTAAGGGCTCAATTAATCAAATTTGGTCCATTTACAGAAATTAAAAACGTTATTCTTGATTTTTGAGTTGATTGCTTACAAATCAAAATGTAACAAAAACAAAAATAGCTTATGAACTGTACAATCAAATCTTAAGGTAGGTAAGGTGAAAGGTGACTTGAGAGTAGATGATGTTGGTGCCTTGGTACGACTGGTGTGTCCTGGTGGACCAGTTTGAGACGGTCAGAGACCTTTGTTACATGTCAGTCCGCTTCTCTGTCTTTGTGTTTCCTGTCAATCTCTACTGTGCTGTCTAATGAAAAGGCAAAAGCCCATTGAAACATCTGAGCTTATATTTCCTTAAAGCATATGGTAAGCATATGTCTTTTTCCAGCAGGATACCAGCACAGGAATTTCATCAAACATTTCAATAATTGGGTTAAAGCTTGCTATCAAAGAAGAAGAAAAAAAGTCTTTGACCAGAACATATCTGTGTTTGAACTCAAAGAACCACAAGGGCAGAAAGTTGACTGTACCGGGCATTGACAAAAAAGAATAAAATAAAAAAAATGATATGACCTCTAGCTACAAATAAATACCACAGATAGAAAATATAACAAAATATTTTGCTTAAAGTCTGGTGTAATTACAAACATAAATACTTGATTAATTTCTTCTAGTGATTATAAAGGCAGTACAGTGAATAACAAAGACGCTATGGTGTCTATTGGTGACCAGGAGTCTGGAGGAAGAAAAATAAAAGTCTGGAGGACACTACCTTAATACCTGTGTCACCACACACACCCACCCCCCACCACACACACACACACACACACACACACACACACACACACACACACACACACACACACACACACACACACACACACACACACACACACCAGACTCCATCATCTCTTCCTTTCAGACTGAACATGTCCCAAGTCTCTCTTCTCTTTCCATTCACTATCATATTCACAAATAATGTACAATTTGGAGTTGGGTATGGCTTCACTCTGTGAGCGTTTCTGTGGACGACAAGAAAACAAGACAAACTTTTATTATAAGATCATCTCAGACCCTGTTAACACTTCTGTCACTGAATATAAATCTATAATGTGTGACAAACCATGAGTGACCAGTGACAACATTTCATTTCTGCAAGTAATTACGCATAAAAGCTATTAAATCACAGTCTACTTCTGACGTAACAATTTAGCAATTTAAATGGGCACTGTAGCGCCTGTGGCTGTAAATACCTGACAGAGCACCAAATGCATATGTATCCGTGTCTGAAAGTAGAAAGTGAACCCAAAGTCTGGAAAAAAACAACAACACACAAATCGTTGGGAGCCGCTCCTACCATCGCTCAGGGATGTTTTGTGTGTCCAGTTTGGGTAGCTGGGTATCGGTTGGCAGGAGCACCTTCTGCTCTACATCCTCCCCACCTTCAGGAAGGTCAAAATGGTCCCCTCCCTCGGCATCGGCAAGGAAAGGCTCAGCATCTTGGTCGTATTCATAGGAGTAGTAGGACACCTCTGCCATGGACCCCTGCTCCTCTTCACCTGGACAGATCAGGGGTGGGGTAGAGACACAAAATGGATGATCACAATATCTAATATACAAAGAAGAAGTACTTCATTTAGTTGCCAAAGAGTAAATAACTGGGTGTAATGGAGACCTAAAAGGTACCCTGTGGAGTTTATGACCCTCTAGAAGCTTATGGAGCAATGTTGTTGCATATGGGCCTCTGTGTTATCTGGTCTCGTACATACATCGCACATAACATCGTCCATGCTTGTGGGTGATCCGGTACAGATTCCTGCCAATGGTTTTATAATATTCCACTGATGTGCAAGCAACAGTAACATTCAAAGAAATCTAGCAATGTGGTAGGGAAGAAGAAGGCAGTATACATGGATGTAACCTAGAAAGGTGTCAAACTTTTAAGAAAAAACAGTCTGTGCAAATGTTTGATAGGTTGGTATTTATGCATGAAAGTGTTGAAATGTATTTAACCATTCACAGGGAGCTTTCAGAGCAGAGTCAGCATGACATGGACACTAGGTTGCAGGGATAGATTGGAATGTGTCAAACTAGTAGAAGCGTCTCACAAATAAGGAGTCGTTTCAAAGGTAACCCTGTCTCGCAAAAATAGATCAACTGACCGGTGCAGGACAAGACAACTATAAGAAATGCAGTTATTCTGATGTTCATTGGTCATTTGTGTACAGACATCTGTGTGTGTATAGAGGCGTCTCACTGTGTTATGAAAGTTTGTTCACCGTTTGAATAAAGCTGCAAATGATCTGAAATCCTTGGACTTGTCATCTTTGAAGCCTTCATCATCATCATCATCTCCTGATCTCAACCCCATATCAATGTTTTATGAGAGAGAAAGTACATAATGCATTCTGGTGATTAAAACTAAATGTAAACACAACACTTTTGTCTGTTTACAAGAAAACTCCACAGGACATTTATATCCTGTGTATGTGATGCAGTACCTCAGCACAGACAGTAGGGGTCCCTCCCTGCTTAAAATGTAGTATTCACACACACACACACACACACACACACACACACAGAAAAACGTAAACATTTGACTCTTAAATATTTAAATTTGAAGTGATTAAAACGCATGCACATGAAAGAAAATGTCATCTCAAATAAGGCCTGCAAGTCTGTGTATCTGTTATACTGTATGTTGCCCTCTGGTACAAGTTCACTAATAAGACAAGTCCGCACAGGGAAGCCAATTCCAGAGCTTGAGCTTCCTCCACTGTTCCAGTGGAAACTGTCAGTTCCTTGGCATAGCCTGCCTCCACCTATTACACTCTCAGTGCACTTAGCTAGCATGTCGTCAACATTCTAATGGTTTACAATGACAGTGTTTTACAGTACTTATTCAATCTAATCACCACAGGGTTATCATATTCTAGGCGTGTGCATGTGTGTGTGTTTGCTTGTGTGAGCATGCACTAGGTGTACGTGCATATAGATATATTGATATGTATGTGTGAGTGCATTCCTGTGGTGAGTGTGACGCGATCACTTTTGTACTACAGAGACCTTTGACTGAGAGTAGCTTTGTGAACTGCAGCTACCGGCTAGGAAACAAGTCAGTGCAGGCTGTGCCACATCACACTCTCACACACACACACACACACACACACACACACACACACACACACACCACACACACACACACACACCACACACACACACACACACACACACACACACACACACACACACACACACACACACACACTTCTGCAACTTGTGAATGACTGCAGTGCCTTTTGATGTTTTTGTTGCCAAATGTAACACAGCTACATCCTCCTTCCACATGCAGCCAAACATCCTAACAGGAATTCTCTGGCTGCCTTTTGTGGAAGTGGCGGCTGATCTAAGCTCATGGCAGAGCAACAATCAAGCCTGCAGTGTGAAACCTATCCACCTATTTATGACATCGATTGTAGACATGATGTGGTGGCAGGGGAATGTGCTGCCACACACCTCACCTACGTATCTTCTTGCCTCTACTACTTCTTTTCATCCCTTCTCTCTTTCTACCCTGCTCTTCCCCCCCTTTCTTCTTTCATCTTGTCTCCCATTCATCCCTCTTAGACTATCTTCCCCTCAATTCTTTTCTCTGTTATAGACTCCCGCACACCCTTTCATCTCTTTGTCACTCTTTTTCTTTCTGCCCTTGTTAACTAAATTTCATTTTCCACATTTAAAAACAAATAACTAAAAATGCTGTATGCAAAACGACATACAGTATGACATGCCTCTGCTGCTGGGTACAGATGGACTTAAGCAGGCAGATGGAGAGGAGGTTGGAGAGCAAGAGAGGTGAGATGAAAGGTAATGCAAAGCGGTGCTGAAGTTACCTGTGTGTACAGGCGCCGAGGGCTGCTCAGTTTCCTGGTTTGCTATTGGATGCCTGTCTTCCACCGTGGTCTCCACTGGATATACAAACACATACAAACACACACGTTAGATTTTTCACATTTATGTGGCTGCCTCGGAAACTAAAAAAACCTAGTAATGAATTAAACACAGTTTCAGTGTTGCATAATCTAAATACTGCCCAGAAGCATTATCCACCCCACTGAGCAACACTTCTTGGCAAAACAATGATGTACACTCAGTCTCAACAGAGGCCTGCGTTAAAATCTTTTCAAAAATAGCAGGGGCCAAACCATGACCAGAGGGACGGTGTGTGGAAACAAATTGTATCTTTTTCCTTTTCAAAACAGGAAAATGGTGGCATGAATCTCCCCCATGCAGTCATACACAAACAAACAAGGTCAGGGAGCTCTAAACAAAAATATGATTCATTTGATGAACTACAGCATGAACCACTTGGCACAAACAGAGGTCTTTTCCCACCGAAGTTTTGTCTATGCCTTTTCCCAATCTGCTCCACAACATGAAGGCTCCTTTGTTGTTGGGCTGTGCGTTGGAAAGGAATGTGACAAGGATTTCAAAGGGCTGGACAAAAGCACTCTGTCATTTGGAGAGAGCCCTGTAATACAGCAGAGAGCGAAACAGGGTGGGGGTGGGGGTGGGGGGGGATCAACAGGGAGCTCTCCTCAGAAAACTCATCCAGTAATCAGCTCAACACCTGAACAGCTGTTTCTACAGCTCAGATCATGGCACACACCGATGAGAATAGATGCACTCGCAAGTGCGTCTGAATAGACGCACATGCAGATGCGTGCACAATGGACATGAGTACTACCAAACAGACACATGCATGCATGCATGCATGCACGCCCGCGCACGCACGCACACACACAAACTTAATCAAAATATAATTTTCTATTATTTTTCCGCATCTAGTAACATTTTTGTTTCACTTCATTTACTCGGCCAGACGTGTTCATGTTAGCCAATTTCTTGTTTTGCCGTAACTAATCAGTAGCTGCTGTACTGGATGCTAGGAGCATTTAACATTTTCCGCGTTGATCAAATAAATCTGATATTTATATTTAAGACTTGTTTATGTACTTTACACAAATGTAGCTAAGAAGTTAGCTAACTATGTATGAAGATGACACACTTCTTAATCCTGCCAACTAAGTTCTGATTACTCAATTGTTTCTCCCATCGGCAAACCTGTTTAAATCATTGAACAGGTCTGAGATGTGGGTGGAGATTCAGAGGTCTTGAACCAGGTTATAGTAGTGCAAGCAGCAGCGTCAGTGATGGTGGAACCTGACTAGTAAGGTCAAAGTCCAGGTGAGGCCAGGTGATGTGGGATGCGAGAGTTCCTACCGTGAGGACACTGGGACAGCGGAACCTTCTTGATGCGTGTCCCGTTTCGACAGGCAAACACTTCCATCTGACACTGGTTCTGGTACAGCTGGCCGTCTGACCCACAAACTGGCTCCCCGTCGTAACCGCAGTCCCTGTAGCAAGTACAGCGTTCAAACTGCTCCTCCTCCAGACAGCCGAACACATTGTTGCACTGGTTCGCCTGCACAAAACCTGCAGACATAAAATGTGTTTTAAAGAGACTGACGTAAGTGCAGTGTCTGTGAATCATTAGGAGCGTATTATGAGTCTCACCGATCCACTGGTTGGTTGAACTTTCCACCTCATTGCAAGTCGGTCCATCACACAGCTCCCGTGCTAGCGGACTGCTCTCGCTAACGTTGTAGAACCGGGTGGCCTCAAAGGCTGTATGACAAGCACAGACCCACACCAGCACGTTCATACATCCACATGCACAAAAACAATGATGACGCTCCCCATAACTGGGTCTTAAAGGTCCCATGACACGGTTGTCTTGGGTTGCTTTTATATAGACCATAGTGGTCGTCTAATACCTTATCTGAAGTCTCTTTCCCAAAATTCAGCCTTGGTGCAGAATTACAGCCACTACAGCCAGTCCCACAATGAGCTTTCCTTAGTATGTGCCATTTCTGAGTCTGTAGCTTTTGAGGAGGAGAGAGGGGGGGGCAAGGTGGAGGCTGGGGGTGTGGCCTTGACCAACTCTCATGAGTGGGCCAAATTCTCTGGGTGGGCAAAGCAGAGAAAGGGGAGGTAACTTTGCCCCTTATGACCTCATAAGGAGCAAGATTCCAGATCGGCCCATTTGAGCTTTCATTTTCTCAAAGAAAGAGCAGGATATCCAGGCCTCGGTTTACACCTATCACCATTTCTAACCACTGGGGGAGCATAGGCAGGCTTGGCGAAACTCATTTTAATGTTAAAAAACCTCATAAAGTGACATTTTCATGCCATGGGACCTTTAAACTAAAAAAATAAAATCCAATTTTTACACAAAAAAGAAGCTACTTCATAAATCATGGTGAGTTAGACAGGTTACTTGCTCTATAACTCTTTAAAGAGCAGTACTTAAAATATTCATCAGAAGCACACCTGGTTCGTAGTAGTCATAGATCTTGACCGAAACAGGTGCTGTCTTGCCCACAATGTATTCCCGGACAGCTTGAAAGGCCACACATGTCATACACTGGCTGGGGATCTAAGAAGGGGTGACATAGAAGAAATATTTACAAAAAGTGCAAACGCAAATAAAAAAATGCATTATATATATATATATATATATATATATATATATATATATATATATATAATGCGTTTTTACAATACTCAAAGACAAATAAATCCACACACTTGAAATCCAAGCACATTAGTCAAACATTAAAAACAGTTCTAAAAAGACGAGTTTGAGTGACAATAATACAAAATATGCACTATAGAACACACCCACACACACACACCCACACAGACACACACACCCACACCCACACACAACCCTGTGCAAAGACTGGTGAGTAACCCTCTCCTCATCCACCATCTCCACACAGATAGTGTTCCCTGAAATGAGCCCTGATGGACACATCATGGACAAATAAGGACTGAACTCACCTCATCAAAGTAGAACAACACTTTTCTCCCATTCAGCTCATATCTCTTCAGACCCACGCGCTTGTCCATCAGAAGCTGTTGAGTAAGACACAAGAAAATCAGGCCACAAAAAACACAACTTAACTGGACTCAACTGGTTTAGTCCTACAATTTTGTAGGGTATGTGTGCATGTGTCTTTGTATGTCCTTGGTGAAGAACTATAGTAAAAACTTCTGTGATTCCACTCAGTAGTTTCTAGCATTGCCCTGTGGAAACCTAGTGATGTAAACCCTCTTAACATATAACATGCCAACATCTCCTTTAAGGCACCATGAATTCATAATAATCTATTAAAAATGAACCAAACATAGTATATCTCCCTTATAAAGTATTTCCATCGTGATAAAGTAAAAGCTATCGCTGATACGGATAATAGTACAAAAGCCACATAAATGGACAAAGAGCACATGGCTCGTAGTGAAGCCAGCTGGACATTTGATTCTAACAACTAGTGGTCATGGACATGGAAATGGGCATAAATAGCAGTCAGCACCACAGTGGGCTGGACAGCTCCGTCTCATGTTAACCAGTGTTAATTATTTACTGACTCAAACATATAACAAAAACCCTGGATTGACCAAAGTAGTGTTTGAAAGCCACAGAAGCAATCATCATGTTTTAAATGTTGCAAATAGGTGACAGGTCAGGTATTAACCTTATAAGGACTAGACTAAACGTAAGAGAATGAACTTACTGACTTTACGGAACTGAAGACGGTGAGAATCAGTGTGTTCAATAAGTCCAAGACAAGGCTAGCTTTTCTCTGGGGTCGCCTGATCAGTGCTTACAGAGATTCTGGTATTTTGCAAACCTTGTGTACAAAAGTATAATTGGGTCAGACGTGCATGTATGACCACATCTAGTAAATATGATGTTATGAATGAATAATGGGGAAGCTGTTTATGGCAAATTTGAGTATGTTGACCCAGCAGAGATTTTTCATTCTGTCAAAAGGTGGCAGCCCTTGGACAGCAGGGGTTTATGAGGTGCTCAGCCTGAGCTGGCGCCACCGACACACACACACACACACACACACACACACACAACACACCACACACCACACACACACACACACACACACAGACACACACACACACACAGACACCACACACACACACACACACACACACACACACACACACACACACACACACACACACACACTTTACAAAAGCATTGTTTGTCTATCTAGCAACTAAACATTGCCAATTAACTCCCATAGCACAAATGTTATATCCACATTGGGTTCTGGGTCGTTAAACAAAGCTCATTATATTGGGTGATAAGAGCTCATGGCTGCAGTAGCTCCAAGTCAGTCACCAGACTAATCATTCATGACTAGCTTCCATGAAAACAACTAGACATGACTGTAGAAGCCTAGCTGGCCACCATAAATTGAGGAATGTTAGTGGCAGTCGAGCAGGCAATAGTAAAACTCCAAGGGAGGTCAGCAGGGGTGTAAACTGAGCTTGTTAGCCACTACAACTCAGGTCAGTCTGAACTGACACACTCACAGGAGTATATGTGTGTGTTTAACATCTCCCCAGGTAGCTAGAGAGGTGGCTCTTTTAAAGGTGGAAACCTGCAGACTAAGGCCCTATAACTGTCTAATGAGGGACAGCCTTTTGATGGGTGCCTTGGGAACTGACCTGGATCCAGCCCTTAAAATGAATTATCGCTTTCTGTCGCTCAGTAGAACCATTCCTCAAATCACCCATCCATTCTACGTATGCTACATCTTTAATCTAGACCTCTGTTTATAACATATCTGTCTTTTCCCTCTGTTCTTTGTAAACTTTACTATATAGTATGTACCTCACAAGGCCCAAAGAGGTAGGTACTGTGTGTGTGTGTGTGTGTGTGTGTGTGTGTGTGTGCGTGTGTGTGTTTGGACTTGTGGCCCAAGAGAGGCCCGATGGCCTCTGACCTGAGACATTGTAACTCTACGGGGTCTGAGCCAGCTGGTCTTTCTCTTATCATACCTTAAAAAAAAACATAAAACAACCCTCAACTCAATGATCTTTCCCTTGCCTATGACACATATGAACACATGACGACACAGCACTTTAGAGGGGAGGGGCCATTTAAAGGAAGTCTTCAGGAGCTGTTCTGTCCAACTTCTTACAACAATGGAGATCAGGTATTCACTTCACAATTACTTCTTACTCCACCACACATCCAAAGTCTATGTGTGTTTGTTTATGCAACTACAGTCAGGGATGCATCCTGTGTGTGTGTGTGTGTGTGTGTGTGTGTGTGTGTGTGTGTGTGTGTGTGTGTGTGTGTGTGTGTGTGTGTGTGTGTGTGTGTGTACACACGTGAGCCTGGGGTTTGCAAAGGAGTCGGATGAATTCCATGACATACTGTTTCTTTTGTCAAATGGCCTCCAGATGTGGACACATCTGTCTCTCTTTCCACCTGTATTTCAGTTTGGGCACTTAACCTGACTACTTGCTCTGCCTGTCTAGCAATCTGTTAGCCACTATGACATTAGCCATTGGGTGTCCATGGGTCTCTGTATGTTTAAGTTGATGTGCAATCTCTAAACTTTTGGCAAAGTGTGCACACGTGTATTAACGTGATTACGTACCCTCTCTAGACTTTCGACATCTGCTTGGAAACCGGAAATCATAGGAACTTCTATGACAGCCATGTTGGACGATCCTGAATGGAGCCACCTGCATAGAGAGTCGGGATCAGGATGAAAATGGAGGGTAGAAGAAGAACTTGAGGCCAACTTATTTACTTCTATGTTGTGTGTGTGTGTATGTGTTACCTGGCACAGACTTCTAAGGAGATATGGAAGTCCATTTTGTCCTGGTGGGCAGCTGGGTCGTCATCATCGATAGGTGCCCGCCGCTTCCGATTAAGCTCAGAGCGGTTATCAGCACGACTCCGGGAGCGTGAGGAAGGATGACGGGAAGATGAGGAGGGGGGCTGCAGGTGTCGTTCCTGAAAAGGCTCTTTCAGGTCCACCTTGAGCTGGAAGGCGGGCTTGGATACTGGGTCAGGTAGGTTGTAAGACACATCAATCTACAGACACACAGAGAGCGGTAGGAGAGCAGTATTTAAAAAGAATATCCATTTTAATAAGACTTTAAATGCTCAGACAGAGCAGACTAACTGGATTGTAAGGAAAAAAGACGTCCAGGCTTTTTCCCCAGAGGTTGAAGGGTACTAACCTAGCTGATTTCCTGACTTTTCTTCACCACCACCAGCGGGTTTATCATTTTGGCTTTTAGTGAAATGTCTTAACAATGATTGACTGCCATGAAATTTGGTACAAATATTCATGGTGTCCAGAGGGGCCCTAAATATAGCCTTACATAGCCACTAGTATGACTGTAGATTCAGTCTTCTTAAGTTAATATTTCCCTTTGTGATTAGGGCATTAGGTCTTGAGCTAGCACACTCAATTCCCAACCATATTTTGGGTGCAGCTTTACTTTTTCACATGAGGATATGACCTATAACAAACAAATGCCTTGAGCAATCCGGATATAGAGACAAACTGTATGTCAAATCAGCTGATAATTTGTCATAATGTCTGCTTTCAAAACAGGTTTTCATTTGTTTGGCAAATGTTTGGTTTGAGGAAGCTATTTGTGAAACAAAAACATTTTTGTATTAAGTATCAAAATGAATACTTTTTGGCATCATCCAATGCAAACAAACTACTTAAGAGTTAAAATATTTAAGACCTCTGGCCCTGAAAAGACGTCGGCAGCACTTTAAAGCATAAACCACAAATCATATTCAGTGGACACAAGACATGCTTTCAGTAGAACACTATTTCAGCCTGAGGACAACTCACCGCTTTGACGCTCTTTTTATTTTAACAGAAGATTATTATTTCCAGAACTGTACACATTCTGAATAAACCATTCAGTCTGCAAAGCTACTAAGTACTAATCCAGAGGCACAAGACACATACTCATCATATACAGTATGTCTACAAACAAACACACAGGCGGGTCTCTTTGATTGCCCCGCTCTTGTATTTCATTAGAGCCCAGGTGCTGCTGGCCTGAGGGGCTGTCAGAGGGGTGTGTTGACGCACAGAGAGGTGTGGATGGAGAGAAAGTAGAGAAGGAGAGAGGTACAAAGAAAGAAAATGTGTGTGTATGCGCGTGTGTGGGTGTGTGAGAAACCTGCCGAGATTCAGACACTACACAGCAGAGCAAAACATACAGAGTCAAAGTAAGTCATATGTTAAATTCAGGTTTCCGAAAACAGTTTTGTAAACATCTTTTATCACTTGTGCTTTTCCATTTATGCCTTGTTTGGTTTTAAAGCAAACAGACCTTTAAGCATGGGCGATAAGAAGAAAGGACACAATATCATGCAGCAAAAAGAAGGACTAGAAGAACTTCTTTTTGAAAGAGGTTTTTCTTCATCTGTAACAAGGTAGGAAGTAAACAGCATCCTGTCCAGGGGACCACAGGAATACACAGTCCAAAACAACTGGCTAAACTCTAACAACAGGTTACTCCAATTTAAAAGGGAGGAATTTGGGAATTATGGAACGACTGACCCTTCTGTCCCGGCAGATTCTTGTTGCTCGATGAAGAAAGCATTGCATAAAAGTTCCCTTTTTGACAATGTTCAAGACTGCAAATGTGTACAGTACCTGCATGAGACAGCAGCCCTCTCCTTTAGCGCTGACAAAAAGGCCTGTGGGGATACTGGGAATCTGGGAAAGAGAGAGTGAGAGAGAGAGAGGGAGAGAGAAACAAAGAGTCAGAGGGGGCAGGGAGAGGTGAATGAGTCATTTATCATGTGAATGAATGCTGTGGGCCTGTGATCTGCCACTAGTGGTTCCCTGGCTACTAACCAGCAGGCCTTAATTGCCCCCAATTAAGCTGACACCACTAATCACAGCAGAGGAACATGCCCAGCAGAGAGAATGCACTGCACTTTCACCTGAAACACACACACACACACACACACACACACACACACACACACACACACAGACAGACACACACACACACACACACACACACACAGTGCCCAGGCCAAGGTGGTGAGCGCCCACGCTGTCAAGCAAGTAATGTGTGGGCAAACAAGCCAATGGAAAAACAGCTATAAAATCAACAGACCAACAAGGTGCTTCTGGGAAATCCAGTCCAGTTAAGCCTGGTTTGGTTTGGCAGTGTGAAAAGGTCCTGGCTAATAAACAGCCGGACATAGAAACAGAGATTAATGTTTAATGCCAGAGTGTGGGCTCTGGTGCATAGTTGCTCATCAATCACTATTATAAAGAGGGAAAGGTTTTTGCATTGCATTAAAGTGCTGGGGTTTCTCTTGAGGGAAACGCCACCTCTGAAGTGCTGACAATCATTAATGGAGTTTACGACTAATGTTGATAAAGTGCCGTCAACCTGGACAAACAATCTAAAGGCAGCAGCATAGCAAATTCATAGTCGGGCCTCATCTGCACACAAAAACACTGAGGAGCATGCCTGCCTTAAAGGAATCCTTTCTATTATTCACTGTTTCCATGGATGTGGTTACCTTGGCACTCTGAAGGAGTTTCTGGTTGTCCCTGTTGAGTTCAAAGGTCTCCTGGAAGTCGAGGTTGGTGGAGGCCAGTGAGATTGTGAGATTGACCCCTCCCACATAGGACAGGATGGCATACTCTGACAGAGCCTGCAGAGCTACACACGTGTCCTGCACAATGGGTTTAAAGACATCTACTTTACACTTGAGTTTTGGCATCAATAAATCTTATTTTATCTTTAGCTGCAATAGCTTATTGACATCGGTTTTACTGAAGACACACACAAAGACTGTGTTATTTCTGTTCCACTTCTTTGATTATTAATTCTATTTTCAAACTGCACGTAGAACAACTGTTTAATTTTATTAGATCATAGGGTGATGCTGCGACAAGTGGCTGAACAGAAAGACAATAGAAGCCAGAGTAGCAGGGCTACCTGTGTGGAGGAGAAGCCACCCAAGGCATTCCTCTGCTGGGAGAGCCATTTGACCACAGGCAGGGCTGAAGCCACATCCCCAAGGAGGGTGTAAGTCAGAAGACCGTAGGCTGTCATCTCCACCTCTGCTGACACCACTGGGAACAAACGAGAATTAGACTCTTATTTGAGGAATCAGACAATGTCAGAGCCATGTGGTTGGTCAATAGGATACAGGAAGCAGGCACAGCTAATGTAATTCACAGTCCTGCCCTGTCTCCTACTATATTTCCAATAGGTAGCTAATATTGAATTAAATATAGTTCTACAAGTATACCTGATTGAGAAAGGCCATCGCTGAAACCCATGAAAGTGTCCTCATCTGTCATAGTGCTGCCAGTCAGACTCCAGTGGGTGAGTCCGTCTACAAAGACAAACAAAGTGAGAGCGCAGGGATGGCATCCTGTATCATATGACTCACTGTATCAATATCCTTATTGTCTGAATCTTTCAGTAACTATGCAGCCTGTGTCTTTATTGTATGTGGGGAATACAAATTATTTTGATAAAGAAAGAACATTTTTGTGTTCCGCTAAACCCTGTCGAATCTGCCAAAACGTGCAGAAAGTTCTAATCAAGAGGAAGAAAGGGAAATGGCTGAAGGAAACCAACAGTGTGATAAGAAACAGAGGGGGTAGGGTGGAGTGGAGTAAACTTCTGCTCAACCGCTTCTTTTTACAGTCGTTTCTTCCACTCAAACTGCAGCAGCCTCATTTCAGGAGGCTTTGACTGTAAACATGCAATAGTTTAGTGCTGTTGTAAAGAGATACATATCTCTACATTTCAATCTATTCTCACTGTGCTTTTTTATTATGGTACATTAGTCTTATTGTAACAGAACACTTTCATTCAACATGTGCTGTGCTGGTTGCTAAGCTCTGTTGCTGGCTGTGTTTCTCACAGTGATGAGTGTGGCAGTACCTTGTGTGATGGCCATGTGGTTGAGGCGGCGCAGGGCCAGCGGGGCGTAAGCGCTGCGTAGCAAAGCCAAGGCATAAGCAGACAGGGCCGTGGTGTATGGGTCATCTGCAGAATAGGTGTTGCTCTCGAGGAAATCCTTGGCTTTAGTGACTGCCACCTTCTCTTCCTGGGCCAGACAAGACAAACACAAATGAACATGACTAACCAGTGGCATATTTGCAAGCAAATCTTTTCTCCAACTGGTGATAACCTGCTGTTGAAAGCTGAAAATGTGTCAGTCAAAATGTTGTACTTGAAGTATTGTTCAGAAATAGGGGTACTTATACTTAAGATACAGTTTGCTTTATTATGGAGATTCCAAAATACATAAATACATAATAACCGCATAGGTTTCTTAATTTAATTATTCATTTTGAGTGTGGTGTAATGTGAGACACGAGTGAAATACAAGCGTGACTCCCAGCTGATAAAACAGGACATTGTGAATAGAGGTTTTGTGTCTCCAAAAGACATTTCACTAATCAAAAAATGTATCAACATATTTTGTTCTATTTGTGAAGTTGTAAAGGGCAACATGATATGAGGAAAACGTGCAGTACCGTTGTTGAATATTGCAATAACAATACTTGCTTGATAAATGAACGGATATTAAAGTGTATTCAGTTCTGCATTCCTGTTGCATTTAATATTTTGCTAAAATTCAACAAATTGCTTGTTGAATTTAAAACAAATGAAAGGAAATCATTCTTTTATTAAACAAATTGAACAAAAAATCTCGGAGTGTCTTTCGCAGTCTTTTGCGATGTGTTATTTGTGGCAGTTATCAGAAAAACGATATATTGTGTAGCCCTAGAACACGCACGCGCACACAGAGAGAGAGAGAGAGAGAGAGAGAGAGAGAGAGAGAGAGAGAGAGAGAGAGAGAGAGAGAGAGATTGGAGGCTGCCCTGTCCAAACTCACAACCGCCTCCTCTACTCAGTTGCAGTTATTGATTTTAGCCATTAAAAAGTTGAGAGTTGACTTTCATCTCATGCAGATCCCTCCCCTCTCATCCCTGAGATGATAGGCCTCCAGAGCCACTCACTGTAATTGCAGCAGTCATCTTTTAATTAAGTGAAATTGGAAGGGGGGTTGAAGGTTCTGCTTTGATGTGTTTTTATCAGTTGTAAAAGGACAGACTCTCGGAAAAGGCCCTTTGGGATATATAGCAGAGGGAATGGGGGAGAGACAGATGGATTGAGGGAAGCCAGGGAGCGGAAATGCTAAATAAAGAGTCAACTATGTGGACAAATGGAGAGCAAAGGCAAAAACGATCAGAGCTTTAGAGGACTTAGTATTACCAGAGTACACAAAACATGCTGAGGAGGATTTCAACAGAATTGCATGCAACACTTCCTTTTGATGAGTGATTGTTCATTTTAAAGGAAGGCCTGAGGGCTGAAATGTCATCTAAATTAAATAGAGAAATGCATATGGAGCTAGAGTGTGCAACACTTTTTTTCTTACTTTCAAGTATAGTTCCAGTGATCAGCACCTTACTACACCCCTTGGTGTGCGGTACTTTTCTATATGTTATGTAACGCTTCTTTTCCCCATGTCTTTTAATGATTGAACAGCACACATGCTGCCAATGTTAGAGGACCATAAATGAGAGAGTCAAGAAAAATCACGCCAAACAAGGGGAAAAGGAGACAGGGAGGAATGCAATTAGTTGTCTTTCACAGAACTTAATTGTCTCTGCACGTCAGCATGAATCTTTTGATGTAGTCCAAAACGTGATTGGATATTAGATTAGCAGCACTGGGGCATAACAAATATGAGAAGGCTGACTGCCAGAACATCCATCTTCACAAATTTAAGGAATGCAGCGATTCGTCCACACAAGACCTGTACTTCACAGTGGACTGATAGGATGGGCTACAAGACTGAGGGGTTAAAGTGGGACTGATTAAAATACTTGCTCCTTTTAACCTGCTGACATCATAAATTTTTTTCACAACATTTTTTCACCACTGCATTGCTGTAGGTGACAGATCCGGCAAAGTGGACTTTTTTACTGGGCTTTTTAAAGTACCGTCACATTAAACACTGTTTGGAGTGGCACAGACTGCAGTTAAAATGCTATCTTGCTGGGCTGCTTACCTCTATGGTTATCCCTGTCTCCAAGAGAGCTGCTACCACATAAGCTGTAAGTGAGATCTTCCCATGGATCCCTCCCTGTGGACAAAATCACCCATTAGTAAAACTCACAGAAGAATAAAGAATATTTCATCCAATAATTCATTCCATTAAACCGTGTACATTCTGGTGCAGCTATGGGGTTGGCACTAAGTTTGAAAATGCCCCATGCTGTTCCTGCTTTTAACACCACCCCCACCCCCAGCCAGACACAAACCTACCTGCAGGTCTTTGTTGAGGATGCGTCCCATAGCGGGGAAGGAGCCATCATCCCGCTGATGTTTGATGAGCCAGGACTTAGCTGCACGAAGCTCCTCGGGGTCAATAAAGATAAAACCCCGAGACTGAGCAAAGGACTTCAGCACAAATGCTGTCAACCTAGGGGAAGAAGAGATGGAGGTGGAGGGGTGAGAAGGAAAGAGATGGGTGGAAAAAAACTATCAATCCCTTTTTCAACAGTGATGATTTTTCCAACTAGTCACACTCTTTCAATCTGTCAACAGGGGAGGAGGGGGGCTGATAAAGAAAACTGTAGATGGAGGGATGTTTTTGTTAAAGATAGACGGAAAAAAGGACTTTTACTGTACGTAAAGACAGACCGGTGGTAATGTAAAAAAGAAAGGAAGCAAGGAGGGTGGCAGGTGGGTGCGGCGCAGTTTGATCACCACTACAGGATGCAGCAGCTGCTTTCTTGAGAATGTGAAATCAAGTATCTTTCTGCATGTATGTTGAAATTTCCCCAAAAGCATTCCGCAACTTATACAAACACGGATCACAGGGACGAAGGTTGTGTATCTGGCTGGCCTGATACCAACTGGAAGTTTATGAGCCGTGGTTTTAGTGGGCCACGGTGGAGAAGGACCAGGGGGAACCACAGAGAAAGGCCGAGGTCAGCCCTGGGGGACACGGCTGAGATAATAAACACACAATCATCCAATAACAACAGACCTCCCGGTAGTGGACGAAAGCTGCAGTCTTTGGCCAACAACTCCTCGGTGACAGCAAGACATTCCATTACAACACCCTTGACCACAACTGACTTATAGGATGAGGCAAGCTGCTTGCCGTAAAAAGAAAGAAAAACAAGATGAAAATGAACAAACAAACAGGTCATGCTCTTGTTTCTGGTATTGGTAAGTGAGAGCCGAATCCAAGAAAGCGCACCAGGGGAGAGAGGTAGGAAAAAAAACAACTTTGCTCTCATAAAGCACAACACTAAATCTTCCCTGGCTGGAACGTGGATGTTATTCCTCCCTGGAGACAAAACTAGGGATGAAGCCGCAA
Source organism: Etheostoma spectabile (assembly GCF_008692095.1). Classification (NCBI taxonomy): domain Eukaryota; kingdom Metazoa; phylum Chordata; class Actinopteri; order Perciformes; family Percidae; genus Etheostoma; species Etheostoma spectabile. The sequence continues at coordinate 34,667,763 of NC_045741.1, forward strand.
GCCTGTTGGAATTTTTATAATGTTAAGTAATATTGTGTCACTGGCTTTAAATGTCGGGCCCCAGGGAAAGGTACTGGAGAGTGTAAATATGATTTAGTTTGTGGAAGGGAGGAAGCACTAAACATGCTCACTTCCACCACTCGGCCCTTGGCTGGGGTCACCCTCTCCCAATTTCTCTTCCTTATTCTTTCTCCTGTTTTTCAACTTTTAAATTCCCTCTCTGAGCTACCCTCATCCAGCTCCATACTTCAAAGGGTGGAGCAGAAGGTCAAGAGGAGACAATAAATGGGTGTGCTCCATGAAAATGCAGAGGTCGACAAGCTTAAAGGGGTATGTTATGAGTTGGACTTGGAAGAATGTTCCGCACTCCTGTTTAGGGGTTTTGCCATCAACTATTGAGACATTGCTGGTGCGTTGTTTTGGAAAGTATTTAGAGGTCTATTAATTTAACTGGATTACCCCATTAGGGACTCAGGTTAGGGATAGCTGCCTTGAGGCCATAGGTGCTACTGCTGCTACAATTGCAACCAAACTGGGAAATGAAATCAAGACACTAGTAAAATGTTTAGTGAATGTCTGCCTGTGGCTGATTCAATCTCACCATTATTTTTGTCTCTAAGGATTACTTTTGCTGTCTGTGGATACTAGCTTTGCTTGCCTACATTACTTAATATTTGGTGACCATACATATAGACTATACATGGCTTTATTTTTCTTAGAAAAACACAGCTGTACAATGACTTTGTAGCCCAGCTATAACTAAAGAAATTAAGAAACACTGGCATGCCAGTTAGGCACAAGACAGGAAATAGATTACATCTGTATATATATAAATATATAGGTAGGGTTAATACTGCTGCTGATATCAGTTCTTTCAATCTCTGGTATTCAGCCCCACAACATCATGAACGCTGTCAGCTCAGTCTTTGGGCAGACACAAATGCCATGCCAGCCTCAACATGTAGAGCCAAGGACTGAGGCTGTCAAAGAAAAGGAAAAAAAGAACTGCCCCACTCTTCAAAATAATTACATAAGGAGAGAGCACACTTGTCAAAACTTTGGTTAAAAGCCTTTTTTTGTTTAGCTGCAACTTCATCTATATTAGTTAAAATAGAAGAACAAAATGGAAACTTATGGGCATGCTTTCTTAGAAATTTTAATTTTTCACTAGGTTTGTGAGAATGTTGAGGATGAGGCTTTACATTGAGAATGGGGGCTGGGATGTTGTATCTATTGTGATAGTGGTAGAAGATGGAAACAAACATTTTATACCTCAAGATTAAGGTTAAAATGAAGGTTCATTTTAAAGGGCTACAGCTGGGGTCAGTGGTTAGGGAATTAATCTAGTTAATCTAGTCAAAGTATGGCAATAAAAAACCCCATCCAACGAAAATCTGTTGGTCTACATTTCTGTATTTGCAAAACAGCAGGTTGTTCTCTTTCAGCTCACAATGAAAAGGAGCCAGGGGGTTAAAACATACACTATCAGCCCCATCATTCCTTGCCAGTGTCTCCCTGCTTCTGCTACATGAAGTCAGCAAACTTTCAGCCCACTCTGTGCAGTGTTAACAGCCTTGGCATCAGAGATAGCCAGTGCTGCACACTACACTATTACTACCAGCCTGTGTCATTATGTTCAATCTTTTCATTAGATCCTGTCAATTTCCCCTCCGATACATTTTTTACAAGCTGGAATACATTAACACTGCATTACGAGTGCTTTTAAGCAGGCAGTAAATGGACTGCTCTACTCATGAACTCTGGAACTAGCACAAAAGCTGGGCTTGTTTTGGATGCAAACAGGTTGTTGATGGATTCATAAAGTGCCTGATGCAGGTTTACTGAAGGTTCACCATCTAAATTGTGTCCACCACAACCCACACTTGTAGCCCTCGACGCCAAGGAAAACTCCAAACCACAGCTTGTTACATCCTCATATCCTCTCACCCTCTCACAGTCATCACAGGAAGAGTTCAAGGTTTCCATAGCAGTGTATGCAATGTTACCAATTACACCCCAGTAGTGAGTTATTAAGAGGCATGCGCTGCTTCTATTTCCTTGGTCATGTCAAAAAAGGTAGAGAGCCATTTGGTGAAGTGGCCCCAGACAACTCATAACGATGTCTCCAATAGTGGCATTAAGAGCTCGTCTGCGGGGCCAAAGCAGCATGGGTCCACTTAGTGCCACGGATATGAACCCTGATTAACTGCAAATAAATCTTGACAGCTTTGCCTACCTCAGGGATCCAATTATGCAGTTTGTTTATGATTCTCTGTCGTTTATGTAACCTGCTGTTTCACAGCGCTAGCTCTATTAAACATCATAATACCCACCTTAGCTCATAAATCAACCAGAGGTATGCACATTGTGCGTGGGCCTCAAAATGCAAGCAGTGGAGCTTCCCATTAAGAGCATTGATTTCAGTTTTATGAATATCATGAGATGGTTCTACCTGCCTGCCCGCCTCCAGGGAGCGTAAAGCTGAAATAAACACTCAGAGGAAAAACTAACCAGTGATTTAAATATATCAACAGGAATAGATTAATTTGAGCACAGCGTACCGAGATGCTGATAAAAACTTAATTGCTTTGCCCAGCAACCTATGTCCCAGTTAAAGTTGAAAAATGTGGCTACAGCTAAGAATAGTTTGGCTGGTATGAGCTGAGTAAATTTCAACAGCTACACCTACAAAGACTTACCACATGCTGCCAGAGGAATCCCTTTCTCCAAAGGCACTGTAGGATCCACCCTGACGTTTGTAGGTCAGTTGTCTCTGGTAGCCTGAATAACAATAAGAATGGGAGAAGGCTTTAAGCAAGGGTAGTTCCTCAAAATTACAGACAATTTACCAAACCTGTTTACATATTCTTTCAGGCTACGCAGAGCCAATCAGCCATTCAACTCCAACTGAACAGTTTCTTTATCAATCACTGAAGATGCTTTGGAAAAAAAGGATCGTACTGCTAAGTATTTTATAGGATTCAATACCAGCCAACACCCTGCCTATCTTTAAAAAGGTTAAATAGCGGGTCTGCTTTCATCATGTCATCTTTGAAGTTCAGGCAGGAAATGGGAAGCAAAGAGGTACGGCTGAAGTCTGGGCTGTATTTTACAGGTGGTGCAAAGCACAACTTCAGCATTATCCTGACCTTGAAATGGTCTTTGACCATTCATTTGTTATTTTTATGCAGTGCCCAAAAAAATCCAACAACATTTGATTAATAAGTAAATTATAGTACGTTTGTTCTTATACAATCCAGCAGTTGAATTTAATGCAAAACACACAGATCCTAAGGCTCCTTAACAATTCCTCCAAGTCACAACTTGTCTACATCCATCTGCAGGATGGCCAGTCTCTGATATAGCATGCTAGAAAAGATCTAGAGAGCGTTACTAAAGGTGAGTGAGTCTTTGTGTGAAGAAAACAGAGGAGGTGGAGAAAAGATTGGTCCGGGTAACTCAACATCCAGCCTCATGTTCCGATCCATGATCCAAAGTATTTCAGTGCCAGCCAGGTCAGGGTTCTTCTGTCCAGAAAATCCACAGCTCCATAAACAACATCTATTATCCAAGGTAAATTTCGCTCCAATAGTTTCCAGAAAACCCAACAACAGTATTCAACTTTCCAACAATGGAATTGGAAAACATTCCTTCCGCTCAGCATTTGGTCACTTTGGACAAAATCGGGCCAGAAGGGATTTGACTTGTTGACATTCACGGCAAACTCTGAGAGCTTAAGTGACGCTTTTGTTTCCTCTGCTTAAACAGCTGCTAGCTATTGGAGGTAGGTCAGCAGGATTTGGGAATTGCAGCACTTCTTTGGGTACACATGTCAGTGGCCCAGAAAGGAGGATTATGTAGTACCAAAGACAATCCTTCATCTCAGACTAAATTTATACATGGCTGGCTATTTTCATAAATGGACATTTCAACCTCTCCATTTTGAAAAATAACATTGTGCACACCTGTCAGTTGTCAGAAAAGTGATTGTTTACACATTTACATATGCCGTGAACAGCATGCCAAACCTGTAGGTGGCAGTGTAACGAGAAGCTCAAGGCCACGTTAGCCAATCGGAATCCTGAAAATAGCCAAATTAAAATGTAAACATAGCTGGCACTTTTGGCGTAGGTGCAAGTTCTGGCGCAAACTGTGACGTTGGCTGCCTAAACCTCCGTTTGTCTCAGTTTATAAGCAAACATGCAACCGAAGTTTTCAAAAATCTCTACTCTGGCCGAAGTTTTTAGAAAAAAAACGTTTTCAGAGGCGAATTCTCCGTTTGCATGTAAACGAAGGGCAAAAACAAAGAGAAATATCAACGTTTTTCAAAATAACCATAAAACAGGTTATCAGTGTCAAAAATTGGATCACTGATTTAGGTTATTCAAAAGTAGTAGTACAAGATAACAAGTTTTTATGAAGTAAGAGCTCCTGGTATTCCGGAGACTCCGCATGTAATTCATATCTTTACATTTTAAACAGTTTGCTGGACATCTTGTCCAAACCAAATTACAGAGAGTATATGAGACAGATCAAAATGACAAGAAATCATTATTAAAGTGTACAAAACTAAAAATTTCCCTGACACAAACATGTAAAATGTCTTATGATAAGAGGTTAAGAGAGCAAAAGAGAGGTTTTTTTTAAGCTTAGCTAAAAGCTCATCTTTGAGCCTGGTCTAAGGGTAGCCTGGCTTTCACCAGACCAAGCCAAGCTCAATAGATTTGAGGTTGAGCTTTGGTCTTGGGAGTCTGCTCTGTATTTTCTCTGCACAAGAGGCATGACCAACAGGCATAGTTCAAATGACTCTGTACGCAATTGGATATTCCTTCAACCAATCAGACCAAAGTTTCGGGTAACATAGAAGCGACAGCGGCATCAACAAGTGACTGCACTTTGGTGGCGTTTGGTTGCCGCTATGTTGAATGTAAAGCTGCTTGGTCGCATCTCTATCGTCATGGTGTTATACCCACCAATAGCGCGCCAGGTAGATGAGTCAGTTGGTGATTGGTTCCCGCAAAATTGTGAACTGAAGCAGGAGAATTAAACGTGCAGGTTTCCAGACCGAGCTGCAGGGCGAAATCAAATCGCTGGCAGAGTGGGCGGGGTTTACCCAGTCTAGAGTAAGGGTGCAACATGTCATGAAAACCAGGATATGAATGGGTTGCAGTTTCTTTACCTTGCAACAGGTAGTCAGTTGCTTCCTTCTCAACCTCAGGGCTGAGCTGTCTGGTCTTCTGCAGATACTTGAGAACAAAGACGTTGGGGGCAAAGTGGATCATGTTCTGCTCCCCACATCCAAAGGGCAGCCGCAACAACTTGTCCAGGTTATTAAGAGTTGGCCCCATCACATCCCCTGATACAGGTACACACATATAACACGGGTAAGCTTTACGGGCCTAAGCTAAGGCTTTAAGGATGTAGCATAATGCAAGTAATACATAAGTAAATGTTTCTTAGACACAATATTATGTATATGCATGCACACATAAAAAAAAGTTTACCAATCATAAATGCCGTGGCCCTCTCAGATCCAGGTACCATGTTGTGAGGGACCCCCAGAGTGAAGGCCTCATTGTGGTTCTCATCAGAATCTTCCTTCCTCCAGATCTTAAACTCCCCAACTGAGCCCCAGCCTGTTGAGAAGCCTATGTGACGGACCTGGATGGACAAACAAAGGATTTTTTAAATGATCTGGAAAGATACATTTCTGCAACTCGTACATAAATGCCATGAAAGAGTCAAACCTGTCCAGGGAATTGGCCTGCCCACTGGAGGATCACTGATTCATTGGATGGATGTAAACCATGGCCCACCTGGAGAGAATAATGCAGACCGGCTGAAGGCAAACACTTTAAATAGAATAGTTCACAAATAGATAGTAAACAAGAAAACATGGAAAATTAGTGAATCTACTTCAAAAAGCAACTGGGGCTTTTTTGGACTCCCTCATACCGAGCACTAATAATGTCCTTCTGACAAGTGTTGCCAGTGTGATTCACTCACCTCCCACACACAAACATACAAACAGACCCATGTACAGCCCATTTCCTCCCTGGTACTAGAGTTTCATTGCATAATCACATTAAACTAAAGAGCATGCAAGACTGAGCCCCATAGCTTGTTCAACCCAAAACGCCCTTGTTCCCAAGACAACAAATTAAACCTATTGGGCTGTAATACGCAGGATGTTATCTGCTGCCATTGGTGAATGGTGCAACTGATGCTGGGACTGCGTAGCAGTGAGCCAGCTAGAGAATGCCATGCGAGTACCAATCCATGGATCACTGAGTGTCCTCAGTGACATCATCCCGTTAAGTGTGGTCTTATAGGAAGGGATGCCAGTAGAAGTGGCGCCAGTCCTCCTAACACACAAACCCCATGGCCTGCTGAGTCTTTTTCACTCTCTTCTCTTTGTGTCAGAGCATTGCTTTATATCTGAACACAAATCTATTACACTTTTTCTTAATGTACAGTTCCTTTACTCCTTACCTGTACCAAACCTCCCTTCCAGCTGATCCAGAAGCTGCGGAACTCCTCCCAAGAGAGAATGCTTGGCGTGGCGGCACTGATCAGGGGCTCGCCCATCTTGCCCAAGGAGATCCAAGATCGAGTGTTTTGCCTACCCCCAAGTACGATCTCTAGCATCTCTGCACTGTCATGGGGGCTGGCAGAGAGGGCAAAATGGGCATCGTTGTGGGTCTTAACTGCCACTTGGAACTGGTTCATCTTGGCTGGCTTTTTCACATACTGATACTCATACTTGTTGGGAGTGGAAATGTGGATTCTCTCTGAAAATGGAAATATTAAATACCCTTTATGTTAAGTAAAACTGACAGTAGTAACGCTAGTATTGACATTCTGCATATATCATTTCACGAAAAGGATTAAAAATGACTCAACATCAGGAAAATATATCCATACTGACCATTGGGACAGAAGAAGACACTGTAGGTGTATTCCCTGGGAAGGCCTTCTGGCTACAAGGAGAGTGAAGGGAAGAGAACGAAAAGGAAAAGTGGGATAAATCAAGAACATAAAAAAGGGTCTGACCAATCTCAACACAGTTCGAAAAAAATGCTGAATAAACCCAATATATAAAGCAACTGTTCTCCATCAGCTGACACTGATCAACATAATTTCTCTTACCTCCACATGGACAGTCCTGCGGACATAATCTAGCCCAATTGGGATTCTTCTATCATCCACGTCGTTGCTCGTTTTGCCTGTCTGGAATCCATCTGAACAGCAGCTTGGTTCACTGTAGGCAATAGCACGGGCTATTGCAGAAAACAGAGAGAATTTCGATTATGTCACAGCACAGCGTCACCCCATTGGTCTAGTATGTCTTTGGAGTGTTGCCCCAAGCCGGTCGCTAGGTCCCTAATAAAACATGCCAAGTTGGTATTGCTCTCCAGTGCCACAAGGACTTCAGCTTTTTACAGACACAGAGGAATTATTGTTAAGTTATTGTCCACGTGTATATGCAGTATGTTTTATAAAATAACAGTAGGGCTGGGAAAGCATAGGGCCCTTTAAATCGGCCTGCCTAGAGTTGCTTGGTAGTTATGCCACTTTAAATGTTTTAAATTTATTGTTACAAAGTACTTCTCAGAGTACTTGTGGCTATTGGGCAATATTGTTTTGACCTTTGTCAATCTAGACATTGCGGCTCATTATATATAAAGTAATTAATAGTCACTCTTTATGGGGGGATTTATATCAAAATAGATATCATAACAATGTTGGCAAATTGTTAAGGGATTGGGAAAACTTAAAAAAGTGTTTTTTAAGTCAAAAAGTTACTAACACCTGGATGTAGTCGTGTCTATTTGTGGACAACAACATATGTTACACAAGACAAACATGTCTGTAAGAGGACTTCCAGTTCTCTTGCTAGGGAGCACATTGGAAATGTGGGCCTGTGCCAGTGGCGTCTCTTTGTGTGTGTGTACTGAGAGGGAAACACAAGGGGCCAGGGGACTAGGAGTGGGGCCATGGGGGGCCCATTGACCGCCAGTGACCTGCAAACTCATCAACATGCCACTGAGTGTCACAGCTCAGCTCTGGTTGCTCCCCCACTGCTGGCCTGCTTTGTTCTCACATGCGTTCTGGAGGGGACTGTTTGTAACTGTGGGTGGGTGACCAGATCACACACAGCTCAGCCCCTTGGCCAGCGGAGCTCTCTTAAGTCAAAGGCTTGCCTTTTTGTCAGGCATCACACTGAGGGCACTGACGTCCTAGTGAAAGGCTGCTATTTTTCCAAGTGCTGCGCCACTTAAGAATTCAAGTAACGCTATTTCCATGATACAGCACAATCTAATCTGTATTGTTTGTATTAACATCAAGACTCAGAAGCAGACCTTCAAAACAAAGTCTGAGCCTGCCTCCTTTCTGAATCCCGTGACTGGGATTGTTGGATATAAGAATAGTTGATCCTAAATTGTTGCAATAACTTAACTCTACAAAATGTCTTTAAGTAAGTTAAAGTTGCTTTGTTCTTTAAAAGTAATAAAACTATACATTTTATCTTTTATACTGACAAACAGTGAAAATGCAGGCCTGGAGAAAATGTACATGGAACAAGTTTACGTTAAAAGCAAACCCTCCTGCCTATAAGTATTTAAAACTAGAAGGGCATCTGGAGAGCTCAGACCTTCGCCAAGGCCAAATACCCTCTCTCGCAATATTAACAACATTAAAAAATAATTTGTGTATTTGCCCCTGTGAATCAGATCCGGTCTGCTTCAATGGGTTCTTCTTTGGCCCATGCTACACCCCTCCACCAAGTTTCATGAATATCCGGCCAGTAGTCTTTGCCTAATTCTGCTGACAATAAAACAAACCGAAAACATAACCTCCTTGGCAGAGGTCATTATGGAATACAAAAGTTAATAGAGAAATCACAAATCCTCATTCATTTTCCATTAAGTTATTTTTATTAGTTTGATTTATTCTACGGTAACTGCTTTCTTCAATTTTTTTCTTATTAAAGGTTTTTTTGGGGGAAGATTTTTCCTCATCTGAATCGACGGTCAAAGGCCAGAGAGTATCATATGCTGTACAAATTGTAAAGATTGTGAAATATGCTATATAAATAAACTTGACTTGACTACCTGTGATGTTTGCCGACCCCAGTTCAGTAAAAGACAATACAATGGATGTAGGTGTAGCCTCCCCAGGAGCAACGCACTTCTTCCTTGTAAGGTGGTGCTTTCCAGGATGGCCAACAAACTTTATGCCTTTTGGAACAGAGACTTTAACATGAACCTGTGAGAGGAGAGCAGAGAGGAGAGGAAGAGACAAATCAGAGGAAATTGATCTTCTCTGACAGGCTACAATTACATCATTTCTGCCGGCACGCCCCTCCCTCACATAGCGTGTTCTCTGAAGCTCTGAAAGCGAGGGAGAATTTTTAAATCACATTGTGAATTTTCCATGCTGACTGACTCATGCTTCTCAAGCTCCCTGAGGGATTGAGTTCCACTCATCGTCCAATTTTCACACAGGGCTCAGTAATGCAGCGGTATCTTTTAACTGTTCTTTATCCACATGCCACGAGTCATAAATAACTGAGCAGGAAATATAGGAATCACATGTTGCTGGGTTGGACATCAAAGGAAGGGCTACTCTGGTTTGTATATTCACCTAACATGACATTAGGGCAGCACACGCACAGGCCATTTAACAGGCTCATCTGCAAACATCATGATGTCATCTGTGTGGAGCGCAGGATGGATCCATTTAAGGCCAAGACAGAACTTAGAGGGCTATTCAAAGCGAGCGCTGAACATACTGGACTAATCTCAAAATTTCACAGCACAACCTGTGCGTCCTTTGGCCACCATCTCCAGTCCCTCAGTACCCATGGGCCTACCTACAGTCATCCCATAACAAGCCTTGTTTCGTTCATCACATTCTGCTCAATGTATACATGAAAAAACTTTAGGGCCATCACAGTGGTTTGAATGTTTTAGCCCATCACCTATAAAGCACATCATTTGTTTTTAGGTTGGTTTCCAGCACCTGGAAGAGTCTGCTCAGTGAAAACTTCAAACACTTTTCCACTTTGTCTGAAACCGAGGATGAAGCATGTATATTTTTCAGATTGAAAACCCCTCAAAGGCAAGTTTGTCATATTGGGCTTTACAAAACAACTTTCCTACTTTGGAGACAGCCTCTGTTACCTACTCATGCCATTACACTGCAAAAATCAACTTGCTTAAGACATGTCTTTTTTGCTGTTATTTCTTTGTTTAGCAGTTTATCCCTTTTTCTGACAACTTTGTTTGGTCAATTTCCCCAAGCCCTTTCTTTGTTGATGCTATCTCCCACTTTCCTTCCAGGAAGGGTGTAGACTTTTAGTGTGTCTTCTCTAAAACATATGAAGTCGCTATCGACTTCTTTTCATTCGGCAGTAAAGAGCATGACGAGTAATGCACAAATAAAATCTTAATGCACAGGTTATCCGCACACGTAAGTTATATTTAAAACTTTTGAAGACCTTTTTTATACCACATAGAAGGCATTTTACTACCAGTTTTACCATCATCCAAGTATGATGGAATATTGCCTAGAATTATTTATTAGATTTTTTTTATATGTATTATATTTTAGAATTTTCCAGCTGTATATAACAATAATCCTAATGATATAATTAACCAAAGTAATGGGATCTGGACCCGAATAAGTGAAAGAAAATAGATGTTTGATGCACTGGGGTGCATTGAGGAAGGGGCAAGAGTGTTGGAAGATTTATCACATCGTTATTCATTTATTGTGCATTTTGAATGTTGTCAAAACCTTTAACAAATCAGTGACATTTATTTTAAGTATGTTTTGTGTATTTCCAAACATATCAACACAGAAACACAGCCCATATCACCAGGGTTGGGTGGCCTGCGGTGCCATGACAAAAGATTTCTTTGAAGGGGTAGCTTTTTTCCCTTTACAACACCTGCAGATACCCCAAAACCTTTATTTTCCAACCTGTTTTTTTCAGATGGCAAACCGTAATGTAACATGCACACCAAAACATGAGTAGGGTAATTTATCATCTTCAGAAATGGTTTAATATTAAGCGACTGCTGATGAGTCTTACATGCTGCACTGTGGAAACGTACGTTTCCTGTCCATTTGCCCTCTCATTCATCATCTTACCTCAGAGCAGCTTGGCAGGTAGTTGTAGACAGTGAGGGGAACTTTGGTCTGCTCCCCTCTGATTAAGCTGAAGGGCAACGTGAAGTCGACAAAGAAGGGCTTGAAAGTACGAAGCTCCACTCTCTTTGCTAAGCCCAGCCCCTTTTCCACTGACAGGCCAACAGCTTCTGTCACCCATGTGGTGATGGAATCCGGCACATTCAATTGCAGCTCTGCTTCCCCGGTTTCAGAGCTGTAAAAGTGACACATGTTGAGATGCAACTTGAGTGGCAAACTTAGTTGAAGAGTGACTTAAAAATTTCTTTCATGTTTTATAGAACACAAGTAATAAAAAGGCGCAGACTACAAGGACGGGCTTGATGAATCACTGTACATCACGTTCATGTTAACAACACCTGTGTCAACACCAACATCTGCACCAATGTAACTACAGCAAACACTCTACGATGGATAGGTGTGAGGGAGAGTCAGGTGTTGGCCCGATCTGTTTCTTTGGATGAAATGGACTGAGCTTATTATTGGCAACGCATATTTAATGTTGGTCTTGGCAAACTGTTGGAGGGCATAAAAAACTTGAAAAACTCCATGTACGCCCTTCCTTTTGATCAAAGTTGCCCAAAATCCACTTTAATAGACTTCTAAGGGGAAATCAGAGCATTAGACTTCACAGGATATTAGGCAGAGCTGAAGTCCCATCCAAAGGAATTAAGAATATGGAAATCTATGGGCAGTTTATTTATATTGGCTGAAAGTGAATGGAAGGAGCTGGTAAAAAAGTGACAGTCCGTTCCAAAATCAGCCAATTTAAATGAGGCACATTCACACCCAGAGGGGAGAAGTGATGGAACACCAGGCTAGACTCATACCTTTCCTCTCCTCTCTCATTCCTCTCTTCTCACCTCAATCTCACATCTTCCCAGCACCCCTTTCTTACCCCAACTTCACACCTTCTCTTCCACCTTTCCTTTCTTTTTCACCTTACCTATATTCAGTGCCTGAAATAGGCAGGTACTCCCCAGTAACGAGTACCCTAACTTTTAACTGTTATTAACAATATTATGCATAAGCTGATCTATATATAAAAATAGGCTATGCATTGTGGCATTATGGTGAAGAGCCAAGCAATTCTACTTAAAATCAGACATTCAGCACGTCCATATAGGCAAAATGAATTTTCCTTTGTTTCATAACCACATTTTCAGACGACAATAATCGGGGTCACCCCTACAAGATATACGTACTGTATGAATATAAATTTATCCAAGACACATGCAACAATCAGGCCAACTGCTGAATTAGGGTACTGGCACCTTTTTTGGTCCAATTCAGGCACTGACTATAGTCTTCTCTTCACACATTGGTGTTTTGTTCCTCTTCCTGTTCTACCCCACCCTCGTCTCCTCTTATAAATAATGAATGTTTCTTTTTGTCTCCTGTCTGTTTCATCCCTACAAGGTTTTTTATGTTTGCTATTCTCTTCTCTACCCCAATCCATTTCTCTGCTCTTCTAAATACTTTAGTGTGTGACTAAATCCCATATAAGTATAGACAATCGGATGCACCTGATATTTCTAGCCTAAGGCATGTAACTAACACACACAGACACACACACACACACACACACACACACACAGACACACACACACACAAGACACACACACACACACAAATATTTATACAAAGATTTAAATACCTGATGTTGAGGCAGTGCCACACCCAAGTCTCTGGGAAAAATGTACGCCTACGCTTCTCTGCTCTGCAACCAAAACACAAGCTAACATCAATAAAAAGTTTCAGCTGCTCACAATAAAACAACACCATAATTGCAAAAATGGTATTGTTCTGAATTCTACACTAACATCAGTCAAGTAACGTCATGTGTTTAATGTCCATCACTAGAAAGAGAAGTATTTGCGGCATTAAGGAATGCAGACTGTTATATGCACAAACCAACAAAACTCTTTTCTTTTGTCATGTTTTTCTCTTTCTGGTCTATAACTCGTTTTGGAGACCTTATTCAACCCAGGCATGACAAATACTGAAATGTTGAGTAATGATTACTAGAATATAATTCTAGGAAGCATTAAGTAATTATTGCTCTCATGGGTTTGCTTTCAAATTAATTGTTTTCAGAAAAATAAAAGCGTAAGACACTGTGTGTGGTCTAGTCAAAGATCTCAGTAGATTTTCATATATAACTTGTTTTCTACCCCCAAGGAGTGGAATAAGTAACTCACATGCAGGGACCTTTAATGGTTAGAAAGACCATCCTAACAGAGAAATCTGAGAAAGGATGTGTGTTTCATCTATTAAATAGTCATTATGTTTTTATATGAGTTAAGAAAACTTTTGAAATAGGACAACACAGAGGCCCAGAGATGGCCTCTGACCTCTGTATAGCTTGTCCTTTACCTGGTTGTGGGTCGAGAGTGCATGGCAGCCACTAAGGTGGAGGTGTGCGGCTGGAAGGCGGGAACGGCTTCGTCTGTGTACATGCTTCCACTCTGCCGGTGGTTTAAACTCACCATATCTGTCATCACAACCAGCCCTGTTTCCTGTGTTAAACACACAGAGAAATAAAAAAGCACACGCACAATGATTACTATTTCTCAAACCTGTACCATCACTGCAGGCTTTTTAAATAATGTGTGTGTATGTTCTCACTGAGAAAGCGAAGCGTGCGTCCTTTGTGATGTCCCAGTGCCATGGGAACACAGAGGAGCGCCTGCGTCTCTTTGATGACAGCCCAGGCCACCAGAAGTGTCCGTCATCTTTAAGAATGCCGAAGGCATCGGAAACATCAAAGTCTGCTAGCTCTCTGAACACCTGCCCAGAGGAAACACATTCATTTCCTTGTTTTAGGGAAAACAACAGTTAAGACTTAATAAAAGATGAATTCACATTTTAAGATGGACATTGTGATAGTGAAACACCACTAAACTTAGGACCGACCTTGTCTGGACTGAGCTGGAAGTCAGGTTTTAATAGATAAAGACTCTTATCCACAGTGGCCACACACACACAGGAGCCTTTTTCTCCCCGGACCTGCAGGGTCACGGGGTCCCCTGGCATGGACTCATTATTTGACAGAGAAATTGACACCTGCAAACCAACCGACACAAATCAACAGACAATTCCCTTAACCAGAACATTTCTATGGACCAGCATGTATTTATACAACAAGTCTGGACCACAATTTTGTGCATTCAACCTCAACCAATAGTTGTCAGTAGTGATGCTATTGATTAATCTGCTAACACATTTTTAGTTCTGTCGATTCATGAAGCATTGGGTTTAAAACAGTGAAAATTGGAATTTTTCAAAACAAAATCCCCACTTTTTTCTGATAAATGACATAAATGATGAATCAATTATTAAAGTTGTTGTTGATTCATTTTGTGTTGATCTTCTAATTAATTCATTGATAAATGTTTCCGCACCAGTTGGCAGTGTTGCATGATAGTTTTTCAGTAGCACTTTCTGTATCATATAGAGTAGACAAACATCAATCCTACACTGTTACATAATATGATGTGATAGGAAACATGAGGACAGAGAGTGGAAAACTGCAGTTTGAATGTTTCAAATGAATATGCTGTGTAACTCTTAAAGTATGGGGAACTTCTTCATTAATTTCTGCTTAGTAAGTCATATTTTATCCCTTTTTTCCAGGAGCCATACATGCACACACACATACATGCAGATTCCTTTAAATGTTAAGGAGAAGATTAAAAAAGAGAAACTGGATCTTTAAATTCTCACAGAATCACAATTGAATTCATAGCTTGCTACTCAGTCAGAATCTTATTATCCTGGAGTCCCAGTCTCTGTCACAATAATCATATATGTGATGTTTTAGGCCTATTGGCAGACATCCATTTAAAATGTAGGCAATGCCATATGAAGAGCTTTTTTAACATGTTCACTGAAGTTTCTCAGCATGCACTCTGGTAACATTTGT
Organism: Etheostoma spectabile; assembly: GCF_008692095.1. Taxonomy (NCBI): domain Eukaryota; kingdom Metazoa; phylum Chordata; class Actinopteri; order Perciformes; family Percidae; genus Etheostoma; species Etheostoma spectabile. The sequence goes on from NC_045741.1 coordinate 34,682,884, forward strand.
GTTGTCCAAGCAGCTTTGCATGAAAAATAGTTGTCATTTGCAAGACTATTTTTACATTTCTACTTTAAATCATTTCCAAGCCAGTTTTACTTTACTTTTACTTGTGTAAATAAGTTAAATCAGTACTAGTAGTATTTTTTAACACAAGTACCTTCTGTACTTCTACCTGAGTACGGAAAGTGAGTACTTTGCCGTCTCTGGATATAAATCGTGAATACTCGAATGCCCTCTGTGTGGAGTACCGATGGGCAGGAGAAAGCAGGGAATAAAGCATTTTTTCATGTACATTGAAGCCTTATGTTTCAATAATACAAACCTGGTTCTCAAAGATAGGCTGGATGGGGATTTGCAGACTGTCAGTGACGCCTTCGCCATTTTCCCTCACATAGTAAACTAGCAGACGGCTGAGTGGTGCCATGCTGTGGCTAACGGGGAAACGTAGATACGACACGCAGCATTCCATCTCGACCTGGGAGGAGGAGGAGTCTGCAACACCTGGCAAAGTGACCGCAAAAATGACACAGTTTTTATAAAGACTACCTGGTATTCTGACGTTAAAGACATTGGTGAGGAAGATGCTGTGACACTGTATCATACACAATCAAAAATTAAAGTGCTTGCCTGCTGACTGCTACTACAATACAACTACTAAAAATCCTCTTTAAGGTTAATAGTCAGATATTTTGACTTCCAGCAGACCTCCTAACGTGTAAATCTTAGTCAATTAAAATCCAAGGGATAAAAACATACTTACCAGAGGCGAAGGGAGGCAGCTGGGTGGTGTGAATGTTCTTTTCAAAGGTGACTGTCGCCCTTTTTCCTCGGTGCGAGGCAGTCAGGTTGGCTGGTTGTTGGCCTGATAGGATGATGTTTCCCCTGGATGCCACCTCGTAGTGTAGGGTGAAGTTACAGGGACAGGTGGATTTAAAAGCAACTTCTGCTTCTTGGCCGACCTATGTAGCAGTGTGATGGTAATGAGGTTTTTAACCCAAAGCAACAACAATCCATGTTCACAGAGGATTTAGACCAAAAGAAAATGGAAGCACAGACCTTGAGTGGGGTGCTGGGGCTCTGAATCTGGATGTGACACCTGCTGGGAGAGTACCAGCTACTGATAGACAGGTAGCTGGGCAGGTACTGGTCTCCAACTGTCTTGCCATCGATGGAAGTAACCTTGGTCTATAACAAATGACAAATAAAAGAAAGGTTTTGCATAGTTTATGTCTATCTTGGGTTTCCCCTTGTGTGTAATATTGTATGGCCAAGCATAGTATGTACAGTATGTCCCCTTTTGTCTCATTCAGTTAGGTCAGTTTGTTTAGTTCATATCTTGTTTCGTTGTTGCTATTTTTGAGAAAAGTTCTATTTTGTTGACCTCTTTTATAGGCCTAGATATTAAGTTCTTGGTTTACCGGTATATTGTTTTGTATTTTTGGGTGAATAAAAATCCCTCTTTTTCCACCAAAACTCCTTTTCTCCTCATTGCCTCACTGTTTGGTCCCTGACAGTTAGCTTCTCACCTCACCGTGTTCATATCACCTAACACTAGAAACTGCTGTTACTACAGCCACTGACCTCTAGCCAGACATACTGGGCAGCAGTAGGGATGGAGGGGATCTCAAAGCTGGCCTGGCCGTCTTTGGAGATCAGCTCGCTGGTGTAGACGTTGTCCTTGGGGGTCAGCTCGGCCTTGACACGGACCCTCACCCCATCAGCTGGGCTCCCATCAGGGTAGGTCACCTCAATCTACAGGGAGAGAGTTAAAGCGTAGGTGGGAAAATACTAAAAAGCAGACCACAGGACAGATATTAACCAATAATAGCCTAATGTGTCAGCTGTTAGAGCTGACAAACATTTTGCTGTCTCACCTTCCCTTTGTAAGGCAGACCAGGCTTGAACTGTTTGCGCGTGTCCTTGGAATACTTGATGTCGATGAGCTGTTTATGGACGGGTGTTGAATCGTCAAATGTGGTTTGCCTGCTCCCATCTATGCTTGTCACTGACGCCCAAATGCTCACAGTACCCCTGAAGTGGTCGGCTACATCCAAGGGCATCATTTCTTTCACACACAGGCTAAAGTTTGCAGAGCCTTTGATCTAAGAAAAACAGAAGAGGAGTGATCTGGTGTTTTGAATGTGTGGAACATAATTCTATGGGCTGGGTTTTGGATCACCCATAATAATAATAATTATGTTCAATGTATGATAATAATAGCATGAACAAAGTTCAGCCCCAAAAAACAACAGCCTTAATTTTGCTGTTAAATTCCTAAAAGGGAGCATTAACACACAGTATCAATGATACCTGACCAGGGAATAAAGAAACTGACCTCCATGGTTTTAATCACGGGATGACCCATCTCATGATGGTAGTAGCCCACGCCATTCACTGTCATGTTCACTGTCAACTTCCCTGTCACTGGTTTCCCAAACGTATACCTGTACAACATTGATATGTCAGAGACCTCTACATCTACAAGGCAGCCATGGTCAGTGAATCGAGAAACAATTAAAAAAGCATGATAAGAGTATTAAAACAGAGTTACTAGATGTACCAGCATTTTATGGATTATGAGCCAAACAAAAGTCCCTCTCACAAAAGAAAACGGCCATATTCTATGATGATGAATTTGAAGTGACTTACTTGGCCCTGACAGTAGCTTGCTCGCATGAGCTCAGATCACGGATGTAGGGCGGTGGATCAATCATCAGTTCAAACTTGGGCATCACTGTTAGGAAAGTGACAAGAGTATTACTTCAGTTACATATCCAATCGTTTGGTGTATTTTTCTCGTTGTATTATGTCTTGTGGCTTTCTGCATGAAAATATCGTAATTCTACAACAACACTAATTGCAGGAGTGACCTCTTGTCTCGAAAGATGTCTATCATTTCTGAAGCACTTAATTATTTAATTTAACGTTTAATTTGCTACACAAACAAACATACACTAAAACTGGAAGGTCAGTATATTACCACTAGAAATAGAAACACAAGAAAGAACTACTGGGGAATATACTCCACAAAGTACTCTTGATAAACAATGTGATGTGTTGTGCGCAACTCTCTTGCGCGTGCATGGTCTCACCATATTTCTGCACTTCAAACGACTTGTTATAGGTGTGGCCCTGCACCTCCACAAAGATAAACCACTCTCCAAGCACAGGCTGGTCAGACAGAGGGAAACTCATGTTTACAACGCCTGTAAGACAGAGAAATCTAGTTAACACCTTCAATGTTTGTATGCTCGATAGTGAGTAACCATGTACGTACCCCCACATACATACATCATGATACGAGTACATGTAAACATTAGTAGAAAATTCATCACTTCAGTAAAAATATGACCTAGAGAAACACTGCAATAAAAAATGTAATCTATCAGCTGCACAATGATGATGCAATACATTATAGAAGAGGTGGCTCACCACAGCAGACTGATTTTAGACTTTTCCACTGGACCATCCTGGATCCTCTTGGATCCTGAGAGATTAGACATTCAGAAATCAGGGTTAAGATGACTCCTTACACATATGTGTATGTTAGTAATTCATTTGCATATGGTCATTACACAGTGATAAATGTTGAGTCAGGTCTAACAGTCCTTGTACTGAACCTGACCCAGAGGCCTGGCTCCTGGCATACCACTGTCAAAGTACTTTAAGGTAAGGGGGTAGTGAAAGAAAACATCCTTGTTGCTAGCTAGAAGTCACACACGGGCTTCCCGAAGCTTCCTATGAAACAGGGGCTTGTTATTTTCCCTACAAACAACTCAAGACTTGGGAAGAGACAGAGACAATAAATGAACATGGGAAGTAAGGATGAGAGAGGGAGACACAGTGTGTGTGTGGAGTTGTGTAGGGGGGGGATTGATAAAGACAAAACCAAGAGCCAAGAAGGGAAGAGGTTTCTTTCATGCTGTTTATCCTTGTACTGTTCCAAAGAGCACCCTGTTATCTAGGTGAGCAGCCCTGACTTCTGCTCTGTAATCTTCGACCAGGCTGGGAATTAAAATTGCCACTGTCCCCTGGGTGGTCCTGCCAGCTTCCACTCACCAAAACATACGCCTCAATCTGCAAAATAAAATGAAAAAAGAGAAAGACAAGAGCAAAACATTATGAATTAGATACAACCTGTGAAGCCGAGAGAGGATCCTAAGCCTCTTCCCAACGCTTCTCCAACTCGTTCCTTATCCAACAATCATCAATCTGTGAGAGTGAGTATTGCGCTGTACCAGCAGCAATACTCACTTTATAGCTGCAAACATCAATAAACCTTCTGTCTGCACAGTTGCACAGTATATTTGGAGCCTTTGCTAACATTCCACGAGAGGAAGGACTCTAGCTTAGCTCCTGTAAATAGGTAACTGGACATTGCTCTGCATTCACGACAGACCAGGTTTCTCCTCTTTAATTCCAGCAATTAGAGATAGAAAAGTATGTTCATGCTAAATATTTTGTCATTCTATTGCCAAAGTCATATGGTAAAAATGGTAATGTGTGAATTTTATAACGTCAACACAGATTTGGAAACAAAATTACCTTGTCATTTACCGGCCTCAGGTCGGGGGTCACAGTGTAGACATTGATGAACACTAAAGGCAGAAAAAGAAAGAGTATTGTAAAATACAGCAGGTTTGTATCATTTTAAAATTAACACCTTCATGTGTAAAAACATTTACTAGTATTTCTGTATGGATCAATGAATGTGGCCCATCATGGACCAAATTTAAAAATCTTAATCTTAATCTTTAATCATCTTAATTTGTTTGATGGATTAAAATGCTATATTCCAATCGGAATACACCATAACACCTACCAGGATCACATAATCACAGCGCTTATTTTCATCTTTGAGCTTCAGTTTGAATCCATCATGACAGCCTCTTTTGGCTGATTTTCTTAAACCAAATTTGATTCTATGACAAAACTCTACAAAATATTAGCCTTGGTTATCTGCATTTCTGTGCAGTGATTAACTATTAGGTGCACTATGAGGGAACCTTTATGTTTGGGTTTGTAGACGGGCTTGTCAGTCTGGACGAAGACAGTTGTGCCCTTGCTCTCCACTGTGACGGTGGTGTAGTTGTGGAAGATGTAGCCTTCCTCTGTGAGGTGACGGTTCCCCCACACCTTCAGATGGGCCTGGCCTCTTAGCCCCGAGGGAACCTGGACACACACACAACACACACACACACACACACACACACACACACACACACACACACACACCACACACACACACACACAAACACAAGGGCTGGATTTAACTAAAAAAGTAAATTAGGTAAATTTGAAATGTTTACTCTAGGCTGCTGTACACAATTTACCTTGTTTTAACAAATCTTTATACAACTTTTATAGAAGTTAAGCTACAGCATAACAACAAAAAACTACATTTAAACACCAGAGGAAGATGCCAAGCTATAACACAGCACACTAAACATGACTGTATTTCACGAGAATGAGGGTGGAGGTTACAGGGAGGAGATAGAGAGCTAGAGCTAGAGCGAGAGAGAGAGAGAGAGCGAGAGAGCGAGAGAGCGAGAGAGCGAGAGAGCGAGAGAGAGAGAGAGAGACAGACAGACAGACAGACAGACAGACAGACAGACAGAATCGAGTTGTGTATACTAGATTGATCTATTCCAGCCTTCGGGGGCGGCGGATCATACGTGCACGTCAACAGCTGTTGCACATTATATTGAGGCTGTTACCTTATTCTCAATGAATGAGCAGAGACAGATGTTGCATTACAAATAATGTTAGTGTTGATTTGCATGTTGCCTGAGGAATGTGCACACAACGGACAAGGGGCTCTCACTACTGTGCAGCTGTCACTGCTAAACAGCGCCGTGCATTTTAGACATCTCTGGAAAGTAGCATGCATATTACTATAGACCACTGCTGAGGAAGACAAATGAGAACCAAGTTGAACAGACTCACCTTCAGTTTGATGGTGCCTTTGTCTAAAATGGAAACAACGAGATATTTTAATGTGGGATTTTCATATTCTTGTATTTCAGTTAATCTGTATATAATACCATTAACATGCAGTGGTTATGAGAGCTACTACACTGTGGTTGAGTTTGCCTGGAGGTGTTCACCCTGGGTTAGAAGGAAATCCAGCTGCAGCCTGTCTCTATGCCACTCTGAGATCGTGCAAGCACCATCTATTAATGGTGCTGTCAAACAAATCACACACTGTATACACTAAGTGGCTGGTGGGATGGGCTGAACTGATGCCCCCAATCGAAGATCATGTCTACGAACAGCATAGCTGGGCAGGAGCACACAGTGAGGGCAAAGGTCAATCGGGCTCACGTTGTGTGTGCTCTTCAGTATACGTCTATGTTTTTGCCAGCATGTCTGCTACATCCGTTAAATAAATAATAAATAAAGATAATAGGTGTCTCATAGCTCAATTTGTTGGTGCGAGTTTTCTCTCTAAAAGTGATGCATTGTGCCAGTGTAACCTTAGCGCTGTTCTCACCGAGCACTGAGCCGTGGCTGTGGGCGACCGTCTGTCCCTTCACTGTCAGCTGCACCTGGACGCGCGTTTCTGCTTTTGCATTAAAGATGGTTACGCTCACGCTCTCCTCTACGCCTGCTCGAAACACCGAGGGTGCAGCAACCAGATAACCCCTGTGAGAAGAGCAAGGCAAAGCAAGGGGAAGGAAAGATGGCAAGAGAGCAGAGGACATGAGAGTACACAGAGGAGGATAAAAAGTAGAAGGGGCAAAACAGAGAGAGAGGTGTGGGCAGGAGATGAAGTCGAGGTCAGAGAATAACGAGACATGAGGACAGAGCTAAATATATGCTGCATATGATGAAATATGAATTGCACCTCTTATGCTACCACTTACCACTTTAAGTGTATGTAATTATAGTGTTATCTTGCAAGAAGTCAAACATGTGAACTGAGCATAAATTCACATTTCTGTCTTGCTGTTTCTCGCTTCCTCCCTGACCCGCACACACACACATGCATAACAAAACACACAAACGATTACAAACAGGGACATTCCTCATGGATTTGTGCAGCAAGATCAGGTTTAATTGCAACGTTTACCAGGGACACAGTACCTGTTGGCCATTGAGCTTTCTGCTCTAGTGTTCTCTTTGGGTGGTCTGGCACATGTGACAGAACCTTGGCGTGTGTTTTGAAAAAACAATGATGGAGATTCCACACAGTCACTCTGACATTTAATTGATGCAAGAAGCCTTGTCACTGAGGCCACAGAGCAAAGGTCCTTCTTTGATGCTTATCAACAGTCTGAATGAAGAAAAAAATCCCAATTTAAGTTTTATTTGGATGAAAGAATATGCCATCTGGCGCTGAGGAACTATAGCTCTCCGGTAACACAGATATAATAATATGACCATTTATTTGTAAAGCACTTTCTAGACCCAAAGCTCCAGCTTTAGGTGGTCCCGATTAACTAAATTAGTAGTGTGGTCTGTTCAGGGTTATGTAAGGGCGTGTGGAGAAGTTGATAAAAGAATTCACCAAATGATGTGTTGAAGTTCAAAAAGTTACTTCATTTGAGAAAAGACCCAATCCCAAATGAATGATGCCACCCACATGTGGGAGCCTATGTAACAATATACACTGAATTAATCTGTTTGTTTCAGTCCTGACCATGTCACACAAACTCTAATTTTGGAAAGCAAATAGACCAATGCATCCCCAGAAAACTTAGCTGAAGATCACACAAATTAGGAGTGAGCAAAGCCTTGAGCCCAAACCCAATTGCACGCCTGAGAGAAAGATCAGGTGGTTGGCATTACAACACCACAACATTACAGCCGGAGGCAGCAGTTCCTGAGAGAGAGAGAGAGAGTCATGAGAAAATCCCCTGGAAAATAAGGCTTCTGGAGAAGGAAGATAATACGAGGAAATTGACTCTGGGCGTTTGATCTAAAGTGAGTTTAACCAGCTCTCGGATGAGCCCGGATCAGGTGGTGGAGGCCATGCTTATTTCAATCACATGGCTTGATGTACTCAGTTCTCATTCTTGAGCTGGTCAGGGCCTGAGAAGGATTTGTGCTAACTCTTGTGGGTGAAGTCTTTAAACAGCCAGTTCTTTTCAGTTCAGTCACATGGTTTTATGTTCTAAGCCTTTTTGCCCAAATGTCACCCTCAGCTGAGTTGTATAACATGAGAAAGATTTAAACTCTCTATTGTAAATCAAGCATGCATTGGTCAGTAAATTTGAATTCACTACATAAAGCTAAACTCAACCGCTCCCCCCTGGACTACCTTGGAAGAATTACTTACAACCCTGTACCATTAACACAACTCTCAAGGTCAGCATTGAGCTCCCAAGCAGCTACAACCGCATGACTGATGACACCAAAGGGACAAAAGTCTATTTGACCTGTTTTGCCTCATGGGTCTGGAGGGATAAAGTGAACAAACCAGGATACTGCTACTACTTGAATATTTGTCTTTATCTCAATAAGGATGAGAAACCCTCTCTGAAAGATGCATATTCCGGGCATCACAAAATAAAAACTAGCAGAGCAGACTACCTCTCAATATGACTGTGTGAATGCTCTCAGGTCCAATGACACAGCAGAGAATGAAAAACTGAAGAAAACAAGAATGGCAAGGTGTTGTGATGGATTGTATAAAGTCATAATCGTTAAAAACATGAAATCCTTACATATTTCCAAACACTAAGACAAGTTCGCAGATTACAACATATTTATTATGCAGTCAATATTACAAACAATGAAAATGATGTTCGCAGCATATATATGCTAAATGTTTCTGTGACCACTTTTTTTCTTCTGCATTTTATTTAAAACTTAAAAGTTTTGTAAATTACAATTCCCGATTGAGAGCATCGGAAGTGCTTGTAGTGAGTTTCAAGGAAAAGCACCACATTTAAAAGACAACACATGCAACTTACGGTCTTTCTTGTGCAGAACTTCTGCTCACGTTGCAGATGAACAAAGTCCATGAAAGACTCAAAGCTGTCAGAGACCACCGCAACATGTTGGCCTCAGTAACCCAGATTTGCTGGATATCAGCTCTCCCCTCTGAAGGAGTTTGGGGTCTTCCAACTCTAATGAGAAGTTAAATGAAAACCTAACAGTCTGCGTCTACTCTCTCGGTCTCTCTATCCATTGAGGTTGGTTGGCATGGTAGCTCTGTGCAATGCTTCGTCCGGAACCAAAGATCAACTTTTTGTAATCATCCCACTTCGCCAAATCCAGTTCCAAGCAACTTTTTTTTTTTTTTTTTTTTTCTTCCTCTTAGAGCCCCGAGTACACGCACAGTCCTCTCCCATGTGCCTTCACCCGCCCCGGTTCCGTTCTCTCATATTTCAGCATTACAAATTGTGAGCGTCCTCCCACTCCAGAGAGCACAAACGTCCCTGTAAATAAACGTTTGTAAAATCCGTGCCACTTTTGTTGCCCCGATCGTGCTTGGTGATCTCTTTTAAGTCGGTGGATGTTTTGTTTTTTTAATGGTTTCCGTGCTCCTACAGCAGAGAGCCAGGAGGCGGTCTGCGTCTGGCTGCACTTCATTCACTTCAATAGCTCCTCTCACTTCTGTGCTGCGAGAGCATGACTAACCCCAGTGTGCGCAGCGGCCCGGAGCCCGCCGCTGTTCAGAGCCATAAATTACCTGCACATTGCACATACTTCAGGTCCAGCTGACATCTCAGAAGATGAAGACCGGCTACAACTGGTTCCTTTTGCGTTGGAAAACATCACTAAAAAACAGTTTGGAGAAACAACACCACGTTTTAATCACTTCTTCTCATACTTGACTCTTTTTTTTCTCTCTCTCTCTCTGTGTCTGTTAACGGACCGACAGTCTTGTCTATTTCTGTTTGTTGTCTCATCTGAGACTGGTAAAATAAGTCTTTATCCAGCTCCTTTCCGATTATGTTTATGTAATGTAATCTAGCAAATCATTTATGGTTGGCTTATGAAATGCGTGTTTCCATTAAAATGTGGAGTGAGGTAGGTTGATGCCCTCTACAGATATCTGCTGCCCTCAAGTGGTTAAAGAGCTTAGATGCCATTAGGTCTCTCTGAGTTCAAAGAAGGACCAAGACATTTCTTTTAGGTAACAAAATATTTATTTAAATACATCTGAGGTACTGCATTATTAAGAATAAAATGAAACATTGTTGCACAGCAGATTTCATGAAATTTTGAAAAAAAATAAAACTATGATATTAAGATAACATTTAATCAGGAAAATGATTGGTAACAATATAAAAGAAATTCACATCTTAATGGAAATCAGGCACAGAGTGACCATGATCAGAATTTAAAAAAAGCACCTCCAGAACCAAGAGGGGACATTTCTCAGAGTTCAGCCTTTCTCAGGTGGAGCGTGGCACAGCATTCAATCCCTGACCCTTATGTTGAACATGTGTCCTAGAAAGACGCCCCAAGGCTCAAATCCAATAAGATAAAGAGCAGAAAGATGAAACCCCTGCAGAAGTGTTATTAAACTAGACTTTAGTGGCACTGATCTCCCTGTGGAGGAACAGGAGCACACCCTACGGGTACCAAGCATTGCTTGTATTACTCATTTACTCTTTTTATTTGTCAAATGCAACCGTGAATGATGTTCCCAATACTGAGTTCTCTCTGTTTCTCTGCTACTATGTTGTGATACATTTTACAATGCAGTTTCCCCTTCTCTGGCTCAGTGAAAGCAGCCTTGGAGAAAACCAACTGGTTGCCCTGATTAACCTCCATTCCGTACGTCTGACAGAGTCGCGCTGCGAGTGGCGTGTCTAAGGACAAGAGCTGAGCCAGTCCGTCAAGAGGAAAGCGACAGTTGCGGCTGCAGTATCCGTGGCTGTATATTAGCAGTAGATCTCTTCGACACGTCACCAGGTGACGGTGCAGAGCACAGCCCTGTATGAAGTTCAACCTCCGAGCCAATCGGAGCATACGCACGGGGTTTCGCTCCAGAAAAGCTCGGTTGATGGAAAGAGCGAGGGTTATGGCAGGAGATCTGCGGAGCCGTTCAGAGAGCTCCATAATGTGCTGAGTGGCACGCGTTGAACCTGGGGGAGACAGGGGAAAAAAAGAAAGCATGCAGAAGAAATTATCTTAATCATGTCGGAAGAACGCCTTTCAGGTGACCAGCTTTTAAAATATCTTTCAAAAATCATGAGTTTGGTATCTGCTGAGAACAGAAAGAGCTACAGATAATATGCAGGCTCTAGCATGCCTGCCGTTGAGTATAAGGTTTACAAAATCTCTTCTTCCTGTATGAAAACAACTGACTGGGGTTACACTATGTTGCCAATAGTAAATTATTCAAGGAAGGACTGCTTAAACCTTTTCATCAAACCTTTGCATCAATAGCCTGCTTATTTATATGATGTTCAAACAGGGATGTAAATACACCAAAGCAAAAAGTTGTACTAAACAATAAAAAAAAAAAAAAAACAGTGACCAACCCAAGTTGTACAGCAGACCAAGAGCTTGGAACTCTTCCTGGTTGGGATGTGGTCCTGTTTCAGTTGAGTAGCAATCCAACAGCCAGCTCAGACTCTCCTGTAGGTGTGTGTCGTTAATGCGCGGGTCGTAGAGCCGCACGGGCTCACCGCAAAGCCGATAAGAGGCATAGATAAGGAAACGCACTGTCCGCTCTAAAATAGCCACACAGTTCAACCCAGAAACCCTCTGGATGATCATGTCCTGCTTCACGCCACGCAGCCGATCAAAGACAAAGCTGTACACCTGGAAGATAAGTTGCATTTTGTTACCATACTATATGTTGTGAAGAGTTATTTTTCTGTATTCATTATTGCAACTACAATATTTAAGTGTTCTTACTGGGCTTGTAAAAAATTAGCCATATTACAATAAAATTTACCAGCCTAAATCCTTAAATTCTAATGCTTCATCTTGCAAAAGATATTAAAACGTAAATTCTATGGCCACTGGTTGCTGAATAATTTTTACATCATACAAGCTGTATGTAAATATGTCTACAAAGTTTCTAGATATCTTTACATACAGCTTGTGCGTTATACTGTGTGTCCAAAAGCCAAATATTTACTTATTGCCGGATAAGTGGATGACTATGGATGGATATTAGGGGTGGGAATCACCAGACGCCTCCCGATAAGATATGCAGTTTCATTTTAAACAATGTGGGGGGGGGGGGTGTCTCCCCCCCACACTCCTAAGGACTCCTTAACTGAAAGAGAGGCTCCGTCTTTCTTTCAGTTAAGAAGTCCTTGGCTTAAAAAAAGGTTGAAGACCCCTGCTCTAAAGAATAGGTTGCTGGACATGCATGTTGTTTTGAAGGATGGTTACATGAAGCTGTGCTGGCTAACTGTGTGTTACAGTAAAGTAAAACTTCATCAAGTGTGTGTATGATGCCAAAAGTTCCAATTATATGTTAATGTAAGAGTTTTCCAAGGTCTAACTGACAACAGTAAAATCAGAGACTGGGGAAATGCTACTTGCCTCAGTCCATTGGTGCAGGCGAGGGGACGCAGCAATGTCATCAATAAGGTAACACACAGTCTTCAGCAACACAGCAGGTGGACGGAGGTCAGTGGGGTTTGTTGAGTCTTTTCCAGCTGCAGGTCTGGAATACTCTTTGACAGCCCGCAAAGGGTCTCCCCTGGGCCGTCGATCTCTTTCTGTGCCTGCCAACATCTCAAAACGGTGAAGGCGGTTCTGCACCTCGCGGTCCTGCAGCTCACGAGCAGGGCACATGGTCTGGCAGGTCCCCATGGGCACGGCTTCTTTTCCATGCTGTTCACAACTCTCATCCTCCACCACCTCTCTCGCCTGTGCTTTGCCTTGGCCTCGCCACTGTTCTGCTTTCCTCTGTCTCCATTCTCCTCCTGCTGGTGCACCCCTCCTCTGAGAGAGAGAGCTGCTTGAGGGGAAACAGGTTGGCTGAAAATGTAGTCCACCAGATACAAAGACTGCTTCTCCCCTAGTTACACCAACAGCCTGTACCCACTGACACATCATTCTGCTCTGACTGGGTATGGCTACCCTTTTTCTGTAGTTTTATATTTCTTTGTGTAACACAAAACAGATTTAAACGTTACTTGTATCTTACAGTACTGGGAGTGCAGTATGCTAACTTGTTTTTTCTTACTCGCCTATTCTTTAGCTAACTTTATAGCGTTGTCATGAAACGGCACATCAACAGATGTTATTTTAAGTAAAGCTTATGCGTGTACCACTGCATTTCAATTGAGTTAGCTAGCGTTAAGTGAGCTGCATTTCGTTTTTCCAGTCGTAATGTCACGTTAGCGCTGTCTGACGTCTTTGTTCGTGTTCACTACTATGAGACAACAAAGGACACAACGGCAACGTTTTACCAATTAGTCGCTAAAACGTAGTGGTAGTGCCTACTGGTGACTAACGTTATACTACCAGTTAACACTAGTCTATTAGCTTCGACAGTTAGCTAGCCAACTTAGCTTCTACTGACAGATATCGTGCGAATGGCGTTCCCACTATCGAGCATTACGTAAGCTACAAGAAGCAACTGGTCAACATAATAGAAAACTTTGCTTTGGAATCAATTTTCAACGAAATGCTTCATATTTCAGTGAAATAAAACCCATGTACTCACATGCGACGAGGCGCACTCCGGCGGTTCATTGGTCCTTGAAGACTGGGCGTCACTATCCAGAATCAGCCAATAGAAATTGTGGCGTAGACGTAACGTCACATCCTCCGACGGCATGTTCAGCTTATATACAGTTGAAGGCAAAGTCTTTGAATTAAATTATACGTGCCTAAGTATTATTGTTTCATTATTTCAAAACGTGTAAAACAAGCCTCCGTTTGTGCCTCGTGTTAGATCCAATTGTAATAAATTGCCTAACTCGTATAACTCTGCTTACACATTTTTTTTTCCCTCCAGAAGCAAGACAATATTCAGGTTTAGATATTACATTTGCAACTGTATTTAAAACGACATAAAACTGGACTACCCATACCCATCATCTTTGTTAATTTATATCTTTATTGTGTAATAACACATTTTCAATCTATAAAAATTATTAGTCAACATTTACAAGATATAATACAGTTGCAAAGAAATCAGACAGTATACATACCATGCAAAACATGAATGATGCAAATATATGTAAACTGGGAAAACAGGGAGACTGCATATCCCATGCTGTGTGGTATTCTTCATTTTTTGGGGCAGTAGAGCTGGTGGATTCGTGCAGTGCCGAGCTGTTCTTCCTCCGTGGCCTGCTGTACATGGATTGTGTGGCGACAGGCCAACGATGACAGCTCCAGCAGCTCTGAGAATGTACTAGGAAAATGGAAAACACCCATGTTTGAATAAAAGTCAGCATGGTCAAAGTCAGGATGCATTTTTAGGGGATGCTGAATGTGTGCCAGGATTCAATTCTTTAAAAGTAACTAGGCTCGTTTGAGATGAACTGCGCCTCGTCTGTAAAGAGGACAAGAGCAGGCGGCAGCAGCATGGGGTGGTGACAAAAAGCTGCGGTAAAGTCGGATAGTTTCCAGAAGATTTCAGCAGCCTTCAAACTGAACAGGAAGTGACAAAAACACTGTGGTCCGATTCCAATTTAATAAAACATAATCAGACCCACATATCAGCTGGTACACAGTCTCTAGTTGTTTTAATTATGAAACAGAAGCTCTCAAAATGTTCTACATGCAATCTGTTGCTGATTTTAATTAACAACAGACTGTAGATGACCAGTGATCTGAACGGATTTGTCTCTCTGACTTCTAACGTCACTATCAGCCACACAACATGTGTTCTGTACAGAATAAGCCTTTAAAGCAGACAAATAGCAGTTATATTCTCTCTGATTCAAAAAAAGTAAAAATGTTATATAAAACGTCATCATGTTGAGTCGATTCTGAACCAATCAATGAGAGGCCGGCGTTTCCCAGCATGCTCTGGGTCTGCCTGGGTCTTGCAGTCGGTGAAAAGCAACTGCGCTGCCTGCGTCTTAGAACTGCGGCCGCCTTGCTCTCGTGAGATTATCTTTGCCTACGTGTGCACGATGTCAGAGCAAGTTGGGATCGAGTCGGACACAAATCTAACCGGCATGCAACGGGCGGCAATCGCCGGTGATCGATTCTGCGCACACCTGGCTCATCTCGAACGAGCCTACTATCTCAATGTCAAAATCCTCCAGGAAGGAATAAGAGGGAAACAAAATGTATTCAGTATCAGCACTTTCAAAAAGACAAGTTCTCTATTTATTGTATGTGCCTACCCTGACAGCTGCTGGCTGATGTTCTTTGATGTTGTTTTCATGTCCCGAAGGCACTCTAGACAAGTGCTGTTGTCCTTCTGATCTCCCTCTGTGCACTCCATTAGCAACTTCTCACTCTCCTTCAGGCAATTCCCAGCTTTATCTAAAATGGGCAGATACAGGTAGATCTCATTATAATAACAATTAAGTTCCTGCAAAATACATAAAAACCCATTTAATGTGACATTTACAGCAGTACACACAGCTAAGGTTACATATAATGATTAAAAGATACACAATTTAAAATAAATTCTAAGAATTAACTTCTTAATAAGACCAATAATGTTCTACAGAACACCAATATCTGGAAAAACCTCGAGTTGCCAGGGTCAAGATGATCAAAACATGTACACAAAGTCCTGATGAAACTGAATAGCTGAGTTTGGAGTGTTATTCAAGTTCATAACAAGGTAGTTTTTTTTATAACTTTTAAACATAATAACAACCTAGAAATTCCTTTCTGTCCCCGTCAATGTAGAAGTTCTTGACAGGCAGCTCATGTCGGGTGGTGTCAACAGCTGTGGCGAAAGACTTGTAGTCCTTTGTGAACTGCTTGGCAGTTTCTGCCAAGGGAGTCAGAGCCGCAATCTGACGGAAAATAATGTTATTAGTAGGATGAGAATCGTTTACTCAAGCCATCTTTCCCTCAATGCACACATTTTTTTATATTTAAAAATACAATTCTAAAAAACATGTTAAGCAGCTATTCACCAGCTGTTTTGATTGTACCTTAATATGAATCAGCACAGAGGTGACCCAACAAGCCTCAACGGAGCACGAGTATGCAAGAGTAGCAAAGAGTCTCCAGTGATGAATGCCATGCAAGCAATATCACGTAAGAAACATTTTGGAGCTATACGTTTGATGCTGCTTGACAAGGAGTTAAAATGTAGGTCTACAATCGTGAGCAATGACACTGGAAAAAAGAGGCATGTACTTTCACTTGGCTATTTCAACATGCAATAAATATTTTTTTTATGACAGATTACATATCAAAAAAGGTAATAACAAAAGGAGGTGATTTCCTGACCTGTAAGTCCAGCAGCTCGTTCACTAGGCTGTCCTTCTCCATGAGGAGGTACTGACGTTTCTTCTCCTGGACCTCATTATGCAACGCCTCTTCTTCCTGCATCTCCTGCATGATCCTTGCCTCTGCCTCAGCCTTGAGCTTCGCAGTATTGCTCTCCATCTTAAGTCAAACAACAAAGAGATGAAACCAGATCAGTCAAGGTATGGCATGGCATGGGACTCGGACAAGATGTCTATTCCATACAGATCACAGTGGACAATAGAGCCCAACCAATATATCGGCCGATATTAGGCATTTACCAAATAATGTGTATCGGCATTTATAATGGCCGATCCAGTCAACCATGTTATGAGCGTTGGCGTTGTATAGTTTGTCCACCAGAGGGCGCTCTACAACGTCCCTGTTGGCAACACTGATTATTTTTTTGTTACTGTGTTTTTGTTCAAAGGACTTTAAGTTTTATATCTTAAGTTTGTATTTTTATCCATTTTATTTATCAGAACTTTAATATATTTTGATGTTACTCTGTCTTGTTGTGACAATAAAACAAATTCTTATTATATTCTTTTAGTGATAACTCATAAATAACTGCAAATAACTAATGTTAGGGAAATCTGTTTAAGTTTTATTACTCGTTTTTTTTTTTAAATATATATCGGCTAACATATCGGAATTTCGATTTTTTTTAATAACCAAATATTTGTATCGTATCAGCCTTAAAAATCCTTTAATCGGTCAAGCTCTAGTAGACAAGTCCCAAAAAACTACTAAAGATGATAGTGTTTTATTATTTTAAATGTCTTTGTAAACAAAGCCGATGCATTGGAAGCCCCTTTCAGCATTTCAGATACACTTATAGGTTTAGACTTACTCACCTTAGCTGTGAGGTAGGCCAGTAGGAATGTTTGCATCTCAATGTCCCTCTTCTCAATCTCTGGATTTCTTTCGGGCTCTACTGCATTTTCAATCATTGTTTTTTCTTGGAGAGACAGATGAAAAAATTGTTAAGGAAACACTCATTTGTAAATAACTTTCAGCATTTTAAAAGTTTAAATCAGTTTACCTTTAATTACTGAAATATCAAAACTTGGTCGAAAGAATGGTCCGTCTGAGAAAGTGGACTGTAGAATACTTTTACCAAGCAGTGAAGGGGCCGTTTCATTTGACATCATTGCTGTAGGGAAGATAACATGGATAGACATATGCAAAAGTTACATTTAGTCCTCATTTAGACTCATAGATCAGATGGGGTGGTGATGGCGCAGTGGATATGACACGTGCTTTTGGTGTGGGAGATCTGGGTTTGATTCCCACTGCGATTTTTTAACCAATGTGTCCCTGAGCAAGACACTTAACCCCTAGTTGCTACAGAGGCGTTCAATCTCTGATATATAAGAATTGTATGTCGCCTTGGATAAAAGCGTCAGCTAAATGACATGTAAAAGTAATGTAACAATGTTTTGTTACAGACTCAATCTCAACTCAGAGGGAATTAATTAAAAAAGGTATTTGCACAGCCAGGTTTTACCACAAGTTTTTGATTTAATTTCACATTAACATGACAAATGTAGTTATCTATCACGAACAACTGTGCAAATAAGAAGTACCATAATAAGTACTTACATGTTGTTAGAGCCTGTGGGGCCAGCGAGCGTCTGGGTGGAGTGTCCACTCTCGGTTTGACACCACTGGGTTTAGGTGAGGAAGGCCTCAGTGGCACAGCAATAGACTCATTTGTCAGTGAGTTACTCTGTAAATGGTTATAGGGGTGCAATGAGATACAAATGGTTAACATCAAAAATGTGACGACAGACAACTGAACTGCATAGAGACAAGGGGGACAGAATTTGACTAATCATTTAAAAATGTTACAGGACATTGGCAGTTTAGGTCCATCTCCTAAGTAAAAATACCTAACAGTTGGATTACCATGTTTGAAACGTTACACAAAAACTGAAATAGAAAAGTTGTTAAAAAAAAGAAAGAAAATTACACTACCTTCGAAAGAGATGACTTCTCAGCAGACTGCATGTAGCGAGACTTGACAATTGTCCCACTTGCTAAAGATTGATGAAAAGACATTAACAATGACAAATTTATACATTGATTAAGCTTAGTAAACTCAGTTAAGCAATTTTGGAACATATTTATATGGTGGACAGAATAGCATTGATAGAGAAATGGTTAAAAAGTTTATATGTTCTCTGCTGTGACTTCTCATCAATGGGATGCTATATTCGAGATAATTTGAGCAGCTTTTAGGTTGGCGTGTCTGTGTAAATCTTGTAGAGGAACTTTTGAAGATACTTTAGACTTCATGGGAATTGTTGACATAAGAATAACTAAGCTATATTGTTCATGCCTGATGAGTGACAGCACTACTCGTTACTCAAATCAACGAACGTTTGTTTGAACGTTAAATAACTTACGTGAACATATGCGAATACTTACGTTTAACACTTTTCTTCCCAGTTCCGCTGACGCTCGCTTTATTAGCATTGCCCCCATTCTTCGAGCTAAAAACAAAGTAGCAGTTTTAGCAGCAAATTTAATAACGCGAAGACAAAAGGAGAGCACAAACTACAAAATAAAAGTTGACTTAATTTAGAAAGCGAGCAAAACCAGCTAAGCTAACGTATAGTGTTAGCTAGCTTACAGTAGCTATGCCACTTTATTGTTACAATTCACAAGAACATAAAGGCTTGTACTTGTATTAGCTTACGGCCTAGCTACGTATTAGCCATATGCCTGATCCAACGGTGTGAAAAGGTGAAGTTTGGTTTCTGGTAAATAAAAAAAATATAAAACTTAAAACTATAGGGTGTTAGCGTTAACTAAATGTTGTCTAGCTACATTAAATTCTCTGAAAATGTTACTTGCCACACATGTGCGAATGACGTGACACCCGCTCAGAAGAAAGGAAACAATACGACGAGAATTACCTTTTAGCCTCGGTGGAGGCTTTTTTAAAACTGCTTGGCACTGTTGATGTTCTTTTCGACGCCATTGTCACAATATTTTGAGTAAACCGCCTGTGCACCAGTTTTGGTAACCGGCAGAAACAAGCAGACTTACGTTTGTTCCGCTTGTCATCTTCCCTTGATTGATGGAGGATTGCAAACAAGTTGTAGGTGCATACCGCCACCTACTGTTCAGGAGTTCCAACCCTGTAGCTTTGCCTTTCTTGTAATCCTTATCCGTTCTCTGTCATCGCTCTGGTTCCAGTTTCGTTTTTCCGCTCTTCTTCCTCTTTTTTGTACATTTGTGGCGGATTGCAAAGCAAGCATAGGTTGACATATTGGCCATGTTTGCGCAGACAAACAAGGAATTGGACTCCTGCTAATCTTTGCTTTCAGGTTACAACACCAACCAATAAAGAATACAACACAAAAATGACAAAAATATGTATTTAAAAAATTGTTATGAAAAACACTCTTAAGTATACGGTATTAACACTGCACTGGAATTTACAAAAAATATATAGGCTAGTATGCTAGCATTTGAAGAGAGGGAAGGAATGGTGCAAATATAGTCTGAGATATAAGATTTAAGTATAAATATAGTGCAGGGAAGTTCGGTGCAGTGGTCATGTATTATTTAACATTAATGTAATTGTAAGATTGAAACATACATGAGGTAGAGGAGCAGAACAGTATTTATTGACTTTGTTCAGTGTAAGGGTGGGGGCTATTTCTGAGTGTATATCTGAGTGTTCAACAGAGTGACTGCTTGACTGCTTTGTGTCGGCTGGTTTTGGCAAACAGTGCCCTGTATCGCATACCAGAGGGAAGGAGGTTGAACAGTTTGTGACCAGGCTGTGAAAAGGCCTGCAGAGACGTTTTCTGCCCTTTTTCTGACCCTGGACCGGTACAAGTCCTGGATAGAGGGAAGGTCAGCTCCAATGATACTCTCTGAAGCCCTAATTGTCCATTGCAGCCTGACCCTGTCCAGTTTGGTGGCTGTCCCAAACCAGACAGTGATGGAGGTGCATATGACTGACTGGATGATGGCTAAGTAGAAAGTGATCAGCAGCTCCTTAGGCAGATAAAACTTCCTTCGCTGTCACAAGAAGTATAACCTCTACTGGGCATTTTTCTAGACAGAGTCAATGTAGGGAGACCCTTTTAGGTCCTGTGAGATGGTTGATCCCAGGAACCTAAAGGAATCCACAGTGGACACTGTGTCGTTCTGGATAGTGAGGTGGATAGTGGGGGGACTTCTCCTAAAGTCCACTGTCATCTCCACAGTTGTCTTTGGGTTTAACTCCAGGTGGTTTGGACTGCATCACTGGACCAGCTGTTCTACCTCCCGTCTGTAAGCAGACTCATCACCATCCTGGGTCAAACCAATGACAGTAGTGTTATCTGCAAACTTCAGGAGTTTTACAGACAAGTTTGTTGAGGTGCAGTCGTTGGTGTAGAGGGAGAAGAGCAGCGAGGAGAGGACACACCCCTGTGGTGCACCAGTGCTGATGGACTGGGTTTTGGATAAGATGCTCCCAAGTCTGACATGCTTCTGCCTGTCAATCAGGATACTGACGATTCACTGACAGGTGGTGGCAGGCCCTGAAAACTGGCTGAGCTTCCGATGTGGGACTTCAGGGATGATTGTGTAAAACGCTGAGCTGAAGTCCGCCAACAGGATCCTGGCACATGTCCCTGGGGGGTTGAGGTGGTGCAGGGTATGTTGCAGTCCCATGTTGATAGCATCATCCGCAGACCGGTTTGCCCTGTAGACAAACTGAAGGGAGTCCTGTAAGGTTTATTATTACATAAATAAACACTAATATTGTCTCTAAAAGGATACTTTATAATTCTTCATTTCTTCCCTGTTTTGTTCTAGTCCATAATGGATCTGGCCGTTAACCTGCTTCCTTCAACAAAACAACTCTGGTGTTTCATTCACCCCATACTATGTTACTAAATAACTTATAATTATTTTTATTTTGTTTTTTAAATATCTTCGTTAATATTTCTCTCATTGAGGTAAACGAGGGACATAAAGATTTTATTAGAAATCCTGTCCTTTTTCTGAGACTCCAACAGAGAAGGGCTGATTGATGTATAATGGATTATTGCATTCATTTGTACAGGTGTTCATATTATTGTGTACAGAGTCTTTAGGGGCACAAATCAAAATCCTCTGCAGGAGAAAGAATGCAGCATCTGCACTGACATTGATGGCAGGGGACACCAAAAATTACAGTTGTTTTAGTAACCACTAGATGGGTGTAAGGGTCTGCAATCGCTGTCAGTGTAAACACACATTCAGTGACAATCCTTTCAAGTTAAATATACTTTCAGTCTGTACAGATTACAAAGATTATGTCTCCCTTTTGTGCAATGACTGAAAATCAATATATATTAATGTATCTATTTATATAGTTCACCATTTAGTCCCTTGTCCATGTCATGAGGTGGGTGCAGCCAATCCCAGCCAACACTGCATGGCTGGACGGCTGTGTAAACATTGAACATGTAACTAGACCATCACAGGGATAACAGAAATGCATCTAGTTCACCTAAATTGCATTATCTGTGAAACACATTACACCGGAGCACCCAGACGTAATCCACATAGTCACACAAGAGAACACGCAAACTTAAATGTTTGTTTATTTGTTGTTGCTATTTTGCTGATTTGCCGTGCATCTGCTTGCATGTGTGCTTCTTCATCCCGTATGTGTGGTGTGTGTGTGTGTGTGTGTGTGTGGTGTGTGTGTGTGTGTGTATATCTGCTTAGCAAGTTATCTTACTTGCAGTTTAATGGTTGTTTTGTGTGCACAAGTCTTAGAGAACATAATGGGTGTTGATCCCACCTGTCTTGAGCTGGTCTTGGACAACAGGAAGGACAATGTGAGGAGAGTAGGTGTGGGACTGGGCGGTAAACACTGGCCAGCAACTTCTGTACTAATTCACATCCACATACATGGGTGGATAAACCACCAGGGGTAGAGACAGAGACACTGTTGGCTTGTAGGAGGTCATCCAAAACCTTTAGCAGTGAGTTAAATATTGGCTTTATGGGAATTTCACTCTGTATTGTACAGTAGTATCACATAATAGTATTGAGATATTAATTAGATATAATTTTTTAAACCGTAATTGAATTAGATTTGTGTAAAGTGTGCGTTCTGGATCACATCCAGTTATTTAAATTAGTTTTATTCTGACCTTTCTGCTTTAATTAATTTTAACAATAAAGGTTGAACATTTAGGCTTGGCACTAAAACAAATATCTCAAAAATAGATGGCTGTATTTGTGTGTGTGTGTGTGTGTGTGTGTGTGTGTGTGCGTGCGTGCGTC
This sequence comes from Etheostoma spectabile, assembly GCF_008692095.1. NCBI lineage: Eukaryota > Metazoa > Chordata > Actinopteri > Perciformes > Percidae > Etheostoma > Etheostoma spectabile. The sequence goes on from NC_045741.1 coordinate 34,705,486, forward strand.
CGTGCGTGCGTGCGTGTGTGCGTCCTACTCTTTCAGTCTGTGTAAAGGCCGGGTCTTATCATTGCTTGCTCGCTCTCTCTCTCTCTCTCTCTCTCTCTCTTTCTCTCTCTCTCTCTTAGTGTAATAAAAACCTTGAGGCTGTGTGTCTGCATGCTGGCTGTCCATCTATCACCACCAAGCAATGCCAGGACCAATAGCTGCTTCTGAGGTGGAAAACAATACTTATGGTGATAGGTGCAGTATATATGGACTCTTTTGGATTCAATCAGTAAAACTTGTGATTAAATAATATAAAAGTTGTATTGGTAAAGTGTGTTTTCTGTTACTTTTCTCCTGAGTGAAGGACAAGATCCATTCCAAAGCTGAGGAGCTAAAAGAGTGAGAAGTGCACGTTGAAAGACAGCACCATGAGGACACATGGAGTCGCTGAATGAAAGTCCTTGTCTCTTTTCTAAGCCCACCTCTTTTGCCGTTCTCTCTGATTCGAAACTCTGACGTCTAATGAAGGGTTTATGTGTGTCACTGTGACCTCACTGATACTCTGCTTTGCTATTTGAAGACATTTTTAGGGCGATACAAATTCAAGATGAAACAACTTAATTCATTTTCTGAATGAAGTGAAAGGAAAGTTGTTGTCAGCTCTCCTAACACATGTATACACACATGATTACACACACAGAGACAACCTACCCATGCAGCCCACACACCAGCCCGTCTCCCCTTTGCAGTAAGCTGTTACTCATCACTGCTCAGTCTGCCAGTCTGGTCCACATAGGCTTCCAGGAATGCCTCAAATACACAGTGCCTCATACAGTAAAACCAATTTCGCCAAAGTCTGTATTTGCAACATTCAGTTAAACATCTGAAGTCACACGCTGCTAACACACTAAATCAGACTATAGTGCTTTTGCTTGTGGGGTACAAGGTACGTATTGATTTGGTCAGCATTCAAGAATTGAATTTAAGAACCTTAGTATTGGCTACCCCAGCTCTCCTGAGCAGACGGGTGTATGATTTCCACTGTTTGCTCTTGCCTTGGTCGCCCTTGTAGAAAGAAGCTAAGGAAGGACCCGACCAGTCAGCCAGGGATTCCAAGTATTAAGTAGTTAAGCTTCTCTCTGTTGGCTAACTATGGTAAGCAGTGGAGCATTAGGATAGTGTTTACTTCTTACCTTCACACTATCTGGGCGGCTCTGCTGGTCATTTTGTCCCTTTTAAAATCTACAAATTAAACACTTTGGGTGTACCACGTTGTAAATGTCTTAATGATAGCTACCGAAACTTGACATGAATGCACAAATAACTATTCTCACTAAAAATCAACACTCATAAGTGCTGTTAAGTTAGTGTGTAATGTTGTGGTTACACCGGCCGCGTAAATTTGTGTCACATATACCGCTGTGAGTTTGATGAAGCGTTATGGGCAAGGAGACAGTTAACTTGTCAAAGCATAAGGATTGGAAAAAAGGGGAAATCATCTAAAACTGCAGGAAACACTGACCAATCAGAGCAGGCTGGGGGTTCTTTCGAGAGGGTTTCTTAAATAAACAGATGCTAAAACGTTTTAGGAGGACAAATACAGGTTTATTCTGACAGAAAGTTTGGGAAAATATTGTATGTGTTTTTTGCATTAAAGGTGCAATATGTAATACTGACAGCTAGTGTTTAAAATAGTTACTGCAGTACAAATTCAAAATACTGGAGAAAGTTGTCGCCCCCGCCCCCTCCTCCCCAGACTTGAAGTTCATGTTGTTTGCCAGTCTGAGACCGCAGAATCCTCAACAATGTTGCTAGATGCTAGTCTCAAATAGCTAGACGTTACTTTACAGCACGGCAGAGTTGCTAACGTTAGATGTTGGCTATGTTGACGGTCATAAAAGCCCGTGCTCAAGCGGAGCTCTGTACGTTACCCAACTGACAGACAAACCTTTTCGCCTAAGAATTACTAAAGGAACCGCTAAAAACACAACAACCTCACCGTCCTCTCCATCCAACGGACAGACACACCTCCTCAGCTTAGATTTATGGTGGGCCGCTAAAAATAACACTAATTTTAGCTACCTTGCCGTCCTCGCCACCCGACTGAACACACTTTATTGGCTTAGAATTACGGCAACAATCGCTTAACACAATGGAAACTCACGGTCCTCTCTTCCCAATTTACAACCTCCCTTTTTTGGCTTAAAATAACTCACCGTTGTCGGCTATGGCTGCTGAACAGGCTACATATTGCAAACAGCTGTGGCCCGCTTACCTGGTGCTCTAATAATGTTAGCAGTTAACAAGGTTAGCATGGCGGCGTTAGCCAGGACCAGTCAGGATCACTTCACAATTGTTTTTGAGAGTAACCAACTCAGCTCTACTCTAGCTATATAGTTCAATGTGACTATACAAATGTTGAATTGCCCATTCCTAGTAGCCGTGATAAATTAGCCTCAAGCTAATGCTTACCTGTTCAGGAGGAAATTAGCCAACTCTGCGTCTTTGGGCTCGAAGTGTCTCCATCTTTTAAATACATCTTCAATATTTACCCGGGGTTTGTTACTTCTCTGGTCACGCAATTGAAACATGCCGGTTTTTTTAAAGTTTGGTAGTCTATCTCCATTGATCCCAATTGTTTGTTTGCTGCTTCCATGGCTGAACTGACAATACAGCTGTAGCTTGCTGGGTTTACGTTTTCACAGGCATATCCGGCAACCTGGACTGGCTGTAAAACTGTACAGTTAATTCCAACACACAGGCCAAAACACAAACAGACATTCCTCCACGGAACGGAAATTTCAAAAGGAGAAAATACTGGCTCAGCATATTTCCTTAATATCTGATGACGCATTGGAGTCAGTTTTTGATTTATTACAGTTAATATATTACATATTGGATCTTTAAAGCGTGTAAACATGTTATAGTTTACAAAATACAAGTATAAACCTGACAATGCGCATTGCATGTGGGACCTTTAAATAAGTGGGATTTAGAGGTGCTAGTAGGTGAATTTTATTTTTAAAGCGCCCATATTATGATCATTTTTAGGTTCATAATTGTAGTTTGAGGTTGTACCAAAATAGGTTTACATGGTTTCATTTTCAAATAACACCATATTTTTGTTGTACTGCAAATTGCTGCAGATCCTGTTTTCACCCTGTGTTTAGGTCTCTGTTTTAACTACAGATAGTGAGACATCTCACTTCTTTTGTTGGGATTCGCACATGCGCAGTAGCCAGGTAATGATAACATCAGCTAGCTACTGTTTTTCCAACTTTGGTCAGTACAAGGCAGGATTAGCTGGGAGACTTCTTCTAAATGAGGGCACACTCGTGGAATACCTGCAGAACAGGGACATGGAAGTAGTTCTTTTCTTATTTTATTAGGTTATGGTGAAATACTGTGTGTTGTAGCAGTGTTTTGCCATTGAGAACAAGCTAGCACGCTACGGTTAGCCACCTCGTCTTGGCTAGTTACGTAGACACAAATTAACACCTCAAACTGCCTGTCCCTTTGGACCAAGCCAGGCTAGCAGTTTCCCTCTGCTCTTTGTCTAAATTAACAGTCTCTTGTCTGTATCTTTGAACTTAACTGACAAATGATTTTACCAAAATCTAATCTGCAGTTTTGTAATGATGAAAAGCATGCTCTTAAAGCAACACGCAGACTCCATCAAATGACAAAGCCTTGTTTTCCACCCTAATCCAGGTGTCGCTCACTTCCTAATTGTTTAATTGAAGTGCTTATCTTCACAGAATTTGACCTCAGCTTTGTGTTTACTCTTGTGGATAAACCTTGTAGCATCCCTGAGCTGCAGTGCTGGAGGGTGGCGGATTTACTACATGTGTCTTGGGGGCAATGGGGTGTTAATTCAGGCAGAAATGTGAAGATAATGCAGTGTATCTTCAATCACATCATGACAGGTCAAAGGTGCATCCTCCCCAATAAATGTGCAATTACAGGAGAAATTGTATTTTGTGGAGCCTGTTCCTCTAAAAGTAAAATACAGCCGTGTTGATCTCAGGCAAAGACACACACTTTTAACACAAACAATGAAATTAGAGATACTATATGCGTTTGATATATAACTTCATAACTTTCATGCATGTTAAGCATCTATGTGAATTCTTGCAAATGACAGATGAGCACCACAGAGCAAGTAAGACTGGTTGTGTGTGTATGTGTGTGTGTGTGTGTGTGTGTGTGTGTGTGTGTGTGGTGTGTGTGTATGTGTGTGTGAACCATTTGCAGTGCTTTAGCTGGGCATTGTAGCGTGCAGTGCAGGAGTGAGCAGATGCGGCCCAGGCCAGTACAGCCCCAGTACCCTGGTAATCCCTGCATTTTCAGGAGCCCTGGCCCGTACTTGATGAGCTTGAGCAAGAAAAGGTTGCACTCTCTCATCTGTTTCTCTCTCTCTCTCTCTTTCTGTCTCTCTCTTTTTGCCTCTCACTCTTTTATTCCCCTCTTTTTCTCATGCCCTCCCTCCTCCCCGTCCCATGAAGCCACTTTGCGAATGAATGGATACCAAGTGTTTACTCAGCAACTCTGCCTGTGACCTGTCCCTCCATATTTCTCTGGATTTCATCAAAAAGAGGAGAAACCTCCAGCCCAACTACCATCCTGGACCACCAGTGACTTTAGGTGTACAGCTGACTGGAAATTGGGGGCCGCTCATCCCTACAATTGTGACTTCAAATGCACCTGTATTTAACTCATTCTGTATTCATGGAAACACACAGATTCTATGATTAGCCTCTGTCACAAACACAACAGGTTTTTTTTTTGCAATGCTTTCATGGACATTTTGACACAATACACATTTACAGCACTGCAGTAATGGGTTTAAATCTCTCATAGAAGTGAAAATGAAATGTTTATTTCGAAGTGAAGGAGGAGGAAAACCTGCCTTGGCTTCACAAAACACAGTTCTAACTTACTAATAACTTAGAATTACTATAAGTTTGTTGTTTGGGTTACCAATTTCTAGACATATTTTTTAAACGACTGGTGAGGCAGCAAGCCTGAGCTAATTGCTAAGTTGAAATATGTGTAGAGATAAAATGTACCTTTTTGTTTTTTAAGATTAACAATTTTTATTTTTATAAACAAAACATACAATTTGCCACTTGAACATATCCCCCCCACCCTTTTTCATTACCACACACCCTGACAAACCCCAAGAAAAGAGGACACAGTAACCACAACTATACAACAAAATAACAAAATAGACAATGAGCCATAAGCAAAATAAAAATATGTATAAATGACAACACCATGAGCCCATCATACATGTCTCTCCCCAGCACGAAGCTTCTTAGGAGTTCAAATACTTTCCTCATTTTCTAATGCAGACATCCAATCTGGCAAACCGTTTGTGTGACATCTTTTCAAACGCCGCCACCCTAGCCATCTTACAGGCACCCTTTTATTCATCTATCCTCTTAAAGTTCTCATATTATGCTTTTTTGGATAACACACGTTATAATGCTCGCCTAGATGCTAGCCTGGCACGCCCTCATAATCTGCTTCTGACTGGCTAGTAGTCCTTACCTAGCTACTGCACATGTGCATCTCCCAACAAAGATGGAATAGAAGTGAGATGCCTCACTCGGTAGCTTGAACAGAGAGCTCAACACACAGGGTGAAAAGACGAGCTGCAGCAATGTAAAATGCAACAAAAATATGGTGTTTTTAGAAAATACAATTATGAACCTGAAAATGTGCATAATATGAGCACATTAAAATAATCTGTCGGGCTATCATTAAACTAGTATAGACCCAGCTTCTCATGTGCCTGTCTATTCCGTTGGGGGTGGCAATAGCTCAGTCCGTAGAGATTTGGGAACCGGAGGGACGCAGATTCAAGTCCACATACCGACTAACGTATGGTGGTGGATTGGTAGCTGGAGAGGTGCCAGTTCACCTCCTGGGTACTGCCAAGGAGCTCTTGAGCAAGGCACCAAACCCAATGCTCGGGGTACCTTTCCATGGGCAGACCCCTCACTCTGACATCTCTTCATTTAGTGCATGTACAGGTACTGAGTATGTGTGTGTAATTCAGGACTGTGTGTAATGTGTGTAGTAACAACAGATTGTAAATTGTAATTTCCCCTTGTGGGACTAATACTTTATTATTAAGATTGATACATCTCCTAGAACAAATAATCTTGGGCTGAATGGAACCTGGCTTATCGTGTATCCAAGTCCAAAATTCCTGGACCTTATCACAGGACCATAGGACATGAAGTAACTGACCATCATCTGTCATACATTTCCAACAATTTGCTGTGTCTTTCAAACCAAGTCTAAAAAATCTGGAGGAAGTCCAATAGAAGCGATGCATAATATTAAACTGGATGAGACGCACTCTCATATCGCGTGATTTAGTTCAAATATTCCTACAGATTCTGTCCCACTCCTCATCCCCCAGTGTAATAGTCCGATCCCTTTCCCATGTTTTTTTTAGGGCTGACCAGGCTTCATCACCCAGGTTCTGCATAAGCATTGAACAATACCCTGAAGCTTTAGGATCTTTTCCATAATTCAACAACACCTTATCTAAACATTCTGATGCATTCAGGCTGAAAAACTGGATCCAAAAATCCCCACCAACAGATGGCGAAGTTGCAAATATCTTAAAAAATTGAGACCTTGGGATTCCAAATTGCTGTATCACATCCTCAAGGCATTTCAATATGCCACTGAGATGCAGATCCCCCAGTGTGACAATTCCCTTTCCCAACCAATCCTTCTAAAAAAGGGGAGATCTACCAATACATAACACTTTGATTTCACTCAATCCTTGATCAGGTATTTAAATATGGATTTAGTTCAAACAGCCAGGCCACTTTGGTCCCAACGACATTTAAGTGCGAGATTATCCCCCTCAGTCCATGGCTGACAGAACGAGGACTATAACTTGTAAATGTCAATTTCTTTCTCCAAAATACAAATCAAGGTATCAGCGGGATTTCTGAGAATGTATCTTTATAAACAGTACATATTTGTGTTTGGGTGTATAGAGCAAAAATGAGGATGAGAGGATAGCCAACCAGGCCCAGCAGTGAAATAGCAGAAATATGGCATTTTTAATCCTCTTTCATTTTAATGTATAGGTCTTGCTAATGTGGCAGGTCAGCAGCATCTGCATGGTCAATGATGATGTCAATATCAGCCATTTTGAAATCATTGTAATACAGGGTGGAGCTGAAGCAAGGTGTTACCTGTATATAAAAAAACCTATTGGTAAATGGATGTACAGTCTCTGTGACAAGTGTACAGGGAGCGCAGAGGTGCAGAGATGTATACAGAGGCTCTGGTGGGGTGGTGGAGTGGGTTTAGGAGGAGAGGGGATTAGCAAGAGGCCGCAGGCCCCGAGGCAGAGGGCCCGTTTCCTGGCCTGAGCCCCTGTTTGTCCTGCCTGACCTGGCAGCTCTGGGGGCAGATCCTGCTTGGATACAGCCCCGCTCCCACGCCTGTCTGAAGCTGTTAGCCACTGGCTGTGAGTAGCTAGCTGGGCTTAGTGTTGTCTGAGCTGCGGCTGGGTCGGGAGGGGTCCTATCATCTGTGGTGGGGGGACGGTTTGCCAGCTACTTTGTGTTGGTGGGTCTAGGGTGACAAAGAAACAGGCATCCAGTAATGAAGTGGTGATTATGATTAATGACTTTGGTGGGATTATTGCCACCACCACATTTATTCATTTATTTATATCAGGCATTTTAGACGGACAATTAGCCATGTTGTCCTGTATTGTAAAGGGTATCAGTACAAGTGGGTTACAAGTTAAAGGAAAAACCATCATAAAGTTGTTTGACTAATATTATAGCCATTCTTCCAAAAGACATTCAGTGTTTTGTTGATGGTGGAAGAAGCATTGTCGAACTACCTGTTCCAAACTCTCCCAAAAAGTCTTTAATTAAGTTGAGATATGGCGATTGTGAAGGGCATTGTTAGATAATTCACATAATTTTTATACTTATCAACCAATTCAGTGACCCCGTAATGCCACTCAGGTGTACCTTTAATTTTTTTCCCATCTGTACACCCCCCACCCAGTTTATTAAACGTGCATTTAGGATGATGACATGATCTGTCTGCCTTGCTGGGCTCATTCCAGACATCGTATCATTCACAACAGTTTGCAGCACCTCTCCCCATGCTGTTAAAAGTGATGGCAGCAGGTCACCTCCCTGTGTATCTTCCCTTTTGTAATTAACTTCAACACTCTATTTGCCTAAATAATCAATTAGAAGCACCATTACATGCTTGTGTTTAAAGGGTGTTGTGTGCATGAACTGTGTTTTTACTTAAAGATCCATAAGATAACACTTCTACTCTCCGGCCAGGGGACTGTTTGATTATCACTTTCCAAAAATGAAAATGAAATAAGGGGATATTTACTTTTCTTCCCCAAAAGCTTTGATAGCTCAATTGCTTGTTTTCAGTGGCTTGTTATTATTTTTCAATTGGTGGATTGGCTGTTGGGTTTGGAGTAGCACAGAGCAGCTCTGTGAGTGTTGTTTCTGCCCTGGATATACACAGAGCTGTCAGTGAAAGCAGCTAGAGAGCAGTGGACACAGAGAGATAGAAGGGGTCATCAGTAAATCTCGGTTAGTGCCTCAAAGACTAATAATGTGGTGTTTGACAAATCACCAAGTTTTTTGTGATCAATTTATATATATATATAATATATATATATATATATATATATATATATAGCCTATATACATATACAGACTATATTCAGAAAACATAATATAGTAAACACAATATTCACGAACCGTTACAAACATCACACTTGGACATAGGAACGCATCTCAGGGCCACAAAATCACAGAGAGGAAAAAAGGGAGGGAGACTAAACAACACATGCAGAAACAGACACACACAGACAGACACAAGACAAGGGACCAATCACACACACAAACAAAAGAAAAGGCTACAGCATTGACCGTAAGGACTCAGCCATGCTGTGCCAAGTCTCCAAAGTCTTCCCCGGGGCTCCACCCACACGAGCCAGTAGAGAGTTCCATGTCTGTGACATCCAAAAAAGAAAGGATCCATGTACGGACAGATAAGTCACGAGGTGGCTTCCAACGGGTTACAATCATTCTCCTAGCAGCTGTAAGTCCAGCAAACACAGCACGGTTTCTGAGCTTTAGAAAGCTGGAAGGCTAACAGGTCATTCAGAATCAAAACACTGACAGTAACAGGCACAGTAACATTAATCAAGGTGGACATTTTTGATGCAATATTGTTCCAGAAGTGACCAACAGGAGAGCACTCCCAGAACATATGCAGAAATGTACCTTGAGCTTTAATTGGGCAGAACATGCATAAAGGGCTGTTAATTATTTCCATGTGGTGCATTTTCACAGGGGTGAGATATGTTCTATGTATGAAATTGTATTGAATCTGCTGATGATCTGGATTGTGTGATACATCTGGAATGTTAGACCATACATCATGCCAGGCAAGATCGACACTCGTCTGGGGCAAGACATATCACTAAGTTGCAGGCCTATGTTCTAGGCTACCTAACTGGGCCATATCTTACCATGGATATTGAGCTGGCTAAAGGCCTTTTCAAAATAAAGTATTTTTTAGTAGCTTAACTAAATCCTAAAATTCTTTTTTGAAAACTTCCATTTAGAACACACATTATCCTAACAGTGTAACATGAAAACATACCTCAAACTCCATAACTGTGAGATCTTACATCAGAGTGAGAGGAATATTTAACGGTTATTTTGGGGTTTGTCCTCGTGCCTCCAACAGTGACGTCATTCCTGCCTCGCTTTATAAAACTGTCAACGCCTTCCTCTCACCTGGACTGACACACACCACCCCAAACACCACGGCGGGACAGGGGCTATTTCTGGCCAGAGCAGGAGATCAGTAGGCTAAACTACGCACACAACTTCTTTCACGGGCATTTTCCCCAGCTGCTCATTTCAACAAAAAAGAAGACCATCACCTGTTTTTTTTATGAATCTGGCAAATTATTCTTACTTCTCTGGCATGTGCAACATGACCGCTGAGACGCAGCACTCGCCTGCCGAGGCAAGTCCTATACAAGTCCTGTCTCCGAACGTGAGCCTGGACTCGCCGCTGGCTCCGCCGCCTCTGATGCTGCAGGCCCGGTCAAAGGACAATGTTTTGATCAAGTCTGAGCCCCGGGGAACCAGTCCAAACACGGAGGATGGAGCCGCTCTGGGGCAGACTGAGGAGCACCTGCCCACCGGGAGCCGCCGGAGGAAGAGGCCCGTCCAGAGGGGGAAACCTCCCTACAGCTACATCGCTCTCATCGCCATGGCCATTGCCAACTCTCCCGAGAGAAAGCTCACCCTGGGGGGCATTTATAAGTTCATCATGGAGCGTTTTCCTTTCTACAGGGAGAACTCGAAGAAGTGGCAAAACTCCATCCGCCACAACCTCACCCTCAACGACTGCTTTGTCAAGATCCCCCGGGAGCCCGGCAGACCGGGTAAAGGCAACTACTGGACTTTAGACCCCGCCGCTGAGGACATGTTTGACAACGGGAGCTTTCTGAGGAGGAGGAAAAGATTCAAGCGCACAGATGTGAGCACCTACCCCGGCTACATGCAAAGCTCCAGCGCGTTCACCCCAACCCCAATGGGCAGACCCTCGTACCCGAACACCCTGTACGCTGGGATAGGCTCCGGGTATGGCTCCCAGCTGACAGCCACATCCCCGCATCCGGCCATGCTGCATCACTACCAGACCTCCGCCGGGGCCGGCCAAGGACAGCCGCGCATGTTCAGCATCGACAACATCATCAACCAGCAGACAGTGCAGAGCGGCCAGGGGGGAGACCTCAACTCCCAGGCGCTGGGTTTGGGGCTGGGCCTGGGTGGAGGTGACCTGGGCTCCATGACCTCCAGCTGCTCGGTCACCGGCACCGACCCGTCTGCGTGCTTCCAGACCCAGACTGGCAACCCCTCGGCGAACATGCTGAGCAGAAACAGCGGGAACCTCTCATCCAACCTGGCCGCCGGATACCCGTACTCCTCCTCCTCGGCCTCTCCTCCGAACCTGCCCGCCATGACCCAGTCCGGTTTCTCTCCGGGGAACTCTCAAGTGTACTGCTCCGGCAACCGGCTGTCCCTGCCGGCCATGCGCCCGGGCTCGTGCGCCGAGCACACGGAGCAGCTGCTGGGCCTCTCCAGTCCAATGAACTCCTACAACAACACTTACATGAGACAGGCCAACTTTGCGTCAGGATTAGAGCGGTATATGTAAGGAATCATTTGCAACAAAAAAATCCTAATTAATTATAGGCCACCAAATAGTCCCATATTAGAGGATTATGCCCTCAATGAGTCCATAAGAGGTCAATAGTGTATGTCTGGTATAATAACATTAAATACTATTATTGGGATATTAGAACCTAATATAAGGCCTCTATTTCAAAATGTCGTAAGCGGCGTAATTGTGTCACTTATTAAAATAAGTTCCTGTAAGGATTTTGGTGATTTATATTAGCCAGGATCAGACAAAGATGAGCCATGCAGTCTCGTGATAAAACATTCCTATTTTAAAAGCCATTTAGATCCGTTTGACACATTCCATGACTGTTTATTGTATTTTATTGTGCCACATTTCATTCATATTTCCTGTGTTTTAGATTTTACATGTGTTTGTTAGAATATTTGAATCCGAGTCTGCCTTTTTTTATGTAAATAGTTTGTTGATGTGTAAAAACTTTATTAAAAGAGTGTTATCATTGCTGACGAGAGGTCGCCTGAAATAAATTCATTTTTACAGTAAAAATAAATGTGGTCTTTATTCTCGATAATTCTCTTTGTCAGTGAAAAACATTGTATTTTATCTTATATGGCTTTAGTGTTGCTGCAGGTTACATGTAAGATATCTATCAATCAGTGAAAATGTTGTATGTAATACAGTCAAAAAGATAACATGAGTGTCTTCATTAACAAAAATATTGTATCACATATTATGTTAGGCTATTGTTTTCATATTCAAGACAAAACCAGCTAAAAATGCTTCAAAAAGTAAGACTTGAGCCACGTTTAAATTACCTTTTTTTTTAAACACAGAGGCAGATGTTCTTCATCTTCCACCAAGTAAACATATAATTTGCAACATTGATTTGATTTAATTTAAAAGCCTAAATGATTAAAACAATAAGAACAAATGTAGTAGGCTACACATTAGACACAATGATAAACAATAAGAGTAAAAAGAAACAGATTAGTCCTCATCTTCACATAATGAATGAAGTTGTTTAAAAAAATAAATGAAGATCTCAAGAAAGCATGCTAAGGAATAATTAAACACATATATTGACTGAACTAGTCATAACCACTCAAAGTGTGCTAGTAAAGCACATTTCTTTTTTATTCAGCGACATGCACACAGGCTTAGTAAAAACAGAAGTGAAAACACTTTTACAGTTTGGTGTAGAGTCTCTGCATCTTCAACAACTCTAGAGAAATAGTCATCACAATTTCACCTGCAGGCTGTTTTTTTCTCATAATGAAGTCCTTTACCTTTAATTCCATGTGATCAATTTAATGCAAATGCTTTATTGTTAGATGCGAGATGTTTATCTGTCAGTTTTTTTGTTACAAACTATATCTTTTGATTTAAGGGTGTGGATGCACATGTAAGATATACCCTTTTTATTCCTTTTTCAGTGTTTGAAAAATAACAAATCCACTCATTGTTCACACATCATCAACAATATCAACAACTAGTTGTTTTTCTGATTTTAATTAGCATTCTAATTTGTTTTCTTTGTTGAAAAATGTAACCAATTTATCAGAATTTGAAAAAAAGTGCTTCCCAAGTCATCTAAGGTCACATAGAAATGTAGAAGTAGAGTGGAATAGTTGGTGTTGGCGATATAAAAAGTTGTTTGTGGTCAAGTGAGACAATTTTCAGAATGGATAGATAGATAGATAGATAGATAGATAGATAGATAGATAGATAGATAGATAGATAGATAGATAGATAGATAGGTAAAACAATGTATATTTATTCAATCTATACTACAAAAACAGCTCTGAGTTTGTTTTTGCTTAGGGTATGGATGCTGAAAGCTATTAATTATGGCTATATTCATTTGTCTGTGTGTTGCTTCCTGTTCCGATACACTGCATCTAAACTGCACTCAGACGTTTGATGTATTACATCAAATTAGTAGTACAATTAGTACCAATATTAGGATTGTAATGTGTTCAACCTCCTATAGTCTGCTATACTGTTCCTCCTGTTGCAGTAAACCCAGCACATAGTTGTTCTGAGGGCCACCTGGTGGGTCAGTCTGACCATACACATGGTCAGACATGTGTAATGAAGCAGGGAGAACTTGTAAGTGCAAACTACACTGGTTGTTTGGTTTGATGAATGGGACGGCATCTTATCTTACCATCGCCTTAATAATCTATGTCCACATATAGCACAGGCCCTGGGAGCATGACTGATATTTCAAGACAGTTTGTCAGCATAGTCAAATTCAAAGAGCAGGTCTGCCCATAACCTCATTACTTGTGTGTTACACAACAACTGTTTGTTCAGTCTGAATGAACAAACAGAACGGGAGGAATCGGGTTCAGAGTTTGCACCACTAGGTGGAAGCAAAAGCCAGATGTTCAGCATGTGGAATCGTTTTCCCTCTTCATCAAGGATTTCTTTGTGTTTGTTGTGATTATGATTTATCTGCTCATCAGTCAACAATGAAACGACTGCTAAAGTAAGCAGATAATTATCCCCTGTTTTCCAAATGCTGATAAAAGTGTTTCGGACTATTTAACATTGATACAAAGAGGCAGTTTGCACAGTATTTGAGATATCATTAAGAAGCTGATGAAAGTTTAGTCCTACATCAGCTTTTTTTTTCTCATGCAGAATTTATTTTTTGTATTTTAATGACAATCTAGTCACCAAGAATTATGAGGGGCCGGCTTCATAACTGGACATTATTATTTACATTTTACTTACTGTTGGAAATATCTCTCTGTGATGTCATATCTGAAAGACAAGCATGCATTCAGCACTTTTAAAAAGTAAGTTTTCTCCCTGCAACTCAAGACATCCAGCTGCTCCTGTGTAGATTGTATTTCCATTCTTGGCTTCACATATGTCAGGAGTTTTTATAGATTGTGCTCCAGTCTTCACTTGTTGCCTTTCAGATTTCAGTTTCAGATGATGTTATTTACTGTAGTAAATGAGTCGCCAAATCTGAAATGGGACACTGTTTTAATTCCATACGCAGGTCAGTTAGCACCCTTCGGTGGTGGAATGTAACTGACATACTCAGGCAGTCCAAATTTGAGGTACCCTGGTACTTGAGTCTTTTTTTTTTTTTTAATGCCACTTTCTACTTCTACTCCATTACATATTCCCCAGAGAAATATTGTACTTTATGTTCTTCAACAATATTTGCCAAACAATTTTGCACAAAGTATTGCACAAAAAACACACAATGAGTTCATGAAATAGGATGTTTTGCTTTGGAAGTAAACTATCCAACAGTTTATACAAGTACAGCTGAAACAGTCAATTAGTTGATTGACAGAAAACAAAACATTTTAATGTATCTATTTTGATAATTGTTGCTTTGCAACAATGTGAGGACTTGCTGCGTTTCCTTTAAATAATTTAATATACTTTTGTTAAACCATTACAAGCAATCAATCGATTAATGGAGAAAATAATCAGCCGATGAATTGCTAATAAAAATAATCATTAGCTGCAGTACGATGCAAAATAGTTCAAATGAGCTCCACCAAACAGTGAACTCCTGCTTTTACATTAATGCATGGGTATCAATGTTCTGATGATATAATATATCTGATATGGGGAAATGTGTCCGTGTTGAGGATACTTTTACTTTTAATACAATAGGACATTTTCCTGATTATATTCTTATTTTTACTCAAGCAACATTGTGAAGGCTTTTACTTGTGTCAGAGTATTTGTGCAGTGTGGTATTAGTACTTTTACTTAAGTAAAGGATCTGAGTACTCCTCAACCACTTGAAGTCAAGTAGACCCTTATTGGACAGTTTGTTTCATTAAACCTCATCCTGTTGTAATGATGCTGAACTCACAATCTGTCTGACAGCCAAATGCAAATATCCTCGAGCGGTGTAATGTAGGCTACATGAATACACACAATTAATCCTACTTTGTACTCTGTTTTTTAATTAAGACACTATTTCCATTTCACATGGGGCTACTGCATGCATTAACAAATAACTGCTAGTTGACTTCGCACCTCTCTCAAAATAGGCTCAGATCTCAGCAGCCTTCAGTTGGTCACTGGCGTGCACTGTCCTCTCGACAGCCATTCCTGTTAGAATGAGACTGTTATGACTTTTAGCAACAGCAGGGGGCGCTTCGACCCCACAAACCGTAATGATGAGAACCCTCTCCTCTTGGACCATTAGAACCGCTAACCCACTGAACCTGACTAATTCGATAAAAATCGATCAAATAATGCATTTTCGGCCAAATGTCTTAACAAAATTAATGATGTGCAGGTACCCTATGGAAGCCATGCAAAAGGAGCTGTAGATGAAAGGAGGCCTGTACTTGTACACATTCTTACACAAAACGTGTTGACATATTTTTTGTAATCTGTCATTTATTGATATTAGATCTTTCCAAAACAGTAGGCTATAAACAACCCGTCTATAGACGGAAACATAGGACAGGCACGGGTTGTGGAAGGCAGTGTGAGAGGTCAAATAAATAAATAAATGTGAACAGTGTTTTCATCCCATGGCTCCAAAAAGCAGTGAATCCAATAGAAATAATGTTATATATATATATATATATATATATATATATATATATATATATATTTATATATAGGCTATATATATAGGCTATATATATATATATATATATAGGCTATATATATATTTATATATAGGCTAATATATATATATATATATATATATATATATATATATATATATATATATATATATATAATTTTTTTGTGTGTGACGGCAGGTCAGACGACAGGACACACGGCTCAGTCAGGGCGAACTGTAGGTGATATTTTGATATTTAACAAGCTGCATGCTTGACCTGCACTTGATTCCTCCGTGGAACAGTCTTTTCTTTCAATAAAGAACATTAATGCAGACTTACAAAAGCAAACAAACAATAGGCTACAGATATATTGTAGTCGAGATGAGTTGTCACCTAGTAAGCCGAAAATATATGACAATCTGCTGTTGGTCCTCTGAGATGAATGGGGTGCTGATATAAATGCATTACAATAACTGGGTGCTTCTGCAGTGAACCGGAAGGTCAGCCCTGCACACACAACAGACACGTTACACATTGGCATCTGCTGCTGGCCTTTCACTCCTGACGAGGACGAACTGGAGCAGGTCGCAGCTGACCGTGCCCCCTGTGTACCTCCTGCGTGAATTATGCAGAAAATGCAGATGATAGTGTTGTGACTTCTTGACAAGGAAAACGCAAAACGCGTGAGAAGTGATCAGGGAATTAGGCGACCGGCCAAAACCTTTGCGGGGGGGGATTCAATACGGCCTAAATCAGCCGATTCATAAGGGGACAGAATAAAGAGCTCCGTTTGTAGGCATATAAGCTGTTTATTCAACACCGTCAATACAAGCTGATGTAACAGATCAAAAGTCTCAGGTCAGACGAAAAATGTAAAATAACAATTTGAATGTCAAGGGAATCTAATGGTAATAATCCTAAAGTGACATCTGAATATTTATTATAAAATTATTTTTTATTTGTCAGTATATGGGCGCAAATTGTAGCCTGTCATTTCTGAATTTAACAAATTACCTTTTAAAAGGAACGGAAATCCAATTGACTAATAATAATAAAATAAATACTATATATAACATATTTAATAAAATATAGACGAATGTACCATTGACTGTTTGCATGTGGAATTTTACATGTCGGCCTATCTGCACGTTATACGATTTACTTTTATTACATAGGCTATGTCTGACTTACTCTTCATCTTTTTCTTTGATGACCATTCTGAGCTCTAACATTTTTCAGACATTTATACAAATGTCAATTGGCTACTTTTAACCATAGGTTAAGCACATTGGAGATTTTGATTTTAAAAAAAATGCATTTTGATTATTGTCCAATTATTAATATATGCGCTTTGCTTGCGTTTGTAGACTATTTTATCGTAATCATCATATCAACACATCTTCCTCCTCTCGCCTCACACTACAAAACTGTCCATTTAATTCCATTTAACCATTCAGAAATAATAATCGCATGCTAAATGATTTAATAAGACATTTCGCAGCTTTCAGCATTTTTTAATCCATATTAATTTTCCCCTAATAAATTGTCAATATAGTAGGCCTATTGATAGTGCAGAGAATGATGGAGAACTCCAAATAGGCTATACCAGCTAAATGAAAATATTTAAGTATTAAAATGAGAATACATGTATATTGGAACAACTGATATTACACTCATAAAAGCTATTACATGTTATCGTTAGTCCTTTGTTTTTGTTTTTAACGAAATATGTTTTTAAGATTAAAGAGCAGATCCAAATTGGCTTGTAATTTCGTTCAGTTCCTGGTAACAGTGACTCAAATACCACGTGACCAGCGTGTTTCTATAAATACCTTTTGAGGAGGATAGTGTGACAGTCTGGCTGGATACCTACCCAACCCTGCGCCTAAAAAGATATTTTGGAAAGATACTTGGATATCCCAAAAAATGTGCTACAGCATAAACTGATCACAGACGGAAACAATCGCATCTCAAGAAAACACAAGTCCAGATTGGCGCAAGATCGATCACCTTTGACAGTTTTTTGAACGCCTGAAAACCGGACGTTTTCTGCTCGATGACCACCTCGCACGGCCCTGCTTGACCCACCTCAGACGACCAGGACTCGCCAAATCCACAGGTCAAATAGTTCTTTATCTTTTCAATAGATTCTAGCTATGTGTGCATTCAGTAGTTGGAGATAACTGCAGCAAAGTCTGGTGTGGTTGTGAGGGGGAGAGGGAGAGTGTGTGCGCGCTCTCGCTCAGTAGCCTTACCGGACCAGAAGAGGAGGAACTCTGGGAGAGAGGGGGAAGAGAAGCGGCGTCTCCGAGGATGACTTTAGGGACGGATATGTCCGACAGCTCTGCATTGTCCGAAGATGTGGACATCGATGTGGTTGGGGGTGACATATCCGTTGGAAAGGATGGGAAGTACATTCACCACGACTTTAACTTGGACAATGACTCGGACGATAATTACTCCCAGAACGCGGCCGAGAGGGTTTCCTCTCCCGGGCTCAGCAGCTCCGACTGCCCGTCAGACCAGATAGGGTCCACCGCAGAGGTCGGGACCGTGATAGGGGAGAAATCCAGAAAAAATGCTCTTGTGAAGCCACCGTACTCTTACATCGCTCTGATCACCATGTCCATCCTGCAGAGCCCCAAGAAACGTCTCACTCTCAGTGAGATCTGCGAGTTCATCAGCAACAGATTCCCTTACTACCGGGAGAAATTCCCCGCGTGGCAAAACTCTATTCGCCACAATCTTTCCTTAAACGACTGCTTCGTGAAAATCCCACGAGAGCCTGGCAACCCCGGAAAGGGCAACTACTGGACCCTCGACCCGGATTCCGCTGACATGTTCGACAACGGGAGCTTCTTGCGCAGGAGGAAGCGCTTCAAGAGGCACCAGACTAATGAAATCCTCAGGGAGTCTGGTGGCTTTCTACCCGGGTTTGGATACGGCCCGTATGGATACAACTATGGACTTCAGCTGCAGAACTTCCACGCAGCCCACAACCCGTATCACCCACACCACACAGGTGGTTCATTCCCATTCCCTAACGCCCCTTGCACCTTGCCCTCATCAGCCTCCATATTTCCTGCGCCGCACCACCTTCCCTCCCTTTTAGGGGCCGATTTACGAAAGCCTTTTTACCCTCAACTAAGCCCGTCTCTGCCGCCTCTCAAGACGGACTCCAGCGCCCCGAGTCGGCCTTCGTTCTCCATTGACAATATCATTGGTGCGGCCAACTCCACCGCTTCTTCCTACAGCGCGCCGCCGGGCAGCCAGGCTCAGATCCTGGCAATACTGACCCCAGCACTGGCCTCTGCTTCCAATCACATGAACCTAACACAGGAAGGCATATTACAACCAGGACCACAGGGCCAGACTTTTTCCAGCAAAACCCCGAATATAAACACGTGTCCTTTCTAAAAAATTTAAAAAAAAAAATTAAAAAAAGGAAAGAAAGCAAGGAAAAAAATCTTTTAGTAAAAAAGCCAATTGTGGCGTCGTCCTACGTGAAGGTAGGCTGTGCATTCTTGGCGAACTAAGAGTGTTTTGGCTCTCCAGATTCCCTAACAATGTAAGAGGAGACAAAGGTTTATTTATGGTTTGTAAATATGTGTATAATATTGAGAGACAGAAGCAAGAGAAACTCGTAGAAGGATCTTTTAAAAACCAATGCTGACCTGCAATCTGGCATGTGGCCTCCATTTGTCAATGGGAGAAAAAGGTCCTTACTTTACTTAAGTTAAAATGTGTCACCCATGGCTACGGGGATGTTTTCCGACTTTTTAAAATATAATTACAAATTTTATTATGATTTTTTTTTTTAATTGTTTTTATTTTGTGCATCGTGAGAAAATGGCACTGTTGTTGTTGAAATAGGCTGACAGACGGCAAACTCAGGTTTTTACTTAGAAAGCACATGGAGACAAAGGGGGGTTTGTGACACAAAAATAACCATTTCCCACTATCACTCCTTCTTCCCCAGAGGCTCCTCTACACGGTGAATTGTGACAATGTCATTTCATATCCTTGGTGGACCCGTAGCTATGCTATGTGGCTTTGGTAGAAAAGAGCGCATTACCTCTCTCAACCTTTTAATTGTTGTTCGTTCCTATCTATTTCACAATTTACTCTGTAGAAACATACAGTATGTCATGTGTTGCCAATAGAGAGAGACACCTAAATGTTCATAGGTCATTTTTTGTTGTTGTAATGACAAGAATAATAAATGTTTGTGAATTTGAAGAACAAAACCCAACCAAATCGTTAATTTCTTTTATTGCATGGAAAGTTGATGCGTCAGCGTTTACAAAAGAAGGGTCTATAAAACAAGCCAATTAAATGAGTTGAATTAAATTAAATGTACATGCTGCGTTTGCACCAAAACAAAATGTAACTTACAAATGAAAGTCCAACGTTTTTTTCTTCTGATTTTTAATTTTATTTAATTATTTCCTTTTATTAGGCTATTATTATGTGTTTTTAAGTCAGCAAAAGAAGATTTTAATAATACCCTTTTAGGCTATGTGTATCTATTTGCTCATTTAGGTAACATTTTAATAGGCATTCTTGTTCTAATCGTTCAGTTTCTAAATATAGCCTAATTAATTCATGTGTAGACACTCGCCAATGACAACAAGGTGATCAGATAAAACAGACCAGTTTCTTAGTAATGCAGTTGATTAAGACTCTTTCTAGGTGTGACAAACGCACGCATTTCAGTTTAAACATTTCCAACGCGACATGATGTGTATAACAGTCATGAATACCACGCAACAGTGGGCGAGTCTTCCTCTTGTGTGGCTCCTGCTCGCTTGTAAAGGACCATTTTCTAGCAAGTTACAAAGGCCCTAAATGAATGGGGACGTTAGCAGGCCTCGGCGGTCTGTAATTGAAAGTGAACAAGGATATACCCACGGTCTTTTGGGACTTTCGTTGCTAATTTGTAGCAGCATTTTTCATCAGGCTGCTAATCCACCATAATGCGGCTTTTTGGCCGTTTGTTGATGTTGTCAGTGTGGACCCCTGGCCCAAGGGAGTGAATGTGCGCCCAGCGAGCGGTCCCCCTGTGAGACCAGCCACACACATTTAGACCCTGAAAAGCAATCTTCTCTAAAGGCCCTCGGTCTGCTCCGCTTTCATGTCATCCGTGTTGTCTCGGAATACATACAGAAAAGAAGCAGTGGGACTTGTCCGGCTACAGAAAACAGGCCTATTGGTCTTTTTCAGAGTTATTGGAGCACATGTTTCCAGACAGAAGGGGTGTTAAGCCTCTTTTATTTACCAAATCTGTGTGCAAATGGTTAAATTAGTTTGTGGGTGTTTTGACAGATGATTATTAGGGATGAAGGGTGGGAGGGCTGACTCCTATGTTTTCCCTCAGCACAGCTCACTGAAAGTCTTTCAAACGAAAACCAACACATACTTTCTTTATCCAGACCCAGCCTTTATGTTCTTCCATTTTCTCTCTCTCTCTCCCCCCCCCCCCCCCTCTATTGGTGCAAATTGGACAATTGATAAATATCGTGGAAGGATTTGGGAAATTTTTTTTTTTTAATTTGTATCCGTGATGCTAATTGATATCGCTGCATATAACATTTGCAGAGTAAATGAGGTGGAGAAAAAAACATTAGCAGGCTATTGAAGTTTTCTGTGCACACTGGCTCTGACAGGGAGTCATTACGCACCACATCAGTCCATTAAAATCCACATGAAGCGTTTGCAGAGGTGGTTAAAAACCATTTAAATAACGGCAGGAACGAAAACTAGGCCAATAAAAAAAACACGGGACACAAAGCGTAAAGCGCGCGCGCACACACGCAGACACGCAGACACACACACACACACACACACACACACAATAACACACACACACACGCACATGCGCACACGCGCACGCGCACGCACTCCGGATCAGCCGTGAAGAATGCTCGGACTTTGAAAATGGACGATTTGAGACTGAACTCGTTTTATTTCTACGGATTTCAGCCCGATTGCGCACCAACACTGTCCATCTCCTCTGTAAGATCACAGGCTTGTGACCAGAATAGACCAAGAACTTGCTCTTCCTCGAAACCTCATAAACACTGAACACGTTAGACATCCTGAGCCCATTTTTCAGCGCCCTTTCATTTTTTTTTTTACATACTGTAAGTCCTAATTGGATCTCCCCGCCATTGACACATTGATACCCGCAAGGAAACGCGGAGAGATCCTCTTTTCCTTGCGGGTTGTCATTTAAGGACCACCCACAGATTCAGTGCGTCTTTATTTAGGCACCACGACGTCCGTCATTTTTCGTGAAGTTTTCTCAAACGAAATAAGGGGTGAGTGATATGTGAAGTGACAGCCAAATGACTAAACAGTCACCAAAACACATATGAACATTTCAAGGCAATTCCCATCTTTGTCTAACCGCTCCCATATGCCCCATTGGGCGTATAAACAGACTTACACCAGTATTTCGTGCTGTTATAATTTATTTATAGACTTAGATGTCAACAGAAATTTAGGTTCATCTCTTCTTCAAAATGTTGTCTCCTTCTCAACGCGGGGAAAGTGCCATGAAACGAATAGTAGCCTATGCCTACAGACCGTATTATTACGCTATCACCATTATTATCATCATCATCAAATTTTCATTAGAGTTTCATGTTAAACAGCGCGTGACAGCGGGGGATTACATGAAATCGTTATTGCTTAAATCTTGCTCTGCCTTGCCAATAATGTTATGTCCCTGATCGATGTATATTGCATTGCTGCGTCTTGAAGGACACGAGGACACAGGCTGCGGTGACAGCCCGAGGACACCGTGTGTGTGTGTGTGTGTTGTGTGTGTGTGTGTGTGTGTGATAGAGATGTCCGGCCTCAAGTTTACGCTCGTCAATTGAAACTGTTGAAAGCCATTCTTCGCCAATTGTAGCTATAATATGCTCATAATAAAAATATAATAAAGCTCCACAAAGCTTGATGTACCTGAAAAAAACACGTTGGTCTATGCTTCAATTTAATTTATAACGATATTGTGTGAAGTTCTGCATCATTGACCTAGTGCGAATAAACATGGACACAGACCTATTGCAGATCTTTTGGGGGTTAAGTCCCCCTGAAACTAGTCGTAGCCCCTGGTAATGAAATCTGCCTTTTAACGGACTGATCTATTATGCAAAAACAAGATGTTAAAATCAAAACGCGGAAATAGCAGGTGGTGCTAGTAACAAAAGAGCTGTACAACATTGTTGTTGCTTATTTCTGTTCATCAGTTAAAAGGGACAAAAGCAGTTTTCAGATTTTGAAATTTGACTAGTGTCATCCGAGTCCCCTGAACTTTGCTGCACAAAATAAAGGAACCCAGAACAGAGACACACACTACAGAGACACAGTCTCTGTTCAATCTGGTCAATTGGACACTGCTGGCTTCAGATAAGGAGTGTACTAATAACGAAAACAAACCACTCACATTTTACTTTTCACACACACACACACACACACAACACACACACACACACACACACACACAACACACACACACACACACACCATACACACACACACACACACACACACACACACAACACCACTTTGGAGACAGATATTGGGGACAGCCCGTCTGACGCTCTCCCCCTATAAACCAGCAACGTTTCGAGCCTAAGGGTAGAGCTTCTTACTTTTCTTATACTTTATCACCCCCCCCCCCCCCCCCCCCCCCCAACAGAGGAATGTTGGCCCTGTCCGCGGCTCCCCGGCCTGGAGGAGAGGCGAGCCGCGGCTCTAGCTGCACCGCCGCTATAAATCACAGCCTCCCCTCGCTGCTCCCAGTCTCCCTCCAGCCTCCTTGTTTTTGCAACAGACAGAGGAATCCTTCGCTTAATTAATTTAGAATGTGTAAATAAAGCGAGGACAGTGAACTCGCCATCATCTCTGGAAACACAATATTAACTTTGGAAGATCTTCGCCCAGCCGATTCTGACACACTGAATGAACACCTGCTGCAGGAAAAAAAGGGGGAAGGGTTACACACACACACACCACACACACACACACACACACACACACACACAAACACACACACACACACACACACACACACACACACATACACGCACACGTACGCACACGCACGCACACACGCACACATACAGACAGACACACCACACACACACACACACACACACCACACACACACACACACACACACACACACACACACACACTTATTATTTAGCCTGCGAAGATCACCAGAACATGATAGCAGGTGATTCCTGTCATTCAGGCCTGTTTCAGAAGGGTGAGGCGTGTGTGTGTAAAGTCTGGTGCCTTGTACAACCTTGGTTTCCCATTTATTGTTTTAAGCTTTTGATCAGATTTTGCAATGACATGACAATGACAACATTTTAGCACGTTTTAGACTCTGAGTGTCCACACAAGTTGCGTGAGATGATTACAGTAAATTACGCGCATGTGCCAGGATTAAACAAAAGGCACAATAGGCTACAAACGTATACACACATACTTACACACACAAACGAGGCATGTCTTGATCCATTAACCGTGAACTAATGCCAGGAGATAGGGAGTTAACAGACACACTGGCGTGCACAGCCACACGCACAATTACAACTGATGAGATCCTGAAACAACGATAACGCGTGCACGATGTGACCGCTTAGCAGGGACGTATAGAGAATATGAGAAAATATAGAGATTTCCCCCCCCCCCCCCCCCCCTTCATCTCAGCTGCCTTCAGGTTTATCACCTGCTGGAATGGCGTTGTTTTGCTTTGGGCTTTTCTAAATAGTTATTATTTACATATAGGCCAAGGAGTTTGATTCCATTTCTGATGAGATTTCCATCTTTTAGCGTAACCCCCTGTGTGCCTTTCAACGTCCTCTGCTGTTCCTCGGGCCTCATTTTGGCCAACATGAGCCTTCTCCATCAACTCCTCTCCTCGGCTGGGCTTTACTGGGTCGCACTAAAGGAAAAGCGAATGAGCAGCACTTTTATCGCTTTGATAGAGAGGCGCAGCTGCTGCTGGCCGCGCGCACACACAAGCAGCGGTGTCATGCGGGCGTTTTTACTGGCTTCTTCTTCCATTTGACCTTTGATGCCAACGCATTAAACTCACAGCTAGGACTCACTGCGACTGATGGCAGCGGTCCGACCCATTTATTACACCCCATGATTACCGATTTAGGATTTAAGCGTTTTTCCCCGTGTCTTTTTCTTTTACGCACCATGCAGAGACATTGTTACATTTTCTTCCCACAGGCCAAACAACGACAGTCATTGAATCGCAGTATTGCTATTAACTTTAATAACTAATTAAATTCAAATCAAATGCTTAAACAAACAGTATGCTAGCCTATTGTACACTTTGTTTCTTCTAATTAAGACATTTGAGCCTGTGATTTGACTAATTAATATGTCAATAATATCCGAGGACAAATGTTGTCTTTTACTTAATTTTGTTGGAAACACAAATGTTGCACACACAAGTGGTTTCAGTGCATTCACCATGAAACAACACGGATTTCAATGTGTCTGCTTTCTATCGGTATCCCATCCTCCTAATGGGTTTTAATAGTGTAATGGTTTCAGCCTAGGACGGTGAGGTAAATCAAAAATGTTAAACAAAAGTTAGCTCAGGGTGAGACATAAGAAATACCAAGGACACGGCAGCCTCAAGGTGAAAATGAAACTTTGTTGATCTAATCCTTTTCAGCGTGAAAGTGTGTTTTTGAAAAGTATGGGGGGAAAACCTCGCGATAAAAATTGACGTTTACCATCCAGAGTGAAATGCGATCAGGCTGAGGTCGTGGGGCCAAACTTTTTAAGACTAATGTTTATTTAGAGAAGTGAGCGCTGTCTATGGGACTCCCCGTTCTCCCAGAATGCTTCACTAATGTCTTTACCAGGCCCGAGCAGACCACCAGCAAGACTGCATGCAGTGCAAGATAAAGGGTCGCAAACCCACCATTAAAACCAGGCTGAATATTAGCAAATGGATGGAGCAAAGTTTACCCTCATTCTGGATGAGATGCCTCTTTTAATAAAACATACAATGCAAAGTAAAATGTTGACCTGACCAGATTTAACAAACAAAAAACAAAAATATGTCACTTATTTTGTCCACTTGCAGCTAAATTACTTTCTGATATGATATTTAGCTTTATTTCTGGTTGTCTGCTTGATGTGAGCTCCCTGTGTGAACCCCCAATCTTTGTACTACCCTAGACAATTATGTTACTGGAATAATAGTATTGTCTTTAAAAAACACATTTTTCATCTTTAGAGTCCTAAGCTGTTATGTAGTGCATTGACATCAAAAAGATATGTTTAGGCTACACATCTTTAATTCGAAAATAGCTCATAATAAACTTGCCAAATAAGCAAAACACATCAGGACAAAGTGGCATTATCTCACCCACCGTTTTGATTAATTTAAAGAAAAGGTTCCACTATAAAGTGTAAAAATGGACGTATTTACAGCACATGTCCCCAGTCCCTGGAGAGCAGCAGCAGCGTGTTTTCTTACAGTTTGTACAATTGAATTAGATACGGTGGGGAATCTGACCTCTTGCCAGACCCGCATATTTTTCACCCCTCAGGTTTTAGTGTTCTTTGGGTATTTTTGTTTTCTCAGCTGGAACTGCCATTAGACTTTGTGTCCGTGCCGTCCATTTCTATCTTTACCATCTCTCCTCTCTAACCCTCAGCAGCCTCCCCCCCCCCAACACCTCACTTTCTCTTCCTCCGGGCAGCTAACACTCCGCCACCAACGTTGATCTGAGCTGCAGACTGGACAAGGCTGCAACACAGGCAGCTCTGCAGACCACAGGCATGCCCACTGTGCACACAGTATACCCAGAGGAAAGCACATGTGTACACAAAGGAAAGTGTGTAGGCCCAGGACCTTCTGTCAAGTGATCACACTGCAACTTTGTTTCTTTATGAATATTTTCTCAGAGATTTATGAGAAGTATAATTTTGGTGCATGTCGACATGATTTTCCAAATGGACTAAGTGAAGTGGTCCCGTGCTTCAAAACGACATTGTTTTTAAGGATAACAAACATTGGCTAATGACTTGTTGAAATTCGTTTCATGTCATCATGGAATTGTCACTGCTAATTTGTTCTTTGCCATTCAAACATGAGGTGCTTCATGAAAAAAAAAAAAATTGTTTGGCTTGACATTGTATAATGACAGTTATTTCGCTCAAACTTGGTTAGTGCTGGAATATGAAGATCGTCAGTCTTCAAGATGGCCGCCTTTTTCTCTGCAAGTTATTGACCAAAAGTGCCTGTACAATTGCACACAATATAGGCCCATATGATTCTTCAGAACATAAGAGCCCTGAGGAGCCACAACAGCAGTTAAAGAGTCAGCAGCATCACATCCTGCAAGCAGCCACTTCACTGGAGAGGCAGAGTGTACAGGAAGAGTCAAGGGACGGATGGAAAAACAGGATGGATAAAGACGATCAAAAACATACTGTGGTGTTACTATCTTCTTATATTTATTCTCTGTATGGCTGATATTGGTGTACAAAAGACTTACATAATTTATTCTCTTCATGTGCAATGAAAGACAATCACCAGGCTGACGGTCTGAGCATATACTTGTTCATGTATAGATATATGTATATATATATATGTATATATATATGTATATAGATATACACATGATGTATAGAAGTCAATGTGTCAGGAGGCTTTAAATAGTTTTATTTAAGTTCAAGTGTGACTTGCTCAGCTTTTATGTAGTTTTACCAAAATGTGCAGGTAGACAAAACATAATAGAATTCAAATGAAAATACCACACAGACACACACACACACACACACACACACGTTTTTACATCTGTGATTAAATTTGTGTGTGAGTCTATGTGCGGGTGCACAGAACGCCCAGGTTCAAAGGCAAGGTGACTGAAAAGGCCAAAGATGATAAGGCCACTCTGTGGCTCCTTATAGAGGAGAAATGTCACACATAAAGAAAGGAAAGCAGAGCAGAGAAACAATTGCCTCCACAGCGAGAGGCTGATGCTGGGGTGAAGTAGCCTGACATTGCACTCTGAGTAGAGGGAAAGGGGGATCTGATCACATATGTATGTGTGTGCGTGTGTGCGTCTGTGGGTTTGTGTCTGTGTGTGTGTGCATTTGGATGGGGAGCGGTATTGTTGTTCATGACTAGTAGAGTCATTTCAAAGGGCTAGAGACGCGGCTGGATGATGGATTGGAAGCTGAAGGGGCGAGCAAATGGGTAAGTAGAGAAAGTGAGGTTAAGTGGCAGTTACATGTAGCAGATCTAAGCTGATCAAGTGTGTGTGTGTGTGTGTGTGTGTGTGTGAGAGAGAGAGAGAGAGAGAAAAGCAGAGTTAGACAGATAAGCTATATTTCAGGGAGTGCCACCAAGAAAATTGTAGTGTGAATATTGTATTTGTGACAGGTTCCGCACTTTTTATACCATTTAGCTTCTGATGGTGCTGCTGCTCTTCAGCTCCTCACTACCTCTAATGATGTGTTCGCGCAGTGAACCACTGGATCGACAGCTCACACTACAAGGCCACTCTTTATCACATGGGAAGCGAGTGAGTGTGTGGACGATGAGCAAGCTTGCTGCATATGTAAACCTTCCCTGTTTACTGGCCATCTGCTGCTGCAAAAAAGCCAATCTGCACTCTCTGGTTGATGTATTGGTGTGTGTTTGATTATTCTATCTACCTGGCAGCAATAAAATGGAAAAGAAATTGGCTATATTCATCTAAAGCTTTCTTATATCAATCTGAAGTCAATATGTTGAGTTTTGTTCTGCTGAGTTTCAACCTAATTTGAGTCAGTCCCATACATCTTTAATAAAAAAAATTTATGGCGCAAAAATGATAACATGAAAGTAGAAACAAAGTATGGGAACGCTATGTTCCGTCATATTCCAACACAAACAGCCTTCTGGACCAACACCACTATTTTGCAATGCCACTGTAATGTTTTCAAAAGTGATCATTTATCTTTAGTCAGAAAACATAAACTCAGAATCAAGGTCAAAGCAATGCTTAGAATGACAACGTCATGGTTGGTTTGTGGTTTGGCAAAATAATTCAAACCTTCACTAAAAAAAAAAGGTTAACCAACAGCAGAAAACATCTTGGTACAGTATGAATTGTGAAACAAAGATATTGGATCATTCAACTCCACACGAGAAAATAGGGGTAATAAGCACTTGCCATTGAGCTAATATAGGTTGTTGAAACAATGCAATACTATGAAAGGCAACATCCAAAAAGGAACCTGGTCAAAAAACCTGCAGTTCCATGCGGCTACTAAAGACCATAGGCCTCATTCACTAATATCTTCCTAAGATTTTTCTCAAATTTGTTCTTAAGAAAGTTCATAAGAAAAGTCTACGTCTGATCCATGTGTTCTCAAACAGTAGAATTGTTCACAGGTGTTCTTAGAATGATGAATCCCAATGTCTTCGTAATTTGAAAGCTTGTGCCCGTTGCTCCTATTTCGCATTGGTAAACACCCTGTTAATTCCCGGAAAAGGGTTAGAGATGGCAGGCCCGTGTGCACACTTATGGTATTTTCCATTACATGGTACCTGCTCGACTCGGCTCAGCTGGACTCGACCACGGTGCCCCGTCCTCCTTTTTCCGTTGCAGATTAGTACCGCCTCATGCGTGAAGGAAGCGTGGCTGGTCATCATAGGAGGAAACTGCCGTGACCTAATGCGACGCACACACAGAATGTCAAAGGTGTGTTGTTTTGATTCTCGGCACGTGGCTGTTGCCAGAAAGAAGCTGGAGACAGCAAAAAAAAAAAACCTGACTAAACTACTTAAACACGGCGGGTTTATTCAGGACACCCCCGTACGGCGCTAGACATGATGATGCATTGAATAGTGACAATTCTCTCCGACCAATCAGTAGTCTGCAGGTTTTCACGTCACTTTTTGTTACCGCCTCAGCTCCCTTAAAACCTCGACTGAGGTGGTACCAAAAACCATATCTGTTAGCAGGTACCAGGGACTATTTCTCTTAATGGAAAACCATGAAAAGCGAGTAGAGCAGAGGCGAGGCGAGCAGGTACCATGCAGTGGAAAAACGCCATAAGAGAAATGTAAAAAAGACGAGATAAAAACGGTGGAGGCCTCGACTCCAAAAGAAAGAAAAACTGTAGTAATTCTGAAGCGCAGGTACTGCTAGAAGAAGGTAGCGAAAAACGAGACATCATATTTAGTAGCGCCAGCAGTGGCTACAAAACAGCAAATAAACCCGATGCATGGAATGCAGTTACTCATGCAGTGAACGCTGTATCTGGAGAAGGGCGCAGAACTGATGAAGTAGAAAAGAAATCGTTTGATCTGAAATCTGAGGCAAAACAAACAAATCCGCCATTGTGTGGTGTATCCTAGTCTGCAGAAATATGCATACTTTAGGCGCATAAAGGACGTGACCAATCACTTTTTATTGGATGGCAAGGTTCCCCGTTGATATAATTGATGTGAATTGAAGGCAAAGCAAGACAAGTTTATTTACATAGGCCTAGCACAATTCATACAAAATGGCAAGTCAAAGTGCGTTACAAACGAGCAGAACTGCAAATATAGTGTCATATTGTGTATTTAATAAAAACAAACAAACATATAATGAACATAAGTAGTAACTAAATTTAAATGTTATATTAGAACGGAGGAAAACAGTATAACTACTTACTTCAGCCTATTTAGACTTTTTGACAGCTCTCAAATGTGCGTAGTGAGTGTGTGTTGATTCAGTTCTTGCCTAAGAACAAAAAAAAAACATTGGTGAATGCCAGAATTTTCAGGAAAACGGCGTAAGTGGGGTTCAAGAACCAATTTGTTCTTAAGAATGTTTGGTGAATAAGGCCTAATGATACAATGACACTAGTCACACTATTGGCTCTGTGAGGCTGCTAACATGCTCACAATAGCCCCGCTAAAATGTTTAAGAGGTAATGTGGCCATATTTGGCATCATAGCTTAGCATTTTAGCATGCTGACATGAGCTGTTTCTCAATAAATTCAATACAAATATCCAAGTTGACAGAAAATACAATTGATCGTGAGGGTGACATGTGTTAGTACCAAATCTCAAGGCCATCCATCCAACATTTGTTGAGAATTTTTATTCAAAACCGCAAATATCACTGTCATGGTAGCGCTAGAGGAAAAGTCAGAGGATTATTAAAGTCAGTAGGCTTTATCCTCTGGGGAACATGAATATGTGTACAAAATTACACAAATCCATCCAATAGCTGTTAAGCTGTTTCAGTCTGGACCAAAGGGGTGGACATACCAACATTGGCACAGCTCGAGCCATGCTGTAGCATTTTCAGTATGATGAGGAGGATGTGATCCAGGTACGCAGGCAGGGGCTGTGCCTCAGAGACAGAGAGGGTTTGGCCGCAAGCTAAGGTGTGGGGGGGGACACAGGACATGCTCTTGTCTGTTTGTCTTCTCCCATTTTGTGGGTTGGCTGGCTGGGACAGGCCATCCGGGTGGCATGCTTGCCCTGGGCCAGCTAGTGCTGCTGTCACAGACCATTGTGGCTGTGTGGGATTGATGAGGAGCAGCAACAGGATGACTAATGGCTGCAGGGAAACAGGAACAGGAAGAGGAGGAGATGAGAAGAGAAGAGGAAGACGTGGAGGAAGAGAACTCAAGTTGCAGGTAGTTATGTGAGGTTTTGTGAGGCTTTGCGAGCATCAAATGAAAAATTAAGACAGGACAGATTGTTGATGCTGTCTGTAGACTGGAATGTCAACCTGTTTAGCTTTCAAGCACTTTGTTAAGTATCAGTGTCTGCTGGACATTGATAAAATGACACAATTGCTGTGCTCTTGAATGAAGGTTTTCCCACACTCTCTTGTCTTCTTTTTTCATGAGTTATCAGGAAATTCCTAGCAAAGTGTCCTTTATAGTAAAGCTCCCATTTAAGGGTTTTTTCTTCTCGTCTGGTTCAACTAAGAGCAATATATAATACAATCTGGATATAATCAGTTGTGGGCTGAATCGTTTATAAAAAAAGAAAAAGAGTAATGAGTCACACCATTAAAAAAACATTTAGACCACAACATCACAACTCTGATGATGTCATGTGAATTATTATGTTTGAGAAAGGAAATACTAAGGTGACCTTTTGACATTGATTATGTGACAAACACCACCCACCATTACAAAATGTGGGCACTCTGTTGTAGCAGTAACAGTTCTGGCACAATAAATATCTCCAATCCCTGGCATGTTCTAGGCACTCTGGGCCATGAGTCGTCGTCCGTCCCCCCCCCCCCCCCCATCCCCCAGCAGTACTCCCGACTCCACCCACCTGCTACTCTAAGAAGGTTCAAACTAACAGTATTTGCAAATAAAGTCTGGTCTTAACCTCTCTTTCCGCTGAATCTGCTCTCCCTTTCTTACTCCTCTCCAATTATCCTAATCCTTCCACCCACTCTATGATGTTTCCTCTCTTTTTTTTCCACCCTGACAGCCGCCAAGGGATGTGACGGCTGATGTACGAAGGGTAATGGTCCTTCTCTTCCTCCTTGCACCCCTGCTTTCCTCTGTTGTTGGTTTGCTCGGTGGCTCTCCCTCCCCTAATTCAATTCTACATGCTTTTCTTGGCTTGACTGGCTCCCGTCTCCATTCAACAATTTTTCCCTCTACCTCCGTCACATCTTCTCTGACCTCCTTGCTGTCTTCATTAAATCCTTTTTCACTCATTTTTAGACTCTTCACCCTCCCTTCATCAATTCCCAGCATTCACTGTCTCTTTTCGCTCCCCTCTCTCTGTCTCTCTTGCTCCCAGTTGCTATGTTTTGAGTGCTGCCTCTGATTTGCAACCTCTGGATGTACCTCGCCTTGCTCTCCTTCTCCTCGCCGTCTGCCTCCCTCAGAGGGAGCTGCTCACTGAGGCTGAGAGGGGTCACGCCTGGGTGAGGGGTAGAACTCCCTCTATCTCCTACCTTTCCTTTTCTTGTTCATCTTTTAACTCCCTCTCTCTATATCTCTTTCTCTCCCTTCTTGTCTTGTTCTCTTCTTTGGACATTCCTCCTCATTCTTTCTCTTCTTTTTCCTTCCATTTTGCTTCAAGTGACACACTTGATTTTCTGAATTGCTTCAGAAGCACACCAGGCCAAAATCCTATTCCAAGTCTACCTTTAAAAATAGGAAATAAAATGATATTTATGATCTCTAATATACATATTATTATACATATGTGGGACATATTTAAAGGTTTATAAATATGTATATCTGAGTGTAGGAGTGTGTGAGAGATGATGAATGCTGATGAATGATTGTACATGTGTCAAAGAGATGCTGTTGAAGAGCTGTGTGTACACAGATGCAGAAAGAGAGAGAGAGTGTGAGGAGGAGTAAAGAGACAGAAGGGAGAAGATGGAGATAGAGGGAGAAAAAAATAGAAACCATTCGTCTGGTGTGTGTTCTTGTGGGGGGCAACTGACGGGATCGTCTTCCCCCCTTGGCCCCTCCCTGGCCCCAGCCAGAAGCCTCCAGGGGTCCCTGGGTTCCTGAGGAAAAACATCTCAGCCCCCATCACCCCTGAACCTAGTGCTGGGCTGTTTACCTTGGCCGGGCTGCCTGACAGCTTTACTGATGTTACATACAGGCACACAGGGACCCTGATTCAGAGAGGGAGAAGGGAGCAGGAGCACAGGGAGAGAGGAGGAGGAGGAGAGCGGGATAGATGAGGAATGGAGAAGGAGTGACGAGAATGGAGGGGAGGGCAAATGGCACAAGTTGAGGTGAAGAGCAATTTCTATTTAAAGGAGAGAATATGGAATGGTAGAGGAGGTAGGAGAGCGAGAGGTGTGAGGGAGCGAGAGTGTTAGCTTACTCTGATCTTAATCACCACGATCAGATCCATTTGGGGAGATCTCCAGAGGAGAGCGCTGTTCAGAGGGCAACAGAGTGCACACTGAGTACACACCAAGAAGAAATATTGCCGGCAAAAAGTCTGCACTGGAAATACAGGCATTCATTTTAATCAGCTTTCTTAGTAGAAAGCTGTGCATATTAAGCAATATTTTGTTTTAAGGACCATTGCTCAGTGTGGTGTGTGAGCTTTGAAAAGAAAACGTGGAATGGAGACTCAATATTTTGACTCGAGCTAGCGTTACTCATTACAGTGCGGTGTAGAAATGTATAGGCACTTCCATACTGTTCATGGGGAGAGAATGCGGCAGAGAGGGGGCTACTGCCACTCACCATACAAATGTTGACACAAGTATACCATATCTATTTTGAATAAATGAACATTATCAACTTGCAAAACAAAGCATCATGAAAACTCCCTCATTCGTTCAACTGTAACAAATGTGATTTATGAATAAGGGAGGCCGATTGTAAAATAGGGAGCAGTATTTGGTCAAGATTCAGTAGAAATGTCCCAGATGTTAGTGGAAGAACAAAAATAAAGGAAACAGGCTTCTTTTGATGATGACTTGAATTTGCATTCATCATTTGAGGACAAAACTTCCCCTCATGCCTGGCAGTTTGTCTATTTGTAGGCGTTTGTTTGTCCATTTCTGAGCCATGATGCTGGGCAGGGCCGGGCCACAGGGGTTTCTGCAATGGGGTGGGAGGTCTGTGTTTTGCAGCTCAGAGCTCTAAGTCTTGTTTGTCTGTCCTGAGCAGCTGGACAAGCTGTAATAATACAAATGGGCCTTTGAACATGCTGCTGTGTTGTGCTGCTCTGGCTTGGGTTACATCACGCATGCACGTGCATAGACACGCACAAACACACGCGCGCACACACACACACACACACACACACACACACACACACAGTCACACGAAAAACACGTTTACACACAATCGTGAACACAGGTGGACGTGCCGACAAGCGCGCAGGCACTAATATGCAGACACACACAACAATACACCCTTGATCGTTGATCACAACTAAATAAGCATGCGTTGATCACGGCCTAACTGTGATTGATCATCATAAACGTGGTCGTCACTCTGCCTGATGGCCTGTTTGTCTGTCTCCTTTGTTTGTTTGTTTGTGTTGGCAGACGGGTGGCTTGCTTGTTGTTTGTTTATGGCTGATCATTTGTCACAATAAATCATTAGGGAGGGACAAACACACACACACACGCACACACATACACACACACACACAAATACACACACACACACACCGCTGAGCTCCCTTGATTGTTTCCACTCCTCTCAAACTGATTTAGGCTTACACAAACACTTCAGGCTCCCTGTGCTGTCACCCTAACACTCTGGAAGCTGCAGCTCCCACTGAGAAAAAAAATGGGACATAGTTGAGCGCAACCCCACTCCAATACACTGACGGATGACTTCCTCTGCCGTTATGTAATGGGAGTTCAGGGCTTCACCTGCCCTGCCCTGGCAGGGCCAGTGGCCTCTGTGCACCCACCGGGACATGAGAGGACAGGGAGTTGGTCTGTAGGTTGCTGGGTCACTACTCTGGGGATCTACATTAATTCCAGTTTGGGGGTGTCCATGTGTACTGTCATATGATGTATGATGTCCATCTGCATCACCACAGATTTTATTTGATACACAAAACAGAGATTAGTGTTTCTTCACATGCTCCTTGTTTTCAATGCGTATGACCTCTGCAGTAAAAAGGTACATTGTGTCATATTGGGCATGTTAAGTTGATACAGTTACTGGTCACCTTTTAAATATTTTGCCAAGTCTATTTCTTTTTGGCAAACTAAACATGCGACACCAGTGAAACAATTTTAGGATTGCCCCAGCACTTTACCTGCTGGCTCACTGGAATGGCTCACTGGTCCACCACTATCGAGAAGACACTGGTATTGGTTACACCTGTGTTCTTCCTGCTAAAACGTGTCAAAACATTTGTATAAATCTTTTTTTCTTGCAATCACTCTGGCTATGTTTATACGTGGACAGCATTTCAACCTCTCCGATTTCAAATATAACGTTGTGCACAGCTGTCAGTTTTCAGAAGAGTGTTCAGTTACGTACCGGTGTAAATATGCCGTCAATGCCGTCAAGAGCATGCCAAACCTGTAGGTGGCAATGTAACAAGAAAATCAAGCCCACGTTAGCCAATTGGAATCCCCAAAATAGCAACAACAGTAACAAATTACTACCTTTCTCTTTTCTTCCTCACTTGCCTGGCTGCCTAACCTCTGTTTGTCTCAGTTTACGTGCAAACGTGCAAACAATGATTTCTAAAATCTCCACTCTGGCCGAAGTTTTTAGAAAGACTCATTTTTCAGAGGCGAATTCTCCGTTTGCGTGTAAACGAAGGGCACAAATGAAGGGAAATGTCTCAGTTTTTCAAAATAACCATGTATGTGTAAACAGGGCCTTAGATTTAGGACTTTCAATTAGTACTTTATTAAATACAGCTGCACTGGATAGGCCAACCAGCTAACCTTGTACACTGTGTTGTATGTTAAAGCCATGCTAGCACCAAATGTATACACAGTTGTCTGCTATACTTGCTGCAGTGATTAAGACCCAGTGTGTTTCTACATAGATATGAGAACACTTATACTAAAATACCATCATAAACAAACCTAAGTTAATTTATGCTGCAATGTTTACTTTAAGTTCCTGTGGCAACAAAAGGCTTTAGTCAAATAATCATACCATTACTATGGCTTAATGTAGCAAATGTTTGCATGGGGATTTGTGGCTGTGTTTGTTACAGCCACAACTCCCCATGCAAGTGTCTAGTCCCCACAATAAAGGCATTTCTATTACTGTGCTTATTGTTATTGTCACATCACAGTAAAAAGGCCTTATTTGCAAGAGACATTGTGAATTCTCCTAACAGGAAAAGCACATTAACCATGGCTCTGTTCTCTCCAAGTGGCCCAGGAAGCCATGCAGTGAGCCAAATGCAATATGCCAGGACCCTAAAACGGAAGCGGCTAAATGGCATTCAGCCATCATTAATTTGATTATTTACAGCTCTGCTTTTCTCACTGTGACATGTCCAAATGTTCAGAATGAAAAAGGCCTATTCACAACTATCAGTGTTGCTCTATTCCCAACATAACTTGCTATTACCTATTATTGTCTCCTCCCATAGGTGGGATTTAAAAAAATGGGTTTAAATCTCTACTGAATATGAATTATTACTGTTAGGGCTCCAGAGTTTAATTGAGCAAAATCATTGAAAACACCTGTGTGGGTGCATCATGGGTCTGAAGGCCTGTAACAAAACAAAACTAAAGTGCATGATATGATCTATATCACAAACTGAGCATCCAACATTGGATTAAACAATTGGATGAACACGCTTTTGGGAACGTTATTCAGAGGAGGATTTGATTTAATAGGGTATTGACTTTACCTGAATGAGGATGTGACAGTGCCAATGGAGAGAGAGCCGAGCAGGGACTCAGGCTGGGATCTGCCTGGATTATGCAGCCATGGGTTGTACAGAGTTGAACATCTGGTCACAAAGACAGCTGAGATTGTGTTACTCATCCCTGACAGCAAGAGAGGAGCATGTGAGAGATGAGTAGACAGATGGAGATTGTTTGCATATTATTCATGTGTTTAAAAGGATGTCAAACTGTCTATGGCCTAGGGCAGCTAGGATTTTCAATCCCACTGGCAGTCCACTTCAGAACATGTTGCAAGCCAAAAAGCCATATATTTCTCTGAAGAATTGTTCTACCAAATCAGCACCAAAGGCAGTGAATATTTCACTTATACATGACAGTTGGTGAGTGAGAGAAATTCAACGTTATGAAAACTGGTTACTGCAGCTGTACTGTACAGTGCAGCTGTAGTAACCAATTTTTCATGCATGCAACTGAACATTTTGGCTACTTCACCAAATATGGCTAAACGCTTTAGACAAATAAAAAATACAAAGTTCCAAAGTCAAACACTGTTTCCTAGCTACAGTAACTCAGGGATAAGGAGGTCTGATTGCAGGCACTGGTCGTTGGCTCACCATTACGGCAACTGGTCACTTGCCCAGGGGCACAGGACTAAGGGGAACCAAGGGGCCCTGGGCTCCGTCAAATATTATGTTAGATCACATTGTAAATGTAGTCCTCTCTTTCCTAATTATATGCAGATTTTTGCGACCCATTCAATCAAAATGTAATGTTAAATCACGTCAAAAACAGTGTCTGTAGTTTCCTGCACAGTGAGTGAGGACGAGCTGTCACAGACCGTGGTAAAGTTGGTTTTATATTGGAAGGTCAAACTGCATGATATATTTTTTCAAATGTGTCAAATATCCAATATCCAATAGCATTCTGCCCTTCTATAATTTTTTGTTTCGGTGGGTTTACCTTACAACACAATACACAGTGCTTGCTGAGACCGATCATTTGTATTCAAGTTCTGAGTAGTGCACAGGAGGAAGAAGAGGAGGGAAATGAAGAAGGAGAAGGCAGTGCACTGGAGAGACCAGGCGGGTAAGAGCAGGAGAAGACCACAGAAGGAGATGCAGAAAAAAGTGAAAAAGAAAAGGGAAAGAATTGAAAGAATTGACAGTGAGGGATGAAGAGGAGGCTGCTGAGAGGCACAGAGGCAGAGAGTGAGTCTTGAGTCTGTTGCCCAGGGCAAATTACATTGTTGATCTGGCCCTGACTGGTCGGCATCCCCCCCCCCCCCCACGCATTGGCAATTTTAAACTCAACAATTACACTAACTGTGTATTTCAGTCCACAAATGATTACTCAACCACATATTGCTGCATTAAGGAAACTAATTTTCAAACAACAAAGGATTATTCATAACATTTATCCTCGCCATTCTCTGCAAAAGCAAAATACAGGAAAAATAGCTTGGCATGTTGCACTGAATGCCAACTCCCTCTGACCTCTGACCTCTGACCTCTGAGCTAGCACACTGCTCAGAGAGAGAGTGAAACTACACCCCTACTGTCCACATTTATTACCTACAGCAGGATTGCTGCAACAACATTTTATTCCCAGTTTTTTTTAACACAGTGTTGCCGTTTTCATAAGCCATCCACAGTGCTTCCATCAGTAACATTGGTGGGGTTTATGATTTTGATGGGCACAACTGACATACTTTATGCCCATGATGTTTTCGGCACCTAAATAAAGTGCACATTTTTGTTTTTGTCTTTGTATCAAAGGGTAATATGGCAAATAGATGTGGCATCATACATAATATACCCAATACAGTAACAGCATTTCATGTTATAGTTTTGTTGCCATACTGTAGGCTACATGTTTATGAAAAATCCAACTATGACCCCCCAAAAAATGACAGAGACCCCAAAATTGGAGGTGAGAGAGAAAGGAGGGACACAGAGAAAAATAAACAGAAAACAGAAGGACAGCAGGACTACATTGTAAAAGCAAAAGCGTGCCTCTGTCCCGTCCTTCTAGCCCATGCACGCTGCCCTCTGCTCCTAACCTTGAGGCCTTGGGGTGAGTTTGTAAACAGTTTCGTGACCTGAACATCTGACCACTCTGTCCTGTACCTGCAATAAAACCCAGACAGAGGAACTACAAACGCAAGCCAGCCACATCAGCAAAGACCAACAAGCAGGCCTCACAGTGTCCACTTATGCAGAGAGAGAAACCCTTTCCAAAACACAAGAATACGTTATCCCGCTGCTCGTTTATCTGCCTCTATTTATACTTCCTCATTTTTATGTTGAATTTATGTTGTTGGGAGACCTGTGTGTTTGTCTGAACATTGTGTGAAAATGCACTTTGGTAAGTCCTTGCACCATTTAACAGGCTGATATTTACTTGTGAACTTTTGTGGGAGTGCACATGACACGGTTCGTCTGTCTCGCTCTTTCCACGCTTTGTTTTTACATGGCATGCTGGGAACTGTTGTTGTGTTTGGTTTGTGACTCCTAAGCCACAGTCTTCATTAGATAATGAAGGGGAACAGTATTTGTGGTGGGAAGGTGAAGGTCAAAACAGTGTTTGGAATACATACGCATGACTGATCTGTCAGTCGTGTTGAGCGATGCATACTCTGATGATACAGCAAAAACAACGGCTGTATGTTTTCTGGAGGAGAAACTAGATGTCAGTTTCTGCTTTTTTTTTGATAATGTTAGATGTGCTTTGAGCTCTGCCAAAACAAAAGCATTAATTAAAAAGTTAATATGTTTCCATTAAATAATTTTCCGGGTTTTGAGGCAATTTCTGTTTTTTTAGCCAAATAACGTGTGATTTAGCTGAATGTTTCCATCAACTGTCTTTATGTGAATCTATGCAAGGGGAAATTGCAAGATTACATGATAAATCAAGCACTAATAACTCAACAGATAGACTAACAGATAACAACAGATAAATCGTAGCATTCCATTCAATTAAAATAGCCATGTGAGGCACTAAAACTAAAAGTAATTTTATGTAGAATAATGTAAGATGCATGGTTAAGAAAGGGACTTAACCATAAAGGGTCTAAAGATGGAGGGTGTCATACGGTATGTTGTATAGATTGTAAAACCCCATGTAGCCTGAATAAAATTAAATAAGTAATAATTCAGTTCAAACAGTATCAAAAGCTAGTAGGCTTAACTAAAGTATAAACACAGAATTCACTTGTCGTTTCAACTCTTTTCATTGTATTGGTCAGTCTGTGCTAGCTGTTGTGATTGGCTGAAGATGAGGAAGAGAAAGTGAGAGGGCGGGCACAGACGCAGAGCACGGAGGGAAGGAGTGAGCGTGAGAGAAAACGGGAAGAAGTCGGAAAACCAAGATAAAATATTAGCAGTGTGTAAAGACCCCAACACTCTTTTACCTGCCTAATTTCACTTAATTAGGCTGCACGTTAGTGCGTCTCTGTGTGTATTTTTAAAGTCTATGAGTTACTAAAAATGCTTAGCTAAAAATGCATAGCTTAGCCGCTATGCTAGCCGATTTAACGATGCTAATCTATAGACTGTATATTATTAAATACTATTAACCGTCTATGTGCTAACCGCATAGCTATTCTGCTAACAATAGCTGCTAGAAGTTAGCTTGTGTGGCTACTAGAAAAGTGAACCAAGCTTGGACCCAACACAGTATTCAAGTTCAGATGGGGCCCCACGGTGACCAGTGATGAAGAAGTCCTGTGATGAAGACACATTTTGGACTGATGAGATGTTAGCGCAATTTGTGACCAGAAAAGCCCTTTCCTGACGAAGATTTCAGCCTGCTGTTACCCGCTACTCTCCGACACAAGTCGTCTCTCCAGGACAGGAACAGAACTGTAAGTTAAACATGTCATCCCTTTACATTGCTTTGAGTGAAGAGGATTCTCTAGCTTCAAATACAGTGAAATATCGTGTGTATATCCATCTATTTTCATGTCTAACATTATTATTCACCTTTAACAATGTTGTTAGTTATTTTAAGTACCAGTAAACAAGGCTGAGTTTAAGTTGAATGGGATTTCTATTAGCAGGTTGTGATAATGTCACTTTATAGAGGAGAACGTTCATGGTAGCTACCTTGAGATACAAACTCAAAAGCCACCAGCATTCTAGTGTAAACTCAGTCCACTGCGTTTTTAGGAGACATTCACACCTGTCTCATTTAGTTTGGTTGAATTGCACTAGAGTTTGTTTTCAGTGGGGTTCCTTTGGGCAGGTGTGAATGCAGCAATCGCCGTCGAATGTGCACCAAAAGCGGGCCAAACAACCTTACCGAGACCTCCTTGAAAGGCGTTTTCACACCTATAGTTTGTTAGTTTTTGTCTTAATCTGTTGATGAGTTTTCATAATTTGGGCAATTTCCCTTAAATTCTGTTTCGTGTCACACTTGTAAAAATCCAAAATTGACCAAAATGTATCATTGCAACCCAGGCAAGAACATTCACTCCTCTTATTTGTCAGCTGTGTCTGGGGCGGCAGCAATAAAGTAAATACAAGAAGAAGGTCCTGTGTGGACTAGTGCATATGTCTTGCATCTCTGTGGTCAAACCAGCTTATTTCATTTTAATAATCATGCCTGTGTCTGTCTCCGACTTTAGCGCCGGCTGGTTTGACCACGAAAATGTGAAAATGGATAGCGAGCTTTAATGCTGTTTTTGAATGAGACATTAGAATAATGGTAATGGTAACAGTATTGGACAATACCACATCCAACCTGTCAGGGGGCCGAAAAGGAAAAGTGCTTTGGTGCCTACTGGAAAGGTGCTGCTTGTCAAGCAAGTAGCTAATACTAGGTCTATAACGTTAGCTAATTCTTGGTGGATAACATAAGATTATGACATTGTTTAACATGCTCAGTTATTTTTAGTATGATGGTTTTTGTTGTTGTTTGTTTTTACCGTAGTTCTGGGCTATCACAATTCATCAGTAACATTAACTGTATAGATAGAGGACTAATCTAATGGTAATTTAGCTAGCTAGCACACCCGTGTCTTCTGCCTCACTCTCCCGGTGCTGCAAGGCTTCAGTCAGGATGAGAGCTGACAACAGCCAGCTAGCAGCCAGCCACTCTCATTACAGCCCCGGCCCGGGTACACAGCCACAGTCAGCCCCCAGCCAGCTAGCAGCCAGCCACTCTCATTACAGCCCCGGCCCGGGTACACAGCCACAGTCAGCCTCCAGCCAGCTAGCAGCCAGCCACTCTCATTACAGCCCCGGCCCGGGTACACAGCCACAGTCAGCCTCCAGCCAGCTAGCAGCCAGCTCGGTCAGCACTTAACTTTGGTGCTAAGGACGCTAACTAAACCGTCGGGAAACGGACCCAAGCATCCAAGTCAGAACAGCGGCCATTTGTAACGTTATACAATTTGCATCATAGATTTTTAGAAATTGAATTACTCTGGCAAGGAATTGTTTCAGCCCTAAGTGGAGGCATCTAACAATAATTGGCAGCGTGACATCATTCATTCACATTCTTCAATCCAAATGATCACATCTTCACTTTTTTGGTATGTTAACTTTTCCAATTTGCTAAGTGTAAAAACTGTTAGTGTGTTTCATTGTATGGAGTCTAGCAAGGTTTTTCTTTCTTTTTTTACTCTTTAGACCTCCTTTGCCCCACTGTTGTGTTGTGGTGGCCTCAGTAGCACTTCCTTATGCAGAAACATATGTCTTACACACACACACACACACACACGCACGCACGCACACGCACACGCCACGCACGCACGCACGCGCGTGCACGCCTTTTGTTGGCGTCTTTTAGTCCAACTGGCTACCCCTGCTTGACATGTAGAAAAGGTGATCCACCTTGGATAATATAATGAGAGATAATGGGGAGCATATAATGAGAATGGACAGAGAGAGAGAAAGAAGGAAAGATAAAGTAGGAAAGGAGGTGTTTCCAAAGGTTTGCTGAGCTCATGCCTTGTAGCGGAGTGATGAATGAGACAAGGGAGGGGAAAAACAGATCAAGAAGTGGGGTGGAAATAAAAATGGGGAAATGACTATGAAAGAAGAGCAAAGGGGTGGAAAGAAGAGGGTGAGTTGATGGGAAAGAGCAAGAGGGCATGTGGAGGCCACGTGGACCACAAAAAACGGGTTAAAGATTTGGATAATGCCCTGCTAGCTAGCTGGGACCAGTACAAGCACGTGGGAGGGAGGGTTTAGGATAGGGCTTTCGAGGGGCTATCGGGAGCAGCACATCTGCAAAAGCCATTAAGGAGTGTCTATTTATGCGGTGTGACACTGTGTTTTCTCTGCCAGGCGTGGTTTGGGCCTGCGCTGCAAAACTGGGATCAGGTTTCGTCAGCTTGCAGTGGGGGGCCGTCTCCAGTTGACGTGTGATGATTTAGTCAGGTGTGAGCGTGCACTTTCCAATTTGCAGGGAAATAAATTAGAAGTGATTTTTTATGAGGCCTCTGTCCCAGGCTGTCTCAAGGCTCTCTCTCCCTCCTGCTGTGCACTGTCAACTGATGTGTTTATAAAGAGTGCAGCAGTGGGAGTTGCCCCCACATAAACACACACACATACACACATACACACGTTTACACATAGGATACACAAAAACACATGTGTATACAGACATGAGTTATGCAAACAATGACATGCATGAAAACCACACATGCAATAACATAGGCATACATGAAAAACACATCTTTGTGGCAGCGTCTGCACAGAAATACAATTTTGAGTACTGCTCACAATGTCACATTTTACATGCTTTTTATACATCGCTGTTATGAAGTTGGCCAGTAGTCGAGAGAGCGAAATTGAAATTGAATTACCATTTCATTTGTAAGCTGTAACCCTGTAATATCGAAAATAACAAGAGGGAAAATAACCTACAGCTAAATAATGTGTCCTTGTCTCATCCTTATTACAAACAAGGCACTGAGCCACATTTAGGAAATGTTACTGAAAGAAGTAGTGCAGTAGCTGCTTTGGATCATATTTAAATAAAAACAGAGAAACACAGGTGTGTTAGTTGTAGAGGACACAGAGCAGAACAGATCCAGGCAGAGATGATGGTTTTCTGAGGCGAGGGAAACATGTTTGAGCTCCTCTGGGGTCTAGAAGCCGGAAACCCAAATCCCATCTGACCCCTGACCTCTGTTTGGTTCCCCTGCTACTGCTCCCACATATGGCTCTGGCTGCCTTTACTAAATCACTGTCTGGCTGACTCTCAAATCCAGGCTTTGTTGGACCATTTAAATTACAGGTAATAACAAAATAAAATGCTTTTTAAAGTGTTATAATTGTTCTAAAGTTATTAGTTCTCAACAAATGACGCCCCCCCTTCCTTCCTGTATATGAAATATGGAAACTATTTTATATATTATTACAATACTTATAATGACTGGTTATCGAACTCCTTCAATAGCTAAAAGAAAGATATTTCTTTCCCCTAAATAATTGATATTCAAAACTAGGGATGTCACGAGAACGGATACTACTGACTA
This sequence comes from Etheostoma spectabile, assembly GCF_008692095.1. Classification (NCBI taxonomy): domain Eukaryota; kingdom Metazoa; phylum Chordata; class Actinopteri; order Perciformes; family Percidae; genus Etheostoma; species Etheostoma spectabile. The sequence continues at coordinate 34,750,111 of NC_045741.1, forward strand.
GGGATGTAACGGTATGAAGATTTAACCTCACGGTTATAGTGGCCAAAATTATCAGGGTTTTTGGTATTACCACGGTATTTTTAAAAGTGTGTTCAATATGTTCAGAACGCTCTAATAGGCCTACATAAGCTGAAATAGTTTCAAAAAATGTAACATTGTTAAGAAAATATGGGAAATAGGCTTGTGAAAACTGGCTGCTGAAACACCGGCCTGCTGTACTTTGAAGATGTATTTGACGTTGCATGTTAAGTTGGAAGGGGTTCTGAAATATAAGCAAATTCTAATTTGACTCACTGTGAACATTATTTACCAAAACTGAATGTTAAAGCCCCCAGCATATAACAAGAAACAATGCTAAAATTACATTCATTTCTCTGTAATAATTAACATAAATGTAACAGGAACACAAACTGAGAATAAGCTACATCTATTACAGCAAACATACCCGTAACAGAGCAAACAGTGTAATACACCTTTAATGGCTAAGCATGTGGCTCCACAGGCTAGTCTGTTTACTGGTGGTTGCACGTTGCTAGCAAGCACAACATGAATATCAACACAGGGCTGCACAAATAATATTAAACAGTCCGCACATCTATCAGGTATGCAATAAGAAACACAGCAACAGCACTATTATCAATGTGATAATATCTCTCTCTCTCTCTCTTTCTCTCTCTCTCTCTCCAAATAAATGTCACGTCGTAACGTAACGGGCTAAACTTCCACATCGTAGCAGCTTCAACTTATTGAAGGTAACGAGGCAGTAAAACCATGACAGTGTAGCCCTTCTACTTCCGGTGCATAGCTTTAAAAAAAACTGAACGAGAGCCAACTAGGTTTTATCTACCCAACCTAAAAAACAGTATGTTAACTGCAAACTCACAGACTCCGGGTCCTGATTTACAGCCCCCCCTCTCTTCAAATAACTCACCGTTGTCGGCTACGACCGCTGAGCAAGCTACACTGTTGTAAACAGCTGCGGCCCGCTTGCCTGGTGCTCTGGTAACGTTAGTTACCATGGTGGCGTTGACTTTACTGCCTGTGTCTCAATTGTTTTTGCGAGAAACCAACTCAAGGAAATTGAATATAATTCAATGTGAGTACACATATGTTGAAATGACATAAAAACCCCGCCTAGCTGTAATAAATTAGCCTGAAGCTAATGCTTAGCTACCTGTTCTGGAGGAAATTAGCCAACTTGGTGTCCTTTTGGGCTCTGGGGGGGGGGGTCTGCACTAGGGCTGCTAACGATTATTTTCATAGTTGATTAATCTGTTGAATATTTTCTCGATTAAATCGGTTAGTTGTTTGGTCGATAAAATGTCAGAAAATTGTGAAAAATGTGGATCATTGTTTCCCAAAAGCCCAAGATAACGTCCTCAAATGTCTTGTTTTGTCCATAACTGAAAGATATTCAGTTTACTGTCACAGAGGAGAGGAGAAACTAGAAAATATTCACATTTAGGAAGCTGGAACAAATCGATTTTGAATTTGGTAGAGCTTGAATCGATTCATACATTTTTTTGCACACCCCTAGTCTGCGCTGTTCTCTGATGCTGAATTTCCACCTACTGCGGAACAGCTCCGCTGCGTGTCGGCTCTGTGCTCCGCCGTCCGTCAGTGCCCACCACGTCCGGATTTGTTGCGAAACGGCTGCGGCCATGACTAACAGCTGGTGGAAATTGGGGGTGATGCTGTGAACAGTCACTGCATGTGACGCTAGTAAATAGGTAACGTTAGCCTACAGTTAGCTTCGGTAGTAACTGGATTCAACAGGGTTAAAATGCTGACAGCTAAATGGTGAAGTGTGACTGTATTTCACTGTAGAGGACCGTCTGCTGCTTAAGCTATGAGCTAAACAACACAGACTAGCACTGGGCACTGCTGTTGTCTGAAAACAACACAGACGGGACAAACTGTTAAGCTTACTGTTAAACTTTGTGGTGCTTTTAAAGTTTTTGTAAAATATTCTTTTCTTTTCAGATCTGTTTTTGTCTTTTTACAGCAATTTACTGGTGAAAGAAGTAATTATTGTTAAAAGTTATTATTAAATGTTTAATAATTATTGAAATTCCCCCCTTTATCGTGCTGATCTTTGAGTCAAAACCGTGATCCGATCTGTTGCACCCCTATATGAGAGGGCTGGAAAATTATATTACAAGCCATTCTCTCATTGTTTTGTTATTAAAATGTGTGGTATAGATATATAAGCAATTAATTGCTCATATATAGGCGGTTTAAAACATGGCAACCGTATTGTCAATTTGGGCAACCAAAAGATGATGCCTTTAAAAAGTTAGCGTTGAGCCCTGTACTTTGGTTGGTTATCTATGCTGGAAAAGGATGGGCCATGACATTTAAAATAAGTCCCAAGCATTTGCTAAGTGTTATAATACAATTCTGTAGTTTATTTTATTAAGAGCAATTTGAGCAACTTGGACATTTAGAATGGAACTTTGAACAGGAAGTCAGTACACAGCCGTCTTCTCCAGGAGAGTTGGTCTGAACTTGCCCAACCATCCGACACACAGCAGATGAACAAAAGAGATTGGGAACCTTTTACTGAGGGGGTCAAAGTCTCCTTCCTTTACGAGTTGTTACAACATGAATGGGAGTACTAAGCGAGGGAGGGAGGAAACACGGAGAGAAGGAAGGAAGTCAGTGGTGTAGTTTTTCTCAGCTATAGCGTCCCTGAGCGAGGTGAAAGGTGGGGGCCAGGGGCCACTGGCTGGGTGGTCAGCATGATTGGCGAACTGTGTGTGTGTGTGTGTGTTAATAGCTGTGTGTGCATGTAAGAGTCAGAAAGCGAAAGGAGTTCTGTATGCTAAGTATTCAACTGTGGGAACGATCAAAAGCCTCTCATATTTCCGTCGAGGCTGTTTGATCCTTTTTTTCTATTCTTATTTTTCAGTCCGTTTTCTTCTCCTCAGACTACTGCTGCTATTCTTGTGTCATTGTTATTCCATGCAGAGCTTAAACATGCACATTCTCTGAGGTTTTGCACTTTATGGGCTGCAGAATGAGGTGTAGACCAAAATGACTACTCTAATCGAGCAGCCGCACGGGCCCTAAAACAACAGACTGCATTTAGCCAATATAACTCATTCCTCTTGACCATAAAATATCCAGGCTTAATAAAAAAGGCATCAAGCATTGAAAGCTTAAGTGTTTCACTTCATAAAGGCTCTTGCTAAGAAACACACCGCAACCAGAGAGCTACATTGAAGTGTAGAGAGGTGGGATGATGCCACCAAATGAAGAGTTGAACATTTCGAGAAACAGTCACTGTCTTATATGAACGGGTACAAAACGGGTTTAATGTTATACACTGCGGGCCAGTAGCTCAGTCTGTAGTCTGAGTTTTGTTGGGAACTGGAGGGTTGCTGGTTCAAGTCCACACAAGGACCAAAGTATGGTGGTGGGCTGCCAGTTTACCTCCTGGGCACTGCCAAGGTCCTCTTGAGCAATGCACTGAACCCCCAACTGCTCAGGGCGCCTATTCCTGGGCAGCCCCCTGCCTCTGACATCTCTCCATCAGTGCATGTATAGGTACTGAGGATTCAGGTTGTGTGTGAAAACAACAGAATAATAAGGGATACATTATTAATGTTATGTATAATTTATATATGCATTTTTTTAAACATTGCTAATGTGATCATGGGCCCTCTTCTTCCCCTTGTAGTTCACGTACTCATAGAGCCAAAGTTCAGTCCAGTAACATCCAGTAACTAGCAAAGGTTCTTTGTGATTTATTTTGTTTGTTCTTTTGCTGTGGCGGCAAATATTTTTCATCATCCATCCTGTCAGTTGTCAGTCATGCTGTGACATACAGTGCTCCTGCAGTGCTCTTTGGATGCTTTGGTAATTCTTGGTCAGGCTGTAGCAGCAGTGTGGGCAGCTTGAAGCCTCATTCAAGAACAGCTAGCTGTCATCAGATGCTGCAAAACCTAAACACTAGCAGCCACAGATCCTAGCCCTTCTTACACTGTTACTTCACTCCCATTGGTTTCCCCACACCAAAATTTGGCAAGCACACATGTTCTCGCTCCTTCAATATTACTCTCAGAAAATTCTTTCATATCTTCACTGCCAGCATTCTCTCTTATGCTGGCCACACCCCTTAATCCTTGATCTTCTGATTCTTTTACTTCTCGTGCTGTCTCTCAAGTGGATATCTCTGTCACATGCACACATGGTAAGTCAGACTACACAAGTTAAACACAGTCAAAAGTGAAGCATTGTAAATTTATAAGGCTTTGATCCAGAGGGCTCATGTGTAACAAAATGTGTTTGTGAGGTGGGAAATATAAACCTGGCACGAGTAAAGTATGGATCAACAAGATCAAGCGATGTGGGGCGAGAACATTCATTTCAGATGGCCCGGGCCGTGACGGAATTGGTCCTGCATGCTGTTTTCCACCGAGCGCCGGTGTCATGTTCGCAGGTTCCATGTGTTGTAAAGTCAGAGTGGTTTTGGCACGGGTGTCGACGCCAGCTCCTGTTCTGAGGGCGAACCCCATCCTGCCCAATGCATGGTGGGGCGCAGAGCGACGCAGAGCCAGGCGTAAGGAGTGAAAGTGTTGACAACGCTGAAGCTGGAAACCTAACCCAACGCTGACACTGAATACTCTGTCTGCCACTTCATGTTCCCCTTCACAAACATCAACCCCCTCTGTAGCTGTCTGTCTCTCCCTCTCGCTCTTTGTCCGTCTTTTGGTTTCTCTTTGTATTTGCCCATCTCATGGCTCAAGTTTCCAGTTTATTGACAATGATGTGTTCAGTTAGAGGAAAAGAAATGCCAAAATTTAGTCTACTGTAAAGGGTAAAAGTTTGTTTTACTTGTGATTTTTTTCCCCTTGACTACTCTTGCACCTTTGCTTCCTTTGTCATGGTCTCTCTCTCTCTTTGTTACTGTCTGCTGTCACTGTGCTTTACGCAGCAGTTTGCGGCATCATAAAAGAAATGCTGCATAACCTTGAATCATAAAAACTCAGAGCATAATATTTGAACTGAGAAAAAAAGTGCTCAGAGAATGTGCCCGTTTTGTCTGAGTCATTATATAGGACAGAGAGACAAACAGATGGATGTGACATTCCGGTGTGACTGGCAGCGTCCAAAATTAACTTTTGGACTCATCGGCCAAGTTGGCGGATAGATGAAAAAATCCACCGGCAAAGCATATTTTTTTACTGGCCAAAATATTCAATTGCAGTTTCTTTTGGGGTTACAAGTCCTGCTGGTAGGGGTCAATTTTAACGATTAACTGTTAAACAACAATGGAATTCTTGACCGATTAGCCTAATATTACCAGAAACCAATTTTTAAAAAAACATCTTTTGCATGATAAAAATTTAAATAGTTAATAGCTAATTCACTTGCTAGTCTTAACTTTGAACCTGCAAGTTGTGTTTTACTTTCCTCTTTTTTTCTGCTTGTGGAGAGCTACATGACACAGGAAATTATATTGATATATCGGCCGTGTGAGAGTATAGGCTGCCTGGCAGACACGCAGTTGACAACCTGCAGGTGGAGGTGGTGAGGACAGGCTCGGACATAAACGCCACGGGCTGCTGTGGACTTGTCAGTCTCACAAGTGGTTTCAGAAAAATGGCTGCATGTGTCCAACAATGCACACACATTAACCGGTGCAAGTCGACAGCTGTCCGCTGACACGGAGTGCGGAAAATGTGTCAGAGCCTCCCGGACAGGTGAACTGTTTCCGGCCGGCTGCCAAAAATCGCCACTTACCAGCTTATTCATTAGCTATCAGTAAACAGAAGTGACGTGGTGATTGGCATCTGGTGTGTGCGCCAGTTTTTAAGAGTGTGCGTCTGTTGGCCTGCCCCCGCGGAGCTCTGACATGCAGACAGCAGAGCAACAAGAGAAAGTAACCGCGCCAAAATGAAGAACAGAACTTTTTTACATTTACTCGCCATGGGGTGGATAGCCCTCTGAGATTTACTTGCCAAACGGAAAATTTACTTGCATTTGCCGAGTGGCGAGTGTTAATTTGGACCCTGGTGACTGGAAAGGGAAAGATGACTCCACAGCCACCCCTTCAGATGCTCCTCATTCCTGTCCTCCACCCAGAATGATTGTCCCTCAAAGGGAATGGAGACAGGTGGGCACATTGCTATTACACAGAAAGAGATTCATCAGACAACCTTAGTGTGTAATTTAAAGGCAGCAGGATGGAGTAGAGCGACAAAATATCACCCTTCAAATGGAAGAAAGTGCATCCTAACCGGCTGCAGTGGGCGCTGTTTTGTCACCGACACTCAGCTCGGACTGCCCTGTTTGACACCTTCCCACTGTTTGATATAGCAATGGGTCTTGATGACTGATGGTGATGGTTGTGAAGGTGAAAATGTCAATCATTTATGTTTACTGGCACTGTAAATAGCTGATAAGAGGCAGCCAGGCTTGGCATCTTTTTCTGCAGTAGCTGCAGATTACTGTTGTTTGCAGTATCAAAAGCTGATAAGGTGTGAAATATAACACTTCATATCACGGTTGAATGTGTTTGTGTAACGTGTGTGCAATGAGTTCTACATGATCTTATGTGAGTTGATGCAAGGAGTGAGACAAGACAACTGGAAGTTGGAGAATGGAACAGAGGAGGACAGTAACAGGGATGGAGTAGAAAGTGAGAAATAAGTGAGTTGAGGGAAAGGGAATAAAAGGAGGGATAGCAAGAGGAAGTCAGAAGAAGGGAGGGTGGGTGTATTGAGGAGGGTAGAGGGAATCACAGAAGAGAAAAGTCAGTGAAGGGGAATTTAGTGCTTTCAAAGCTGGGTGATAAAAGCAAAGATCTGGGGACATGAGTTAATGTTTAATAGAAAATAGCAAGACGTGCTGTTTCGTACAGATTTCCTCATCATTATATATGATATATACACAATGAAACTACCGTACACACAGCACAAATATTTACATTTCTCGCAATGAGCTGTATCTGTTCTCCCAGTCTAAATGACAATATAATCAATATTGTTCAGTACACATTAAGACCAGGAAACAGCAATCCGACAATTTTCTGCAGGGTTGTGTGGCGTTGGGAGTGTCAATGCAACGTCCTGTTGTGTTTTTTAACCCTTGATGTAGCACGAGTGGACTTCATATTTTTACAATTACTATCAGATCGTTTATAGATCTCGACGTTTCCGACCGCACTTGAAGGCAGCTTCATTTGACGGAGAAAGAGATAAAGAAACAAGACAGAGCAACTGTGCGTTGTTGTTGCTGGAAACAGTCAGCGTCGAGGTGTTCACCATGTACTGCAGCCTAAACGCACTACCCCCATTCAAAATGAACAGGCAGACGTGTGTTTTCGCTGCACCGTCTGGCGGCCGACGCTGGCAGTGTGAATTCAGGCTTAGTTGTACCCCAAAATAGCCCTGTTCTCCTAATGTACAGCAACCCTTATTAAAATAAAAAACTGTTATGACTCATGTAATATCTAAAAATCTGATCCAAACACTTGAGCCCCTCCATTATGTGACTACTTTTATGCTTTGGCACACACAAGTGGATAAAACATTGGTCACTAATGTGCACTAGCCCTCTCAAATACATACCCATAACAAAGCCGAACCCTGACATACTTCCTCAACCTGTCCCTGTTTTTCCGTCCCCCCAGACTTTTACAACGATAACAGTGTCCTATATTCATCAGTACTATTCAAACTCATTAACACATAAATGAAAACGCGCAAAGATGATGTGGCATTGCTGCGGTTGCCAGTGATTTTGAGCTGTTTTTACTTGTGGTGAATCCATTTAAAGCAAGGTCAACAGCTTTCTGTTTAAGTGTTGGAAAAATAATGAATGCAAACCACTGATTTAGACATTAACGCTTTTGTAAATCACTTATAAATCAGAACTTTGACCTCAAGCAAATTTGCGCACGAGAGACTTTTATAAATGAGGATCCTGATCACTCATTGAGCTCGAGTTTGTGTTGTGGCATGGAGCGAGAGACATAACTGCACACCAGTTTAAGAGAATCCCCAAGATGGCTCTTCCTTCATCTTCCCATGTCCTCCTTTGCCTAATGAGATGTCTGAGGCTCTGCTTTGATTAGCTAATGAGGCGGTGTTACACATGCACTTGTGCCTAATGATTTGGTGTCGTGCATTAAATACTCAGAGGCAGATGAGGAAAAGCTAGTTTGTTTTTTGGAAATTTTGTTTGTTTAGGGATTATCAGGTATGTTAGGAAAACACATAAAAAAGCAAGGAAGTAACAAAATAGAATGAATTGATGAAAGCATTTGGAATGAAATCCGTGTCTAAATTTCCTAATTTGTTGTTGATAATAAATTCTTAAAACATTTAAGTTAAAAAAAAAAATCTGTCACAACAGCGAGTAACTGTTATTGTACTGCTTGTAACCAGTTTGTCATATTAAGTGTCACTACAGTGCAAAGAATACACACTGTATTTACACAGGTGGGAGTAACAAAAAAATAACAAGGCTTTAGCAGTGGGGTCATTCAACTCAGCGGCGTCCTGCTCAAAGCAGCGATTATCTGCGATAGGAGGCCCCTTTCTCTCTTTCCTGAGCTAATGTCCACTGTAGGCTCTGTTAGTGCAGGGCGAGCTCTCTGTACTACAGGAGTCTCTACAGGAGTCTCTGCAGGAGTCTCTACAGGAGTCTCTACAGGAGTCTCTACAGGAGTCTCTACAGGAGTCTCTTCAGGAGTCTCTACAGGAGTCTCTACAGGAGTCTCTACAGGAGTCGCCATTCACTGCTGGTTCAATGACATGTTCTCTGTTCCCCTCCTTAAACTCCAAAGGTATTCAATCCAGATACGCTGTCTATTACACCAACACACAAAATGAAACACTAAAAATCCAAACGCATTTTTTTTCATTCATTTTACCGAATATTTCAGCACTGCAAAATCAGCTTTTTGCTATTTTGTCTTGCTTTTCACAGAAAAACATTCAAGCACATAACATAAATAAATAAGTAAAAAAAAATGTTTGGCCATCTTTGAACCCCTGCCCTTATATATTAGGCTATAACTGTCTGCTGAAACTGAACTGGATTGATCCTCTTAATGCCTACAGCAAAAGTGCATTGAAAAGAGTGGCAAAAAGTGGAAGGAGACACAACAAATGAATAAGGTATAAGCCTAGTTCAGGAAAAGTGGCAGTTTCTTCTTTATAAAAAAAAGTAGCTTCTCTGCTTTCTCACCTGAAGGTCAGTTCCTCGTTACGAGAGTAGCCTAGTAGAAAATATGGGAGAGCAAGAATGGCAAGGTGCATTGTAGGCCTGCACAATTTGGGGAAAAATAGGAATCATGATTGTTTTGCTTAGAATTGATATCACGATTCTCTGCCACAATTTTTTTGACCATGACAAAACAAAACAAATTGGCAGTACCAAACAGATATTTTGTGGCACCTATAGCACGTTGCGCATCACCACAAACCTGTACACATAGACGCTCAAGGAAGGCTATGTTTAAAACTCAAAAAGAAAGTAGTAGCATTGGTGCTGCAGTCGGCTTGTAAAATTAAATAAGATTCAAAGTCATTAGAGAAAATATATATATGAATTTTTTGAATCAAAGTCATTTAAATATTAAATCATGAACATAGTGAATCAAGATCGCGATTTTATAACGATTAATCGTGCAGACCTCATGCATTGCCTGGGTGACGTCAGTGAGTGTGTGGAGCGGACATTGGGAGTAGAGTAGAGAGTAGGCTACGAGTAATGTTGTGTGAGGGAAAGCGAGAGGAAAAAGAGATAGCAAAACAATGTGTAGTGAGTTAACAGTGGACAGTAAGACAAGCCTCTCAAGACACGGTGGCTTCAGCTGTTATCAACGCTACCGCTCCCCGACCCCGGTCTGGGCGGTGACATGAGATGCAGCATCTCGCGTTGTCGCCACTTGTGCACGGAGCAGACGAGTGCCTAGGATCAGAATCTTTAAATGTTGCCGTTGTTTTGACAGTGCTTCCGCACTGGCAACATGTTTGCTGCATTTACGAAGTGTGTTCGCCTCTCTCTACGCGGGTTCCTATTTGATCGCGTCATTAAAAACTTAATTGTTCGGTAAAATGTATTCAGCCCTTCCACTTATTGGGCCAAACACAAAAGTATTTTATTTAGCTATTTTTGAGCTGGATGAAAGCTTAAGGATGTAACTTGCATTTATTGTTGAAGAGTAGTTGTCAATCAGTGAACCATAATTATGTTAAATAATACAACTTATTTAACTTTTTAGTATTGCCTTACCTCCCGCTTACCGGTCTTTCACATCTTTGCTTTAGTTCTGAATCTGTTATTCTATACTAACAGAAGACTTATCGGGCCCTTTTTTAGGTTAATACTTGTATTTTGTATTTTCTCATACTGTCTGTCCAAATATACTTGTCTTGAATCTCTGTCTGAAATTGCTCCGTTTTAGCACCTGTCTATTTACCACCCCCACCCCATCTGAACAGGCCAGTCAGCTCTGATTAGCTTGCGTGAAAAATATGCCGCACCTTTCAAAGGTAGTTCTCAAGCCATGGGTGGAGATACTCAAAAGAAGGGTGGTGTATTTTAATGAGCCTCCATGGGACATAGGAAAGGGAGCCAAACCTAAACGGCTTGTTGAATTCTGATTTAATCTGCCCACAAAAAGTTTACAGTTTGTGGGTTGACAGGAACCCTAGACACCTAATTGTATGTACAGAGGCATGGAAAAAGTGAGCTTTTCATGATATGTCCCCTTTAAGATGCAAATTATGCATTTCAAGACACCTAATGCTGTATTCAAAAGGAACTTACCAGTTTGTGACATGTCAAGTGCAAAATAAGCAAATCATTGTGGTGAACTTTTGAAAGCACTACTTCAAGGCAACGTAAAAGGAGACCAAAAGAACTTTCCTTGTTCTCTATTTAAAGCCTTTGTTAAGATTACAAGACACATTTTTCTGCCCTTTGATCAAAATGAAAACTGTAAATCAGAAATACTTTATTGATCCCCGAATATATAATATATATAAAGGAGCATGCTAACAGTAGACCAACATGCACCTATAGAAGAAAACCGAAGACAAGGAATATGGTATTAAGAAGTATAGTGGCGACATAGTAAAGGAAAAAATATATACATTTTTATAAATATAGGCATATGTCACAGGTCATGAACGGAGCACTTTCAGAAAAAAAGTAAAGCATTGTGTGTAGATTGAGGCTGTAAACCTGTCATCCTACAAGACTGGTTGAAGTTTCTCATTCAAATTATTGGGATAGCCCAAAAGCCTGTATGTTTTGAGGAGAAAGAATAGGTAAGAAACAATACAAACATATATAAATATTTAATAAGAATGAAAAGAAAAAAATTTCTTATTTGAAGTAATATTTCCTCTCCTCTGGACACTTTGAGAAATGGGAGAGAAAAATCTAAAGCAAAAGAGAAAATCTCAAGCCCCCCCCCCCCTTTGCCCACAGACACACACTCACGTACAGAACAAGAACTAGAACAACAGCTTATGGTGGAAGTAGGTTGGCAGGAGGAAGAACGGGGTTTTACTGCTCTGACTAAAATAAAACATGAGGACTTTGTGGCCCACAGTGCAGTTGGAAAGACAAATATTATTTTTTTTACAAGCGAGAGAAGTCCGGGGACAGGCTGTATAAAACGCCTTAATGATTGAATAGCTGAAGTATTAAACCTTGGCTGTGGGGTCCTGACCTGAACGGGGGGGGGGGGGGGGGGGGGGGGGGGGGAGACAAGTCCTGGCAGAGCAGTTTGATAGGATAAAGACACACACACACAACCCACACACACACACACACATCTCAACAAGTACATATTGTAACACACACACCCCTTCCACTTACCTTGGCAGAGGAGTTTCCTCAGTAAATCTTTATGTTGGAGTGGAAATTGCAGTTTAATAATTAGTTCTGAATGAAAACTTCTGAATCCTTTTAAACACAACAAACTATATTCAGGTGAAAAAAGCTCTATTTAATTTGTTTTTGTTTTTTTAAACACCTTTTGACCCTTTTTTATTTAGCTTTTTATCCGTCTTATGTAAAAGTTTCGATACCTTGCCAATCTGGCATTTTCCTGACAGAAGAAATAGATTTTTAAATATATTTTTATATTTAGCGACACACTGAAAAAGCTTTTATTGGATTTTTTTTTAAATTTTGTTCTGCATTACTTATTACAAGTCGTAATTCATTTTATTTGAAAAAGATATATATCTTTCTGACGTTCTAATGTAACAAGTATCAGTAATTCATTATTGGATTTTAGCAGTAAGAGGAGCTATGAAGCACCGCCGCTCTGAGGCACCACCAGGTTCTCCGATCCCATACACGTACAGTCAAACCTGAGATTTCCTCCAGCACTCAGACACTTTGAACTCAGTATGCTAATGCCAACATACCAGACCAACAGCTCTCCGTCATAAAGCTCATTACCCGTCTGCTACCATGTTGGACGATCATTATTACTCCAACAAAGCAGACACATTCATTCACGGGGCCGGTCAGCATTTCAGGAAGGGCTCAGATTCTAGGCAGGCTTCTCTCACCCGTCCCCCGGGGGGCGATGGAGGGATGGGTGGTACTAAGGCAAAAGGCAGATGAGCCTGTAGGCATGCCAGATATTCCAGCACTGGGAAGTGTAAGCACATACACAAATAAAGGCATGCACAGATTATGCATGAGAACAATCTCTTAACTGTCCACGTCACTCTCTCTCTCGCTCTTTCACTCTTTCTCTCGCCCTTTCACTCTTTTTTGCTCGTCTCTCACTTTCTCTCTCTCTCTCTCTCTCTCTCTCTCTCTCTCTCCTCTCTCTCTCACACCCCCTCACCCTCAAACACATGGCGCCTCGGACATCTGCACCTACCTCAAACGCAATGGAAGGAAGAGCCACAGGTGGTCATGGCAGAAACATATTTGTGCACAAACATTAATATAGATGCAAATGCCACAGTTGCGTGTCTTAATAAAACCGATAAAATTAAGGAAATGAACTGCTGCACATGTGTCTGACATTTGAATGAAAGATTGAATGGTCCCTGTTGTAAATGCACCCCACTTCAGCGTGTGTACTTTGTGTCACTATTTGTGTGCATGTGTGTGGATGTCCCTCTCCCTTTCCAGCTGCAGCGCTCACGCTGGGGCCTCCTCCTGGTACCCATTATGGGTGTGTGTGTATGTGTCTGGGTGGTCTAGTCCCGTCTCCCTCCTTCTCCTAGTTTTATACTGTTCTGCCCTGGCGGTGCCCGAGGGCAGGGGAGTGCGGGGAGGAGGGGGTAAGGTAGGGCGGCGGGTGTTGCAGGGGGTATGGGTAGCCCCGTTGAGAAGAGCAGACGACAGGCCTAATAAAGCTTCACAGGGTCTAGGCCCATCGCTCTCAGCACTTCCTCCCCGCTGCCCTCTTTGCTCCCTCCTGCCCCCTCAGTCCGCTACTACCCCCCACCCCCCGCAGGCACATGTGGTCCAGCCCTAATGGGACCCAGCTGGACTCCCACCTTCCCTCTCTTGCGGACCCCAACTCCAGCTCTCCTCTCTCTGTTCTCCTCTCTCCCTTTAAACGTTCAGCCCCAGATGGCACTCCTTCAGGCCGGATATTCACTGCTGGGGGATGTGTTTAGTATCCTTTTCCTTTTTATTTTCCCCTTCCTTGCCTCCCTGTCTTATTCACTTATTCTCTTGTCACAATGTATGGCGGCCATGTGATGTGGCTTAAGTCAGGATTCAGCTTCCCAAAAAACCCCAGATGGACTAAAGGAGGAGGAGAAAAGATGAATGATGAAGCTATGTTGTTATGCAACAGACCCTCACTGATGCCTGGGATCCCTCGACTCTCTATGACCCACCCCTCTGCGGTGAGGTAGCGTGGGGAAACATTTGTTCCCCAGACCTACTCTGCTTCATCTCTCTGGAGTCGCAGCCTCGGCATGTAAACAGGGCGGTGCCAATTGCCTGTCCCTGAGCTTTTATGGTACCAAAGCAGAGCAAACAAACAAACTGGAGAATTTTACGCAACAGCCTGCGAAACATTCTCAGTGCTACAGGCGACAAGTGTTGCCAAGTTCCCTCAGCTGTAATTCAAGCACATACACATGAAAGCATATGTGGATGGATTCATACACACACACACACCATAGCTTGTGTTCCTTGCAGAACATGTGACATAACTGCTATACACAGCAGTTAATGGTATAAGTATCTTGTCATGCATCACTTAATCACTGTGGTAGAATTAAAGTGCCTGTGGCCACCTTTTTTGGTTTTATAGATTGTCTGACCGTAAATATTTAAAACTTCACAAAGAGTGAACAGTGACGACTGGAACATAATATTTTTGTGGTTGGATTCAGACCCTGACAGAATGGCAAACAATACAATTTGAAGACACTTCGTCTTTGCAGCACAACGTGCAGTAAGAGGGGGGACTTTAATCACAATAATACTGGGGACAGACAGCCCATAGTGCACAGTTTACCATATCATCTTATCATTCTCAGACCATAACTAGATGTTCACACTGATGAATGGTTGAGCACCGGCTGTGTGGTCCCTCTCTGTCACCCCTACAGATGGTGTCATAGTGGTTCCCCTCCATGTCAGAGATGAGAAGGAGTTGGGTGCGGCGACGCTGGGTTTGTGCTCTTGAATTAATTATCTCTGACCAAATCCGTCCCTGTGATCAGAGCAGGAGTCAGGATGGTGGCGGAGCATGACAGGGAAGTCACTCTTTCTGTTCATCTATCTATAAATTTGAAAAAAAATCTCTTGTCCCCACACATGTGTACAGCACCCACACATGCACAGTACAGCAGTTGGGGCGAGGAGTTGCTATATGCTACAAGGCTCATTGACTGCGGTTCACCGGCTACCGGTGTCATGCCAAAAACGGATCATCCGTCTAAAGCTGATTGCTGTCTAGCTAATCTATGTCCATGTTCCACTTCTGGGATTACTCTGTAACCGACAGAAATTCCGGATGTCCCCAGTACCTTCCGCTTTCTTTGTGTTGACATTTTAAACTCTGGTCAATTTATGAGGACTATGCTCCTTATATCTCTGCAGGGTCCATCCAGACAGTTAGCTGGACTATCTGTCCAATCTAACTTTTCTGTTGCACAACTAAACCAACTTATGAATATTCCACCCAAACAAGTGTCTGAATGCTGTGTGGACACGCCAGACCCTCCTCCGCAGCGCTGTAGATGTGAGGTTTGTTGATGATGTCTATGCTGCACATGATGATTAGGGAACACAAACACGTTAGACAAATGCCCAGGCTCTTGGCCTCTCCAACATGTGCGATCGTTTCGACGTCTGCGTCAGCCGCGAACAAAGCCGTGCCAAGCTATGTAGGTAGCCACATACAGGAAGTCTGCAGCGGTGCCGGATAGTTTAGAAAATAAAACAGATTTCAAAATAAAACACCCAGAGTGAGACAGGTGATCAGGCACATGGACAGACGGACAGACGTATAGACAGAGGGACACAGACTGACTGACGCACTCACTCTACGACCGTTTAGAGGACGTGTTGAAATGGCGCCCGCACGCCAGTCGCAGAGGGAACTGATCAACAGCCCCGCCCGCTGCAGAGGGCCGACGAGATTAAAACAGCAGCAGCTTTCAGCAACTTTTGCGCTACAGTGTACATTGATGATAAAATGTATACAGGTTGGCAAGACGGTCTTTTACGCGGTCTTTCGCTGTACATTTTGTTGGTAAATATGAGCTGTTCAAGTCAGACATGTCCCGTCTTTCTATCAGAAACAAGCAAAGAAATTTGGCGACGTACGTGTGTTACGTCAACCCGTTCTCACTCCCGCTTGGCTGCTGGAAACTCTGGTGATTGGTCAACATTGCTAGTCACAGTGAATTCACAATGAGAGTTGTTTCAATTGACTGGCAATCTGTGGTGTCCTCATGCAAGCACAATACACATACAAAATTGCTACCTGTTAAGTTTAAATAACATCAAAAAAGGAGAAAAATGCATTCAACACATTTGTTTAAGAATACTGTATGTCTGATAATATTTCATATATTCCTTGAAATGTTGTTTTTAACAAATCCTGCGAAAATACCAAAACCAACCATATTAGTCCGTCTCTAAATATTGTTGACTTCCCCACCCTCTTTGGCCTTTAGCCCCAAGTCCGTTCAGTCATATACTAAAGACACATTGTCACAGATTTATACTTTCTTTAAATAAAAAATCTAATAATAATAATAAAAACAGCTTACCATTGTAGATTCAAGCAAATGTCACTCAAACAGGAATGCATTTTGTATTTGTTGGGGACTATTTTCAGGTTCAGATTTGGTTTGCTTGTGAATATTTATGGCAGAATTTAGGATTTACTCAAAAATCAACTACAGTGCCCATGTTCATCGTAATGAAGTAACATTGTTGGTCAACAATAAAGGCGCAGTACAGCGATAAAAGATAGACTGTCCTTAGTGTCTCAAGGATGCACACAATGTGATTGGTGAGAGACACTGAATGTAAACATACTGTAACTGTTTGTTTCTAAGGAGATTCCATAGGGAAAAGGAGGGTTTAGTTTTGGCTTGAGTTTAGGTTAAGGATCATCCCTCCACAGTGTCTCCTCCAATCAGTCTGTACACTGGCCTTCTCTCAGGTGGCTTTCCAGGGGGATTGAAACCATGACTCTTGCCCCTCCCCGATCACCATACATCCACATATCCTGGAGCAGAGGAGGCCCCAGAGTGTTTATGTGCGGCAGACGCCCAGGCTAAACAGGAAGGGACAGGAGACCGTCACTGGGGAACCCAAAATTCAGACCCACATCAACAGGCCCTCTCAGTGTGGATCAAGTTTGCCATTGCTCGTTTAAATGAATACCACAAACATTACCGTAAGCCAAACCCACATATGACCACATATAGGCCAGAGCACTGTGGGTGGCAAATGTGTAAGCCAGCATGCTGCTGTGAATGAATAGGTGTTCACACTTGCAGTATGTGTACGTTTGAACCTGCGTTCATGTTTGAGTGTTGATGTGTGCCTGGACCTGGAGCGTAGTAATACTCGGGACAACCCAGGAAGATGCTACACTGCCCATGCAGGGCTTTATGTGAGCTGTTCAGACAGAAAAATAAATACTGTCAGAGGAGAAGAAGAGAGGAAAGCGCATCTGTTTGAAGTCAGGGAGCTGCAGAGTGGAGCTGAGAGACAGATGAACCATCCTGTTTCAGAAACCTGAACGCACCCTTGTTAAGGAGCAGTAAAATGTATTTGTGTGTGGCAGCAATAACACAGTTCCAAGACTTGGCTCTGTGTCTACCCATAAGCCTGTGTAACCCTACACACCTCTCTGATGATGTCAGATTAGCATTAAGCGTGAGCTCGGGCCTGTGTTTATATGTGTGTGAATGTGTGTGTATTCTATGTGGCGAACAAAATGTCTGGTATTGTTTTTTGGGCAGTAAGAGAAATGTAAACAGCGGAAGGTAGTGGCTAAGGGAGAGTGGAAGAGCACAGACGTTTCATGCATGTGTTTGTGTGTATGCATGTGTGTGTGGCGGAGGCATGATGACATCAGCGGCTGGGCAGGGAGCGGATGAAGTAGCTCTGGTCAGTGTGAAACAGTCTGTCACACAGACGTAGTCCGACTGCACGCCACGCTCACAACAGAGCACTCAGCCACTGGCACCGGCTTGAGGCCTGGCTGACGGTGGTCTGCCAAAGCCCGTCAGCGCATGTGGCAGCTTAAATGTTTCAGCGCAGCCGTCTGGAAAGAGAAAAGTAACAGTCGCAGCACATGCTGGCATTGAATCTCTACATTAAAAGATTTCCATCTCAACCTCATGGCCATACTGAAAGTAAATGGTGTGTACCTTTCTATGGTCAATTGAACATTTTAAGGTCACCAAGAATCTAATTGATTAAATGTTCTCTTTTAAGTATATTTTTTTGTTTTTGGATTTTTTAAGTAGATTTGGAATGAGTTTAATTTAAAGTAGAGATGGTCCAATACAAATTTTTGCTTTACGATACCAATTGCGTATCGGCCAATACCGAGTACTGATCAGATACTAGGGTGTCATATATTTTATTATTTTTTAACAACAGTATACTCATGTCCCTGTATGGATGTGATTTTTGTTGGTCTGGCTCTTTTTTATTATCCATTTTGACAGTCAGTTATAACGGAAAAACAACATAAATAAACTACTTTAACTTAGATTTTCTTCTAGGGCTTTATTATGTGGTATTGGATCAGTGCATAAACTCCATTACTTTCCGATACCAGCGTTTTAGACAGTATCTGAGGCGGTACCGATACTAGTATCACTATCGGACCATCTCTTATTTCAAGCAAACCCACTCCGTAAAGAAAACAGAAATATGGCGTGGTAAATCCCTGTAATCTGCAACCTAGTTGTGTCTGTAGAGTAGCAGAATGCTTCTGGCAGTGTGCTATAGGCAAGTGTGAATGTTGCCAATTTCAGCAGTGAGACATGCCCACCCGTTTCCTTTCCTTCAGTTTTGATGTTTATTAATACCAGACACTGATGTGATGAGTGCTCATTTTGCACGTGTATCAGTTTTTGGGGAAAAAAAATTCTCCTTGTTCTATATCCTGTCATTTACATCACAGCCCAGACATCTTTTCTCTTCACTGCCAGGTTTCTGCACAATCCGCCTGCTTTTATATTATTTGCAGGGTGGCCCAGTGCTCTGACCTCCAAGGGTAAAGGCAAGTGTAAATTATATTCCCATCAGGCATCAATGAAGTATCACTTTTACTGTAGTGTTTCATCAAGTGTTTTGGTTGGGACCACCAGTGAGGGACGGGGTCCAAATGCAGACCGAGGAATGATGAAACTTCTCTCAGGCCAAGGCTCATTGGTTCTTCTTCTCTCTCCATCAGAGGAGGTGGTCCTTGCTTTTTCTGTAGTCCGTCTTTGATCCTCGCCTCTCTTCTTTTCCTACGTTTCACCCTCCTGGCGCAGACAAAGACTGCCCTTCCAACAAACGCAGCCGCTGCCTTTCAGGGCCAAGCGTCAGGCTGTTGAGGAAAGGAGACAACAGGAGAGGAGCAGGGGAGCTGGGAGGACAGAGAGGAGAGAAGAGAAGAGCATGCAGTTTCACCCACCCCGGAGGTCTCGGGCAGCCCCCGGCTCTCAGTACCCTACCTCCAGAAGACCTTATTCAGAGACTCACCTAATGAACACTCCTGCCCTCATTCAGCCCCACAATGGAGCCCTCCACTGCCATTGAGCTTGCTCACAATGGAGAACATCGCTCCAATTAAACCCCAGAGACAATGAGCCGGGGTAGGTGAAGGGGTGGAGGTGTGTGTGTAATATGTGTACGTATGAGGGGTTGAGCTGGGGGGTCAGCAGGGTAATGAACAGGCCCAACCTAGCGGATCTCTTCGGAGGTCCACTGAAGTGCCGTTGCCTCTGATGTGCTATTTGGATCAGTAAGAAGCAATTAGGTGCCCATTCCCAGCACATCTCTAACCCTTATCCTCCCCCAGGCTCGTGTGTGTGTGTGTGTGTGTGTGTGTGTGTGTGTGTGTGTGTGTGTGTGTGTGTGTGTGTGTGTGTGTGTGTGTGTGTGTGGTGTGTGTGTGTGTGTGTGTGTGTGTGTGTGGTGTGTGTGTGTGTGTGTGTGTGTGTGTGAGTCTGTGAGAGGGAGAAGGACGAATAGGAAAGAAAAGGGAAAAGCAATGACAGAGGCGACCAGTGCAGACAAGAAATCATGAATAGACAGGTGACCTGAGCAGACTTGATTGCTTTAAAACAGAATTAATTGTCAGAGAATTATTTCAGTGTTGTATTAATATACAACTGTATGGCCGTCAAATCAATCCTTTTCAAACCTAGTGCTAACATGACTAGTGCATTACTTAGCATTTGATCTATTTTTTTAACAGCGGGAGAAAAATAGTGGAGGAACATGAAGCAAAGAAGCTGGTCAACAAAGGAAGCGCAAGAGACGGGAAGATTTCTTTTTTTAAATAAATTTATAAATATGACACAAAATCAAAATAATCCTTTTAAAGAAAAGCGGCCATTTACTGTAACTGTAGATGTAAGTGATGATAGTTGTGTTTCGGGACTTGCGGAGGAGAGGGTACAAAAAACTGCACAAAACTACATACATAAAAAATGTATCAATGTGTCTTGAGCAAAGGGTCCAGAGGCTCCCAAAATGTTGTATGTCTAATTATTGACATTGAGGCCCAAAATACAGAGTCTGCAGAGACGTGACATTTGACGAAGGCAGCGGCAGGCTGTAAAGCCAACAAAGGCGAGAACAAAGCAAGGATCTGGGCCATGATAATGCAGCTCAGCGCAGATCCTACTCATGAATATGGCAGCTGTGAGGGTGTTAGTAGGTGTGTGTGATGCATGCATACACTGTATCTTACTACAGTTGTTTGCTTGTGTGCCCATATGACTTGACCAACAAATTATGCATGTCCTCACACGTCTGCTTCCCTTACTGACATGTATTACTATATCAAGCCCACTGGTGTTAAGGCATTTATGTGTCTCTATCTGCCTGTGCTGGCTCCCACTGGGGCTAAAAAGTCAATCAACTAGTCTGTCAGGGGAACAGGACACACACTGCCCAGGGATCAATGCCCTTCACCCCTGGGACTCTCGCTTAGTTAGTGGGTGCACCCAGAGAGTAAAGCTCCTTAAATCCCTTACACTGCTCTGACAGCTGACTGCAGAGGATACCTCTTTGTGTGTGTGTGTGTGTGTGTGTGTGTTTTAGTCAGTATACTTTCTATACTATGTGTGCGCAGTTGTCCTTTTGCACCTTTTAAGCAAAATACATAACAAATTGTTTCAATATTTTTTTTCCCTATTTCCTGATGTCTTGTATACATTTATTTGAGTAAATGCAGTGTGTTGAAAGTGTGTGACCGTGTGTGTTTTTGTAACAGTGACTACGTTTACATGCAAATAATATTCAATTTTTTGCCTATATTTAAAAAAAGGCAACATTCTGATTAAGCTGTTTTCAAGGTGAAGATTCAACTTCTAAGAAGTTTAATGTAGCCGTGCAAAATTAGATTTTATTCAGAGTTTTCCACCTGTGGCAGACTTGTTCGACTGTGCAAACTACAGCCTCCCTCTTTCCTTCATTCAACCACCTTCTACAAAAGGTTGACTATACGATGTTTGTGCATATCCCAAAACCTGTTGATATCCAAGCCTTTGATAATCTTTAAAGCTATCTTTCTCCTTCTTTTCTTTTGGCCATGCATCTCGATCGCAGCCTTGCAAACTGTTGGCTTGTTAGTTTGTGTACAATAACCATAGCAACACACAGAGCAGACCGTAGGCCGTAAATGGGCAAGAGGCCGTAAACTGGCTGTAAACTGTTGGAAACCCCCCCGATTGAGACTCATATTCTGAATGCGCTGTATACATGTCCAAAGAATGCCTCTGCAACCTGAATAATACTGGCATATCCCACGTCTTAATTGAAAAAATGCTAAATTTGGAAAAGGCCTAATTTTGGAATATCCAAGCGGAATGTTCTATTTATCAAATTCGTAATTTTGTGGTATTTGAATGTAAATGTAGTCAATGTGTGCATCTGTTTTGGCTGTGCTTCTGTACTTCCTAATGTTTATTACCACATCCGATTTTACAACATAAATTGGTTTACATAACAGGATTTTCTTTTAGAACCAAAGGCATTTAGAAAAAGAGATAAGTGCTTCTAATGCTTGAAGTTGTTTATTGCTATTTATTCTCTTGTGGAAACCCTCGTCTCTCTGTATGCATAGACCCTTCGAGCTGTTCCGCAGCAACAGCCTCCATTCTCTACCCGGGCACTTTTTGTAGGACCTAGCATAGCTTTGTTCAGGATCTCATCTGCCCCCAATTTACTCTCCCAGTGACCTCCCAACCCTGACCTGTCAGTGCAGCGTTCCTTTCTTTATTACTGAAAGCCGTATAAATACTCGCTAATATTCTAGTCTCACTCAAGTGGAACGTAGAGTTGTAGTAAATCAAAGGCCAAGAAGAGGAGTCCCACCACTGTGTCCATGTCTCCATGCTCTCTGTGTGTGTGTGTGTGTGTGTGTGTGTGTGTGTGTGTGTGTGTGGTGTGTGTGTGTGTGTGTGTGTGTGTGTGGGTGTGTGTGTGTGTGTGTGTGGTGTGGGGTGTGTGTGTGTGAGAGCTCTTTTTGTGTATGAGAGTGTGTTTTTGTTTGACTGAATGATGCATGTTGCTACTGAGTGTGGGAGGGTGTTTCATTTTTTCTTTTTCTTTAATCTCCATCGTCTTTCTCGCTGGTGTTGCCGCAGACCTTTTTCTCTCTTCCTCTTTGGTTCCTGTGGCCTCCCAAGGCTTCCTCTAGCCGTCAAGACATAGAATTGCTGAGGGACTGGGATGATGGTGGTGGGGGTGAAGGTTTGGAGGAGTAGGGTAGGTATCATGTTCCCTCTCTCTCTCTCTCTCTCTCCTACTACAGATTTATGGGGGCTCAGTCCTTCTCTAAATATTTGCCTTTCCCCCTGTACTGTGGGAGATTGATGGCCTTTGATGTGGGGGGGGGGGGGGGGGGGGGGGGGGTGGGGGGGAGGTGCAGAGGCTCAGGGTGTTGGGATGGAGAACGCGGGCAGTGTATGGATAGGTAGACCCAGATTAGGGCCAACGAGGGGCCCGTGGTTCTAGTGTACAGTATATGGTTGTTACAGTTCTGATGTGAGTCACTGGTTTACATGTCTGAAACGTTAAGGTTTTCATCTGCATGCATTTTTTGAAGAATTCTCATTTCTATCTATTTACTCCACTGTGTTGGGTCGATTCTCTACATTCTTTACAGTCTGGTACATGATGAAACCAACGAACCGATGATTTTAACATAAATGTTTTGGAGTAATGGAACAAGGTCTGCCAATTACCTGTTCTGCAGAGGATTATGCTGGAAAAACCTGAGTGGAGCCGCTAATAATAATCCTATCCCGAGTCAATCATGAGTTACAAAAACATCTGTTATAAAGCTAACTCTCAATCTCTCCAAAACTCCTTTTTGTAAATAATTGGTTTCAGATTCCCAAATCTATTTCCAGATCCAACTAATGTTGCATCATCTGGAGTTAAATTTGCTGAAGTCTGTTTTCCTTTTGAATACAACCCTTGCTTTCACTCCCCCAAAGCTAATTGCACGCTCCCCACAGCAAAGGCCAACTTATCCCAGACAATTATGTTTATGTATATGTAATTGTCGTTACTGCACAGCATAGCGGCCTCATTCTCTCTGTCTTGTTGTCTTATCAATCCAAATAAATCTTATGTGGACACACAGCCAAAGTAGTAACTCCACTGTGAAAGCAAATAATTGATTTGCTTATTATAGCTGAAAGGAACATAAACAAGTAATTTCAGCTATTACATTCTTTTTTCTTAGCCTCCTCTTTACGGTACATCTCTTCTTGCCCACCCGCCATGATGCACACATACACCCTTCACCCACTCCACCCTGCATATCTCCTTTTCTACTTTTCCCAGTTAACAGCTCAATGTCATGGGGTAAGTACTGGGGCCCTACCTCTGCACCCGCTGAGTGGGGGACCTTCCATCTCTCTCTTCTCTCTCTCTCTCTCTCTCTCTCTCTCTCTCTCTCCTCTCTCTCTCTCTCTCCTCTCTCTCTCTCTCTCTCTCTCTCTCCACTCTCTCCTCCATCTCTCTCTCTCACACACACACACAGTAGACGTGCAATAAGAAAACAAAATGCACGTACATACAGACATGCTTTATCCACACACACACACACACACACACACACACACAACACACACACACACACACACACACACACAGCTCTGGTTCCTATTACTCTCTCTTCCCTAGGCAGCCTTTGCTCCATTGCAGCTCTCTGCTAGTGACACGGAAGGGAAAGGGGAGGAACAGAGAGGTCATTCGGATGACTAATGGTTGAATTCACAGGAAACTCCGGGAACATTCTTCCTCAAATTATGCTATTAGCTGCTTGGGGGAGCGAAGCGAGGGAGACTGAATGGGAGAGAGATGGGGGGAGAGTGTGTGTGAGGGTGGGAGGAGGGGGCAGGCCTTAAAACAACAGAAAAAGAAAGAGAAAGGAACTTGTAGCCGTTTGGCCTCCTGTTCTTTAGCGGAATGCGGTGCAGTGGCATTTACACGTTTGCAATGATTTATCGCCGCTGGCGTCCCCCCTGTCTCTGTCAATACTGGCCTCTCAGAGCCAGGAAAAGGCCCTAAGCCCAAGGAGACAGTGGGCCTGAACTATTCTCCCTCTCCCCCTGCACCTGTTCCCTCGGTGGGGGAAATGAGAGCCTGTAATTAAGTGTGAAAGGGGCTCTGCCGGATAGCTGGTGTGATAGTGTCAATCCGCTAATGTTTTGCATGGGAGGACTATATGATCCAATGAGCACGAGGGGGGTGTGTGTCTTTGAGGATTTATTTCATTATTGTGTCACATGGCAGACATTTACATGTGGGTTATTGTGTGTGTGTGTGTGTGTGTGTATTATTGTCAGATATCTTGATTTATTTTTGCCTGTACATGACCTTTCTATAAAATTAGAGTTAATAACAGGCAGCTAATAACCTGCCTGCAAATCAAGTGGCCTACCTTCTGTGCTAGCAGTGGCAGACTATAGTTGCTGTGTACTTGGGAGATGTGACATAATGTGATGTGAGAGTTTCAGTATAACATGTCAACATATCATACAAGCACTGTGCCAGGTCTTAGCCAAGTGAGATGATTAATAATTGTTAAACGTCTAGGCAACTGTAGCCCATAATTTTATCTTGAACCCAGGTTTAATTTCAAGTTTTGATGCATTCTTCTTCTTCAAATTAAGCTTTAGTTATCTTGTTGTGTTCGCTGCATAGATGTTTTGACCTGAGATATTAAAATAGAATAGAATTCCTTTATTGTCGTTGCACAACATTGTACAACAAAATGATGGCCAGGGACATTGTGGCTACATGGTACGCGTCCCATTCACCATAATACCTGGTAAAGTCCAACCTTTGTACCAAAATGTATGCTTTACGTCATAAATTGGACAAATATCTATCATTTTACAAATTCCCCACTGAAAATATTGGATTATTACTGTAGAAACAAGTGGTTTACTGCTTCCAGCATTGCTAGATAATTCAATAACTGGTAAATCTACGTGAGATTTCCAGCTGTAATGTCGGTTTTACTTCTGGCTCAGGTTTCCTAGCCTGAGGAGGACTTAAGTTTAAAATGGCTGCAGTGGGAATAAGGTTAGCTATTAAATACCAATTTATGTCCTCCAGGTAGCAGCCTCTATATTCTGAGGTAGAGGCTTGGGAAAATAAAAGGCAGGAGAATGCAAACTGGAGGAAAATGAGGACTTAAGTGTATGTATGCCTGCAGTGGCTGAAGCCATAGGGTGGGAGAAGACTATTTCAGTTTGCCTTGGAAGTGTGTGTGTGTGTGTGTGTGTGTGTGTGTGTGTGTGTGTGTGTGTGTGTGTGTGTGTGTGTGGTGTGGTGTGTGGTGTGTGGGGTGTGTGTGTGTGTGTGTGTGTGTGTGTGTGTGTGTGTGTGTGTGTCTTGACAGCACTCAGCATATACAGGAAAACCACAGAAAGCTAACATTTATCTCCATAAAATGAGGGAAAAGTTTTGCTCCACCTGCCTGATACAGAGAGAAAAAAACATCACAAAACACAGCAGTCAGACAAAATAACCGATGATTTCTACGGCCACCACTAACTTTATAAACCATCTGACCCTGTGTGTGTGCGTGTGATTGTAGAGCAACATTGTGTGAGTCATAGCAAGGCTGCAGGTGATTGGTCAGGAAGTGGTCATGTTATTATCTGTAATTGAGGGGTAATTGTAGAGCTGAGTGTACCCTACTGTATGTGTGAGTGTGTGAATGTGTATGTGTATCTTTCTATGTGTCTGTGTTTGTGTTTAGGTGTATTCAGAGAGGAAAATTACATCTAGAGTTCAGGCTTGCTGTGATTTAAAAACAAACCAGAGTAAACACTGGGCAGCGGTGGGAATGGCTGGATGTCCTGCTGTGTGTGTGTGTGTGTGTGTGTGTGTGTGTGTGTGTGTGTGTGTGTGTGTGTGTGTGTGTGTGTTGTGTGGTGTGTGGGGCAGCCAACTCACCTACTGAAGTTGCAACAACGGGCCTTTAAAAAGATTATTATTTTAATCTGTTTTTTTATTATTTTCAGATTATTAATCCTCAAAGTCCATAGACAGATAATTAATTTAAAAAGCATATATTCAGACTGAGTTTGCCATCTATTTTAAACAAAATACCCTCTTAAAACATTTGAATACTGTTGTTGAAATTGGTGCCTTATTTTCATTAATCCCGTTATTTAGCTGTTCTGGCTTTGAGAAAATCATCTCTGACGTACCTACTTGTTCTAAACCATTGAAAACCTAAATAATTTATTTTCTAAATAAAAAAGAACTGCCACATACAACAATGTCTAAATTACTCTGGCCTATCATATTTCAGAGACAGATCGTCAATAATAAATTATTTGAGTAGGCAGTATTTCTTTTTGTTTTTCAAAAGCTAGCAATGTATAAAGTAATGTATAAAGTAGTTAAAATTAGCCCCGCCTTTACCAGCTGCAACATTAAAGTGATGTACAAATAAATGCATCAATAATTCTAATCCAATATTTTTATATTATTATTATTATTATTATTATTATTATTATATTGGCTATTCTGCATAATGAATACTTTTTGCTTTTGGTACTTTTCAGTATGTTTTGATGCTAACAATTTTTTCTTTTACTTAAGTAAGAGTATGAATACAGGACTTTTATTTGTAATAGAGTAATTGGTACAGTGTGTTATTGCTGCTTTTACTTAAATAACAAATCTGAGTATTTGTTCCAACACTGCGTTTATGGCCATATCTATAAATGAAAACAATGAGGGCAGTTGAAATTTTTGAAACTCTCAGGAATTTGGTAATTGAAGCTGAAGTAGATCAGGCAATTTGGGGGAAGTGGCTAAAGTAAAGTAAGCATAAAAAAAGAATACATCAAACATGCACAAAACATTAATTAGTAGACCTCTGCGTTGTTCGTTTTAAGCTGGATTTATAGTTGATGCAGGGGTCGTGGCAGTGGTTACAATGTCAACAATCTCCATCGCCACCTGAAACGTGCTGGAGAAAACACAAGCAGTCAGCGCTGACCAATCACGGTGCTTGTGTTCTTTGTAGCCCCGACTGATTTGTGGGGTCGGTAAGTAGGTTTAGGAAAAAACTTACTTAAACATTAATTTTCCACTGAAACTTGATGTATACAAACATAGCAAGGACACATGGTTGTTTAATTGGGCGTCATCGTGATAGCTTGTTTGTTTTTAGTTCTACGTGTGCTCACTCATCACTGAGCTTTCTTTCTGGTCAATCTCTCCAGTACTCTATTGTAAAACTGCAGTTAATAAATAAATTAATAGACAATTTATTTATTTTTACATTTTCTCATTATCACAATCACTGGATTGCTCTCTACCTGTTCTCTTCCATCAGCACAAGGAGAAAGAGTTTCCCTGACTGTCTGACTCCCCCTTGCCTTCTACTGGTTTGAACCCCCCAGCCCTCCACTCTCCAGATAGCTGTCTGTTCTCACCTACTCGGAGCAGGGATCTAATTGAGGGCAATCATTCAGATAAGAAGCCCCCTACAATGATTCTGCCGTGCTTGCTTGTGCATGTGCGTTTGTGTAAGTATTTGTTGTGTGTGTGTGTGTGTGTGTGTGTGTTGTGTGTGTGTGGTGTGTGTGGTTGTGTGTGTGTGTGTGTGTGTGTGTGTGTGTGTGTGTGTGTGTGTGTGTGTGTGTGTGTGTTGAGTGAGAGAGAGAGAGAAGGGGTTGGTCCTCCCTCCATCAACCCACTACTCCTCTCCACCATTAAAATGCCATACCCCCCCCCCACACCCCCCAAAACAAGCCTTTTGGTGGCACGGAGAAGAGGCACTGAGGCCAAGAGAGGGAGAGACACAGAGGGGGAGAGAGAGATTAAAAAGATGCGGGCCAGCTCCTGTTGTTGACTGGTTGTCTCTGACCTCTAGGAGCACCTCCTTAACATCAGGAGAGCCGAGGTGGCTCCAAAAGCGCTCCACTTTTCACTTCTTTCTCCTGTCCTCTTAGCCCCCCAAAAACACTCTGACCCCACCTTGATTCCAACCCGTATCAATGACTTGTTTTTTTTATGGTGGTGATTCGGTCCCCATTCCCTGTCAGTGTCTCTCTTTTACATTTCCTGTTTTTTAGTTTGTGATTTCCTGCATTTCTTACATGGTGCTTTCAATAAAAGTCAGGAGTATGCAATGCATTCTGGTATATTGAGGTTACTACTCAATGACACTGAAATTGGTGTTTCTGCCTCTCCTACGGCAGATACGGCTGTATCTACTACCACAGTATGATTGTTGAATACCAGTACGAAATAGACTTTCTATTAAAGAGGCCCTCACTTTGATCCTCATGGCCAGAAACTGAAACCTAATGTTTGCACATGATTTTTAGAGAGCTGAAAATGTTCCGCTACAAACTCCACTTCTCCTGTGCTGGAGCATAGTGTTACCTTGCCAATCATTTGGCCAATTATCCTCTGGAAGGAGAAAAGTGGAAGCAGTGCAAGACATGCCGCGCAACATCTCATAAACATGTTTTTACCTCTGTTGGATATTTTGCAATCCCATTAGTGATAGACACCCACAGACCTCTGCTACAATGACACCATGCACCCATACAATATGTGCAGTGATTGCAAAACCCTCCATGTGAAGAGCACCCCCCCCTCTCTCTCTCTCTCGATTTCTTTTCATTCCCCCAGTAAGAGCCAGTGATGGTTAGTTGTGGTGTGACTGGTGGTGTTGGCCCACAGAGATGGGGGAAACGGTTGTGGTGGTGGGGAGGTTTGGAGAGGGTAGAGGTGGGGGTGCTCGGCGGGTAATAGGGTGGGACAGGCTGTTGTCGAGTGATCCAACCCCACTTGGCACCACTCTGCTCCCCATAGTGTCCGTATCCCACTCAGGGTTTTTCTCATTCCTCTGACGCTCCTTCTCAATTCACTTTCAATTTTTTCCAAGACGTTTTATCGACATGAGATCATTATAACCTCTCTCCCATTTGTTCCGCTGTGTCTCGGTGATCCTTCATCCCTTCAGCACCATGACATATATAACTGACCAGAAGGTATAGATTACTAACTTTTGCACAATTATACAATATTACCTCAAATGCAAACATCACTTGAATAAAACCGAAAGATAGCTCCAAGCTATTGCACTTTTTTTTTTTTCATTACACACATATCTTTCATCCCCTGCAAATTCAGCACCCGCATTTTAATCAAAGTTATAATAAACCTTAAGGTGTTTATGAAATCAAACCCTGTTTTAGATACTATTTAAGGTCTGCATTTTTCCAGCAATAGCCATTCAATTTGCTTATATTCAGTTTACTCTTGTTTAATGCTTCAGTTCTAAATATCATATAGTATATAGGGAGTAATGTAGCAAGAAGGACCAGCCTTTTTAGGACTTAAGGATTACATCTTTAAAGTCTTCTGCTTTCCCTTCCATTAATAGTAACTCCTTCCTCTCTTCTCATTTCTTTAAACTTCCTGCCGATGTTTAGTGTCTCTCAGAGGTATTGCGGCATTCCCCACAGCCCTTGGTACTCAAGACACGGCTGGGAGTTCAAAGGTCATCTTTTGACCCTGGATCTTCTGACTTTGTGTCTTCCTGTGCTCCATCAGACCTCTTTTTTAGACACCGTGAAGTTACTCCCTGGCGACTCTTATGTTTGCTTTATTTTGTGTGTTTGTGTGCGCCTCATGTGTAACTGAGAAGGACTGGTAGCGAGATAAAGGGAAAATAAAAAGCAGGAATGGTCACCACAATCTGAGGTAAAGGGCCACTTTGGGAGTCTTATTCTGCGTTTACTTACATTATAGTTGGCAAATGTAAGACGTACTAAGTGTGGCTGAATACAATTCTTGCTTTGGCTCTAATGTGATTTGGAGCTTTGGCTTGTATGTGCATTTGTGGGTTGCTACTGTACTGTGTGTGTGTGTGTGTGTGTGTGTGGTGTGTGTGGTGTGTGTGTGTGTGTGTGGTGTGTGTGTGTGTGTGTGTGTGTGTGTGTGTGTGTGTGTGTGTGTGTGTGTGTGTGTGTGTGTGTGTGTGTGTGTGTGTGTGTGTGTTTGGCATGTGGGCTGGCCTCTCCAGTATCAGTCACCAGCTAACTCCACTTGCTGCTGTCACCCAGATTTACCCGGCTCTCTTCTGCAGCCAACACACCAGCAGGGAAAACATTAACATAAGTAAGCCCTCTACTGACAACTCTCTCCCTCTCTATTTCTCTCTTCTCATATTGCCCTCTTCTCCACATTCTCTCTTTGCCTTTTTCTTGTTTGCAATCTCACCCTGGTTCTGTCCCCCTCTCTCTCTTTCTCTCTCTCACTGACTCTCCATCCTTCTCTCTCTGTCTCTCCAGCAGGGAAAACATCATTGTCATGGTGAGAGGGATGACAACAATGAAGCGGCTGCAAATCACACTGATTGTTAGTGCTGGACCTGGTGGATGGGGAGAGGGCTAATGTAATTGTCTAGGCCCTTGTCACTGTTGATACAGGCTCTTCAGAAGGCGGGGTGATTTAGCTAAAAGCTATCTCCGGGCCAAGTAATTAGACACACCATTCACGCTGGCATTAGCACATGCTGCTGCCACTGTGTCCCTCGCACTGTGTGAATACACACACACGCAACACGCCAAGGCTTCATCACGCCACTCTGGGTGTTATTCAAACCATTAGCAGGCAGCATGGTGTTCTAAGCTGGGAACAAGTGTGTGTGAATTTGTGTGTTTATATGTCAGAGAGAAATTCATGGCGCTTTCTGCTTGTGTGTACTTGCCTGTGTTTGCCTATATGTTTCATCACTATTGGCTGTGTCTGCCAGCTGACATGGGCTGTCTAAGATTGAGTTGAGGTAGTGCGACACACTTGACATCCCTAAAGCATCCTGTGTTCCCCATCTCCCACTGTGACTCTGTGCTCTCCCATTAAATCAATTAAAGCAATCCAACACTCGGCTCAAAACAGACGGGGCAAAGTAGAGCAGGCACTGTGCCCCCCTGTTCAGCGTGTACTTCAGTGGCATTCTAACCTAAAACCCATGGGAATTGGACTGAAGTGTGTTGGATTGTTTAGCTATACTCACTCCAGGATAATGCCTTCTGTAGAGGCCCGCTTACATTTGAGGCCTTCAGATGAATAACAATATATCCATTCTGATTTTTTTTTTTTTTTACAGTTGTATGGTCCATCCAGATTATTTGGAGCATGAGTGACATACGTATATATCTCCTGACAGAACACAGTCTCTTACTATCTGGTTTAAATTATGACTCTGCTGTTCTTTACTGACATATTTTTATCAAAACAATTAGTTGTGTACCCATCCACAATGTAAAGTGATAGAAATACGGCTAAGATGAAACTTGTACAAAATACAGCATTATTTTATGAGGGTAATGGATAGACATTTAGCACCCTACAAACCCGGGCAATTGCCTAATTTTGATCAGCGAATTAGACCCAGCACTGATCCATGTTGATGATTGGCCTGTTGGTCTGTGGAAACCACAACCCAATCACTTCATCTTCTGCCTCCTTTTAAGACAAAGCTATAATCACATAACCAACGTTTATATGAAGGCGAATGAGAAAGCAAGTAGAAAACAACACACATGCTGTATAGTGGCACAACAGCCACTGTTAAAGCATTGTCATGTTGGCTTTGCCTGCTTTCTTCTTCTACAGCGAGTCTTACTTGTGTGCTTACTGTAGATTGGTCCACAGCGCCCACTAAAGTGTTGGAGAGCAATGAAAATACTGCATGCCAGAGAATGTGCATACTGAAAGCTTGAAATACCTCTACCTGGATCCTGGAATGTACTAAATGTCACAGAAATGCCTCAGAATGACGTATTTTGTGTGTGTATATTATAGTTAATTTCGCAAGTTTACTTAAGAGATATTGTGTTAATATTTACATAGTTAATCAATTTTTTTAAGGATTATCTTTGTGAGCATTTTTAGGCCTTTATTTTCACAGGACAGATGAAGACATGAAAGGGGAGAGAGAGGGGGGAATGACATACAGCAAAGGGCCGCAGGTCTGAGTCGAACCCACAGCTGCTGCGTCTATATGTGTGCGCCCGTTCTACCAACAGAGCTATATTGGCCACACTATATAGTTAATATTGAGTTAGTATCAAACTGACTGTTGAGTGTTTTCTTTTGTAGTTACGGTGTTTTGTCCACCCCTCCTCTCTTAAAGGAATTTGGCCAGCCAGTATTTATGTCCCCCCGTTTGTCATTTAGTGAAGTCAGTTAAAGTCAATTAGTTCTGTTGTCATTCAGTTTGCTATATTTTAAGTTCAGTTCTCTTTTGCTGACCTCTTTTAGAGTGCAATTTAGTTAGCATATTTGCTTTGTTCTTTGTCATTATTTGGGAAATAAAACCACCTCCTTTTTTTTGTTTTTTTTTTAATCCAAAGACTTGCATCTTGTTTCTCCCTGCTTGTTCCTTCCGTAGACAAGAAAGAGATTTTGCTCAATTGAGCCCATATTTATATCCTGGAATTAATCTGCTATAAAAAATGGAATAAAGTCTGTTTTATTTATTATTCATCCCCTGCGCACAACTCCAACAATTTTTAAGTAAGTCCATTTTACCTGTACTTTCCATGATTATATCAATTACTTGATTGATCTGTACCTTGAATTTAAATCTAGATTTACTTGACTTGCGTTTTTCCAATTACTTCTACTCTAGTCTATGTTGTACTTTGTACTACACAGTATTTGTTTGACAACAATAGTTGCCAGTTATTTTGCAGTTTCTGATTTAACACACAAAACATATGATGAACCCAATGAAATGTAGGTCATTGTTACAAATTAAACTGTGAACAATATTCTATTTAGGTGATGGGGCTACATTCTTTTTGACAGTGACCACTACACAGCTAAATCTAAACATTAATTTGCACTAATGTGAGCCTATTTAGATGTTAACCGTGAAAGGCTTCTCCAGTGTCAACAGACAGTAAAACAGTTGACAATCACTTTGTAATTCTAACAGCCATAAAAAAGACTGGTAGCATTGCTGGTGAGTTAGCTTTACCCTGCAAGCATCCGGATGGCCTCAGGGAGGCTTGTGTTTAAGTTAAGGCCAAGTGGAAAGCACTAAAACTCCCAGCTAAAAATCATTCCCTCTCTCTATTTTCCACAGTTCACCCCTCTCTCCTCTATCCCCACCTCTCCTCCCACTCTGCTCCCTCTTTATAGGGACACCGGACTCCCTGACAGTTTGTTTTAAATTTGACCGTGCAGATGTTTCTCTGGGTGACTGACTTTTATAGTTTAGAAAAGATTATATCAGCTTTCCCTAAGATTGTGTTACTGTATTTAAAAATGACTGGAGATCGAAACGGGAGGATGGGGTTGGGGGGTGGGGGGTGAGGAGATGGATGGCAGGAGGGAAAAGTGAGGGGAGGAGAAGGGGTTTGTACTGCAGGTCCCTAAATCCGGATTCTCCCTCTCCGTCTTAGCAGCACAGACTGGAAAGGGAGTTGGGTGGGAGCAGGGTGGAGGGGGGAGATGGATATCAGGGGAACGAGGTTAGAGTTCACAACAGCCACGTTTGGCTTATTGCATTAGACACAGATTCTTTCTAATTTCAAAGGACAACACTAGCTTCAAATTTGAGGATATTAGTTTTTGATGGGCAGCTGTGGCAAAGCACACAGTAAGGGGGGCCCATTACAGGCCAGTCCTCTTTCCCTTTGTTCCTTAAACATTTAATATGAAATAATTATTTCTGCAGGGATCTTTTTCTTTCCCTCTGTATATATCTTACATACCTCCTATATATTCCTGCATCCCTCCCCTTTTTCCCGAAAAATAGTATAAAGTCAACGGCGAACTGTCAGGGTGCTAGGAAGGTGAACATGCTCTTGGATATGTGTTTTGGATTTCCAACTTGACTTTCAAACAGTGACTAGTTACTACTTTCTATCTACCTGTGTGAAGACTGGATTGGCAAACCAATAAACCAATAACCAATTTTGGCTATAATATTGAAGCTGCAATTCAAATATTTCACTGTAGTTTAAAAGCAGTGTGTGTAGCCAGGAAAAGTTAGTGAATGTATGCTTATCTTATATTTAAAAACAAAACAAAACAAAACACTGCAATGACCTCTATTGGGAAACAGGTTGAACTTGAAGGGGCCTTTGGGGGTGGAAAAGGGAAGGGTTAAGGACGAGGCGACCAATCAAATGAAAAAAATACACATTTATACTGAAATCTCTTTATCAGACAGTCTTCCCCTTCCGTATCGGTGCCATGATGAATCAATTAGGTCATTTGTTCACATCCTTACACAGGGAAAAACCCAACAGCAGCAACCTCTCATGTTTCCTTATGAAAATATGCAGAATAGCAACAGTAACTATAATTGAAAGATTAAAGAATTGGAAGGCGGCCATTGAGTCTGGCTCCTTCTGTGGGTCCTAGCGATTTTTAATGAGAGATGAAAAGGGTGATGTGGAGGTTTTCTTCACAGGTTCGGCCTGTTTGTTTAACAGGGAGCTCCGGTTACGTTCATTAAACGGCGGGCTGCTGCTCCACTGTAAGGCCGTAATGCATACGTTATCAGACTGCGTGGCAGGAACAGTTTTGTACTTTACCCCGCGACCTGTCTGATTGGCTGCCTGCTGCACCAGCTGACTCCTTGCTTACCTTATGACTGATTATCTGATGAGCCAGGTGTGGCTGACTGAAAGATCAAAAGAAATCTTAGTCTTAACAAAAATAAGACGTCTTTTTTGGGTTTAAAATAGCGTCTCAAAGGCCTTCAGCAGAATGAGTACCTCAAGACAAACAGTGCTTCTCCAGTAACAATCAGTGCTGGCTGGGGTTAATTACAGTTAAGGTTAATTGTCCATCAGTTCCAGTTGTGGTTCTGGTGCATGTAGCAGCATCAAAACAGTTCTAACCATTGGCCCTGTACTTACTTTCTGTATGAGAGGAAATTAGGCTTAGCACTGGTAATTTTCTGGCTGCGGTGGCCCACCACTGCTGAGGAAATGTATAGGAAATGCTGAAAGGCAAGACAATTACTCCATAGGCTGTGGCTCCCTGACTGTCCTGAAGTCTGACTGACTCGTGGTCAGTCTGACTGATCCATATTGCTGATTCATCACTGCTTCCTTTCTCTACTTGTGAGGTATGGTGGTGCTAGAGTGCGGTGCTGGACTTTTGATATGTGATACATACACAAGGTATTTTGTACACAAAATACACAGTGTGAAATATGCCCCTGTAGGCCCTGAATAGAGATACTTTATTTATCCAGAAGGAAATTAAGGTGTCCAATAATTTATACACAGCATACACATATTCAGATACAGGACATCCATGCACATGTATGTAGGACAAACATACAAAGGAAGCTATCAAAAGTGTGCAAGCCACCATGCCCAACTTCTAAAGAAACTACAAATCAAGTTTATAGGTGAAATGATAGTTCAACCAAATTCAGATGAAAAACATCACCTACTGTACGAGCAAGCCGTTTAATTACCAGAGTCCAGGGTTTGCATGGCGAGTCTTCCGTGTTGTTTACGCATAGGCAGTATAAAAAATGGACACTGTGATGCCATTGTTTCTAACCACGGAGGTAAGCCTCTCCTCTCTAAGCGTAGCTCCCATGGCGCCATTTTAATGCTACGAAGCCATCACCTGCAGTTAGCATCCCATTCACTTCCAATCATTTTGGCGCCACTTTGAGAGTGAATAAATTTATATCTGAAACGTTTCAAGACTCTATTTGTACATTGTTTATTTCTAAAGAAACACGACAATGTATAAAAGGCTCCATTACCTTGTATATCACATTATGGCTCCGTTGCAGACGTTTTTGTAAAAATAGGCTAACAATTGTGTCATAACAACGCGACTTGCTGTCGCATAGTCGACAAATCACCGTATAATCAAGAGAAGCACGCAGACAGTTTTGACTTACAACTTTCAGACACGTTGCCCACGTCACATCTACGTCGTCAAGCTCAGTTGGAGGCTGCGCTGTAACGCCTAGCCATCACCGGAAAAGTGCTTCTATTTTCCTTCGCTGGTCTCCGTCCGGAACAACGGGATCTGTTGGTCCACTTCTTTAACTGTCTGTTTTTAACAAAGCACTTCCGGTGAGGGCTAAACGTTACTGCACAGTCTCCAACTCAGCTTGAAGATGTAGAAGTGATGTGAGAAACTTGTCTGAAAGTTGCAAGTCTTCTGGTAGCTGTGCCAAGAGAAATCATTCCGAATCTTGCAGAGACGGAGAGCGTAGTTATATAAAGAGATAACATAGGCATAGGCTAATTGTTGCTAACTAAAATGCTAACTAACATGAGTAATTAAACCTAAACAGCTAAAGTAAGTCAAAATTGCCTGTAAGCTTATCCTGTACTGTTCAGTAATTCTATAGACAGCAAGTCGTTTAGTTATGACACAATCGTATTTTTACAAAAAAAAGCCTGCTACAGAGCTGAACTTAATAGCCATAACTTAGAGATACAAGGTAATGGAAGCTTTTATACATTTTTGTGTTACTTTATAAATAAACAATGGACAAATAGTCTTTTAACGCTTCAGATGTAAAGTTATTTGCTGTCAAAGTGACTTTAAAATGAATGGCAGTCAATGGAATGCTAACAGCGGGTGAGTGCTAGGTAGCATCAAAATGGTGCCATAGGAACTAGGCTTAGTGGAGGCTGGCTCCCTTGGGTTTACGCTACAAAAGCACTTTGGGTTGAGGTTAGGATGACATCATGGCTTCTGTTAAATTTGAATAAAGTAAACACATCCTGTCCCATGCTTACATTAAGTCACTTTTGACTCAGTATGACCAGGAC
Organism: Etheostoma spectabile; assembly: GCF_008692095.1. Taxonomy (NCBI): domain Eukaryota; kingdom Metazoa; phylum Chordata; class Actinopteri; order Perciformes; family Percidae; genus Etheostoma; species Etheostoma spectabile. The sequence continues at coordinate 34,787,106 of NC_045741.1, forward strand.
TATAATCATTCCTTAACAAATGTGTGCCTAAAAAAACATAAAGGATTGTATTAATGCTTTAGCTGCAAGTATTAATTGTGAGGAAAACAAATTAAATGTGTGATGTGTGATTGGTGATCTATTCACATATCTTCTGTAAGCAAGTTTGCCTTCATTTTAAAGTTCATTTAAAATTGAGTTCACTCACGTTGATGAAAAACAAAACTCCTGTGGCATTATGTTTCTGTCAGTGTATTCACTGTTGCAGTATAAAAATAAACGTGACAAGGTTGAAATGACTCAACAGCAATGTGCCCTTTGCCTTACATTTGACTTGTTTTTCCACAGACAGAACCACCACTGTATCAAGTGAAAAGTGTTATGCAGGAGTTAGTTGTGCTACTGCCACCACCTCTTCACTCCTTTGTGCCTCTTGCTCTTTCTGTAGGAAGCAGAGATTGGTAGTTTGCAGTAATGTACATGTAGAACCCAACATGATTGTCTTGAAATAGATGAAAGGGGCATCTCTGCCTTGAACTTTGAGTGGCTTCCATCTTTTTATCATCTCCCGTTCTGTTCGCCCCTCCAGGCTACTCAGAGATGGAGTAAGATGGCAGGGGAGACAAAGAGCCTGTACCTCCACCATCTCGCCTTCCCTTTGTAGCGCTCTCTCATCACTGTTAGTCACACGTGATTACGCCCTATCGGCTGCCGAGCAAGTGTTGCTATTTGCCTGTAATAGCATGACAATCAGTGTCAATCTGTGCTGGGCTCCAAATGTTCACACCGCATGTCCTTTGACTGTGTTTTACATATGGTTAGCATACACAGATGTCTCTTGTTCTTTATCTATACAGTGTGTGAAAAGATGTGCTGTACATATAATACACTGTTAATATTGTCCTACATTTTTCCATATAAATGCCCACTTGGCACAACATTGTAGCCTACATCAAGGGTGAACAATTGACTGTCGGCATTGGTCAAATCTGTAATGTTTCATTGGTGAGTATTGTTTTTTGAATTGTTTTTACGGTCGACACCAAAGAGGAGAATAAGATGAGGGTTAAGAAAAAAAGGATTGATCGGGGGTGAGGGCGATAGGAAAGTAAAATGAGAGGAGTAAAGGCAGTGAGGGATCAACGTTCATCTCCCTTAAGTGTTTCTGCTTCACCTTTAATCTATGGAAATGTATGGAGCAGATGAAGTATAATTGTAAAGTGGACTTTGACCATTAAAATCTCTCAAGTGCTTGTTGCAGGAGGGGCCAGAGGGAGACTGGGCAGTAATCATTGCGGGTTCACTCCGCTGAAGATGTGGAGGGAATTAATTTACCCTGGAGAAAAACAAATTAAGGCTCTACTCAGCCCAGTGCTCCGTCACACAATAGCATATATAAATATTTTATCTTGGGCGATCCAGGTTAGCAAAGGTTTAGTACATCTCCATTTACACAAGGGCCCCCTCTCCACGCTGTGGCCTCCGCTCCCCTCTCGGTTCTCCTCCTGATGAGAGCCTGCTGTCCTCTTCTTCAACTCCCCGTCTTTCTCCTTTCACTTTCCTCACCACCTCTCCATCTTCCAGCGGTGTCTCCCTCGCTCATGCACAGTGTTTCTCTTCTCTCACTCGCCTCCACTTTGACTCCCACTGTCTTCTTGTCTACACTTTCCCTTATGCGTACTCCACCTCCTTCAGTTGAATGTTCATTCTTAGGACCAACTTGCATGGCTCTGGTGTCTTAATCCTCTCTGACACAGACGTATCACTTGTTGACAGACAGTGTAGAGTACACCGTGAAAAACAGGATTCAGCTGACACAGTTGAAAACGTCACAGTGATTTATGGACCCGTGTGTAAATCAAGTTTGGTGCTGCACTGTATTATAGAAACAACTTACTTTTCCTATTTATAATGGAGCACCGATCCTGTTGGATGTTTTGGATTGCAATAAATTTGCCCCAGAAAAAATATGGGGCTTGTTATTTTAGCTTCCTTTTTCACTTGCTTTCCAGTGAAACAATAAAAAATAACAGCGTGTCATACTATATTATAGGAAATTGAATAATATTGTAAAATAGCTTTCCACTGCATTGGACCTTACTAAGATTGCTGCTTGTAAAGAAATACCCTCAGTTATAGGTCCCCTGATGGCATCTTCTACCCTACAGTTGGAGAGGTACAGTATTTATCAAATTCACAATAATAACTGCTATGTTTATCTTAAATTAATTACATTTTTGTTCTGTACAAGTTAGCCCTTGTGATAAACTGCTGACCTGTCCAGGGTTTTCTCTGCCTCTCTCCCAATGCATGCTGGGATATAGCAGTACAAAAATGGATGGTTGGATGTTTGACAGTTCCTACAGGACGGTTATAGTTTAAACAATCTTTTTTTTTTTTAATAAACACAACTTCACTTTCTTTGGCTTGTGGTAGAATGCAACTAAGTACATTTAAGTAGCGTCCAGTACTCAAGTAAAAGATTTGAGGTATTTATATGAATAGAGTTCATTTAATGTCACTTTTTACAGTGCACTTGGGGAAATATTGGAAATTAGGACTTTTTATTCTATTACATAATTTTGACTGCTAAATTTAGTATACAACCGTACAAATTGATACATTATTGGATATGGTGCATTAGATTAAACTGCCTCACATTGTAAAAAAGTAATAACAAATTAGCACCTCAACAAACTACAACAGGAAAATGCTTCTTCTCATAAGCTCATGATATAATATGTAAAAGTAATTGTTTTTTGCACTCACAGGTGGGATTTTATACAGCATTTACTGTTGACTCGGTGCATTTAGTTGCCAATACTTACAAACTTTAAAACTTAAGTAACATTTTCAAGGCAGCACTTTAACTGAGTAGTTTTACTGTGTGGTTTTGCTACTTTTACCTAAACCTTTCCTCCGCCGCTGTCTATGACAACCTCTGTTGGAGTTCCCCTGGCGTTGAAATGAGCGTCGCGTGTGTTGTTGCGCTGACGTCGTGTTGTTGTTGTCGTCAACAAAGTGAGGCAATTAGAGCCACAGCAAGCCGGTAATGACTGCGGTGCGCAGGGAGCGCACGAGGGCGAGGCGACACCCGGTGTGAGAAAGCGCACGCGCCCCCCGCTCTGGATCCCGCCTCGCAGCAATGAGGCTCGTGCTCTAATGAGAGGGATTTAATGGATTTATAGCGGAGGATTCCTGCGTGTCGGCATGCTTTTGGCTTTGCTGACTCGAAACGTCTGTAATAATTGGTGAGCCGCCTCCAAATTAACACGAAGCAGAGAGAGAGAAAACAAATCCGCATCTCATCTTGACTGCTTTCCCACGGCCATGATGAAAACAGGTAGCCTAGGCCAACGCAGATGCTGCGCAGTTAGAAGAGGACTGTGGCAGTAGAGTGTGAACATTTTGCTTGTGAAAATTTGTAGACGTGACGGTTCATAATGAAGGTAATTTTCGCACATTTTTCGTTCGGATGTGGGTTTCCAGAGAAGCGATGTAGCCTACAAAGTGAACCGTGTTAATTGAAGAAAAAACAAAACATTTTAGATGCATACATATTTGTACTTTGGGGATATCTGTTAGTTGCAGATTTGACCTGCTAATAATACACAGTAATGTGGTCACTCTGTGTTTTTGTGTTTTATATTGTCCATGCATCCTTAAATGGATAAAAAATTAAAGATGAAATAAAGGTAGATGTCAGTGGGTCTTGTGAACAAATAGTTTGCTTTTATTAATTATATTTATAATTATGAAGCTTGTGTTTTTGCCAACTGATGGTCACACTTCTTTTTTAGTATCCACAACACTTAGCATATATTTCTGCCTATAAAAATTTGAATTCTTCACAATTCTTGTGTGGTTGCTTGTAATTCCTCTTTGATCCAACCTTTTCAGACTGAGCCACTCGCCAGCTGTCACTGAGTCCCAGTGTCCTCTGCTTAGTTAATCGATAGGCCTAGTCTGCTAATTCATTGTTAATGTGTCCATTGATCAAGTGTCCTCTGAGACCAGATAGAGAAACAGCACCTAAACCTAGTTCAACTAAAGCCTTAAGTAACACAGATAAATAAGTGAAATTGCCATCCTGAGGCTAACCATTTGAACTGAGTGAATATAAAGCCTAATTAAGAAACTACATATTACCACTAACTATTACTATTATTATTTTTGCAATTTAGTGGTATAATGGATCACTATTGAAGTAATTTAAAAGATATCACACATTTTATAGGAATTCAGTTTCATTACAATGTTGTGTTATTGTCAAGCTGACAGGAGTAGAAAATGTGATTTTTGTATTTCCACATGCGTTCATAATGTATAACAAATATGTCAACGTTTATATCACATCTGACATAAATATCCTGTCTCCCAAACCTCATCTGAATTTAATGAATCACATCAAAATGAAAACACACCGGTTACAAAACCATGAGCTTTCATTGAGTTAACAAGTTAAATTCTCCTTTCCCTCCCATGCTCCCCACTCTCGGGCGGAGGAGAATTTCAGGACAAAAGAAACATTTAGTGTCTGCTTGTTTATTCCTGTGCTCGCTCTGTATTTATTCACTCCTGTCAATCATCTTTTTCTTTTTTTTCTTCCTCTCTCTGCCTCGCTCTCCCCTGCGGCTTTTTCTCACACACAGGCGGTGTGATGGCGCTGCAGCAGAGAGAGAAAGATCTGGGTGACCATCTGAAACCAATTATGGCGCCGCTGCAGCCACCCAGAAACTCAGTGACGGATGGGGATCTTGTATTTATAGCTGGGGTAATTGGCAACACTCAGACACACATACCACACACACACCACACACACACACACACACACACACAACATAAGGATGTACAAAGAAATAGACACTTTAAAATGTACATACATAAGGCACAGTTTGTGTTTACACTCAGGGATAGACATCACACACACACACACACACACACACACACACACACACACACAAACACACATAGACACGCATGCCCAAGCCTCACAGGCAGCAGGAAAGGTGCACACTTCCTCAGTGCATGTCTGTCTTGCAGTCAAAGTGACTCAGCCAGTGTATGAATCAAAAACCTTTGTCATGGGGAGGCAAATAAGGCTCAGGGATGGCCAGAGAGGCATGTTTGTGTTTTCCACGGTCTAATCAGAGCTGATGTTTACAGCCGATCCTGCCGTCAGGACAGAGGTTGTACATCTCAGCTATCTGTCTCGGCCTGTCAGCGCGTCAAACCTGCATGTGAAAACATATACAAAACACATCTGCCTCTTGTTAGGCGCCATAAATGGCTGCCATGTGGTCTGCTGATAAATAGGCCAGTCTATTTATTGGAGCTCAACAAATTGGCTACAAACACTGACAAGGAATTGTAGAACTATAAATATTGCGACGTGATGAAATCTTTAAACGTGCTGCAGGTATTTTACGAGGGTGCCACTCCTTTGCCTTTTTTATGTAGTTGGAGGTATTTCTTTTGACTGCTTTTTTCTTCTTTCACACACCGCCTTGTTAAATAGGTGGGGGGACAATGGCACTCTCACACACTGAGCAGGTCCAGGGCTGAGAGTGTGTGTGTGTGTGTGTGGGGAAGGCTTGGCCGCACTAAAGCTGAGCAGATCCGCCACTTGAGAACGATAAAGAGCCCTGTTACACCCGAACTCTCAGAGAGACGTAACCAGAAATTCCTGAATGAATCGGCAACAGACGAGCCCTAAACCCCGTGTAATTACATATTTGGAGTTTATCAGGGTTTATGCGAAAATGCACAAGTTTCCCTTCCCTGGTGGTCCTTAAACACATCCATATGTTTCCATTTCTGCTCCTCCCTCTGCTGCTCTCTCTCTCCCTTTCTCTCTTCTCTCTCTTCCCCCCTCCTTTATCTTCCACCTCGTATTTTCCCTCCATGAAAAATGGCTGCGGTGTTCAGATGGATGATGTGACCCGTCGGAGTGGTGTTTTTCTATTGTTAAGTTGTTGTTGACTCTCTAGACTCACAGTGTGACAGATCCAGTTTGGTGTTTTGGAGTGTGTCAAGCCCATCAGCACCGGGCCAGAGCTCTTGGTGGAACTGTGTGCAAACAGAGGAAGCCGCAGCCTGTCCACATCGCACAGACTGGAACACACACACATATCTGGGGAGGCCTTCTATCGTGTGTGGCCTGGTTTTTTCATTTCTTTTCCTCCCCGTCTGCCTCTCTCTCTCTCTCTCTCTCTCTCTCTCTCTCTCTCTCTCTCTCTCTCTCTCCTCTCTCTCTCTCTCTCTCTCTCTCCCTCTCCTCCTCCTCTTTTCCTCTCTCTGCTTCTCCCTGCTTGAGAAAACTGATCTGTTTTAAAACAAGTGCTAAATATTACCATATTTACATTTCCCTGTTTCAAGAAGGCAGCAAAGGGGGAGTGTGTGGTGTGGATTTTTCTTTTCTTTTTCTTTTTTCCTCGGTGGAAAGGTCTCGGCCCGGGGTTAGGCTCCGTTTGAAACTTTAAACCTTTTTCATGCTTATTTGTTTTATGATTCTGCAGGGCACTGTGTTTACACTAAGAGTGCAACATCTGGATTAGATAATTTGTTGGGAATTAACCGAGCCCGAATGCTTATCAACCCCATCTGATCACATCTGTTTGATGTTTGGTGCTTTTTTTCCCCAGCATTCATTATTTTGCAGCTGGCTCACCGGTATTCCATTTTTGCTGTACATTTTAGTTTGATGTGTTTTCAGACAAATGGAGGATTAACATTAACCTTGCCTCTAATCACCGGCAGCAGCAGCAGCAGGGCCTCCATGCACTGTCACATCTCTCCAGTCACAGCACTGCTGGCCTTTCCATAACGGCTTATTCCCAACTAAATCTCACTGCTGATGTTTGACTTTTCCAGTGATGCAAGAGGCTGCTGGAGTGGACATGTTAGCAACATTTGCTGCCTCGGTTGGGCATTGCATTAGCAGGACACAGTAACTAATTAAATCCTCAATCCTTCCCAAAGGATGATCAATTACATAAATCAATACAATATAGATCAAATGCATACAACAATAACTAATTGGTGACTCATAATGACTCTGATGTACCTGTGTCAATACTGTGATCAGGATTGTTTCAGTGTTTTAAACTTGTAATAGTTGTCTCTCCATTCTTTTCTCAGAAGTATTTCTCTGTCCTGCACATTTCCATTCTTCCCCCATACCTTGAGTTTAACTCTCTCTCTCTTAATCACTGTCTTTCATGTATATTTTATTAGCTGCAACCAGCAGCTAGGAGACTCCACTCTGTCACACAGTTAGTGAGTGGGTTGTCCCAAATAGTTCAACAAACTTAACACAGCCATTAGAACTGTTTGAGTCTAATTGCTCTGCCACTTTAGAGATTTCAAGTTTATTGTGGTTTTAGCATTGTTACACTTGAAAGTGAGTCCGTTAAGCACTAAAATGTAATTTATTTATTATTATGTTGGGTTGAAGATCTTACACCTGTGATATATTGCAGTTTTTACTGTGGTTGGTATCTTTTTAATATCTCAGGGTGTAGAAGGGCAAGATGGGAAAATCTATTAGCATTTATGGCAATATTGGTTTAACATGACTGTTGCATCAAAGTGATAAAATAGCTTGATTTAGTCAAGTACTTAATTCACTGAAGTAGCCAAAAACAGACATTAACCTCTGTGTTTATCTTTGAACGGTTTCCAAAATCAGTTTTCCAGATTGTAACATATGTTGATATCACAATTTTAAATGACATATAGCGTGATAGAAGATTGTATCCATATCGCAACCCTCCTTTTTGTATCGTGTGGTCGAGAATGTCTAACTTTTTGTTGTCTTGTAAAAATTGCAATATGATTAAAATAATGGGTCAATAAAGCCTTGTAAAGAAAGTTTTCTTAACAGTAAGCTAATGGATGCATAGTAGATAGATGGAAGACATTTATTTCTGGCTCTTATCCATGCTACAGACTCTATCTGACTTAAACATGTTTAAGTCCGGCCTTTATCAGGCTTTATCTCCATTCTACGATCCATTACAAAGCTGCCTGGAGTCCCATGGGTGATCTGCCCTGTCCCCTCTAATCTGGCCGAGCTGCTGCGATTCCATCACTCCCGGCGAACCACACAGAAAGATTAGTCAGACTCTACATACAACAGATGTGTCCAACACTTGATTTGTGTGTGTTTTATTGACTCTGGCCATCTGTTAATACAGTTGCTGGTTCCTCCTCATGTGTTTGTTGATGCACGCAGACAGGGGAGCTGAGTGCCAGAAGAAACATTCAGCGAAGGAGAGATGAGAGAGAGAGAGAGAGAGTTAGACAGAGAGAGAATGGAGTTAGAGGTTGGAAGGTAATATTTCATAAAAGGCTGCTGGTTTCAGAGTTGACCTGCGACCGGCTGTATTCCTGCATGTAGAACAGAAGCGGTTGTCCTTGTTTTTAGGTTAGTCGGAGCAAGGATTCAGGATGGCACAAAAGCCAAGTTAGCTGATGAATGAGTCTCAGATGTTCAGTGCTTTCACAAAACAGAAAGAGCTTAAATTCCTTCTCTAGGAGGAAAGTGAAAGATTGCTTTAGATATCTGAAATTCCTCATGGTACCATTCCGTAGATTCCCTCTCAACACTGAAGGCGCATAAGGAGCAGTTGCTGTCAGCATTCCTTGGATTGTCCACTTGTGTGTGTATATCTGTGCCCGTGCATTCTTATGTGCATTGCAGGAATTTCTGGCAATGCAAAAAGATGATAATGCCTAACAGTTGCAGTCACTTGTGTTGGGTTGTTGTTTTCTTGGACATTCCAACCAACTCCTTGTCTTCCTTCTCTCTGTGTCACTCCTCCTCACGGTCTTCACTCCCATGGTGTCTTTTTCCCCTTTCCTCTTGTCTCACATAACATTTGTTCGGATGCCTTGGAAGCCCCAGAGCTTATGAAAACTTTTGCTTCACATTAATTATCCCCTGTCTTACCAAAATGCCTTAAAGGTGAGATAGATTACAGCTTAAAGCTTAACCTACTCACTCAGCAAGAATTACATCATTAAGCCATCACAATCTCAGACAATATTTTAACTCTGACCCGTTTCATCTGTCCTGTTCTTGCTGGTTGCCTCCTGCCCTTCTTTCCTCCCACCCATCTCCTGTGAAGCTGCTTGTTTGCCCGCTGAATGGAAAGTTATTAAGAGTGGTCTGGGTTTAGCTTCCTTGTATTTTACGGCAGCAGTTCTAATGTTGCTCCTCGCTACCCTCTCTGTCATGATGATGTGATTTCTTAACTCAGGCGTCACTCGGACAGTTTAAACCCAAGAACTCCCTGTGAACCAGCTAAAAGGGGGGTGGCGTCCTGCCTGGGTAAACAGTGTGAAGGGGAGCCAGGGAGAAAGCCTGTTGGTCCTAAATGTGGAGGAAAAAGGTCTATTAACTGATCCTGTGGGGAGCTAGCAGGGCCGAGGCTACCCCTTCCACAGGCTCGCTGGGAGCAGGCCTTGTAGTGAAGTTGGATCGCGGCAGCTCTGAGGGACGGATAGGTAACAGACAGGATTTGGACCTGGGTCTTGCAAAGAGGAAATTGTTTTCCAGGGGGCAGTATCCACTTTGCTAGGCAGCCAAGTTTAATTCTCTTCTAAGTGAACCTACCAAGTAGATTTTCTTGAAAATAAAATTTGAAAATAACCATAAAATTGCTGCAATAACCTATAAGGAAGTGATTTGGGATCAGGTGTATGTTATCATTGAATGAATTGCAGTTTTAAAGGACATGTTAAAGTGAGTGAACTAAGAGCATATTGACCCCCAACTCTACAAGGGAGACATTTGAGCTTTACATGGCTATGCACTGCTACTTATGTATCCGCCCTTCGTCCTGTACATTCACCCCTCACACCCTGAAGAGGTATGGATATCGTCCTTCATGCTTTTTTACCTCATTGACTCTCAGTTCCCCCTTCAACTCTGACCGTTGAAGGTTTATGCACAGTCCAGGCAAGCAGCGGGGGTTTGTGGGAGAGAGAAAAAAAATCACACACAGAGAGAACACTGTATTCAGCACTAGAGCTAGAGGTGTTAACAGTAGTTGTGTCTATGCGAGGGATAACAGCCAGACATGGGTCAAATATTTAGAAATGGTTCTTATTGCGTATTTTAACCTGCATGAAGTGTCAGGTGGACCGGTATCAGGAAGATAGGTATAGCTAACTGACTTTCAGATACTTCACTATGTTTCTTATCTTGTCTGAAGCAGTGACCTTAACCCACACAGCAACTGCAGGGTTAAACCTTGTAGATAGGCTTATGAAATCCAAGCAGTGTTTCTTTGCATCCACCTGTGGCAGGTGAATAGAAATAGTTTAACAATTATAACACTGAAGTCGTATTGTGTATTGAATTATATTGTAACATAATTGCAATAATACCAAAGTCATTTATTTATGTATTGAGCATATCATTTTTACATCATAGTTAAAAAATGGATGAAAAGGATCTATGTTTTATTTTCTGAGACCTGTTACCAGGCAGTGACGGCATGTGAAATGTACTGAAGTCACCCACTCTGTCCACACGGGCCAACCTTCTCCTTTGTCGTTGTGTTTTCAGGAAATAAAAACCCTTTTGAACTCGCTCCGGTTCAGCCCCGTGGCCACTTGCTCCACGTCCCAGCCCCAGTGCTACCTCACATCCTCCGGGAAGCAGTTAATGCTTTAATAGGCACTTAATTAGTTAATTGACCCCAGCAGTGTTGGGAAGGGGGGGTGGGGTGACAGGGGCTTGGGGGCACAGGTGAGGGTGGAGAGGATTGGCCCAAGGTGCTTCCTGTGTCACATCACCAGTGGAGGTACCCATCAACCCCTTTGAACTGGGACACAAACACTGGAAACACTTTCATCGGGCCGATGTGTCATCACAGCCGGGTCCCATGTATATGTATGGGTCTGAAAATATACAAAGTCCAATTTGCCTGGGACCGGCCAACCTCAGGATAATGAATCACATGTGATGTGTATCTGATATGCAGCCTGAGTCATCACCAGATGTTTTGACGGGATTACTTCCAGTTCTGGAGGAGAAGAACAGTGGATTTAGGATTTTCAAAGAGAAACCAACAATGCTCCCATCAAGGAAGACAAAGAAAAGAAGTCAAAAAACAATGTGCCACCACGAGGAGTAAAACATCAGGGTTTATCAAAACTCTTTACTGGAATGCTCTCAGTGCCTCTGGAAGGCAGACCAAAGTGTTTCTTATGTCTATAATTGGGGGTACACATGCCAAATGAGAGGAGTTTTGAGGTCAAGTACAGAAGAGGAAGTAACTTGGGCACCAGGCCTTCAGATAAAAGCTTACAGGTGGAACTAAGTACAGTTGTACATGTGTAAGCAAGCTGTGGTGCTTGTTTGGTCTGGTGTCTGTCTGTATGTGGAATATGCATCTCCCAGTGCATAATATGTTTGCTCAGTTGAAAGCATAGCATGTACTCTGGATAACATTCCCTGTCTCTTTCACTTGGCAAAAACACATATGAACCTGTGTGAATTTGTGAACCCATATGCAAACCTCAGACACTGACAAACACAGAGAAACACACGCACACAGGCGTGTTGTTTCTCCTCTGTAGTTGACTCACACACATGCAAAGATGGTTCATATTTCATGAGTTTACAGCCTACCTCGGGTCTCATCCCACTTGCTGTTTACTTAAAAAAAAGGTTTCTAAGACTTGTGGGTGGGGGGCTCGATCTGCGTGTGAATCTATGTGTGGGTTCCTGCATTTGCCCCTGTGCGTTTGCACCCATGTGTGTGCATCAGAGAGGGACGCCCAGCAGGCGGTGTTGTTGTAGGTGAGGGCGAGGAGCCCCCTGATGGGCAGCTGTGGCAGAGAGGCCAGCTTTGATCAAAGGCCCAAGAAGAGGAGGAGGGAGGGAGAGAGGGAGGGGAGAGCAGCAGGCCATCCAAAAGAGAGAAGAGGTGAAGCAAGGCGGCAGAATGGGGGACCAGGGATGACGTTGTCTTCAAGCCCATGGTGGGACCCTCCCAACAACCAAGGAAAAACACCTGCTTCTCTGCTAGCACCACACTGGAATATACTCCTCTGGCAGGACTGAAGGATTGTAATTTGTACTAAACAGTGCCCAAAAGTCTACTAAAAGTGAATTTTCTTTCTGAATGAAACATTCGGAGCACCACTGAGAGAATGCCAAATCTGACTCCATTTCTGCATTAGATGTCCTCCTCTGGTGAGATGAGAAAAGGGGATGCATGCTGCAGAGCTTTTCAAATAATTGAATAATGTATTTATTCAATAGGCTCTGGGCAGCGTATTGATTGTCGACAGATTAAGTTACGCGGCGAATCTGTGGGAAGTCTCGCAAAAGGAGACAACCTAACCAAGGGCATGTGTGCAAGGAGCCGTGTGGCCAGACAAATGTATTCAGACGAAATTTATGTCGCTTAGGTCATTCTGGCTTCACATTTGCCCTGAGGGAGACGTATTTAATTTAGGCCCTCGGTTCTTCCAAATAAGATGCTTTGGTTTTGGCCTTTTGCTTCATTTTGCTTTTCAGGGCTTCCTGATCATATTCAGCTGAGGAGTGTAGGAGTATGATTTATTGTCTATATATAATATTCATATTAAAGGCATATTAATTATCAATGAAATGTCCTGGAAATCAAGGGAGGCACTGTCTAAAATGGCTGTGAATTTGCATATTTCCGTGTGATGGATATTGGCCTATAGACGAGGGTATTTATAGCAAATTTTGCCAGGCTCAGGAGCTGAGAAATTTGATTTAAAAATGAAATAAACTTCTAGAAGTAGTCTTTGAAACATGAGGTTGTGCAATGTTGAAACAAGCCTGCTTTCTCTGCCAAGCACAACTATAAACATCCCTCCAAATCCAGGCTTCATTGGGCTTGACACACTCTGAGAAAATGTAATTTGACAAAATAGATAAATACCAGTGCAACACTTCAATGGACCGCAGCTGCTCATTCTGTAAGAACACATTAGTAAATGGGTTGTGTTGGGGCCATCTCTTTGGTATAGGATACTGAATATTTTAATACGCCAAATAATAATAATAATTATAAGATAAGAAGAAATTAATGATCAAAATGTTTTGTTATGATTAGTATAAAAATAATTTGTATTTTAATTTGTATATTTGAGCTCTGCTAAAAGTAAGTGTATGTGGTTTATTAGCACCATTTTTTTAGCCTTTTTATTTAATTATATAATAAATATATTTTGATAAATGAATCAATTATTCAACCATTTTGACCTAATGTTATTATTCAAATCTGTTATCTGAAGCAAATGATGCTAATGCAATTAAGATTTTCTTCTTAAGTCTTAAAGTATGATCTAATGGATGATGTTATCGGTGGCCCAGGAGTTGGTCTATGGATCACAGTCAGCAGCAGTGACTGTATGGAAATGGAGAACATGTGTTTCAGCTTTTGAGTGAATGAGACATCTCTCATGCCGTTTCACGTTTGGTACAATCATGGAGAATTATTTTCTTAACCCCTTCATTCACCTGAATAATGTTGTTTTCCCTTCATTACAATGAATGACATTTAAATAAGGATAAAGACGGATTAGAGAGCAGAATAAAAAAAGAAAGAAAGAATGAAATACGGCCTCTGCTGGACCTTGAAAATGGGTGTTAAATACTCCGATCAGTCTTTGTTGCAGGGGGTGAAGTTATGACAAATGAGTGGGGGCTGCTGGTCTGTGCAGCCTGGCAGCAGGCAGACAGCTAAAGGCTGTAATTTACCATTCGAGTTCCTCAGGTCTCATTAGTGTATCAGAGTAATGGCCGTATCGTTGCGCTGTAGAGTTACACAGACTGGCTCAGATGCTCAGATAAGGGAGGCTGTAAGTGGCTTGAAACTTTCCTGTAAGTGTAGTGGTGGTTAAATTAGCTAGAAACAAGCATCATTATTAAGAAAAAGGTAGAATTTGTCAAGAAAATTGCAGAATTTTGCACAAAAGTCTGTTTCCATTTATAAAAACAAAATCAGCTATAATGCAGTCAATCCTTTTGCCACAATTTTTGATATTTTACAAAATTATAATTTTGAGAATGAATGCGTGACTAACGGGCTTGTTAGGATTCAGGATATATTTTCAGGCATCTTCTTCACGGATGCTAAAACGAACATCGACTTCCGTTATAATTATGGCTGTGTTGATCGCCATAGAGAAGGAATGGCGCTTGTTGGGCCACAAGCCCGAGCCTGCTGCTCTGCATGCAATGGGAAACGCTGGCCCTGTGCAGATCTGTTTAGTGTGGTTTTAGAGGAGTACCGATGCCATATGCGCTGCCTGTCCTGCATGATGCATGTGCGCCTTGTGGGGTACACTAAAAAAGAAAAACAACAATTAGACATGAATGTGTGTGTCCAAACAAACGAATCAAAGGCCCGTTGTGTTTGTGGGAAGATGACTGGTGGGGGAGAGATCTTCCCCCTGCTCTCTTTCTCTGAGCTGACCCCGCGTTTGAGTCCTGCGGTGTGAGGCCGAGACACACAGATGGGCCGCAGTCTCTCTTTCTGCCGCTCCTCGCACTCTTTCATTATCTGTCTTTTACTCCCACTTCAATTCACGTGAATTCAGTTCACTTTAATTCAACTCAATATCTCAATTCTGTTCTCTTCAGAAGCCTATTTTCTGCCTCAAGTGCTGGTGTGAATTAAAAAAAAAAAAAAAGCAAAATAAAAATATCTGTTTTTCTAGAATAAAAAGATAAAAAAGTGCATAAAAGCATCTTCCTGTCTGTCTCCCTCCCACAACAAACAGCAGTCAGTCAGTCCACGCCTGTCCCAGACAAGCAAAAATACAGTGTTGTTATGGTTTCCCTGCAGACACGTGAGGATGTGGTTACACTCCATCAAATATAATAACAGGACCAAACAACTGTCATGCTTAGGTCATATTGTCCAAAAACAATATGACGCGTGATGATTTACTTAATACTGCCCATGTTTGAACATGGAAACTGTAGCAAGAATAAAAAACAACGATGACAAGATAGAATTAACTAGAGGGGAATAAATCCTATTTCCCATTTAATATCCCACAGATGTTTTATAAAAATAGAAAATTGCAACCTTGCCTGGATTGAGTAATTTCTGTTTTGTGAGATTTATATTTTAATTTGAATGTTTCAGGGTAAAATCCACTCGAAACTCTGTGTTGGTTGCGACACGGTCGCTGATTTGAAGTTATTCTAAAGCAATAAACATGCGTTGTTCACTAAAGTCTCAGCACAGCTTGTGTGGCCCCGCAGCAGTGGAAACCTCGTGTCCGTTTAGCTCCGCTGTCCCGACACCAAACTGTCTGAGCCTCAGCCACGGTTTCTGTCCCTCTCAACCTCCCAAGCTGCCCGGAGATGATATAAAGCTCCACATCGAGTCTGAATAGGCCGCGGGGCCAACAAAGCCTGGCTGCGAGGGGTCTGTGTTTGCAAGCCTCCGGTGGTTGAGACGAGGCGGTGCATGGGTCTGGGGGGCTCCCGCTGCATTAGGCAATAATAGGTTTGGGATGACTTAAACGATTTGTTGACTGGGACAATAAATCTGTTGTGTGTTTCTTGGCATGCTGAGGGGAGGATTACAAGTTGTCACACAAAGGAATGCAAATTGCAAGCCAAACTCTCCGAGAGGCCTGTGGAGTAGCCAGCTATTTAAAGCATTTGTGCAGATCTGTGCTTCTCTCTCTCTCTCTCACTATTTTATGTTTCTCTATTAGTCCTAATAACTGTGAAGGGCCTGAGAGTAGCCACTGTATTCATCCCAAATCAATGGCTTTCCCGCACCAGGCCCTATAGACCTCCACATTTGCATTCTATCGAGTGAGATGACCAGCAGGACAATTGGCGTTAAGTCTCTTTCAGGCGGTCAAATGGGAATCTTAAATCCTAAATGACATTTTCTCTCGGCCCTTTTTCTAAAACCCACTCTCCATATTATGATTATTTTCTCTGACTGGAGTTTCTCACTGGTTGAACCATGAAGAGCCAAAGGTGAAATTCAATTATATTTATAGACATAGGCCTCTATAGGCCTTTGTCTATAAATATAATACCTAACCCTATTTTTGTAGGCCATATCTTCTTATCTCTACATGATTTTTGTTAGTCTTATTATTTTGTTTTAATATTCCAACTTATTTTTTGGGATAGTTTGTCACTTTTAGTTTTAGTTGTACACCCTTGATGACAATGATTTCCCTGCAGCTGAGTTTGCAGTTCTCAGTCCTGTGTCCTCCTCCATGCCTCCTCCTAGCGGCTGCAGGAGGCGGTGCAGGCCCAGCAGCAGGGACGGCACGTCGAGCCCGTTTGAATGAACAGTAGCGGGATTATTCCCAGCGAGGTGTTCGTGTCCGCATTCTGCCCTTCATAAGACAACACGGACAATCTTGTCTCGGTGCTCCTCGGGTTAAAATGGGACGGCTGTGTGCGCGCCAAGTTTCTGTCAAGCAGCAGATGCAGAGGCCGGGCAGACGAAGCCGCAGGGCACGGATCAACACGGAGATAGCGGATTTATTCCTCTCAAATCTCAGCAGTAGTTGGCCTGACCTACCGCTGCTCGAGCTGAGAGAAATTACCGACGGCAGAAGCTGCCGGATCAAGTTACTGCACTGGACCAAGCGATCATCCCGACACAAACTCCCACTAAATGTCGTCATGCATTCCGCCATAAAACAAACCCCCGCTAATTTCATTTACTTTTTATGCGCTATTTCTACTATTGGGAACACAATAATAAGCAAGTGGATCAGCGTAAGGCTGATACCTCATGTATACATTCATTTCTGCAAGAGTGAGTTTACCCAGCATGTAGCTTCTTTTTTTATTCATCAACAATGCTATTATCACAGGTGGAAAAAGTACTAAAATATTGTAGGTTACTCAAGTAAAAGTATCAATACTTTGATGAAATGTAATTGAAATTACCGATCTGAAAAAGATGAAAGATTGCTCAAGTAAAAGTAAGTTAGTAGTAGTAGTAGTAGTAGTAGTAGTAGTAGTAGTAGTTAATTTAAAAGTTATTTAGTTAGATAAAAAAAACTGTATTACGGGGTTTTCCCATGTAGTGAAAATAAGACAATGGGGTCCCAAACTATTTTTTTAATGAAATAAATATCTTTACAAATGTATAAACATCTATACAAATGTAATAACAACGTAACACATGTCACACATGAATAGAAAGGTATAATGGGCAATTTTAGTTAAGACCATCCCATAAAACGTTTTCCAACAATCAATTAAAAGTGAAAGTACCATAAACAACAGTTAAGTACATCAAGGCCAAATCAAGTGTTTGACTCCATAGGTGACCAAAATGATATCTCTCCCATTAGTGAACACAGCTGACACAGCCAGGCAGCTACAGAGCTACACTCTGGGGGCATGTTCATGAGCCTCCACCATGTTCACACCCCCAGAGTGTAGCTCTGTAGCTGCCTGGCTGCGTTAGCTGGCTGTAGCAACTCGAGCAATACGTAAAACCAATTGTTATTGGATTTTTTTCGTACATACAAACAGTACTCGGCAGCTTAGACGCTGATTCTGATTCTAATCTTAAGCAGTGAATATATAAGCTAATGGTAACTTTATTTGCACATTCCACAAATATTAAAGTAGCCCAAGGGTGTAACTTTGGTTTGAGAAGTGAGGGGCACACAAAACAGGGGGTCTGGGGGCCCTCCACCAGAGAAATGTTTTTTCAATTTTAACCCCATTTCCAGCATTACTGCATACATTTATAGGGACTATGGAAGTGCAACATTTAGGAAATTATTAAATTGACCATAATGAAATTATTTTAGAACAGTCGGCTACTAAACTATATTCAAGAAAAATGTCTTACTTTATTTATTGCTTAAAATAGGGGGCAATCACTGAGATTTAGAAATAAAATAATAAACTAACTTGAAAGTGGTAGTGGTGGAGAGGGGGGGGGATATGTCCTCCCTGTCCCCAGTGGAAATGACACCCTCGGAGCAGTCTATTGGGGGACCATTGCAGACCAATTATAATTCAGACTTTTTGTGGGTTTAGTGCCCAAATATCTACATTTGTGTTCAGCAGTTTGTTTATAACAAACAGTAGGCACTAAACAAATATTTTAAATATCTTAATATCTAAATTCGCATATGTATTTGTTTAAGTTATGCAGCTGGATGCATATACAGTATGTCTGTTATTTCCCAATGTGGTGAGACCAGAGTGCTGGCTTATGCACAATGTTTAACCGGGACGATATTCTCTACCAGGTTTCAGTCTTGTAAGTTGAAGCTGCTTCACCTGATTCCTGTAATGAGCTCTCATTGTTGATTCATAACTGTGATCGCAAGGGTCAGTTTCATATTTTCACTGAGCGAAGGGTTGTTTTAATTGGTGATTAGTCTGGAAAGTACACACACACACACACACACACACACACACACACACACACCACACACACACACACACACACACACACACACACACACACCACACACAAAGAACCTACAATACACAGAATCCACTCATTGTTTTGCCCAAGGATACCTATGTGCATGCCTCCCCCGCCCTTTAACACTGCACGGCAGAGATAGTTTAATTAAAGAGCAACATTATCTTAGGGCAGCTGCACTCCTTGCAGTGAGGAATGCCTTGTTGTCAGTGCTGCGTCAGGAGAGAAAGAGAGCATGCCACCTACGCTAACTGCTTCTCTATAGACTACATGGCCCACGCTTTCTTAATAGCTTTTAATGGTGCGATTGTAAAACATCTTGTCACATGAGGGAGTTACAATGATGTTTTACAGCCCCCAGCTTTCAAAGATGAGCCATGATATTGCCCTCGGTAACTTTTAATACAGGCTCAGTGTGTGCAAAGAGTTGCATAATGCCAAGGGCCATTATTTTTTAAATGCACACTTCAAGACGGAGTATATGTGTTCTGATGTGTATCGTAAAGTGGGTACTTAAAAACAAGGCCGCAGATATGGACATGCATACACATTCACACAATGACGACAAGCAGCACACACATGAATTTATATGTAGCCGAGAGAAAGAGAGGTATTATCCAGACTTGAGAAAGATTTGGTGCATGTTTGTGCAACAGAGAACACTGTAGCTTCTGGACAGAAAGACAGACAGACAAACAATGTCAATGGGTTGTTGGGGGCAGGGGGCAAGGGAAGAAATTGAGCCATCTCCTTTTATAAGAATTATTTTACCAGGTTATTTATTTGCTTTCCATTATCTTCCCGTTTTCAATGAACACTGGTGTTTGAATGCTGATCTGTTGGCCAGGTGAAGCCCTGTCGGCCACATGATGTTTGAGGCCAGGCGAGAGGGCGGGCCGTTTAAACAGATTTTTTCCCCCTAATCAACACGATCGTAACCCCTGCAGAACAAAGGCATGAATATCCATTTCCAAGGAAAAGGGTGAGTGCCCTCTACATGCCCCCCCTCACCCTCCTCGCCCCGCGGTGTACTGTACTCGTTACCCTGGTAACCTCATGGCCAGAATGCAGATCAGGGGGACCAACGAAGCGGCCTCTTGTCTCCCCTCACAATTCACCCTGATGATGACTAACACTTTTGTTCATGGAGAGGGCAGGTGGGAGTTACAATATGCTTCAAATCATTGCCCACCCGAGATCTCCCCTTTACTCTCCCTCTCTAACCCCCTATCCCTATCTTTCCATTTCTTTTCTTTCTTTTCATTCTCTCTCACTTCAACTTGATCTTTCCATTTGTAATTAATAAATTCTTCTCGTTTTAAATGTCCCTTTTCCGTTTTCCGCTTCCACTTAAGGGAGGACAGTGAGTCCCACAAAGCTCACTCACAGCAGACGTGGCGGTGGTTTGCGAGAGGTCAGTGTTATCTAAACAGACCCATTGGGCTATTTGCTATAGCACCCTCCATCAGACAGGGAGCTCTGAGGAATCAGCCCATCACTTCAATCAGCCTCGACGGCATACAATGAATTTATAATGGCCAGAGCAGGGCGAGGAATGAAATCAGAGAGACGGGAGAGAGAAATAGGGAGAAAGAAAGGGACAAAGAGAGAGAGGGGTTAGGGAGGATAAGAGAGCAAAAGATGGAGAGTTAGAGAGAGGAGTCAGAGGAGAGTCTGTGTCAATGACCACTATGTGGGGGAGTGGGTTGTTTGTTTGTGGTCTGAAACAAACAAGTGATTGTTGAAAGTGAGGAGATGGACTCTGACTGTGTTTGACAGTGGATTGTACTGTACATGTGTGTGTGAGGTTACATCCATTCATGTGTGCCGTACATGCTTGCCGGTATACAATGTTTTTTTATTTATTTATGTGGACCAATATACACATGGCATATTTGCAGCAGTTCACATGCATTTGTGTGTGCGCGTGCACGGGCGTGTGCATGTATGTGTTTATTGGCCTGGGCGCAGAGAGAAGTAGTAATCTTATCTCTGTTCAGAGGGTAAGTACATGTGACAGTAGATATATACAAACTCTTGATCAGTATCTTGATAGATTGTCAGATAATGACTTTTCGGGCAGATATGGACAATTGCTTCAATATGTATGTTTTCCTGGCTTGTGTGCAGGCAGCTTGGCTAAGGGCCACCATCCACAATTTATGGTCCAAAAGTCGTGCGCGGTCCGGCTGCAGTCGGCCCCTCACTCCCCAGCATAGCTTCTGCCCTTTGACCACATTAACTGGTGCAGTCAGACTCATCTCTTAGTCTTCTCTTATCACCTGGAATCAAACATTAAAAGAGGGAGGGAACCAGAGTTACTCATAAAGTCAGAGAAATATGGGCGCTGAAGGGGGAGAGGGAGAGATAAAGACAGTGAGAAGCAGAGAGGGGAATAAAAAACAAAAACAGCTTGTATCAAAGGCTGAAAAATTAAAGCAAGGAAGGGAATCGAAGAGAGTGCATGTAAAGGAACAAGCAAGCAGAAGAGAATACCACGCCATGTCACCTTGTCCTATGAGCTGTTGTTTGTGGCGTCTCCATCAAGCGGGGCGGAGTTCAGCTGTAGGCAAACAGGCTGTTTTACGAGTACCATTCTGCAATTACCTGTTACCTTGACTGTTGTTGTTTTAATAGCGGCCTGGCCTTGGAGTTACCTGGATACACCTGGAAGAGAGCGATAAAAAGAGCTTGGGGTATTAGAAACACAGGGTGGGGAGTGATCTGTCGGTCTCTTCCGACTGCTGGCGCCCACACACTCCCTACCTACCTATCTGTCTGTCTATCTATCTGTCTGCCTGTGTGTCTGTCTGGCTCAGTGTGTGCTCTAATAAAGCCAAGTTGTCTCAATAGTCAGCTAAGCCTATATATGTTTATCGGGCACCCGCTCTTCTCCATACACACACACACACACGCACACACACTTCAAGATTTCAGGCAGGTGGATTGCTGATAGTGATGGGAAGGAAAATATTTGATGTCCCCAGCTTGGCCATTTAACATTCTCACCCTGTGCTCTGACCTTAAAGACTGTGCATGCATGCATACAACAAATG
Organism: Etheostoma spectabile; assembly: GCF_008692095.1. Taxonomy (NCBI): domain Eukaryota; kingdom Metazoa; phylum Chordata; class Actinopteri; order Perciformes; family Percidae; genus Etheostoma; species Etheostoma spectabile. Next base: position 34,808,584 of record NC_045741.1, read on the forward strand.
TGTGTGTGTGTGTGTGTGTGTGTGTGTGTGCCTTTTGTGTTCATGTGGATCAGGGCAGTGCATCTCTGTGAGTTTGTTCTCTTAGCTTTTAGCCCCAGTTAGGTGGTCAGACCCCCACAACCCTATTCTCACACACATACACACACACACACACCATCCTATTAGCAGGACTTATCAGAGCCCATTTGACCTCCACCTTCTCCCTGGCCTCTAGAAGCTGCAGGTCTCCATCCCTTGGGAGAGTGGGTCAGCGAGGCGAAAGTACGTGTGTGTGCGTGTGTGTGTGTGACAGGATGGGGGGCTGCTCTGCTGTCTGACTGAGAGCAAACACTGATGGTCAAACACACACTCCACCCCCCTTGTATTCTCTCTCCCGCTCTCCGTCCTCCTCCTCAGTGACAATCATCATGTCACATTTTTACCTGCTAGGTATATAGGTGGAATTTCACTTTTTATTTTTAAAGGAAGTATACTGTGTTAAGTGGACTTTGGAGAGAGCTTTCAGGGTTTCCGTGTTTGCAAGTGTGTGCATAGACTACAAAGTTGGATAGATTGACAAACTGTACATAATATATAACAAGGTGAGGCAACCCTCTGCTCAGAACACTAAAACACTAATCAAAGTTACAGTATCATTTTGGAAAAGCGAAACATTGTTTAAGTAGAATACCAGAGCAATTTACATTTTGTTATTAAACCTGTCGGTTTGTGACCTATCACTCTCTGCCATCTGCAGTGATGGGAATAACGGCGTTACTAACGGCGTCACTTTTTTCAGTAATGAGTAATCTAAGTGATTATTCTTCCCATCTTAATAACGCGGCGCGTTATTATAATTGAAGCTGTTTTTTTTCATCAGACCAACTTGATATCTGAGCCGAGAGGCAAAGACCTTTTTTCCTCCTTGTTTAGTTAGCGTTGCACGAGACAAGCGCATAAATGCTGACGATTTGCTTTGGTCAGAAAACATAGGCAATATGACTCTAGACAGGCTAGACCGGGGTCTTTAACGTTTTTCCCCGGCCAAGGACCCCGAACTGATGGCGAGATGGAGCGGGGACCCCCCCAATTTATATTTTAAAAATTGTGTTATATCAAACTGGTCCTATAGTTTCCAGTGTAAAGTAACTTGTTTTTGTGCCTTCAATCTAAAATACTCAAATAATACACAGGTTCATATATTCATGTTTTATTTTTAAAAATGTGCGCCACAGTGAGGTGGACATTCATTGTGGAAAATTGCAGGGGGGGGGGAATATAAAAAAAAGTCTTAGCAACCAAAACTTTTGCGACCCCTGCAGTACCTCCGGGACCCCGGGGGGGCGCGGACCCCCTTTAAAACCCCTGGGCTAGACGTCCGAACAAATTTGCTGTCACTTCTCATTTTTCCCCTCCTCTATCACACACAACACACAAAACCACCACCCAACCACACACACACACACACCACACACACACCACACACCACCACACAAACCCACACACAGCCCCAAAACAATACATAAATTACATACATGGCACTGATTGGGGCTATCTCCTTTGCCCCCAAGAAACTTTAAAAGAGTTTAGAGGGTACAGTTTTGTAAATTATTGTTTTAAGGGTTTTCTTTTCTGTAATATTAAAATTTTTTATAAAAAATTTTAAAAATGCAAGTATTTAAGTTGTTAAAGGGAGAGGTCACTTTGAGTTTTTTTAAAAATTTATTTAAAAGAAGGTTAGTTACTTTGAAGTAACAGTTTTTTCATTTTTTGCAAGAGTATCAAATTTAGTTACTTTTGGAAGAAAAACTGTAATAAAAAACTTTTTTAAGTACTTTCCAACACTGGCCTCTGTGCAGTTGATGGGTTGACAAAGGGATTGTTTTTGCTTCTTCTTCTTTGAAATTTCTCTTCTTTATGGTGGGAGCCCACGTTTGGTGTTAGCGCCACCCGACTGAGGGCGCTGATCTGCTAGGTAGCTTTTAAGGGAACCCCGACAGACAAAAAAAACCCCTGGGAAATTCTGATATCGCAAGTTCTTAGATCGCCCATTAGGGCAAGGAAAGGGGGTCTTGTTTTTTTTAAGAAAAACAAAATGTAAAGTTAACCAAGTGTGCTTTAAATTAAGTCCCCGATGTTTAAAAAAGCGTTTTTCAACCCTTTCCCCTGTGCCCCTTCTTCTTCTCCAGGTGTCCCTCATGGGACGTCTCTGTCTTTATCTGCAGTGAGACCACTACACTCCAAAGCCAAAATGTCTCTTATTCATCTTTGAAAAAACCTACGACAAATTTACCATCCATCCAAATCTGTCCCACTCACAAGCTTCCAGCACAATCATACCATCATGTCCATATATTTAAAAAAAAACAACTGAAAATATATAAGTTGTGGTCCTTGCCTTGTGAACTTTGATTGGTTTCTCTTGGTAATATCTGGGGCTGTTGGAGCTTGACTGAAAAATGCTGGCATATTGCACACCTTTCCATTGTGTGAACTTTAAACATAATATGTTCCTTTAAATCTCTTACCTCCTACAATCAAATTACCAGTTTTTCCACAAATGGGCGTTAGATAGAGCCATGTGTTTGTGCTGTGTAGTCAGTTTTGCAGTCCAGATTGGGTGAATTTCAAATCAGGAAAAAAATATCTACTGCTGCAAAGAAAGGGGCCTAAGTTAGATCAGCAGAGCACGGCACATAGAGTACTCTCTTTGGAGGTCTTTTTTTCCTTCCTGTGTTCTCCAGGAGACAGGGTCTTCTATTGAAAGGGAACAATAGGGTTCTTAATCAGCAGACCTTTCGCCCTCGCCAGTTCCCGGGTCAACTGATGGCCCACACTGCTTTGTCGCAAGTGAACAGCATAAAATATATGTTTATGAAAAAGAGAATTAATCACAGTGGGTATCTTTGGATAAAGTCATATTTGTTGTTTTTTTATACCCTTTCTCCGGCTCTGTCTAGGAGGGCTTTCATGTGGCTATAATTACCATATTTCATTAGCGTGTGGAGTGTCACCGCTGGAGCATCAAAGCAGTTGGCTCTTCGCATGTGCGGCAACCGCTGCCAGGGAAGTACACAACTATCTGTTTTTTTCCCAGAATAAATTCGCTCGCGCCTGTTTTTGAGTGCACTCTCTCCCTCAAGCTGCTGTCGATATCAAAGAGAACCCATTCCGCATGTGAAGTGCCCCTTGTGCAGAATAATAAAGCAGTGCATCATGGCAAAAAACTGTGAAACACAACTCTCACCACCCTCTCGCACCACCATCCTTCAATGCACACACAAGGACACACACGCACATATACACATGGATGGACACGCAAGCACACATGGTATTCCTCTCTCCTTTGTACCTACTTTACTCTCCTCGGTACACACTCCTTCTACCTCTGCACTCAAACTAACTATTTTGCCTCACTGCATGCTGAAATGCAGAAACAGTGGTGCAACATATCTGTATTTACTTGTCTCGCCATTTACAAGTTTATTTCCAGCACACTATGCAATTTATATTTGCGGCACTACATTAAAATTGAATAAACACATTAATCTTTGGGGATATGGATGAAATAATATTTTTTATTATTATAATTGTATTACAAAAAATATCAAAACTAACCATAAGTGGTAGAAAAGTAACATACCTATAACTTGATATAGCTTATTCCTCTGTCCTATTACCTATAAACTACTAAAAACACATATAATGTTGCATTGGTTGACATATTCCTTTAGTACAAAGACAATGACCTGCTGAACTAAGGCAGTGTAAGCATGGAGCTGCATGCTCGGGAATGTCCTCTAGAGACTGATCAACTGAAAAATAAAGTAACACCAGCTTTACGCTTTAATTTTGGTCTCTTTTGTTTTATTTTTTTAATTAAGTTTTAACTATCAAGAAGAGGCTCATTTGCACAGTGAATGTAATTACGCAAAATCAAAACTGCACAGTATAACATGACGCCTTTATTAGGAACGGAGCTTTGATATGCCTTCAGCAGATGCCGGCTTGCCTTGGAGACTTGCACCTGACCTGTGTTAAAACACCACAAGGCCACAGCTCAATCCTATGGCTCAAAGCCACACATCTTCAAGGGGACTCGGACAATGGGAGAGTGTAATGTCTCAACCAGCACAAACACAGATGAGCTGCGAGTTAGTGGAGCTCTCACTATCAGCAGGATTATATCTAAGGGGGGGGGGGGAGAGCTATCTGCTGCAGAGCTAAACACACTTTTGTTTTCCCAAAGCTTTATGGCTGCCCTTGGCTAGACAGAGAATGAAATGTGGGGTAACATCTACCACACAGGACATGGTTAGGGTAGTCAGACGTTACCAGTTGCTCATAATTCCAGATCCGGTGTTAAAAAAATGACATTTGGTAAACAACCTTCAGCAACAACTAGACAGAGCCGCAGCTCCTTTGCGTGGCTTTTAGGGCATACTACATGTGTTGCCGCAATAGATGTGACTAGCTAAGAGACAATACGTTGCAGTGATTTTGAAAGTTCTTCATTGTGTTAGCTGTGTGAGAAAAAACTCCTCTGTGTGTTATTGCTGTGATCAGTGTGTGAGCTGCAGCTCAGCAATTAACAAACAGCCACTTGAAATGCTCTTAACGGCTCCAGCTGCCTGAGATCGATGGTCACCTTGGCTCCAGTGACTTTCACTCTCTGTGTGGTTTTGATCAAAGATGAGACAAAATATGAAAACCCTTGTGTGTCTCACTATTGTGCATTTTTTTTTCTTTCTTTGAGCAATTTGCTTCACCCCATGTGTCAAATATATTGTAAAGGAGTATATAACAATTGAAGTAGGTCCAAGACCTTGGAGGGAGGTTAACAAGTGATCCCTTATCTTGCTCCTATATCTTCCTCTCCATCATTTCAGTGACTTAGTGAGAGCATCATAACATCCTCTCAGGGCAAACACAGCAGTTTGATTCTTAATCCTTTCACTAGAGGTGACTTTTAACAACTTCCTTGTCCCCTTTCAGTCAAGTCAATGAGTCTGAAGCCCGATCCACTGCAGGCTTCCTCAGGCCCAGTAAGCCTTAACCTTGGAGCCCCCCCCCCCCTTTCCTTCCAAAGAGGCCCAGGCCAACAGGGAAGAAGGGGGGGGAGGTAGGCCAGAGGGTGATGGAGGTGTGTGGTGAAACCAAGGACCTGCCACATTATATGCTTTAACATGACTGGCAAATCCAGCACGGTTAAACAAACTTAACCTTCATTTGTGAAACGGTGCAAATCAAAGGGCAAGAAACGACTTGTGCAAGTAATTACCACCGGGGGAGAGCAACAGGGCAAAGGAAGGATGGAGGGGAGAGGGGTGGGAGGGAAGGTTGGGGTGGGGTGGGATGAGGCGGCAGTGGTGGTCGGTCTCAGGGACAGATCAGCTTTAACAGGTTGAATGGAAGGAAATGGGAAGCATTTAAGGCGAGGGGCATTTTTAATGAGTTTGCTCAGAAATTGATTTTTCAATGTAATCTTTTATTTATATGCGGCTGGCGGCGTGTCCCCGGCAGAGTGAGGGTCAGCCCTCAGAGCGCCCTGTCAAGGCCCCCACTCCTTCAAACAACACCCCAAAGTCCAGGGAAAATGGTATTCTAGCTAAGGCAAATATTGTCCTGTCTTGGCTTAAGGGGCGAAAAAGCTGTTTGTTCTAAAAAACTTGCTCTTCACTCTCTCACTTTATTTTTACCGTTTCAGGGGAGAATGTTAAAGCGGGGGAAGGCTCTTGAAATATAAGGGTAAAGTTAAAATTTGTTCTGTAAATATTAATACTGTTCAATTAAAATAGATTAGAAACATGTAATTAAAACATCTTAAGAAGTAGCATCTTACCAGTTAAAAGCTATAACAAAATTAAACGTACTATACTTTATATTAGATACATTTTTGCCTGATTTCACTTCATTTGTACTAAATTATTTTCATATTAATAAGTTTCACTCTGCAAAATATGCTTCATTTATACGGTTAACAATTTTAATTTGGTCTGCTCTTCTGAAGTATTGATATAGGTTTTTTATTTTTGTTTGCTTAATATGTATCAGTCACCTATTGTGAAATGGATTTTGATCTAAAGCTAGCTACAAGCATACAATATTTAGTTGATACATTTAAATGGTTAAGGCAAACAGAAGATTAAAACAACTATTTGTCCCATATCATAAAAGTGAGTAAGAGAAGTCATCATGTTCTTTCCCTTTTTATTATGAGTTATTATGCAATCAGACATAAAACATTTCTTGTTCTATAAGTGCTCAGAAATTTGACCTGAATTGGAATAAAATACAACAGATTATATAAATGTTTTGCATAATTAAAATGTTCTTGTAAAACACAACCTTATTAAACTTAATATTAAATTAAGTTTTTGTTCAGTGACAATGATGCATGATTTTAAAAGACTTGTGGTTATTTTTTAAAAAAGATCTACAACTTTTATACATTCAGAAATCAGAATATTTGTGAATGTACCTATATTTGTTTTGCAGTGATTTCAAAATAGAACATGAACACTATGTCTGAACTATGTTTAAATCAGATCAGTAGGTCCAGGTTTTTATCGGCCTATCTGAAAAGTACAATGAAATATTATTCATTGGATTGATTTTTACATCATATTTGATTGTATAATTTTTGGTTGAAATATAACCATTCTCTATTCAGATAAGGTAACCATAAAGCAATGCCTGCCTCTGTTTCAGCAGGTCTGCAGTCTCAGGCTCTGGTTATGAGGCCTTTCAACATGTTGAGGCTTTGTGCTGTTTGAGCTGGCGCTGAAGTTATTTTAGGATTCTAGCGCCACTTAGTGGCAACAGTTCTAAATACAGCAGTGCAACACAGATGGTGTGTGTTGACTTTCCTTTAAATTATCACTAAATGTTGATATTATAATATCTGTTCCACACATGGATTCCTTGTGTACAATCAGTATTGTCTGCTTTTTATGTACTTCAATCAGAGCACTATGGTGTCAGCTGTTGATACTTGGCAACCATCTTTCCATGTCCACTATGTTTTTCTGCAGACTCATTAACTGTGACTGCTTCTCTACCTTTTTGTTGCTTCTCCAGGTTTTTTGTACATTTCTTTTTTTTTTTTTTACAGTCAATATATAATCTCTTTTACTTTAAAGAGTAACTTCCTCCTTTGTTAAACATAAAGCTGAGCTAAAAGGATTTGATGAGAAAGCTTTAGTAACTACACTATTCATGTCCATTTTGATTTTGCCACTTTTTTTATACAAGTGGCAGTTACAGACTGGGCACTAAATTGTCATTCAGTCACAAGATTCTAGGAACAATTATTGAGTTTATTGAGGACAATCAGCCAATTTGTTCATAATGGTCCGTTAGAGAAGTTTTAACTGGTTTCAGAGCTCTTCATAACTTCATAACATGCACTGAATAAGCACTAATGCTTTCACAGAAATATGTCGTTCATGTATTTCTGTGCACTTTTTAGTTTGCAAACATCTACGTTTTAGCTATTTAGAAAGTGAAGTTTCATTCATGTTAGAAGTCAGTTACTATAACCAAAAGTTCACATCATGAGAATGTTGTGACTGTGGACCCAAATCAGCTGATACAAACTTGATACAAATAGATGTGCACATAAGAGCAGAGCATCATGTCATGCCCGTTTGTTGGTGACTGATTCCAACTAATGCATACATTCATGTTTTCTTTATCATCACGTCTTGACTTCCTCAACTCACTATACACTTGGCTTACTATCTCAAGGAAAAGCGGCAACCCTCTGACTTCACATATCCCCTATATCTAACCTTCGTTACTGCATTTGTCTTTAATCTTTTCCCTCCCAAGGTCTGATGATTTAGATTTTACGGAGCATTGCAACTGTAGAACTAGTTATAGAGGCTCAAAGTAAGTGGTGTTTTACTGCCACTTGCCAGCAGGTGGCAGTTTGAGATCACTGGTTGCACATGATTTTCGTTTCTGAACTTGCGTTCAACAGAAGTTTTTTCACGGCAGATACGTTGACATGTAGTAAAAGCACAGGTGTATTCAAAGCCATGCATGATGGCTGCATTCCACTTAGGAGAGGCCCTGGTGTTGTGCATGCTGACTCACTGAAATAGCTCACTGGGACACTTGATGGAATCGAGCCATCGTTAAGGTTATCAATTTCAGCTGTGCTTTTCCTACTAAGGCAAGCTGTGAAAAAGGTCCACTAAAGTGCTGTTAACTTTCACGTGAGATTATGTTTTATCATTCATGGGCATTAACTGCATTCAAGAGTTGTTTAATTCACATTCTATCTTAATGTACATTCACATTTTTATTGTTTTATTTTCACAATTAGTTTAGTTTAGTCCTCCTTAATTAACTGTACAGCTTTAGCCTCTAGGGCTAATTAGCAGCTGTATTCCCCAGCCAGCTGACAATAGGCATCCCAAAATACAATAGTTAACAAATTAAAATAAATTACATTACATCTATAATGACAGCAGGCAAGCAAAAAGGATTAGGACATACAAAAAAGTGGCACACAAACAAGCAAGCACAGATGATGGCAAAGGCATTAAAGCAGTCCATTCAGTAAAAACAATAGAAACGAGAAAGGAGAGTAGTCACAGAGGCCACAAACAAAAGATGCATCTTCAGCTTTATAAATAGCCAATTTGTAATGTACACATGTCACAAAATTCTGCCCAATTACTGTAATTAATCAATATTACAAATAATAAGAATGTACATAGATAGCAAACATGGGGGAATCGGTCTTTATTTATTGCTGGCTGTCTTTAGGAGGCTGCTGTAGATTTGATCTATTTGACTCTATTTTTCCTCCAACATTTGGCCATGAACATTCAACCCAAATGATCTGTCCACTGGAAGAAAAAAAAAAAATCTTGTTACACTTTATAAGTTCTCAAAGTTTTTTTTATATTTTTTTTATTTATCTTTAAAAAGCAAGAAAATATACTCTTTTCTTCCAGAAATAATAAATATACAATTTTCTTTATGAACAAAATGCACAATTTACAAAAAAAGTGGCAACCGAGTGCTCCACCTCCTACACAGTACTGTTTGACTGTAAGCATTCAACTCATTTATCACAGCGTTATAACTGGTATTAGTATGTCCTACTCTTATTATTAATGTCTTTTTTGCCTATACATTATTACAATTTTCATTAGAAAGTTCCACCTCACTTTTCAGAATTACAGGTCTTCATTGTGCTAAGTTTGTTATTCTACCATAGTACTTTCATGACTTTTGAAGACTCCAACACAGTTCATTTGTTGCTTGTGTCGTGGCTGAGATCTCTTCCACACATTTTGAGACTTGACAAGTTTAGTTAAGACGTGGGCAGGCTGGAGCTGATCCCTCCCTGTAGGTGGAGGCCGACAGCAGGCTTAGCCATTGTTCCTCTATCTCTTTTCTACATGTGCTGATGGTCAGTCCTTGTTTATCAGGTACATTCCACTGCGCTGGTATGGAGGCAGTAGTGTTTGTCTGTGAGATAACGCTATCTTGTGGTCAGGAGGTAAACAGCATGTGTGATAGAAGCCAGGCTAAGATACACGCCAGTGTGAGTGTGCTGTGGACTGAGGCTGGCTGCGCTGAGCTGGGGTCGGGTGGGGTAGAGGAAGCTGGGCTGGGATGTTGCTCTGTGATGGAGATCTTCATCCGTCTGTGCTGCTTTTGATGGGTCAGCGGAGGCTCCACTGTCACGTAGCCATTTATTATCCTCACATTAGGTGGTGGAGTAGTGCTGCTGGAAAGAGGACACAATGTATCAGGGTTTAGCTTTCAACTATGATCCATTAACAGAAAAAACAGCACCAATGTTAATTTGTAATCTTTGAACAAAAATCCCAGCTTCTTAAATGTATTATACTTTTATATTTGCTAGTTGACATTATGATCTGAATTATACAAGAGTTGTCAAATAAACAGTATGTCGTGCCACTTTATATACAAGTGCTCTAACGTATCTAATCAATTTTGAAGCAAAATCAAATATCTATATTCAAGTCTTCATGAATATCACTCCAGCAGCTACTTCCAAAAACTTAACGACACCTTCAGGGACTTTATAGCAGGCTCGTAGTCAGTAATGGCCCTGGCTGGCACTGGTCTGCCCACTTTACTCACTGGCCCTTCCAGCCAAGTTAGATTAAAAGATGTTGATATGAAAAACCAATAGTAACAGAACTAGTTGTGTGTGTTCGATGTGTCTTCTCTTCTGATTAAAACCAAACTGTTTCAACCATTGAATAAGGATCAAACATTTAGAAAGCCTTGGAACGGATGTGGTTGCTTTGGCTTTTTAGACAATGTACCATGGCCGTGTTAAGCAATGTACTGTTAAAAGTGGACAAAGGATGTGTTTCATGCTCCTTGCGTTATTATTTAACCCTTGTGTTGTCTTCCCGTCAACCATTTTTTTTCCAACACTATTATCATTTTTTTTCCGACATTTGTGACACTTTTTCAATGTTGTGGGTGCTTTTTTATGTTTTTCCCAAAATTATTTGATATTTCTAATGTTGACATTTTCAGCGCTTATTTCGACGCCCATTTTTTGTGATAAAAAAAACTGCAAACGGGTCAAATTTGACCCGAGGACAACATGAGGGTTAAGTAACCTAGTAACATTCCTATGTAGTAATAAATTATGAACACTGATGATGGCTTCTAGCTGAAACGCGTTTGTGTTTTGTCCAAATTAAATAGGAAGGTAACTTTGATCTTCTTTGATCCTGTCATTGCCGTGGACTCAATACGGTGTCTAAGATTAGGCGCCTTACTGGACACTTTTCATTAAATCTTTCATAATTCAAACAATTCTTGGCTGAAGTTTTCATTCTTTGATTTGCTTTTACTGCTGGTAGCGCATTTGCTGCTCATGATCTAACCGTAGTCCTGAAGCAACAATGTTGTCATGAATGCACAAAGGATATGTTATATGTGCAATTTTTGTCTGATGTAGGCTATTATATGTCATGCAGCATGTAAACGCCTTCTCTGCTGTTTGGGTTCATGTTTGTTTGCCCCTTTGTGCAATAAAATGGTTAATTTTATAACAGTGCTATGTAGAGCCAATGCTGCTGGTTCTGCCGATGCAAACATATTTTAGCCTGAATAGGTTAAAATCGACAGGTTTTTGTCTATATTGTTGTGTACAAACCTTTTAGACTGAGCTTGTTGTACACAGTACTGCTAATGCAGTTGCAATGCAGTATGCGTTAGAAAGTAAAATTGTTGCTGTTTTTTTCAGTTTGTCCTTTTATCCTACTTCTACGTCCTTTTGAAAATGGCCCACTTACTGTTGAACTGGCCCGCCCAAAATACTATTTCTGCCTACGCGACTGGTTCATAGAGATGAGTATCTTTCAAAGAGCTTAAAATCACTATATAGTAATCAGATCAGCATACTGTAGGTATCTCACCTATCCCCAATGCGAACCCACAGGTCACTGAAGAGGCGGGGCCTCCCGTGGCCACGGTGAACTTTGCGAGGCCTCTTGTGTCGTCCAAATTCCTCCAGCTGGCTCAGGCTGTCGGGGAGCAGCATGTGAGGCAGCTCCTCGTCTCCGAGGCCGGGCATGTTCTCTGGGTCGTCCAGCTCCAGCTCCATGTCTGTTGGACTGGTCAGCCATCTGTCGGGGGATATCGTGCTGGTGTCGGTGCCCTCTTCACTGGGCCGTACTGCAGGCTCTCTAGCTGGTTTGCTCCTGGAAGAGGAAAAATACCCAAATAGGGAGGGTATAAGTTTATACTCATGAAAAGCCTTCTTTGGGTTTTTTGACCATATACTCAGTGCATTCAAAGTTTGATTTATAGATGGAAAATAATCATTTTTGTGTCTGCGCTGATCGTAATTGAAACTATAAGACTGTTTCTCTTTTTGAATGTTATTGTTTGTGGTTTCTAACCACTTGATTGCTTTCCACTTATATTTCTTGACTTCAGTCAAGGACATGAATACCACATAGGACGCCTTGCCCTTTAAACGCTGCATGTGGCAGAAATACCCAGCAGGCAACAAAAGAGGAAGTTGTAACTCGTGTGGCCGTACTGACATCTGCCCGAAGCAGACCACCCAGAATCGCTGGCCTCTCGTCGAAAAACGTTTGCCCTGCTCCTCTTTCTTTCACCCATTTGTCTTTGTCCTCTCTAGTTCTTCTTTATGTGACTTTGTGTTTTAAGGTAGGACATCAAAACACACCAACTGTACACCTCATCTATGGGGCTACCAAGGGCGGAACTTTAGGTTCAACGTTAGGGGGGTTGAAATATCCAATTTAGAGCAAAATTGACTCTTTAAGCGTCAAACACTTCATTTTCTGCATTCTGGTGAATTGTTCTGTAACAATTTGTGCCTTTTCTGCATCAATTTATGGTTGTTATGTATTTATTTATAAAAAGGGTTAAGTCAACAGTTAAGTCAAAAAGTTCTGAATTTCTTATGCTCATGTCAAACTTTGACTCACTATATTACGATATTTGATATGCTACTAAACATAATATGATGGATCGTAGGATGGATCTTGGTCATGATTTCTTCGGTTCACTAAAAATTAGTTAGGTCCCTCCGATCATCATAAATTCAGTGGTCTGCACTTCTACTTTTACGGACATGAGCCCCCCCACCCCCTTTGGTCAGGGTGATGATAGCTCCAGGTCTGTGGTCAAGCTACTGTCGAGCCTGTCAGTCATTTAATCACTCTTAAAGACCTGTTGCAAATCGGTTCCAAACACTCCAGGTCTAACAGCTTTTATAAACTCCTTTCATTCCGCCATCTTGTGGTGTTTTTCCTCGTCTGTCATGTTACTTTGTATTAGGGAGCTAAAACTCTCTGTGCGCACACATGCAAGTGTGTGGTGTGCGTGTGCGGTGAATGCAAGTGTTTTGTGACCACAGCAAGTCAGTCCACGTGTCAGCTTTAAAAACCAGAACCCATGGCTAAAGCCCACAACTCTGCAAACATGGTGGAGGGAGATAGGCAGGTTGGGTCTTACAGCTGTAGTTTGCGGGGAGAAGTTCGTAAAAATCCCCAGCTGAATGGATAGATGGGGATGTGGGATGTGTTTACAGTTTTTTTAAAGGAATGCCCCTTGTTTCCAATTCCGCCCTGATTCAAGTGGCTTTTGTTACTACTTTATGGGCTCATGGATCAACCCCCTAAGTGAGAGGTAAGCTGTTTTGTGCCAAAAAAGTACACACACACACACACACACACACACACACACACACACACACAGTGAGAAATTAAAAGGGATTGTAGAGGTTTTTTGTAAAGAATTGCTGCTGGACGCCAAGCATCTGTGGGAGTTTACAGTAAGTGTGTGTACAACCCTGCTCCTTGGCACTGTGCATCCCTCCACTCACCCTGCGTACACATGCGTAAGTGTGTGTTTGTGTTGACCAGGCCGGGGTGCCAGTGGCTGCTGAGAACAGTCAGAACCACCCCTGGCATCTTGCCTTTGGCAGGCAGGGGAGAGAGGGGGGGAAGGTGAGCAAGTTGATGAGGTATTAAAGGATTCCTGCATAGCTTTGCTTTATTTGTTACAGAGCACAATTTGGACTGTATCTGCGTTGCACTTCAATAAATAAGGTTAAATAGCTCTAGACTCTAGAGAGAATGAGACAGATGTGGGCCGACGGAGTTGATGGATGTGCACATGTATCTGCACGCCTGCCAACACAAATGCTCTATTTCACAGTCCATATTACCATAACATTAATGGTGTGATGCAAGCATGAAATCACACCGTCTTTTTTGTTTTGTCAGGATGTCAAGGTTTGAAGTGTGACCTGTGATTGATTACTGCGCAAAATAAAAGTCTGTTCTATTATCATGTTGTCAGATGCAGTGTTGTCAAACAATAATTGTGATTTTGTAGCCCAAGCAAGATTGGGCAGCGGATTGGTTCTTTGTAAGCACGGCACTTTAGTCAAACGATCTGTTATCTCTGCTTACTCAACCTGTTCATAATCCTGCTCCGGATCCTTTGGTGCCGCGGGAATTTCCGCCGGATGCAAGTGTTTTTGCCGATGTCCGTTACCTTTCGCTTTCTTTGTGTGAATTTAACCCGGGACTTTATCAAGACTATGGTTAACTGTTCCTCCGATCTCTGCAGGGTAAATTAAGACAGCTAGCTAGACATCTGTCAAATCTGAGTTTTCTCTTGAATGCATTACAGCAGTTCTGTCCGGCGCTTAGCACCACCCAGGACGATTGTGATTGGTTTAAAGAAATGCCAATAAACAAGAGCATGTTTTCTCCCATCCCGGAATGCTGTGTGGACTCGCCAGACCCTCCTCCACTCAACAGCGTGTGGATGGTCTGGCAAAGCGAGACTACTCACTCTGTGACCGGCTCTTGGTGATCGGGGGGCACGTGGACGATCTCATAGCCTTCCTGTCTCAGGATGTCCAGTACACTGTGGTTCCCCAGGAAGTGACCTAATAGTAGACAAAAGGACAAAAGTCATGACAGATGAAAGGGCAGTAGGGCAATATTCAAGCAAGTTTTTTTTTCTTTTTGCTGAGCTCTCATTTTGTCTGTACAACAAGGTTTTCATAGAGAAACATTTTGATGCTAATAACAGCAACTTAAGTATTTATATATGTATAATGTATATAACTTTAACATAGGACCCAGGATCAACACTAGATTGTAGACCTCCCACACCAAACACAATATTTTTACAGTAGGGATATTGGACCCCATATTGTCTGCACTCATCCTAACTGCCCCCTCTGCCCCTATTTCTTTTACCTTATATATAATTCCTTCAGACCATCATCAAACCTGCGGGCCCCAGCCCCACGCTGATAAAAGCTTCTTTTTATTTCTCCCATCAGCCGATAATCCTGTATCACTCAACCCAGCAATAAGCCTTAAGTTAGTCCTAACATCACCCTCCGTTACACCAACCACACCACACACACCACACACACACACACACACACACACACACACACACACACACAGAAGAATTCATATTTGTGCGCTTGCAAAAATGTGCACACCGCAGGAATTCACACACTCACACACCTCAGCTCTCTCCTGCAGCTTATTAACAACACGTTGACATTATTCGAGCCTATAACTCGCTTTTTTGTCAGGGCCTTCTGCTCCCACTCAGCTCCTCACCCCCTGGCAATTTTTATCATTATAATGTTCCTGATCATTCCTGAGAGTCAAAGAAAGAGGCACGCAGTGTTACACTTTCTTGGCAGCCAAGTTCAAAGGCTGCCCTGGGATAGGCTGTGGAGTGAAAGTAGGCGTCTAACAACAGAGTGTCGGTGAGTTCAGAGGGGATTACACAGAGGGGAGAGTGTGAGTTTTTGTCTGGGTGAAGGTGGATGTACGTATGTGTGTGTGTGTGTGTGTGTGTGTGTGTGTTCTTGTTTTGCTATACTTATGCAGACTAAATAGCCTTACAATTGCAGAGGTGAGAATTCTTATCCTTTTTTTGTAAGAACTGTTTCTGGGTTAGGGTAAATTAAATCTCTTCAATTTAATAGAAAACCCCAGAAAATGAAGACTTGTATTTCCATAAAACTTGGTACACACATGTCCCCCTCAGGATGAATTGTAATAATAACAATCTTTTCTCTAGTGCCGCCATCAGGCCAAAATCTTAATTTGTCCAGTACTTTGGGGTTTCTTTTGACCAAATGCCTGCAACACTCCTATCAGCCTTAGATGTACACTGTATTTAGTGCTAATTGGAAAATGTTAGCATGCTAAAACGCATGATGGCAAACATATTTGATTAACATCAGCATGTTAGCATTGCCATTGTGAGTGCATCGACATGTACAACCTCACAGAGCCGCTAGCATGTCTGCTCTTAGTCTATCACATAATATAACATTTTGCAAATGTATAAGTAGACAGCCTGCTACCTATACATGCATGCTTGGGGGAAAACTGCAAATGGTGTACTCTATGGTGGTCATTACATATACATTAAGCAGTAGCATATAATACTAAAGTTAAAAGATAATAATATAAGAGAAAATATATACACTCCAAAAAGTCCCACTACACAAATTCCCTAGTAATTATTTTCTTCTCCTCTCATACATTCTTCTCTTTTTTCTTTTAACCCTTTCTCATAACAAGACGCTGGGGCCAAAGTCAGTGACCGCATGCTGACAGATTTAAACACCTTCACATCTGTGCCAAGCAGCTATTTCATTAATTTCTGCTGGCCGGTGGCAGAGAAGAACAGCCGGGTGTGAGGTCAAGCTGACTTGATTTCCTCTCTACTGTCATCCATAACACACTCAGACCAAGCAGTGTGTTTGTTTGTTTGTTTGTATGATGACATTGTAGTTTTTCTTTGCAGCCATCAGACGACCACACGTTTTTCATTTATAAGACACCCCTGCTGTAAATCTGACATTCTTAAGGTGTTCATTGTGCTGAGTATCCCCTCCAGTATACCCAATACCCCATTTGTTATTCACATGATCCTGTAAACATGCACCCACTCCTTAAAGGTCCCATGACATGGTGCTTTTTGGATGCTTTAATATAGGCCTTAGTGGTAAGTCTCTTTCCCAAAATGCAGCCTTTGTGCAGAATAACAGCCACTACAGCAAGTCCCACAGTGAGCTTTCCCTAGTATGTGCCATTTCTGAGTCTGTAGCTTTTGAGGAGGAGAGAGGGTGGGGGGGAAAGGTAGAGGCTGGGGGTGTGGCCTTGACCAACTGCCACTTTGCTCGTTTGAAAGCCATTATGTCTCTCATGGGTGGGCCACATTATCTGGGTGGGCAAAGCAGAGAAAGGAGAGGTATCCTTGCCCCTTATGACCTCATAAGGAGCAAGATTCCAGATTGGTCCATCTGAGCTTTCATTTTGTTAAAGGCAGAGCAGGATACCCAGGGCTCTGTTTACACCTATCACCATTTCTAGCCTCTGGGGGACCATAGGCAGGCTGGGGGAACTCATATTAATGTTAAAAAAAAACTCATGAAGTGAATTTTCATGCCATGGACCTTTAAACAACGTACTGTGTCCACAAACAAGCAGGCCAGCAATGCAAACACTTTAGTCTGCAACACAGAGCTAAAAATAAAACACAAGTAAACAAGACAAACAGCTACAAACATACACTTATGCCTCTCACACAAAACACACACAAGCAAAGGGCAATAAACACTACTTCTCTAATGTTGGTAATGTGATGTTTGAACTTAAATTGAGGGATTTCCCATGAGTTGGCACAATTTGTCAAACAAACAAAAATGTTTATATGAGTTCCTAAAAATTTGGACTTTTGGAAAAAAAAGTTTATTCACATGCTTTTCATCTGACAACAATGGCATGTGTATTGTTTGTTTCTGTGTGTTTTTGTGGTTCATCCCAGTGTGTGGGTGAGTGACTGGAAATAATAACTCTTTCCATACAGATGACTCTGTGTTTGTGTGTGTGTTTGGCAGTGTGTGTGTGGTGTGTGTGTTCCTGTCTGTGTGGGATTCGGGCAGGCGGGCAGGCAAGTGTGTTTTGTTTTTGGACTATCCAGACAGTAAACAGTGTGGTGCCTCTGCAGCAGCGAGCAGGCCCAACAAACGGCTCCATTAGCCAAGACGTAATGAGAGGTCAGCTGAGTCCTAATCGCTCGTAGGCCGACTGCAGTCCTAGTACACTGCAAAACATGCTTGTGCTGTGTGAAAGTTACTTATAGTAACAATCTATGGCATTTTGTAGACAAGTATTTGTCTCCTGATTTGATATTTACTGGTGTAAAGATCACAGGTCTAAGAAGCGTTTCAAAATCCACAACAAGAAGTGAACCAATTACTTAATTACTTTAATCTAAAACGAGTAAAAGAGGAACAATTAAATAGCAAAATATAGCAAAATATAACGTACAGAAAGCTATGTCCAAATGCCATACTACCTACAAATTATACTGAGCCCCTGTTATATATTGTATTTTTCTGTTTTCTTCAAACAGACTTTAATAAAACATCAATGACTTTGGAAGGCCGATTACACCTAACAATGAGGAGGCAAAATATTTTTCTAAAGACATAATACCTTCCCCCTAGTGCTGTATCACCATTGTTCTGATTTTTTGCAGGTGTGAGCGGTTCCTGTATTTCCGTGATTAGTGTTGTTAGAGTTATGTTTAGGCACTCACTCAGAGCCTTTGGTTAAGGTTAGGTAAAGACTGCGGTCTTGGTTAAATACTGAAAAAGGGACTTGAAGCATGAGGCAGGACGTGTTTACTTCTTAACACTTAATCGAAACCACAGTTTTTTCCTAACCTTAATCAAAGAGTTGGTTGCCTAAACCTAACCAAATACTGGACTCAAGATGCTCCGAAGTGTATTGTCCCAATGACAGCAGGTTAGTGGGGCAATACATCAACAGCACACTCAAAATTCAAGCGTCTTCAAGTACTGACTTTTTTGAAGATATTTAACTATTATTTTCCAGTACGAACTACATACTCAAAGCTTACTTAAAGGTGCCCTGCCACACAAAACCGTTTCTATATGCGCTCGGTAAATTATGCTAATATCCAGGCTGTCATTGGCTTGCTGTTAGCCAATCACAGTCAAGAAGATTAAGTCATTGAATATTAATGAGAACTAGCACAAATGGAGTCTTCTTTCAGGCTTTCTATACCACGCTAGAATGGCTTGAAACAAGGTAACTAAGGTAACCAAGTTACAGAGTCCATGGTAAAACTTCAGACATTACCACAAAGTAATGAAATGCGTGTGGCAGGGCACCTTTAATAGTAATATAGAATTGAGACATGGGGACACAGCTTCAGTCTTCACCATCATGTACATCACATTGTTTACAGTGTTTTTTTCCAGATTGCTAAAACACAGTTTTTGCAAACTAGGCTGGTTTTATCAAAACACAAGTCACAAAACCACACACCCACACGTTTTTTCCATTTTTCCCCAAACAAGTCAGTGCAACGTATGCACAGCAGATATGGCTACATAGGTCTGAACAAAAGTATGTTTACAAAAACAGTAAACTGAAAAAGAAAAAAATATATACAGTGTATTTATATAAAAAAAGAGGCAAGGAAAATAATTAGGCCGCACAGCTGGGTCTTCATTGTTGTTGTGACAAAAAGGCACTCACCTGTGGTCTTTTCATAGTGCTTACTTCCTGACTGAGATGGTAACAATTAACCATTGAGGTGTTTGGCCAGGTGACACATATATTGGCCAATCAGCTCATGTAGTGTCACTTGGAATGGCAGTGTTTTGAATTTGCAAACATGACTTTATGTCAAATTGTTGACTTATGCAGAGAACCGTGTTCAGTGCATTTTTAAAAAGTGCCATTTTAAATTGCAATGTGTGTGTAAAGCAGAAGATGTGTTTAGACTTTTGGAGACTTGAGAAGAAGTTTTGCTCTCTGTGTTCAGTTTAAATAAGTGTGCTATGCATGTCGTTTTAGTTTGTTAGCAATTGAAAAGAAAACTGTAACATTCAGAGTGTTCTGTGGTTTAGTTTAAGACAGAAGCAATGTAACTTGTGGTAATGTGGCTCCAAACTACTTACAACCACTTTCACACGTCACCCAGCCCTCTGGTCTTTCTTACAGCTCTGCTGTCGTCACTCTGATAAAGCAAATATTCCTTACAGTTTTCTTTACTAAATAAAACAAAACAAAAATCAGTTTTCAGTTGGAGACTTTTTGCAGTGTGTACATTACCTTAGAGGGTGTTTCCCCTCCTGTAGCTCCGGAGAGCAGAGTTAATGACCCAGTTACTCCTCTGTTTAACAATCCCTCCATCCTGATTTCCA
The DNA here is from genome assembly GCF_008692095.1 of Etheostoma spectabile. NCBI lineage: Eukaryota > Metazoa > Chordata > Actinopteri > Perciformes > Percidae > Etheostoma > Etheostoma spectabile. Next base: position 34,828,349 of record NC_045741.1, read on the forward strand.
CTTACAGTAGCGACTCTGCTTCTCCCCCTGTCTGTCTGTGTTTACTGTAGCCACCTTTTGTCTCCATGCCTATCTCTTTATCTGTCTGGCTTTCCAGACTTAATCATGTCTTTTTAAAGCGTCTGTGCACGTTGGGTTGTCCCTGTGGCTCTGTCTTCAATCCTCTATATGTTTGACTTTCTGTCTGTCCGTTTTTCCTCCGATGGCATTAGTTTGTTGCAAACAGAGTTGTTCCAGCATGTCTCTCTGTTTGCCACTTGGTCTCGACTCCAGCCATGTCAGCACCTCTGGGGCCTTCACTCCTATCTCTCTAGCTCTCTTTTGCCTCTCTCCATCATAGGCTCCGTCTCACCCTTTATGTCTATTCATCCCTTTCTTTCTACATTCCTCTGGACAACCTCTGAAGTGCAAAGACAAGCTGGTGGTAGTGCAGGAGAAGAATGGAAACAGAGAGCCAGTTAAGCATTAAAGAGTGGTCCAAAACATGAAGAAAACTCACAGGAAGGGAATTATATTATTTTTCAGTTTTGCACAAACAAATGTGTTTGCAATTACACTGTGTAAACAATGGATGAACTGATGCGCGCTTGTGGTTTTAAAACATCCCACATGGCTTGCAAGCAGACCACCTCATATGAAAACTGCAATCAGAGCACAAACGGTAAGAAAACGAAGAGGGAAAACATGATGGAGGAGAGTAGGAATTGGCAGTTTAGTAGTGGATAAAAGAGGAAGGTCACAGACTGACTAGATGGATGTGGAGAATGGCTTGAGGGAGTGAATAGAGGTGGAAAAGGAGGATAGATGGAGAGTGTGATCAGAGGGCGCGGAGGGTTGCATTGACGTATGTTCTCCACCAGCCAAATTGCATGCTGGGTGCTGTTGCTACATTATGGCCCAAATAAACACAAGCTGTTGCCTTCCAGCCAGTTGAACAACTGAAAGATGGATGAGTAATGAGAAGATGAGGAAACCCCGGTGAACTGAGAGGAAAAATTAAATCTGCATTATAGTAGCATTATAGACAAGCGTGTGTTTGTCTTTAGATTCGTTGGAATCGGGTTCTTGTGTGAGTGTATGTGCAGGCTGATTTGTTTGTGTGTGTGTGTAGGTATCAACTGAGTGGCAAATTAAAGGAAAAAAGTCAAGTGTTGGACCCTCAAGTCAAGTCAATTTAATTGTCAATTCAGAAGTGCCAGACAATTACGTTTCTCTCCAACCCAGGGTGCAATAAGGCTACGTACAACAAGTTTAATTTAAAAAAGATAAGAAATAAGATAAAGAAAGATAACTTTCATATACAATTAAAAAGATATGTGAAATGTTTTATTTATTTGTTTAACCTTTATTTAACCAGGTTAGTCTTATTGAGATATAAAATCTATTTTTCAAGACAGACCTAGAAGATAGCAGAATTTAATTTATTAATTTATTTGACAGGGACAGTGGACATTAATTAACATTGCTGTAAATGCACCAGAATTAGCCAAAAGGCTATTTTTTATCTGTTGTCCCTGAACAGATCCCTTAAAATTGCCTATACCTTAATAACAACAATAAGAAGATTACAGTCAACCATACAAATATAAAAACCAATACAGCAGCAGAACACATTAGTTACATATAAAAAACGTACATTTCAATGAGATAAAAGTGCCATTAGTTAGTAAACATTTGCACGTTTGGATGGACTCATATTCTATGGTTTTAACGTGACTTTTAACATCATTTTAGGAAATTAGTCACTGTATTTTGAGTGTTTTCTTTAGGTCATTCCAAGTAGAAGGTGTAGCAAACATGAAAGCCTTTTTGAACAACCCTGTCCGGGCTTGAGGTACATTCAATGAAGTAGTGTTCTGCGACCGTAAACCCTAACTACTCTGTGTAAAAGAAAGAAGATCAGATATGTAACAGGGGATCCTGCCTATAATGCCCTTAAATATGAAGATATCAAGGTAAGCCGGCGATTTGACAGAGAGGTCAAAATCACTATGGAGTAAAGTGTACAGTGATGAGTGAGGGGTCTGCCACTTTTTCTTTTAAAGATTATTTTTGGGGCTTTATTTTTGACAGGACAGCTAGGTGAGAAAGGGGGAAGACATACTGGAAATCGTCACAGGTCGGATTCACACACTGGACCTCTGCATCGAGGCATAAATCTCTTAGTTCATGTGCGCCTGCTCTACCACTGATCCAACCTGGCCACAGAGGGGTCTGCAATTTAAAACTACACCTTAAAGCTCCATGATACACAGCATCCAACATATGAAACCACATCGATGAGGTATTCATATACAACAGATCACCATGATTAATAATAGAGAGAAATGTAGCATCAACTAGCCTTTTCTGGCTGAAAAAGTAAAAAGATAATTTGTACAATAGTATAGGTACAATACAGCAATACATTTTAAATAGTGCAAATATTTAGTCTCTAACCTTTACCGGAGGGATGATGAACACCATTCTTTCATAAAATATGGTGTTTTGAGGTTGCGGGTGGTGAAGAACGCTGCTTACCACGTCAGTCTAAAATCTCCTGTAGTTTAATTGAACGTTTTCTAAACCCTGACCCCATACAGCGCCTGTCCAATCGTAGCTTATCAACCATACCTTGTCCAATAACTGTGGGGTTACAGTTTATGTTGAACAAATATCTGTCCAGGACTAAAATATCCACCCTGTGGCATAGGCCAATTATCAGACAATAGGTCCCTGGGCATGCATGGATAAAAGCGCTGCAACAAATCTATTGCACGGCCATGGAGTTGTAGACCCATGTTATATGATGTAGGAGTACCATTCAGAGAGACCAGGGATGGATGTTTGGGCTATTCCTTCTGTTTTTTTACTAAGATTTTTTGGGGTTCTCAAGACTTTTGGGTTTCTGTTATTGACATGAAAGTCTTTTGACAATGCGACAGAAAATGAAAAGTTAATAACAACGACATTGGGCAGAGGCTCTGGCTTAGGGGCCCCCTGAACCCTTGGGTCACTAGGCCTTGGTAGGTCAGTTTGGTAACCTACCCATACCCTGTGGAAGCCAAAATGCTACTACGTGACAGTTTAAAGAAACAATAACAGCTCTGCCCTTCCCTTTACTTGGTTTGGCGTTTACACCAGCAACTCCAGCCAAACCTGCGTCACATGGACGCATGGTCTTTTAGCATTATATCATGATTCATGTGCATATTTAAAACCCTTTTACAAGGTTCTCGTTGTGAATCAAATCCGCTCGATCAGCTGGAGATTGAGTATTCCACCAGCTCTGACATAAGCATAAGCTTACTCTTGCCTGCTACAGCTGATAAAATGTGCTATGGACAGTTGGCATTTCAGCCAAAAAAATCAATAGTCATAGTCCGGAAATAAGAAACTTACTTTTTGTACTTCTGTTTGAAATCAAAGACCCACTGCACATTTCGAGTGGTAAATTTGACACTTTTAGGGTCTTTAACTACATATTTGCATGAGAGAACAAAAAACTTGACAGGCGTAACAACATAACTCAGTGGAGCGGGGCTTAGCGAAGGGTCAATTGGGTAGAGATCGCAGAGGTGATTGCAAAGGCTGCATCATTTCCATATTCATCAAAATCAGTTTAGTCACTGCTCATGCCTTGTTTGGAAGCATCTATATTTGTTAGGATTTTATAAATGTATTCAGACTTTTTAACTTCTCCCCTGGTAATGTGCTAAGTGTGAGTTGTCAACTTGTAAATAGTGGTGGGTGATCATTTGTGTACCTGTATTTTGGTAAATGTCTCTCTCTGACTTATCCTGTGTAGCGCTACCACTTTTTCCTTTAACAACAGATGAGTAATGCAACAAAGATTTTAATAGGCTCAGCATCCCTGCGCCTTGCTGTGCATTTCCATTTCCAGTTTTACAGTACTGGGATCCCTCTATAAATCACACAGCAGCCTTTGGATTAACAGAGTAGAGCTGGAGAAACAACTACCCACGGCACTTCAGAAATACTTGAACCATTGCCTTGAAAACAGCAGCGCTTTCACTTGATGTGTAAATCTGACCAGGCAGGATGGTAAATTCCACGTCTCAGCTCGGCTCTGGGTTTGTAGGAGGGAAATAATGGCAATCTGGAGTCTTCCCCCCAACCTCCAACATCTCTCACTTATTCCTATCTACATAATGACTTCACTTCCAATGCATGTGGCACGAGGTCTGCCTGTCTTCCTGCACCATATGGATGTGTTACAAGGGATGGCTGTTGACAGGACTGTTCACGTCCAAGTTCTGGTCGCAGTTCTGGTCAAATAGCAAGATCAAGAGAGTTGGAGGGGGATCAGATCCAGAGGCCGGCTGCTGCATGCGGTTGACCTGACACCGTTTCATGTCAGAAATGCTAGAGGTTCAGCGTTAGAAGCTTTAAAGTGATTCCCCACATTTAAATATTTAGACTGTGTGAGCTTGCCGCTGCAGTCTGCAAAGCTCTCATGGTGAGGAGAGAGAAAGTGAATGAAGTGAGGGAAGAACAGAAAGGTGCAGCTAGGGAAAGAGAGAAAGTGGAGGAGGAATACAAAAGAGCAAAGAAATGGGGAGAGGAAGGGAGCTGAGCTGAGTGAAGCTAACAAATTAATTGAAAATTGCCCCCATTGTTTGTTTTTGTTCCTGTCAGCTTCTTTACCATTTCTTCCTGCTTGGGGCAAGAGGAGTATAGAGCTGCAGCTGGTCAATAGTGGAAGACACACACACACACACACCACACACACACACACACACACACACACACACACACGATGGAAGAAGCCTTGGTATTCTAACAGAGCTCTTTCTCATGGCATTCTTTATCTTTCTCATCTCATTCTTGCACCGTCAGTTCATTTCCTCTCCTCCACCCTTTAGTTGAAGTTGCAGTTAAGAAGGAGGCTCATTGAGTTTACATGTGAAGTAGAAAATAATTGTAGACTTCCTTTAAATATAAAATACAAATGCTTACATGCGTGTCATCTTGCTTATGTGTTGTAATGGAGCCCATATTTGTGTGTGTATGTGTCAATGATGTGGCATGTGTGTGTTGCTGGCATACATTACACAGACATGCTGCCCAGCGGGCATAAGCTCAGAGAAAAAAAGTAAGTGTGTAGGCATGTGGTTGTGTATGTAGCTTGCTTGTGTATATGCGTGAGTGTGTGTGTTTTTGGTGTGCGCCTGTGCTGGCAGAAACCAATGTTTTACATCAGTTGTTTCTCAGGGCCAGAGACTGGCTGGTTTTTATTCTTACCATTTAATCAGGGTCGGATTTACACCTGGAACACCAGGTGAATGCAACTAACTGCCAAGTAGGAATACCAGTAGTACACTAGATCCCAAGAAGTGAACCTTTGTATTGTTGTATTCTTTGGTCTACATAGTTTTTGCTGTGTGCATATAGGGACATGTTGATGTTCAAAAGATCAAAGCATACAAGATTGAATGATCCATGTGTTTATGAAATGTAGCATTGAGATTATTGGCTCTAAAAAGGCTATGAAATGTTTTTTCAGTTGCTAAATGAAGTGTGTAATCTTTGAACAAGCTAATGAGCTGTGATGATTTCATTAGCGGTAGGAATTCAACCACTGTAGCTAAGAGTTACCATAAGACGTATTCACGCAAACTTGCAGTGACATTCCTGAACAGTTACAAAAGGACATAGCCTAACATGGGTAAGCTACCACAACAGAGCTAATTCTTTTGTTACAGTAGTTAAAAGGTATGTGTTCTTGCAGCTTAAGTCAACTGATTATATGGAGCAGAAACAAATTGGATTTATAGTTTTCTAAAAAATGTACATAACCTGTGAAAAATCTGATTTCTCTACCACACACATTCATCATAGAGAGAAAAGCTCATGGATCCAGCAAAAGCATAAAGGAAGAGGGTAACATGATTTGTATGAATTACTAGTAAATGGCCCTTTTAATTAATAACATTATTTAAAAGAGCCCACCTATTTTAGCTTTATCTATTTGTTAAATGTGTAAAAACAGCACAATGTGTTTGTGTGATTCAGATGGGATGCACATAATGTATTGTACTTACATTAGGCATATATAGCCAAGTGAACGTGTTTATTTGAAGGACATTTCATTAAACTACAGTGTTAGGCCTCAATTCTTTTTCCAATTCAATTTCAAACACGTGCACAATGAAACATATTGTTTTGTCATTTCAAGATAGTGGAGTTGCTAGAATTCTGTTAAAAGGTATACAACAAATAACAAAGTATGTGCAAGATTTGACAAGATGGTTTAAAATGTACACTGTTGTATGCACTGCAAACATTCTGTAGGAGCAGACATAGTGATAGTGCAAAGCAGTGCATGACTTTAACAGGCAAGAAGACACTCTTATTACATATAATATTAAATATTATTAATAGGACTAGTGATGGTGAGTACTTGAGTTGGCCTACTTGATTTAGACGTCACTATTCATTCAACATATTGAGAACTTGCTTGATCTACGTATTTTCACATTGCATCTTTCAATGTCTTACTACTTTGTGTTACTATGACAAGTGGCTAATTCCAGCCACCAAGCTAATATGTACGGCATCGATATAACCTTACAAAAACTCATACCATGTTCATAAAGTTATTTTTAGTATGATTGTTTTGACCTCGGATAACTGCACACTGTATAATTGCCATATACTATAACGTTAGCTACAGTATGTTAGCTGTATGTGTAGTAGACACATTTAATGGTAAATTAGCAAGTTAATGTTACATTAGCTAACATTACTTGTGGCTATTTCATTATATTGAAATGACATGAATAAACGTAACATGAATTGAACTTTAATACATTTACTCATCCATGAACATTATCTCACGTCAGATTTTCATCGACAATGGTGGTTGTTTAACAATGAGGAGAACAACTCCAAGGATCCCACACAAAATCTCATTTCAGAACCTATTCTTACGTTACATTTTTCTTTACTCTATAACGATTTACAAAAATATGCTAATTCCTAATTTGGACTACACACTATGTGGTGACGCACACGCTGTTACCCCGCAGCAAACAATTTAAAAATACATTTAAATGTGTGCTAAGTCCAAACTGTCAGTAAGAAAGCACATATTATATATATCTCTCCCTTCCTCCCTAACTGTCTTTTCCCCTGCGCAGAAGACAACACATGACGCACACATGGCATCTCCGTCACTTAATAAAATGTTCCTGCATCATGCTGGGGAGAAGACAGAGAGAAGATACAAAGCTAGACAGCAGTGAGGGGTGGCGTCAGTTTAATAAAGACAAGACAGCAGCAGAATGACAGAAACAGTGTTGCCAAATCCACTTATTATAAGCGACTTTGGGCTCGTTTTTCTGTAAAGTTGCTTACAAATATTGGTAGTCGCGGGTTGCGTTTTTTGGGGCTTTTTTTCTAAAGTGTATTTGCTTATTTGGGCTTGTTCCCAACTCCCATAATAAGTTGTCAAACAGTTATTTAAAAGTAGGAGTTTGTCTTGCCTCTTCCCTCTGTCCTTCCCCTTTCCCCATACGCACAGGAGACAGCAGAGTTTTTTCCCGCCCACTTCCTGTTTCTTATTGACTCTGACCCAGATGGCAACGAGTACTAGCCAATCAGAGGCAGAGCAGGGCAATCTGTTTTTTTTCTGGTTAGGAAAACATCAGTGAGTGACGTTTAAATGAAAATACGCGTGAGTCACGACTGATGGTGACTGGACTGTAGGAGAGTTTTTGGGGGAATAAACGCCCGGGATAAAGTAGGCAAAATACGGGAAGAAATATAACAAAGACTGGGAGAGAAGAGAAATGAGTAAAAGAATGGATTCAACCCATTGTGGGGAACAACTCAAAAGCACTGAAAAAGTGTCTATATTTGATATCCCATCAGTTTTCTAATGTTAAATAATGTTAAACGGTAGTGGAACTCCCTCTTTTGGTCATTGTCCTGAAGCTCAGGGGGAGAAATATAAATAAACTGTACCGTGTGTGTTAGATTTATTATGTAGAAAAAGTTGCTTGCTTTGGGCTTGATTTCACAGGCCTGGTTGCTAATTTGTCTCGCAATATCTGGCAACACTGAACAGAAAGGAGGGGCCAGAAAGATAGCATCTTAAAGTGATAGGCCATACGGAGAGACAAGTAAAAAGATGGAATTAGAGCTAAAGACAAACTGGAGAGCAAGCAGCAGACAGATGAGAAAAAGGGCTGAGAAAAGTAGATATGCACTAAGAAAGGAAAAGCCACGGAGACAAAGTGACATGGACGCCGAGCAGGCTCTCTCCCTCAGTCATCACTTCAACACCACAACACCACAAGCAACTGCAAAACATATGGGCTCGCTCTCCTGCACAATGAGCTATAATGGGCCTGTGCAGCAGAAGATGCGCACAAAAACAACTTTCAGCAGCAGGATCCAAAGTGGCTCAGACTTCAAAACAAACAATGCTACATGTGTATTTTTTGACAGTAACTACTCTTTTTGCCAAGAAATATCTCTGCAGATCACATGACTTTGTGTCGCAAATATACAAAGACACGTGTGTGTGTGTGTGAGTGAGAGAGAGTGTTTGTGCGTGTGAGCGTGTGTGTGAGTGTGTGTGGTGTCTAGGCAGCGTCAGGAAATTCCATGGGATGTTTTCAATAAGGCTGGGCAGCAGCAGCCAGAAAACTGGCAAATGAAAACCTGCTGAAGCACACCACAGAGCTCCAACAACACGCTGTCTATAGCCCACGAGCACTCCTTCACTCGTCAGCACAAATGATAACTCTGTGTGTATGGAAATGACGGTGTATGCTGTTTGCATGTGATAGAGAGAGAGAGAGAGAGAGAGAGAGAGAGAGAGAGAGAGAGAGAGAGAGAGAGAGCCAACGAGAATACATATTTTGCTGAGTGAATGATGGAAAATCACATTGAGGCTTGTATATGTTTACAATAGCAACAGAACAAGTGTCCAATGTGTGTCCAACGTGTCTGTGAGTATGATTTCCATTATTTGGTGCTGTAATTTCTGTCCAAGGGGAAACAATGATGCATTCACTTGGCCTCACGAAGGCCGCTAACATCACCGTGCGACAATAGATGCCTATGGTTGGTCCCCATTACATAATAGTGATAGTGAATGGCAGTGACCACAGTGGTGTAGAAAGAAAAGAATAACAGACTTTGAGGAGACAGATAGTTTGACATTTCCTTCCCACGGTGGTTAGCTCTAGCTTCATATTTAATGGACAGATCATGAAAGTGATGTCAATCTTCTCATTTAATTCTCAGCAATACAGTGAATTAGCTTATTTAGCAAGATGTCAACAAGCTAACAGACACACAGCGCTAATATTATCACCTCATAAAGTTGTTATGGCTAATGTGTCAGCACATTATTGCCTCACACGTCCAGCATGTACAGAGAAATTCCATTTGACGTCATGTTTCTGGTAACCCAACAAATGTCAATAAATACTCTGGTTTGGCTTTTACTAGGTAATGCCTGACAAAAATGACTTTAGCAGCTAACTTTATTCACGAGCTAATCGCTAACTTTGCCTGTTTGTTTTTTGTTTTGTTGTTGCTAGGCTGGTAGCACACAGTTGTCTATCACTGAAAGAACTGATGATGCTGCTTTAAAAAAAGACATAAGAGTAGTGAAACCATACACCAAATTAACAAGGTACTGTAAATGAAGCTAAATAGCTTCCTAGAGCTGCAGGATTAAATGATAATGTTCATGACTGCGAGCAACTTCTTTACATTACATGTAGTCATTTAATACAATGGTAATAAAAAATACTGACTAGTCGAATTTTACTGATGTATGTAGGCTTACAGTAATGTACACTCACTGCATTAGAATTCAACCATTCCAAATATATTAGACTATATAACTTGATTGAGGTGCTTCTGTGGATCATAGACGTTATAAAGCCCAACAGCGGGCTCCAGTGAGAGAGTAAAGCTGCTCAGTCAGTCCTGCCTGGGGTAATTCAATTATGCCTGCTGAAGTTCTTTCACGTCTGTAATTCATTCTAATAACCTGTTAGTAAAAGTGAAGAAAACAAAGAATGTCTCTTACGACCTGTGTGTGCATGCAGATGTGTGTAGGACGGAGGAAAAATTGGGGGGGGAAAAATGAGAAACTGCTTTACAAAAGCATACATTTTGAACATACAGTAAAAGTACTTATGCTACAGGAAGGTGTAGGTGTACAGCGAGAGGAAACGGGGAGGCTGGGAGGTAAGGTGCTGAGCTGAGCAGAGATGGATTTCCTGCCTGAACCACTTTATACACACGTCAAATAGTTTAATTGCCCTGTGAAAAAACTCCTGGGCCGGTCTACAACATCAGTAACTCTAGAGGGCCTTGACATGAGCGCTGCCCCGGCTCTTTCCCAACAGTCCTGTTTTCCTTCTGCGCTCTGGACATGGTTCACGCTGGAAGTGAGGGGTCCAAGGGACAGGCAGCTAGAGGGGCCATTAATATTTATCTTTCTTTATGGCAGAAATGCAACCTGATAAACACAAGAACCAGTTGACTCAGACTTAAATCAACAAACGGCACAAGGATCATCACAAATTATGACCATTCCATTTCATAATCCACAATTAAAAGCCATGTACTATGAGGTACATAATGTTGTTGCCTGCAGTTCCCACATTAATGTGCTTTTTGAGATATGACCACAAAGGTTTAATTGATATTATTATTGAATGTCCACATTTGGCCTGAAAATGGCTGTTCTCCATCTACAAATCCGCAGGCTGTATTTATTAAAAATACTGTAAGTCTTAACCCTCACACCAACTATTATCTTTACTTATGGCTTATTATCTTTACTCTTCACTCTAAATATGCATTGTGGTTAGATTGTGATCAGAGTTTTAGCAGACCTTACACAAAGCAAGCCCGACCACTTCCACAACTACTTCTCTAAAATGTTGAAAAGCGCAGTCCGATTTCTGGGAGTCTGAGCCGGCACTTAATACGTCCTGGCATCATTGGATGATAAAATTTCATGGCTGGTTACGACCAATGGGAAACTGGGACCAGCAGGGACAGTTACAGGACCGTAAAGACATGAGTCAGCGTCCTAAAGGCAGAAATAAGAGATGAGAGAAAGGAAGCTTTGTGATTAAAGCATGGGAGGGACTTTATTAAGGCTGATTTATGAAGCCTTTTGCTTTTTGTTACATCTGCATCTAGACACATGTTCAAGACCCAGTTAGTCCATTTATGTCTAATATGCGGAGTGCATCTCTCCTTTTTGCATGCATTTACAGGAAGATAGAAACTATTAGTAGGTGACATGATGAGTGTGGCAGACAGCTGTTTAGCTGGATTCATTACAAGAGTAGGGCCGCATTTGTGCTGGTAAATTAAAGAAAGATAAAGAAATGTGGTGGAACAGATAGAGTTTAAATAACATGTATTCTAGATCTGTAACGAATTAGTTTTAAGTTGTAACTGTGTGGTCATAAAATTTGAACTTTACGTGGCATTGGCAAAAGCATACAACCTCACAGTGAGTGGCTTACAGTCTTCTATTTTTTTCAGTTGTTTGTTTCTTGTTTATAAGTATGTTTAATGACTTCCACTGACACACTTTTACAAACCAATCTAACCTCTCGTTTTCATTTCATCCGGAATTGAATCAGTAATTTTGCAAAATTGCAGTCTTTTTAAATCTTTAGAAATGCCATAACCCATTTTATATGCATTTAATTTTGTAAAACTATTTTTTATTTTTCATTTAGCTTAATAATTGTCCTTGAATGAACCTAGAGGGCAGCCCCAGTAATTAGTGTAACTGTGTAATTAGCCTCAGTCATAGTAAATCAGACACTAATTACAGCAGATTGTGAACATGCAAAATAAAATGAACATGTACATTTCTCTGCTCTTAGTGTACGTAAATCTGGCCCTCATTGACTGTCTTCCTGAGGCCTTTACTGAGACTTCTGTGTGTGTGTGTGTGTGTGTGTGTGTGTGTGTGTGTGTGTGTGCGTGTGCGTGTGCGTGTGTTAGCGGTAGTTTGAGCATACTATGAAGCATACACGTGCACAAGAACTAAATGGATGTTTAAGTATGAATCCAAGTACGTGTTAGTGTGTGTGTGTTAGTGCACGCACGAATGCGTGCGTGCGTGCGTCTGTGTGTGTGTGTGTGTGTGTGTGTGTGTGTGTGTGTGTGTGTATATATGGCAGGCTATAACTGTAATGGTTCTTATCACTTCACACTAGCTGTCAGTTCTCTCACACACAACGCTGCAGCCTGTAGGTGACCCCACACACATGTTTACCTCTAGTCTATCCAGGCCATGTTGGACACACTGGTAAGCTAACGCATAACTGCTATAATCACATGCAATCTGGAAAACATGAGGCTGCATTACATACAGATTTTAATAGTACATTGCGGCTGGCTTATGAGGTAAAACAGGTGACCGGTGTACATGTAAAAGGTCAGTTTTATACAGGTTTTGCATACATAACATCACTCAATCAATCTATTCCAAGTTAAAACACTCACAAGGAACTGTTTGTGATTGGCTTAATATAAGATGACAATGTCTGAGGCATACACATTCACATATTCATCCATAGAATATTTCTTGGCTAAACACCTTCCTTTTTTCTCAGCACTGCCCTTCTAAACAGATGTATATATTCAGATCAGGCACTGCCCAGTAAATCATCAACTGCTAGCAAGGGGATTTAGACACAAGTCATTTAATCATGTAACTCCCAAGCCAAGTCCAATTTAATGTTTCCTTTTAACTTTTTAGTTTAGCAATAAAACAAATAACACAACACCTCCATGATTTTAAAAATAATACTCTTTCAGTATGCTTTTGACAAAGCTACAGTGGTGTGAAAAAGTGTTTGCCCCCTTCCTCATTTCCTGTTCCTTTGCATGTTTGTCACACTTAAGTGTTTCGGAACATCAATCACTTTTTCACACAGGGCCATGATGGTTTGGATTTTTTTTCACCTTTAATAATAAACACCTTCATTTACAAATTGCATTTTGTGTTTACTTGTGTTGTTCTTGACTATTGTTTAAATTGGTTTGATGTTACGAAACACTAAAGTGTGACAAACATGCAAAGGAACAGGAAATGAGGAAGGGGGCAAACACTTTTTCACACCACTGTATCTCCCAGCTTTAGAGAAATGTTGTCATACCCTCTCATATCCCTGTGCATGTATTAAACAATACAACATTGCTAACAACTTGTAATAGTAAACATGAAGTTTTTTTTTTACTGTCTTGCTACTCTCCAATTCCTTAGTGCTTATTTTAGCCTAAGGAGTTGGACTGGGTTAGTTGGCTTTCTGAGCTTCAAGTTACTTTCTTTGTTTCATAAACACAGTGCCACCAATTCATTCCTCCATGACAGTCATAATTGATATGCTAACTTACACACACACACACACACACACACACACACACAACACACACACACACACGCGCACCCACACACACACACACACACACAGATGGATGTGTGTCCAGCCTTGTCCAGACAGTACAAAGAGCAGAGGGAGCAAAACATGCTCAGAGGAAGGAGCAAGGCATTCAGCATTAATCATACACTGGCACACGCACCCTTGCATCCACACACACACACACACACACACCACACACACACACACACACACACACACACACCACACACACACACACACACCACACACACACACACACACACACCACACACACCCCCTACACACACCCAAGAGGCAGTACCACCCGTTTACAGATGGACAGGCACACAGTCATACTGTAAACATACACCCACCCACCACCTGCTTTTGTCGGCAAACACACTTACATGTAATGTATAAACACAGAGAGATACATGCACTTCCCTCAGGATACACTACATCATTCAGGAAACATTAGCAACATTAGCCAGGAATGCTAATTGAAACAAACAGCTCATGTTTTCTTCATTTCAGAGGTGGGAGCTGGATGTAATTGAGACTTCTGTGTGTGTGTGTGTGTGTGTGTGTGTGTGTGTGTGTGTGTGTGTGTGTGTGTGTACACTTGTATAGACAACCAGTTTTTCATGCCAGAGCTCTGGGAACCATTGTATACTATTATTGGGCTGCTTTTTCTCCAGCTTTGCTTTCAAACACAAAAGAGAGCAAATTGCTCACCATAAACACACATTAGTGCTGACAGAATCAGTGTTATAGACCAAAGCAAACCTGATTTCTCTTCACAATTAAATGAACACACACACAAAACACACACACTCACACGCACACGCACACGAAAGGCAAAATAGAGATTGAGGTTGGAGTTGCTGCCATGATGATGATTCTTATGGTTTGGCCTGCTGTTTAGGGAAACATCACATAACCAGCGGAGCATTGGTCATTCATTGTAGCCTTTTGAAGTGGCCTAAATCTTTATCTCACTCTAAACACACCCCATGCAGTATCTGAGACTCCCTTACCTGCACCAAAAGCAAAAAAGTATGTCTGGTTGGGATTTCTCTGCAGCAAGGCAGACACACGGCGAGCCATTCGCTCGTTGCGTTTGTAGATGAGCTCCTGGCGGAAGTAGCTGTCGATCTGCAGGGCGGTCATGCGGTCATGTGCGGGCAGGGAGCTGTTGATGAAGTGAGGCAGCTGAAAGAAAAAAGAAAGTTTAAATTTGAAAAACTGTTGATAAAAAAAATCCACAGCAGAGTAAAAAGCTCATTTAAAGCATACATCAAACACAAAATGAAAGAACTGGTGTTAAAAGAAATAGAGAAGGATAGAAAATGAGATGGAAAGAAAGAAGAGGACGGTGTTGGTGACAACCTGGCAAGCGTGTGTTACCCTGTGAGTGTGAGACCTGGAAACTGGGAGTGTTTGTGACGTGACAGCTTGACAAAAAATGACCAATGCAGTGCTCTGCTGTGTAGACTGGTTTTATATGAGAATGAAGGAGAGAGAATGAGGGGAGAAAAGTGTCAACACCATGAGTGTGTGTATGCACTTGCAAGCATTTTTTATGTGACTGTGTACACTAATGATGTGTGTGTGTGTGTGTGTGTGTGTTGTGTGCGTGTGCAAGTGCAGTGTATCCACCAGTGTGAGCGTGTGAATGTGTTTTTAATTGCTGTGTGATTTATGAGGAGCCAGGCAGGCAGAGACAGACCACGCTGGCTCTGCTCCACACTTGGCTGCATCAGTGGATTCAACAGGCTCTTAATCTGTGAAGATGAGCAGGGGTCAGTGGTGGGGTAGCAGGGTTCTTAGCTATCCAACTCACTGACACACCTAAACACACAGTTTGTCTTTAGGTCTTTCACTTCCTGTCACGGTATCATTGTACCTGTATTTTTTCTTGGGCGCTTTCTGTTAATATATGCAGTATATGCAATAATGTGAAATATTAGAGATAGGTGAAATCCCAATACGCCAGAGTATGTTCCATTTGGTCTGTTCCCTCTTCCTGGCATTCTTTCTGCTGTCTTTACTTAACTGAGGACTGTTTTTGCTGTCGTGGTGCCGAAAAATATTTTACTTGAGTTGTAATTCCTATTTTGGGACTTCAAAAAGAAGTTTTAAATTAGAAAATTGTAGCCCATCAGAGTATTTTGACAGGACCTGAGGATGGCAATGCTATCTAAAGATCCACTTAAAATCAATAAATGGCATACATAGGTTTGGGATCTGTAAAAGCCTTAATATTGTGCACAAAGAGTTTCAGAGTGTAAGCCTGGCCTCTGAGCAGTCCTCCTCCCCCTGTTAATACAGTATTTCTGTGGGATCTCTGTTCTGTACTGACTTTTTGTCCTTCACTGGTTTCTCTTGTACAAACCAGGAGTACAGCTGAGGATACCCAGCCTTCAGTATATCTTCTCAAATTGAAAAGAATTAATGGAGGTATTTAATGGGGAACCATGCCGTTTTTAATTTACCTTACCTGAACAGCTTTGGAGTCATTGGAATGGTTATATGTCTTTTTTTGATTTGAAGGGTGGTCTTCTCGCTCCCCCCTGGCGCCTGTGAGCGGGAAAAAACACCCTTGCAACCTTTGGCTGGCGAGTTGGCGGACTCAGCATCAGGAAGTACGTTACATCGTGAGACCTGATATCCCACGATGTAACGAATTGCTTCACTGCACTGCTCACTAACCATTCAGGAACCGGCTAACAAGGTAGCGATGTAGTTTTTCCCGGGTTTTTCCACACTATCACCATGGCTGAGCCGGCAAAAACAAACAGAACTTTAGGAAAGCATTGTTGGAAAAACAGAGAAAAAGGAAACTGCAGATTGACCGAGCGAGGAGTCAAACACAAGTAAACATAGGAGCTCTGTTCTGAAGCTGTAGGGGGAGCTCTATAGAGAAACCTGCGAGCAAAAAGCGCAAAAGAAAACTGCATAGCGCCCCTTTAAGAAAGAAGGTCTTGGGGCTTTGTGGTACAGTATGTTTTTGAGTCTCCCTTGTGCCTCTGAGTGCACATATGCAGATGTTTTTCATCTGGAGTTGTATTTGAGTGTGACAAGAACACACACATGCATACAAAGAGTCGCTGTCTGAAACTGAGTTACAAGTTGACACAACAGTAGAACAGCTGAGAATGGTGCATAAATCAATGTGTGGTACATGAGGGGATTAATTATACCACATGTAAACAAGGTGCTGCTCTCTAGCATCCATCCAAAATCTGTATCTGACACATTTTCTCTCACCGCCTGAACTGCCCCTCCTACAGTATGTTATGTTTCACATAATGGTTGAAAGGTTGTAATTCACACCGGCATATTTATTTATTTCATTTGTGATGTAGTCTCACTTTGCCAGACCTCCACATGCTATGGTGATGGGATGGGAGAAAAACTGTGCTCTAGTTTATTGGCATTTCTTTAAACCAATCACAATCGTCATGGGCGGTGCTAAGCTCAGCACGGTGCCGCTGCAAAATAGCCTTGGGAAGGAACTTGTTTTGGTGGAACATGTGTACGTTCAAAAGTTGTTTTAATTGTGCAACAAAAAATCTCAGATTGGACAGAGAGTCTAGCTAGCTGTCTGGATTTTCCCTGCAGAGATCTGAGGAGCAGTTAACCAAAGTCCTTAGAAATCCACCGGAGTTTAAAATTCTAACACAAAGAAAGCGGAAGGAAACCGAAATCGGTGAAAACACTTGGAATTTGCTGCGGCACACATCAAAGTCTGTTTACAGGTCTTGGGGAGTACTAAGTGAAAGATAGTTGTATACATTTTGAGGCTCCAGGGGGAGCTATGTGAAGTCAGCTAAATTGCCTCAATTGATGTCACTTTAGTCAGCATTGTGGCTAATAACTATAAATTTGGGGAATCCCGAAAATCGCGTGACATTGTGGGTAATGTAGGCATTAGGTTGTGGCATAGAAGAAGAATTTGTGGAATAAAAAATATGTCATTTCTGTTTCTGCTGCATCGATTTTGATACTTTCCGATTTTGAAACTGTCCATCGTAAGTCCGACAATGTCATAAAAGTGCAATGATAAATTAATAAGTAATCTTTTGCAAACATTCACATCGAATGTGTGTGGAGGCAGTTAATACACACTAAGTGGTATTAACTGCCTCCACACACATTTGACGTGAGAACGGGACATTTTTCAGGGAAACAAGGACAGCCCCATGTCCACTTTCTCACGCTGCCACAGAAAAAAAAGCTATACTAGCTATATTTTTGCCTTACATTTATCACTGATCTCCAAGTTCTGTGGAATATTTAGACATTTTCTATTTTTTAGGATTAGCTTCCGCAATTCACAAAGATAAAACCATGTATGCAGATTCCGTGTTAATTAAATGATCACAATGATTGACTGTGGCAGGTAACACAATAATGTTATCTGCCACAGTTAGGTTTTACTCCCACTTGGCAGGTTGGTGGTTGTTAATTTCAAGGCCTGATCAAATCCAAATGGTTTGTGTGACATAAGCCACATTACTCACTTATCTCTAGTTACTCAGTGAGGAAAGAAAGCCAGAACGAACAAGCCTGAAGCCTTCTAGTGTCTGTGTGTTTTTTCAGGGTAAATGACCCGGGTTCATCTGGATTGACAGAGGTTCATGATTCATAAATCAAACAAAGCAGAGTTGGGTGAGTAAGAGAGAGTTGGAGATGGAGTGCTTCAACGTTGCTCTGATGATGAGTGAGAATAGCGTGAGTGATTCATTACGAGAGAATAAAGTGTTAGGTCGGAGAGGGGTCAAGGTGGGAGTGTAGCGGTAAATACAGATAAGTTATCACAGGAAAGGCCATTAGCTGCTTTGTATCGCCACCTGCACAGGAAATTTGGAGTGACGGGGAGATATTTCCTCGCTTTTTCACTATTGGTATCACTCACTTGCTCAGTCCGTCTGCACTGCCAGCAATTTACTCTCTTCTATTCTTCTTTTAGAATGTGTCTCTTTGAAGTCTGTTTTTATCATCTGTTCTCTTTCCTTTCTACTTCCTTTCTCTTATTTACCTTTCCTTTCTTGTCCTTTCATTTTACCTTTCCCTACCTTTCTTTTCTATCAACTTTCATCTTGGTGCTACTGTACATATACAGCAATTTCCATGTGAACTATCGGTGGCAACATTTTGCAGTCAGTTCTTTGAAGTTGCTTCTTTCCTACTTGTCTTTGTGTTTTTGTAATATAAACCTTGTTTCATGTACCTGTTCTTTCTTATCTGTCTCTTTCTCTCTTTGTTTATCTTTACTTTATGTCTGTGAGAGATCCAGTTCAGTTTTGAAAAGAATTACCCTGTCTTTTATCACTCAGGTGGGCTTTGCTCTGAGGCGGTCTCTTTCTAATATGATGAAGATTGAATTAGGAGAGCATCAGGAGTGTTGGTGGCCTCTGGATAGTTCCTATCTATCAAAAAACACCTGCTCTTTGACGGCCTCAGACAATAACACACACGTACGCGCGCGCGCACACACACACACACACACACACACACACACACACACACACACACACACACACACACCACACACACACCTGCTATAGATCACCAGGCTACAGAAGCAGGCACTACAGTCAGGCGTCTGATTGCTCTAGCATGTGCTGGGGAATTTTAATACATGTTATTATGACATAAGGAGTAGCGCTGAACTGGTATGATTTATAGCACTCACGCAGGAGACGACTGTAGCCGCGACTGTAGGTGAAACTGTGGCTAACAAGCTCTCATGACCCCCACAGAAAAAGTGATGGATAGACACAGACAGCGAGGGGGTAAAAAAAGGGAGATATGTATTTTGTCAAGGTTTAACAGGAGAGGCATGGTGAGATGTGTCTGAAGTTGTGCATACTTTGTCTCACTGTGTGTATCTCTGTAAATTATGTGGAATCTCTGCAGTTGAGGTTACGTGGTATGGTTAGGTTTAATGAGACTTGAGTATCATTGAGGGAGGTTGACACAGCATAATATATTTTTTTTAAGATTATTTTTGGGGGGCTTTTTCCTTTATTAACAACAGTGGATAGACAGGAAAAGGGGAGAAAGATAGGGGATGACATGCAGCAAAGGGCCGCAGATCAGATACCAAACCCAGGCCACTGCAGGACTCAGTCTACATGGGGTGAACGCTCTTACTGGGTGAGCTAAAGGGCAGCCCCTTGACACAGCATAATTGAATTGGCTTTCCAGTAAATCTGCATTCGAGGGTAGAATCAGAGTGAGAGCTACTGAACGCTCTACCAGTGTATGTGTGTGTGCTATATTTTGAATGGCCTTTTGACAGCTAGCAGAGCTGGGTGTGAAGACCGACAAGGAGGCCTTCGCTGAAGGAGCAATGGCTATGTTAGGAAACGCAATGTCAGAGGACGTCAGATGGCGTATTTACGGCTGAGAGCTATTAAAGTGCCGGACTATCAAGTCCCCCCCCCCCCCCAAACTTGAGGGGAGAGGGAAAAGTGGCAATGTGAGTTTTGCAAAATTGGGTCCCAAGCCTAAAAATTTGGGGGGGACGATAGCAAAGGCAGAGAAGTAGGTATGAGGGGTTCCCCAACTAAAATTTAAGGGGTTGGCCCAAATTTTGGGTTTTTTGGGGTTTTTTGGGAAAAAAAAACAAAAAATTTCCAGAGGGGGGATGCTTTCCCCCTAAAAAAATACTAGTCGGGAAAAAACACTATACAATTTTGAAACAATCGATTTTTGATTTTAATGGGGACAGTCTGTGAAACTCAGTTTCTTCACAAAAAATTGTCCCAAAAAGCACCACTTTAAATTTTGGGTTTTTCCCCTTACTGTGTAAAAGGGTTTTTTAGAAATAAGCCCACCCCCATAAAAAAAAACAAAAAAAGGGACAAAATTTGGCCCCCAAAGAAGTCTTAAGCAAATTTTTGGTTTTGTCGGGGTTTCCAACGCAGAGCTTTTGCCGTAGCCTGGTAAGGGGTTTGATGTTAATACTTTTGGCTGGTGTGTGCCCTCGATCTAATAGAAAGGGGCCCGGGAGGGGGGGTGTGGGGGTGCAGTGTGGAAAAAAGGAGTGAGAGGTGGCCCTGATTAAAAATGGGGGGAAGGAGTAGCGGGCTCCCTTTGAGTCACATTGAGAGAAAAAAGTGTCTCCCCGTGCTTTCGACCACGGGGTAAAAATCGTAGCAGGAAAAAAAAAACCCCCCTCTTTAATTTAGGTTTTTTAGGGGGAAGGGGAATGGGAAATGAGTCGGGGGGGGAAATGCAAGCTACCAAGCCCCGGGCCGAGCAAAGTGCCCTTGCCACAAAAGGAAGGGTTACTTAGGGTTCCCGACAGGGGGTTTTTCTCCACCGAGTACCCTAGAAACAGCGTAGATTTACGCCAAAAAGCATAGATAAAGCTTTTGTCGAGTAAAATTTAAATCAAGAAAATTTGTTGATAAGGGAAGGGGGGCAGCCCCTAAAAGCAGGGGGGAAAATACGGGGTAATTTTGGGGGGGGGTTTTAGAAAAGGGAATAATGGCATTTGATTATGCTTTGGGAAACCCGGCATCGGGTGTTATGGCTTTATGATGCCCTTTTTTAAAAGGTGGGCTTTCTATTTTCCCCCTTTTTTGGGAAACTGCAAAAATTTGCACAAAGGGAAAACAAAAAAAGGATGATTTTTTATTTTCTTTTTGTTTTGGGATGAATTTTTAAGGAAACCGTTCTGCAGGTTATCTGAGAATTTTACAGGAGGAGACCAACCTGGGAGGTGTCATGGTTGAAGATGATGGAGGGGGGGAGGGTTTCCCCAGTTGTGGAGAAAAAGAGGTCCGCGGTAGGGTAGGAAAACCCCCGCAGGCTGCCTGCTGGGGCGCTCCCCGTGCTGAGCAGTTTTCTGGTTCCCCCAAAACAAAAAAGCACCTGAGGGAAGGGGAGGGGGGGAGAGGAAAAGGGCGCAAAAGACAGGAAGGGTGCTGTTACTTTCTGCATCCACAAACTCTGAATTCTCTGCTCTGCGCCCAAGAGGAATTTGCCAGGAAGGGGGAGAAATTGTGCAAGCGTGGCCAGTGTTCCTCTTTTAAGTATAATGTGATCTTAATATACAATGAAGCTGTTATTCCTGAGTGTCGGTGAAATATAAGTTGTTTTGCAGCGTGTTCATTTCTTTCAGGATATTGTCATATACTTTCCATACAGGCTGACTACAGGTAAAAAGCAGATCACAAGAGACATGGCAAAACTCCACAGAGTTTCTTCTAAAGGAAGGAGAAAACGGGAAGAAAGGGAGGGCAAGAGAGAGAGAGAGATATATGGAGAGAGGGAGAGAGAGACCCTTTAAAAAAATAACCCTTCTTTCTCTTTCACCAGGCCAGGGTGCTTTAAATTTACAGCAGCCATTAAAATCATAAGTAAACCCTCTTTAGAGAGAATTTATAGAGTGCAGCCGCCAGCCAGCTCCACAGCTGTCTTTAACACCAGGGGTTAACCTCGCTGCTCCCGCCCTCTGCAATCCCACGCCACCTCTGACTGGCCTGGCAAGCCTGACCGAGTTGTCAATCACTGTTGAGCTCTCTTACAGGAACCAGAGGTGCGTTATCTGGGATATATTTCTCTTTCTGTGTACAGCCAATTTCACACAGTTCCACATTGCACCAAGGACAAATTCAGTTGACTTGATCAGAATAAGTGACAGGGCTCATCCTATCTTCAAACAAGCTGATCCATGTCTACAATCCTAATTACCAAGTAACCTTGACTACAGCTTTGGAAAATACTACAGGGAGAACGTCAGCATCCAGGCCCAGATGATTTGTGGAGCAGCTTAAGGCCGATACAGCTGCACAACTGATTGAGCCCGATGTCAAAAGTCTGAGTCGTAATTCACGCAATTAAGTTATGTTTTTGCAATCATAAATGCCCATATCGTGCGTATTGAATGTTTCAACTCCAGGTAACCCTTCCGCTGGGATAATCACGAGCAAGCTCTAAGCTCAACCTTGTGACTTTCTCTCTCCGTCTCTCTGAGGCCATTGTGCTTGCTAACCAGTCTCGTAAGCTCATTTTTACTTTAGTGCTCATTTTTCCATAATGCAAAGAGACAGCTGATGAGCTAACTGCATTTATAGCTCAAATTATCCCCCTTTCTTGTCTGAGTGTCCATCCTCCGCTCATCTCTCTGCCAGCGCTGGATCCTGAGCCCTTCTTCCCATTGCACAACCAAGAACTGAGTCTCATCTTATTTTTTTTTTTGACACATTTCATCCTCGAGTGCAGTTTCTTAAACGCTTAGCGCCGCGCTGTCGCCTTGACAGAGGTGCACAATCCAGGAATGGGCCTCGATCAAACCTGTGACCTTTTCAGTTCTGAAAAAAATATGGCTTTGTGCTTTTCTCAGCTTATATCTCAGCACCAGACTTCCCAATCCCAGAAGCCCCCTTGCTGTTTGAGTAATAACGCTATACCTCATTTCAGCTTCTTTTTCCATCTCACACAAGATTCTTTTATAGCTCTAAACTGAAGGTCTTGTTGAGGTGTGATGCCAGGCCCAGAGAGGCTAAAACCTCAAGTGTAGTTCTGCCTGGTGGCTAACTAGCTACAGTAGCTAATTCTGCTTCTGCAAATGCTAATTCTTTGTAAGTAAGTTGCCACTGCCCACAGTCCTTGACCCACAGGGCGCTCTGCCACGTCTCAAAGGGTTTTCCAAGAGAAACACCAGAGCAGGCCCTGGATGGAGTCAGTGGCTGGAGCTGGTAGAGCACACACACCTGCCAGGCTGTTTGCAATGTTGCCAGCTCTGGTGGTTTTTTTCTTAACACGGCAAACAGCACCAGCGATGACACACATAAGGGTTCAGTAGAGGATGCATGGTAAGGACGCAGGTGTGTGTGTTTGTGTGTGTGTGTGTGTGTGTGTGTGGTTGCGTTGTTAAGGGAGTTGTTATTTCAATATTGTCCGTCTCCCGGGGAAAGAACATCTCTGCAGCTGTTACCATGGTGCCTGAGTTTGTGCTAGGCTGAATGAAAGAGCATGTCAATCACTGCAGGAGAGGCTGAGGGGGAGAGGGGGGAAATGCAAACATTCTCTGTGTGCATGCTCGCATGTATACGCATACATGTGGATGTGTGTGTGTGCACGCACGCACGTGTTGGCTGATAGAGTGGGTGTTCTCAGGCTGAAGTGGTCCACTCACTCTGACAGACTGGCTCTTTTACAGCCAGGCCTTTTCAGTGTAACTAACTTTGACTCTGCTCACCACATAGTTTACTACTGCAGGTCTTTCCCCCGCGTCTCATCTAATACATGCGTGAGAAACTCCCATTGTGATTAAAGGAACGGTTTATAAGAACAAAGCTGGAAGAAGCAGAGCATTCGGCTGGTCTTGGAACCTGAGATTTGAGCGCAGCGTTCCAAAAATTAAATTCATTAGCGAACTTTGGAAAGAAAACAATGAAAATAATGGGGTAGGGCAGGCATGGGAGCAACATAAAAAAGAGAACAGAAAATGTAATTTATCAACATCTGTGTCCATTGCAGCAATTGACCTTGAAGTGCGTTAAATCCTGGCTGTTTGCTAGCAATAGTGTTAGCTTGTTTGAAGGTTTTACAGGTCTGAAGCATGAGTAGGTGCCGATGACAAGGCACTGGAACCGAGAGAGCTCACTCTTGTCGACTACATCCCTCCCCTTTTATACCTCCTTAAATCGGAATCGGTGAATGTGAGTGATGGATAGTACTAAAGGGCTTTGGGCCGTGATACAACAGAAGGAAGTGTCAAACTGAAAAGGCCAAACACTGAACTCAGGCGAAGAGAAGAAAATATAATACCCAGGATTCTTTTTCACTTTACAGCTGCATGAGTCGGTCAAATCTCACTAAAACTGATCCCAAACTGATCAGGATGGGAGTGGACCCCTATCTGGTGGACTGGATCAGAGACTACCTCACCGACAGGCCACAGTACGTCAGGCTGAAGGACATCATGTCTGACACTGTGGTCAGCAGCACTGGAGCCCCCCAGGGCACAGTGCTGGCCCCTCTTCTCTTCACCCTGTACACCTCGGACTTCTGTTACAACTCAGAGCTGTGTCACATACAGAAGTACGCAGATGACACAGCCATCGTTGGGTGTATCAGGGGGGACAGGGAGGAGGAGTATCGGAGTCTGGTGGGGGACTTTGCTCTCTGGTGTCGCACTAACTGCCTACAGCTCAACAACCTCTAAAACAAAGGAGCTGGTCGTTGATTTTGGGAGGTCCAGACCAAAACCGCAACCAGTCCTGTTGGAGGGAGTTGAGGTGGAGGCAGTCCAATCATACAAATACCTCGGGCTGTGGCTGGACAACAAACTGGACTGGACACAAACAGCAGCCACCTGTACAGGAAGACACAGAGCCGGCTGTACTTCCTGAGAGGCTGCGCTCCTTTAACATCTGCAGCAAACTGCTGTGGATGTTCTACCTCTGTGGTCACCAGTGTCCTCTTCTACACTGTGGTGGCTGGGGGGGCAGCATATCAAAGAAGGACACCCACAGGCTGGACAAACTGATCAGGCGGGCCGGCTCTGTGGTCGGCATGAAGCTGGACTCACTGGTGACGGTGGCAGAGAGGAGGACATTGGACAAACTGCTGGCTATTACTGAAAATTCCAGCACCCCTGCACACCGTCCATCAGCACCCAGAGGAGCCGGTTCAGTGAAGGCTGCTCCTTCCCAAGTGCCGGACCAACAGACTCAAGGACTCCTTTGTCCCTCATGCCATCAGACTCTACAACTCCTCACTAGGGGGAGGAGGAAATAGGGCAGAGAGGACAACTACATACATACATACTACACATACACACATACATACATACATACTACAACACACATACATACATATATACATACATATAACATATATACATACATATATACATACATGCATACACAGTAAACATACATACATACATACACACAGTACACTACATACATACATACACGCACACCTAGTCACTTTATCACTTCAATACTGGACTCAACACTGGACACTTTAATAATAATTTATGGTCTTTTGTTTGTTTTATTTGACAAATGTTCTTATTGTTGTTATTATCATTATTGTTATTTTGTTGTCTTTATAACTGTCTTTTCTTTTCTTTTTTAATCTATTTTTAATTTGTTCTTTCTTGCTAAAAAATGGTGCTGGAATTTCATTTCCTTGCGGGAGTCATCCCAAAGGATAAATAAAGAGAAGTCTAAGTCTAAGTCTAAAAACACATCATTGACAACAGCAGTAAATGCACAGATATCAAAGTTTCAATCTTGTCTACTTCCATCTTTTTCCTTCCCTAATGCCCACTTTCCCAAAGCCACCCCTTTTAATTGTTCTATCCATTGCTCATCTCTTAGATGTGGTAAAACAATGACATAATTTCCACAACAGGAAGAAAGAGCAAAGGAATGAAGGAGGAATAGCAGGAGGAGAGCAGAGGAAAAAAACGTGTGAAAGAATGGTATAACACAAATAGAGCCTTGTTCTCTATGAGTGAGGCATGTGCTGTACAGATGGAGGTGATTCTTCTCCATTAGTGCAGTGAAGCGTCCGGGTTAGCTGGTATACACAGTGTACGGGTATACAGTAGGCCTGGCATGGATTCTGGGTATTACCAGGCAGTCAGGTGCATGAAAGCATGGCAGTGTGTGCCAGTGTCAGTCAGGAGATCTGAGAAAGTGTGTTCCTTTACACATCTACTTCTTTCGTAAACAAAGCTATTCTCAGTAGATCCATCATCTTTTTCCTACTCCTCGTTTTTAATTGTTGTCCTCTCAGATGTTATGAACACAATGACAGTAATAAATCCCCACTTCTTTAATCGTCACACTGGCTGCTACTATAGGAAGTCACATGGATGGCCTAACTGCAGTGGTTGCCAATGTTTTTGGTTTGTGACTTTTTGATGCAATGCAGCAGTGTCTATTTGAGATCACACGTCTGTGAGTTGTGAGCAGTTCCACTTAAAGGTGGTTTTCCCCTCTAAACATCTGAGACTGTTTTAGTTTTTTAAACCCTCCAATGTAAAACCTTCCAGCCTTAAACTTATGCTCAGCGGTGCTTTGAGATAAATGCTAATGTCAGCAAGCTAACATGTTGATGTTTAGCAAGTATAATGTTTACCATTTTCACCATCTTAGTTTATCATTTACTCATAAAGGACAACTTAAAAGTTTGATAGATTAAGTCAGGGGATCACCACAATTTCAGTAGAACTCTTGCTATGGAAACCATCAATATCTGTACAAAATGTTATGCCAATCTGTCCAATAAGAGGAATATTATAGTCTGGACCAAAGTGGCTGATAATAGCATGCTGCGATACTGAAATTCAAAACTTCCCTGCAGCCCAAAAATCATTTCCCCCATAGAAGGCTGAGATCTTTAAAACTGTTGATAGGACACAAAGAACTGAAAACTCGGTCAGTACTGTTTTTATTATGAATTTTCTAACTATGAGATAATAAAAAAAGTATTTTTTGTACATGGGGTAATCATTATAGTTTCTATCAATATGGAGCAAGTAAAATGCTAGTATTTGGTATTATCATTTTTTTCCTCTTCCAAATAAGCATATGTGGAGCAGACGTAGGAGTGACAAGCTGTGACATAAAGCACATTTCCTTATTTCTCTGGTTAATGGGAGGAGTGGTCTTAGTTTCCATAAAACAGTAAATATGTAATAGAAGCTATTAATTGCTGAAAACATGGTGCTATGTTGATGGTATTTATGGCACCTCATTTCATTTATCAGTTGATTCTTAAAGTTTTTGTAGCCTCTTTGAATTCCGACCATCCAAACAGAAAGGGAATTTAACTCTCTGTCTTTGTGACTGGTCATTTAATCAGCCTCTGATAAAGAAAACAGTACAAACAGTTTGAGGGTGGTGCGTTCCCCTCGACCGCTCTCGTCTCGCTGAGAGCCGCTTGTGTTTCATCGCCCGAGAAAGAGATCTAGATCCCTGACCCAGGACATGCACTGCTGGGTTCCTCTGGGCCGAGCCAGCGTCCCCTCCCCTAGGCTCCAGCTACAGACGGCAAGAGGGGATTGGGTTCACAGCATCCTGGGGTGATGGAAGGGAAGGAGGTAGGGAGTTGAAATAACATCCAGTGCAACCCAAGAATAGGAGAAGTGCGATAGCTCATCCCTGTTCCCCACAGAACAGCCCCAAAAAAGGGTGGAAACCAATTTGTGTGAGTATGCTCTCCTCTTCATGGCCACACACTTCATAAAAAACACCCTTGTGTCCGTTTTCTTTTAAGTTGTACTATCTCAGTATGACTGCGTGCTTGAATAAGCATATAGCAGTGGCGGAGGTATTTTAAAAGCCTGATGTTGTTTGACCCTTTACTCCGTGCTAGCTTTAAAAAGCACCTTGAATACATTAGAGTGGAAAGATGGTGTCACACAAGACCACATCAAAGTTGTCTGGACAGTCTCACATGATAGCTTCACTGTTGTCTCCTACAGTTTTATCAACAATGTCCTTTAAGACTTTCTCTTTCTTATTTTACTCCAAGGGAATCCTGGAACCTGTCGAGAGCTTTAAAGAAAACACTGAGCATTAAAATGCCTCAAACGCAACCAACAACGTCAGAGTGTTGCCGAAATAGTTTTACAGCCCTTCGGCGCCTTGCATGTTTGGTTATTGAAGGTAAGCAGCACTTTCAACTCGTCACATCTGGCATGAGCTATGGCAAGCCAGAGCCTTGCTTTCTTCCAAATCTTTATCCCTGTTAATACCCACGTTACACGCACACACACACACACATACAGTCACTCACTCACTCACTCACCTCACTCACTCACTCACTCACTCACTCACTCACTCACATATACAACCACCCATAAGCACCCAAACCTTTGAGCAATACCTGTACACAAACCACATATTGCAGAAAATGAATGAGAAGACATTTCAGATATTTTCCAGATTTTCAAATATTTTGAATATTGTTTCTCCTTTGTCTCTATCTTTCTTTCTCTTCGCACTTCCTTTCTCTCTCTTCTCATTCCCTCTCTTTCTCTGCCTTGTCTACCTCCTGCCTCAGCCTAGGAAATCCAGGGATTACCAGAGGGACAATCCCAGTGGCAAAGGCCTGCTGCTCTCTGCATCCGCAGAAAGCCCTCTATTCTTTCCCCTCCTTCTTCCTTCCGTCCTGTCTTATTTCCTCTCTGAAGCAGGGGGTGAGGGTCTAATGATGGGAGTAATCCTTCTCTTAGCCCCCTCATACATTTTTTTCTCCTCATTTCTTCCTCTGACTAAAGTTCCTTCTTTCCACCTCCACTACTATCCCCCTTACTCTGCTTGCTCTTCTCCGCTTGTTTATCTTCTTTCCTCCAATAAAACCAGACCCACAGGCACCCATACATATACACATACTGTATACACCCCTCCAGTCCCCAGAGCCTCCTGTCTCTCCTCTTAATAAGTCTCCAGTGAATGGGGGGTGGGGTGTCGCCCCTACACTTGTCCACAAACAAACCCCACTGTTGGACTTGGCAGCTCTGCCGCTGAGCCAGTCATCCCAGCTTCCCTGGCTCCTCAGAAAACAGAGAAAATAATAAAGTATCACTTGATCTGGACTGAAAAAGCACACAGCTGGTCCCTCATGCCCACAAGCGGAGGGTGTGAAAGAGTGGTGGAAAGTTATAGAAGGGAATTGTGCTAGCTTTTGCTTTCTTTTAACAGTAAGGGGCCAAAGCTGTTGAATAGGAATTAGTCTGTGTGAAAATATATTAGGACAACACAGCTGAACCTAACAGGAGTAGCCTAATAGGTAAAGGTGACAGGCAGAGAAAGGAAAATCTGTCCAACGCACCAAAAGTAAATACAAAAACACAAAAGGTAAAGAAAATATGCACTAATCAGTATTTTTATATTCAATAGATCCAATTACTGTTTACATTGAGTGTATAACTCATGACAGACCCAAAGAAAAAAGATCAGTTCCATTTTGCCAAGAGTTTTAGCATCTTTTAGCTCATTTGTTTTGGTTTTTACAGCCAAACAATTGGGTTGGTTGAAGTCGCGGAAAAACTCCGGTTATTGGTCAAATTTGCGAAAAAGTTGCAGTGATTGGTCAAAATTGTGATTTGCACCAAAGTCGCGGTGATTAGTTTAATTTGCGTGAATTGGTGCGATCGTGACATAGCAAAATCCTGGAGGGACTGTATGATGTGTTGAAAGTGCAGCATATACCTTAGCTGTTAGGTCGGTAAAATGATCTCTGTTGAATCACTGAGAACTAAAGAAACGTGTGTGAAGTATCATTTTCATCCTTCTTAGTGGCGTGATCTGCTTTATTTCGAGAAACAGTTTTTTCTATGAGATCACTGAAGTAAATAAACAGCACTCAGATTTCCCTCAGCTGTTTTAAGGAAAATAAGATTAAAGGACTTGCTAAGATCTACACTAGATCAGGTCACTCTAACCTTATCTCCCTCAAAGCTCATAGTCCACCTCTAACATCATGGCCTCCACTAATCCTAACACATTTCACAGTCTGCCTTTTTCTTTCAAGGGAAGAACTCTCATAGAATTCCATTGGATTTAGCCGGCTCCCATTATGATGTGTGATGCTATCCAAACCAGATGAGCTGGGTCTTCTCTGATGCTTGAGAAAAGAGCAGGCAGAAACAGCCGTGTATGTTTAAAACATGCCTCCCCGGCCCCTAACCAGGATCCGACCACTCTCTCTTATCTCCCCCAGTCTGTTTTAGTTGGACTAATGGCTTTAGACAGAGTGATACCCAAAGAATTATTTGTCCTTTGCAAAGTCCACATCTGAGGTCCGGCTGAAACATGAGCACAGCGCATGATCTCCTGCATGAACTAAAATTGTGTAGTGCAGGAAAATTCGGATCCAGATTGAGAAACAGCAGTTGTCCAAACTGTTAGTAGGAGCTGGTCCAGGTGAATAATTCTTTTTAAATAGAGAAATCAATGCAGAGGTTTGTATGTGTGTGTTTGTGTGCGCGTGTGTGTGTGCACGTGTGTGTATGAAGCATGGATGCAGCCTCCAATCATCACACATCATTGTCATGATGTTCAAATGCCTGTCAAACAGATTTTTCTCTTTGTGAGTTTGTGTGTGCAGCTCAGTAAGCATTCAATATGGAATTGTTCTTGTTTGCACTATTTGACTGGCAGATCGGTTTACCCCTGCAAACTACTACACTTTAGTAGCATTGAGTGAGATGCAGCAGACCATGTCTATATAAAAAGCATATTTTCATATCAAAGGGATATGATTGAGAGGTTTTGTGTACGAGTTAACATCTGCATATCGTGCTTGTGTGCTTCAGAAAAGTAGTAGAAGGTAAATGGAGGATGTAAGTAAGAGAGAGCATGGGGGCATAAATGCCAGATGTTTACAGTTACAGTAACCAGGAGAGGTAGAGAGGAGGGAGCAGACCTATTGTCCCTCTCCTCCTCCTCCTCCTCCTCCTCCTCCTCTGTCTAACAGGTCTGGAGAGCAGCTGGGCAGATTTGTCCTCCACCATCTCCCTTCTACATCCTCCTAAAGCCCCTCCATCCTCTGCCCTGTCCCTATCTCTCCAAAATACAACTTGTGTCTCTTCATCTTCCATCAATTTTCAAACCCTCAAGCACCAGCCTTCCCCCCTTTCCCCACCCAGGTTATGCGCTCTAAATGACAAATCTCTAGATTATACAGTTCAACAACGAGCCCTTCATCCCTCTCCCACCCAATTACTCGTTCTCTTTTGTTTTTTCATTTGATGGCGGCTCCCCTTCCACCACTGTCACTGATCTCTGTTTATTTAGCTTATATGTGCTTCCTCCTTCCTGTGCTCCACTTTGTACACACTCACACACACGCACATGGTACTTGCTGCCTGTGTGTAGACGTGCATGCATGTGGGTACTGTGTGTTTGTGTTTCCACGTGTCTGTCTTCACTGTAGAGTTTATCCAAATTGCACAGTGCTCTGACTGTCTAATAGACTGTAGCACCAGAAGGACGAGTAAGTAGACCAAACATTCTCTCCTCTCCTCCACTCATGGCTCTATTAGACTCGATGCTGAAGCAAATGCAGCGTAATCCCACACAAGCACACCATTTCACGGCAAATCAGCAGGAAAAATTATCAATTTCATGCAAGCGTATTTTGTCTACAGAAAAACAGAGACAGACAAAATGATAATGTATACCTTGAGACACAGACTGTGAACAAACAGTATACGTGTGTGTGTGTGTGTTAAATAAAGGTTTTCAGGGGGGAAATCACACAGTGAGCTAGGTCCAGCTGCTCTGTCATTTCAAAACTTGTCAGCACATCCATGAGGCAGCAGTTTCCAAATCATCTTCCTGATGAGAACAAGCTGCCTCAGATAAAGCGTGGAAAGAAAGAACCAAACACACACAAATGTACAGTATACAACCTTCCCAACTATCGCCTACTGAGGTTTGCCAGCACTTAAAAACTGTGGGACCACCAGAGAGACTTCTTCTATGTGTTTGACAAATATAAAAAAAAGTTTTTTAGTGTTGGAAAATGTTTATTGGCTGCATCTTTTCTTACAGTAATGAGAGGGAGATTAACCCCCTGCCATGCCGCATTCTGTACATCGTAATATGTGTGTGTGTGTGTGGTGTGTGTGTGTGTGTGTGTGTGTGTGTGGTGTGTGTGTGTGTGTGTGTGTGTGTAGACGTGTTTGTCAGGCTGGTCCAGAACATGTTCTTTCGCCACTGCCAAAAGATTAAGAATGCACTTTCCAGTAACTCCTAAGTTGTCTCGTTACGTGCTGTCTGGCTAGCTAGCCACTGGTAAAGCCCATGATCATGAACCAGCTGGGTTTTGTTCAGAGATGAAGTGTGCGTATTTAAACTCTGCAGAGTGCTACGTGCAGTCACCGTGGCTAAGGTCGCCGTTGGTGGTGGAGAATAAATGCCTCCAAACTTTAAGGTGGCTGCTTGTTTTCTATTTCTCCATGTGTAAAATACAGAAAGGTGCGGAAGGCTTTTGATTTGTTAGAAGCCGCATTGTCAGAGCTGAGCTATGTAACAAGTTACTTCTGCGGTTGCGTAGTTAGTGAATTAATGTACAGTTGTCACACACAAACATTGACGTACGTACATACAGTATGAGAAGAGCTTTCTGTGCTGCCCTGGTTTGATTACAGACATGAGACCAACTCCTGCCATTTCTCTTTCTCTATTTCTTTACGCTCTCCTTCTGTGTGAATGAAAAGCAGATGAAGAGCAGACTAACAGTCAGTGTACAAGGTGTCATGTGCTGGACTGACTGGAGAAATCTTGGTACACTTGATCACTTCTTAATCCACTTCTACAGTACATGGACTGATCATTTGGAGCGATATCACGCACTTGCACAAAACTCAATCATCCTCACAGAGGCCTTTAAATGGCAACAGCAACCTTCACAGAGGAGTGAAAGTTCAGCTGGGGACAGAGACCAAACTAGGGAAGGAAAAGTCAGAAGTAACACTGTTGAGGAAAAAAGATGCAAGGGAGGAATATGTGTGTAAAACTGAAAATGATGTATAAAGAAATAGGGTTTTACTTACCCACTGCATACATATGAATTGTCTTTAAGAGCTCTATTGTTCAAAAAAAGAAAAAAGGGGACAAAAAAATCCAAACATGGGTGTCCTGAAAAGTGAACAAAATAATGAGATTTATGAACGTCAGCCAGGAGGTTTCCAAAGTGCTTCTCTTAATTACTGTGGTTCAGCAATTTTGGCCTCACCATGCTGCAATTAATTAACAGAACCTGTTCATGCTGACAGCTAAAACCCACATCAGGCCTCTGCCCAAAACTGAACTGAGGAAGAATAAATCATTTTCACGAGCAGCCCATAAATGATTCGGCCTGCATCGTCGGAGCAACTAATCAACGTTGGAGGAGGGATATCTGGAGACAACAAGGATTTGTGTGTTTGTGTGTGTGTTTGCTTGTGTTTGTGTGGGAGAGACAGAGAAAATAGAGACAGTATTGTGTGTGTGTGTGTGTGTGTGTGTGTGGTGTGTGTGTGTGTGTGTGTGTGTGTGTGTGTGTGTGTGTGGTGTGTGTGTGTGTGTGTGTGTGTGTGTGTGTGTGTTAGGAAGGAGGCCAGAAAAAGAGGCAGTTGAGGGAAGCCAACATAGAGACAGAGCAAAACAAACAAGACTCTCAGAAGCCCTGAGTGGGAGGTGGGGAAGGCGGAGAGACGGCCCAGTGATATGGGAAACAACTCCTCCATGCTGCCAGGGGTTTAGAGGTGGAAGGTAGTGTCACACTAGATCAGTAGCTCTTTCTCTGTTGTCTTTCCATCAAGATTGAAAATGACTATTGTTGACGCTTTTTATCAATGTTTTTAACTTTTTCTTACGTTTTAGTCTCATTTTTCAACACTTTTGAAGTTGTTTTTAAAATGTTGGTCACTTTTTTAACGTTTTCAACTACACTGACTTATTAACTTTAGTTTTACAGTTTTTTCTGGAATTTATGGTCCATAAACCTCATTTATAGGAAATTATACCTAATGTTTGAGTTAGAAAAGCAGAAATTAGGAATTATTTGGACTAAAATTAAAGGAATGTATGTTGATGGATAATCACAGACTGGAATATGTCAACTTTTACTCAATACTATTTCAAAACCACTTCGATTTTTTTCTTTTTTTCAAATGCTATAAAATTGAATACGACACCCCACAATTAATGAAAGCAGAGAGTTGTACTTGCCAAAGAGCGTTGTGTGGAATCAATCCTGTCATTTTGGGTAATTGGGTAGTTAAAAAGAACATTGATATAGGAAAACAGGTCAATTTGACCCGAGGACAACATGAGGGCTAGCTGGCCTTGGCTAGCAGCAGTGCTGGCTGTCACATCAGAGGCATTTAATAATAAATCTGCAGTTTGTGCTCTAAGCTCTGTTGATTAGAGCACACGCCAAGCCTTAGAGAATGTTTTTCTCCTCACTTTATTTACAACATCGATTCATTTTTGCATGTGTATGCACGTATGTGTGTGTGGAATGGTGTGAGAGAGATTGAGGTTGAGAAAGCTGAGAGCTAATGAAGATAGATCCTAGTAATCGTGTGTGTCTGTGTCTGCATGCACCAACCAATGTGAGCTAATGTAATAATTCTATCATAACGCCAGCAGGGAAATGAATTTCACCATGTCTGGTGCATGCATGAATATATAGTCCTTGATGAATCGGTGACACATATTCTTGGCTCTTCCTTGATCTCTGTAGTGGCTTTGTCATCAGGTACCTGCTGTTACTGCTTGCTTTAAGTCTTAATGTCTGGAACCCCAAAACTGAACCACAGTTTGCTAAATGGCACCAACTACTATATTCAAAAGCATACACATACGTGAACACAGATTCATACTGCAGAAGTGTAACTACACTTTCTTTCTTTCTTTCTTGCTGGCTTGCTTGCTTGCGAGGCACACACACTTCCATATTTATCCAACCGTCAACCACCCAAAGCTCTCACCAACCGTGCAGGCTCCTAGGGAAAGTGCTTTGCATAAAGAAATCCAATATGATTAAGACTATGATTGCTGCCTCTAATAGTTTTAGCACCAATACCCTCTATTAAGGAAAACATTGGGGTTGGACCACAGTTCAGCATAGGCTTTTGACAGAAGAGATCAGCATGTGGGAAAGACCCATAATTGTGTGTGTGTGTGTGTGTGTGTTGGTGTGTGTGTGTGTGTGTGTGGTGTGTGTGTGGTGTGTGTGTGTGTGTGTGTGTGTGTGTGTGTTCGTAGTTGAGTTGTACATATGTGGGTACATACATCTGTCTATGAATGTGAGTGCTTTGTGTGCATTTGTGCGGCCCACAGTGGCTCAAGGGCAGACTTGGTTGGCCATGCTGAGGGTTTATGGTCAATCCGACCACCAGATCACAGGATTGTGGCTTGAGATGGGCCGCAAATCATCAAACAGGCCACACGGATGGAGAGGAATGCTGAAGCAGACGGGGGGAGTGCTGGATAAACAAAATTACAACTTATGCAGTTTGTCTTCACTGGAAGGCAAAACGAAAACCTTTGGAATAAACAGCTAGTGGAGCATAGTTTGTGTACTGCTGTATCAAGCTAACTGCTAATGCTCTAGCCAGTCAGGCTAGTGCTAGTCTATCGCAATAGCTTTTCTCTATTTTTTTTATTTATTTATTCACTCACCCTGGCATATAGTTCACCATTCATACACAATTGGGGAAAATAAGAAGGGAAAATAAAGCTCTAAGTTTGCGGGATAAGGATAAGTTCACACTATTTATTTTAAAAAGTATTTGTACCATTGACTCTTGTTAAAAACTGTTTGCTAACAATTTCTCTTTTGTGGAAGAGTTTATACTCCGACAGACAGAGGAGGTTAAATCAAAGTGACAGATGCAGAATATGTTATGACAACTTCCATCATTTCTGACTCTCCGCCTCTCTGTCCCCTCAAAGGTCAGCACTGTCAAGGTGGCATGCTATTGGTCAACTGGGCAAAATTGCAGGTAAAAAAATTAACTCAATGGAAAAATTATTTTGTGGATTTATTGCGCTTTGTGTGTGAATCAACTAATTGCAGCAATATCAAGTTTACTCAACATGTGTACAGTCAGTCCCTTCAGGATTTTGCGTTGTCGCGAAATCGACCAATCACCTTGACTTCGTGCGACTTGCAGTTTTTAGTAATCACTGCAACTTTTCTGCAAATTTGACCAATAACCAAAGTTTCCCATGACTTTAACCAATCACAGCAGTCCCACGTGGCAGACTTTGTATCAGTATGTGACTCTGAGAGCCAATGATTTAGCGGGAGTGAGAATGGGTTGATGTCACACATACGTGGCCATATTCATTTCCTTGTTTCTGCTCTGAACATCTCATATTTACCAACAAAATGTACAGCAAAAGACCGTGCAAAACATGTCAGACCGTCCTGTCAACCTCTAGACATTTAAACATGAATGTACGCTTTAATTATTTTTGACTCTGATGTTGTTGAAGCAGCCGCTGTTTCAATCCTGTCGGCTCTCTGCAGCAGGAGAGGCTGCTCAGTTCCCCCGCGACAGACACACACATACACAAACACGCACACGGTGGATGCAGGAAAAAACGGAGATGAGACCAACAGGATGATCTAAATTGAGGACAGCTACGCTCGTTACTGTACGTGCAATTATAAGTTTAAGTCCAATAAGTGCTTTATCAAACCGTATGAATGTGTGTCCCAGCCCAGGATAGGAAATGACCTGACAAAGTAAAGATCAACAAGCCACTGACAGACATGTTCAAATTTCATTCAATAAATTAGTATTTTTTTGTCTTAAATCCACCAGCCATTTTCATATTATATTAACATTTGCAGCACCCTAAGCCTTTTGGCATTGTTGCTAGGAAAACTCGCCATAGAGTAATTTTATTTTCCTCAAAACAAGTTTCCTTTTTATTTTTAAAGCACTACAAAACAAAACAAATCACAGCTTTTTTTGCAACTTTCTCTGTCTCCCGCAACTTCATCGCTACAAACAAAAGACATTGCAACTTTTATCTAAATATTTTTACAAAAGCTCCTGCAAAATCAGGCATTTTGGGCCGCAACAATCACAAAAAAAGCCCACGAAATCCTGGAGGGACTGACAAGTTCCCAATCTGATTTGGAAAACTGAAGCTTGTATTGTGTTGTAGAAAAAACTTAGAAATTAAAGTTCTTAATCAGCACATTCTCTCTCTCAAGCACACACACACACACACCACACACACACACACACACACACACACACACACACACACACACACACCAGCATAATGGGCCAAGTCTCACCACAGAGGAAACATTTTAAACATTAAACAAAGCTGCTGTGAGTTTCCAGAACTGTTTAGTTTTTTTTTTTTTTTATTGTAAGAAATGATTTGCCTCCTATGTAGTGGACTATAAAATAGACATGTGTTTCACCAAATTCAAACTAATCTTTGTGTTGATGTGGCCAAAAATAATCATTACTTCACTATGCCCTCTGTCTATGTGTGTATTACTGGTGGTATTGTCTAAATAAACAAGAGCTTTTTTTTCCGCGCCAGGCTCTCAGTTTCCATCTCACCACACTCCCCCTGGGCCAAAGCCTATCTTAATTAACACTGGGATTTTACTAGATCACTGTTGGTTTAGTACCAGCTTCACATCGGCGGTGACAGTAATTAAGCGTTGAAGTCGAGGCTGTGGCTTCAGTGTGTCACTTAAAATGTGAATATTATGTGTCTTACACACACACAAACACACATTAACACACCAACATGATGTTATCGACTTGAGGGTCACTGAAAACAAAACAATATCTGTCAGTCAATTGAGTAGAAATGAAGTGCCGCACTCTGAGTGTGTGTGTGTGTGTGTGTGTGTGTGTGTCTCTGTGAGTGTTTGTGTTCTTCTGCATGCATGAGTGTGTGCCAGTGACCCAATCAGCAGTGTGTGGTTACGGGTGAGTAGACATGGTTTCAATGGCTCAACACACAAACACATGCACGCACACACACACACACACACACACACACACACACACACACACACACACACACACACACACACAGATGCCTTGCAGAGTTCAGGGTTACAACAGAAGAATGGAGAAGAATGATTGTACTCTATAGCTTCCACAAATAAATACCCTGTCCACCACAGCCATAGTTGTGAAAATACTATAAAGGAAGTAACACGCAACTAAACACACACTAGTATTAACATTCATACACATATAAACACATGAAGTACCTTAAAGATGGAAAAAAATAGAAGATAGAAAAACACAGACACACAGATGTTTGCATTACCTGTGGAACAACATGAACAAGCTCAAGAATGCTCACCCGCTAAAACAAAACTCTCCTTCTCCCAGTTTCTCTTCTTTCTTCCCTTTCCCTCAGGTCACCGTCCCTTTCTCGCCACCTCATTTCCTCTCCCTCACTGACCCACTGCTCTTTCTGTCTGCACCCCCACCCACACCCCCACCTGGTTCGTTTCAGGCCAGGCTGGCAGTGGCCACGGCAACACTCCAAGAAGGTGGTTGAGTCAACAGAGAGCAACAGAGGCCCTCCTCTCAACCCCCGTCTCTGGGGGTGAGAGGGTACAGCGAGGGTACCTCCACTTTTACTGCAGAGATCCCTGAATGAGAAAAAGAGTAAAAGAAATGGGAAGGAACCTCTAGAAGAGAAAATAATGTCGACACTTAAGAAAAAATTACATTTACCTCAACAGCAAACACTGCTACAAATGTGAGTCCTATTAGGTTGAATGCCAGTAGCATTTGTGCTATAAAAGACGTCTGGAAATCCAGACTGTTATGTTGCTGTGATGTTGGCTCATTTTGCCTCAAATCATCTATGCAAGTGCAAATGTATCTAATATGTCAAGAAGAGAACTAGTCTTAACAAAAAATATGCCAAACAAACAGAGAGACATAGGGCCCTATTTTGCACCCAGCGCATCGCGGCGCAAAGTCCGACACCAGTGACTTTGCTATTTTAACCCTTGTGTTGTCTTCCCTGTGACCATGAAAATTTTTTTCACCTTATCTCAAAGTTTTTTATGAAGTTTTGGTATTTTTTCTTCTCGTCAATTTTGCCGCTTTTAAAAAAATGTTCAACCGTATTTCAACTTCTTCTATTTCAGATATATAAAAAAAATTTGAAAATGGATCAATTTGACCTGAAGACAACATGAGGGTTAAAACCGACGCAGATGTTAATTTCCCATCCTGCGCTCACGTCGTTTAAATAGCAAAGGGACCTGCGCCCATCTTTGCACCCATAGGCGTGGTTTTACAGGGAGGTGTGTTCAGGCAAATTCTTGACATATTGCTATCTAGTAAATTGTACC
Organism: Etheostoma spectabile; assembly: GCF_008692095.1. NCBI lineage: Eukaryota > Metazoa > Chordata > Actinopteri > Perciformes > Percidae > Etheostoma > Etheostoma spectabile. Next base: position 34,867,609 of record NC_045741.1, read on the forward strand.
ACTGACCACAAAAACCTGGTCTAAAGTCAGTAACCAACATTTCATTGTTATTTTAACAGCGCATTAGCATACACTATGCTTGTTACACACACACACATACACACACAGGGAAGCAAACACATGCAAAAGATATATATAAAGATATATATATATATATATAATATAGAAGGATTAGTCTGAGAAGGAGCAGGTGGAAGCAAATAGCTTATTGGGTCCTGCCCCTATTTCACAAAATCATATTAAGTAGATATGCAAACACAGCATACTATGTTGTTTATTATTATCAACAATATACAACAATACTTTTACATCATAGTTCCATTCCTATGTTCCTGTCTATTCTTTTCTGTTTTGATCAAGTAATGATTTAATCTATTTTTGAACTGAAGGTTATGATGGCTCTGTTTGATGTCAGTGTTCAGTCCATTCCATAAGGTGACTCCACAAGATACAAGAGGGGAGAAAGGTGCACGCCATGCAACAAAGGCCCTCAGCCAGGGATGTTGCAGTTATTTGGTATAAACCACTGTGACATTGGAAATTTGCGCCGTTGACCAACTGCCAACCATCTTGTCTGTGTAAAGTCCAAAATGGAAGGACGTTGTCATACACGCAGTGTCCTGCAAGCTGTCACTGTGTGCCAACCTTAACATGTCACCCATTTCTGTGTTTGCAGTTTTGATTTAACTACTTTTGGCTCCTATTTCATGGGGTGTTCAAGTTATTCTGTCTACTCTTTGAGAGTGTAAGTGAGCAGCATGTTAGAAGGCAGGTGAGGTCAGGACTTTAGGAAAGTATTCAGGAGAGGAGATGCTATGTTTGCTGTCTGGCTCTAATCTCGTGTCGAGGGTGTGATGGCTTGTGTCAGTTCACACTAATGTGCTACGTTTCCCCTGCTGTTGCTAAAATGGTGGACGAGATGTTGGTGTGTGTGAAAGTGGGTATCATCATACAAGTGTCTGTAACGGTGAACAACACACACACACACACACACACAAATCAAGCAGAGACCTGGGATGGGTGACACAGACACATGTTTATCATTGAGGGGATTGGTTGGATTCCTTTCATGTGAAAATGGCTGACTGTTCCCTCGCTCCCAGCCTGACCCCTCAGCTGCCTTTATCTCCCTTTCTGTCTGTCTCTCACTTTCTCTTTTGCTCTCTCACTCTCTCTTCCTGACCTCTTTGCTTTCTCCCTCGCTTTCTCCCTGGACAATTTCTCTTTAGCACTTTCTCATCTCTCTTGTCTAACTCTGACCCTTAGTCTTCATCTGACTTTACACTCATTTTATTTCTCTTTATGTCTTTCTTCCTGTCTCTCTTTCACTACCCTCTAAACCCATCTGCTTTTCATCTGAGCCCGATAGACGGAGCGGGGAAAGCTGGTGGTTATGGCCATGATGGAGTTAGGTGGGGATGGGCGAGTCACATCCTTTTAGATTATTATTGCTGACTGATTGATGCACGTAGACAGTGTGCCTGTGTGATTGGGTGCAATTTAAAACTCATTGCGTGTTTATGCGGGTGCATTCCTGCATGCATGTGTGTGAAAAAATAAGAGAGTTATTAAGCTTCACCAAGGATGTTTACCTTCTCATAATAAATGCACATAGATATTTGGCACACTCTGACACCAACCCCCAACCCTCACACACACATTTACACACAGCAGTTCTCAGTGCGATGAGCTGTCAGTCCCTGTTAGGCTTGGCATTCTCGTTAGCACGCGGTTTGGATCCCCTTTCAGAGGAGCTGAACTCTGGACCTTTTCCCTTCAGCATTCCGGAGAGTAGCGAACAAGATGGAAAGAAGACAGACAGGAAGTTAGAGCCAAGGATCTCTCATGATATCGGAGAATTTGTATTTAATCATTTGTTGAAATATCTTTCGTGGTGCGTGAGTTTTACAATTCTCACAGAGTGTAACCGTTTCAAAGCCCACCTCCACGCCGCCTCTAATAATTGTGTCTTCATCTAAACTGCAGCGAGATCACCCTCGGGTATATCAAAGGCCAGCTGTGGGAGAGAGAAATCAAGCTTACCAAAGCACATTTACCTTATGAATAACTATACTTTAAGTATAAATTACATTCCTTCCAAATGATCCCCCAAAGAACCCACGGCTGATTAAAAGGAATTTATTTGTGTTTCTCTGGGAGAGAAAGTGGAATAGAGTTTTTTTTTATTTTTTTATAAGAGCCAGATCAGCAGGTCCTCCTGGGTGGGCATTGCTGCCCCAGAAAAGCTGAACCCAAACCAGACATACTTCAAAATGATTTCATCCACAATCACTGCTGCACTGACGACGGCAACCAATCCAAGAAAAGCATTTTTTTTTTAAAGCATAAAAGAAGGGGAGCTTCCACCATTTCAACAGACATGCTTGAAAACTTGGTGCCGTCTCAACCAAAAAACTCCTGCAGTCCACACCATGCAAGGTTCGCCCAAGTGAAGATGGATGACATTCTTAGACCATCTTGCAGACTTAAAGGAGAATTCTGGCCATTTTTTTACATTAATCTTAACTGTGATAAATAGGCGAGTACTTTTGATTGAAAAAAAATCGGAGCTAAAACTGCAGTTGCCGGGGCAAGTTTTAGAAAGTCTTTGTGCCTTTTAACTAGAGCCCGATCGCTATATCAGCGGGCCGATATTATGATCCGGTATTAGGCATTTCCCGATCTATCGATATCGGCATTTATAATGGCCGATTTAAAGAAAAAAAAAAAATGAAAAAAAATCATTCATTCATCAAAATTATTTATAATGATAAATAAATGATTCTGATAAATGAACAAATAAAAAACAAAAGCCTTTGTGCCTCTTGACTAGAGCCTGACCGATAATATTGGCGGGCCCGATATATTATTATTATTATTTTTTATTATTTGTATTTTATTTCAATGCAGATGTAAGGCCATTGTACATTTTTTGTTTTTATTTGAAGGCTAAGGCTTCATTTATAAACACAATCCCAATTATCATAATTGGTTTTGAGATGTTACTTGCTGTGAATACATTGTCTGCTACAGTATTGTGGCACAGCATCAGGATATCCTGGCTAGTGTCTGTCACGCATGGCTAGGGGCGGATGGTCGTATGATGGGCCTATCTGGGAGAAAGTACAGGGCTGTTTTTTTGACACAGTCCGTTCCTGCCTACAGGAGACAGGTCATGTCACGTCTTGAAGTTTATCCCCCACCCCAAACAAAAACAGTAGTGCAGTAAAAGCTGCTAGCTCCTAGCTGCCATCCGGTGAGTGTGTTGAGCCAGGCTTCTGTGATAATCATCCCGACAACAATCCGCGGCGTGGTGGTGATGTGGCTATGTCCTCCAGAGGTGAGGTCATGTCACGTCTTGAAGTTTATTCCCCCCTAAAAAAACGGTAGCACAGAGCAATCTGCACACTGTTTCCCTTTTCCTGCTACAACGGGACAGATGCACGAGACTACAGCTACTTTCTCTAACGCTATCACTGTGCCAGCCATATACATCATTTGCCCTGTTTCCATGTAGGTACATAGTTACTGATATGGTCATAACCACCACTACAGTGCTCAATTACCTATTTTTGAGGGTAATAAACTTTTTGAGAGGAAAAAAGTTTTAATCGCAAAGCCATGACTTGTCCTCTGGAGGACATAGCCACACCACCGCTGCTCCATGGATTGTTGTTGGGATGATTATCACAGAAGCCTGGCTGAACACACTCACCGGACGGCAGCTAGGAGCTAGCTGCTACAAGCTACCAGCTACCGGCAAGAACGAATAAGGGACCAGGATAGGGGAATTTAAACCATGTCTGAGTTGAAAATGCACCTTGTTGTCACGTAAGGGCACTGTTCATGTTGCACAGACATTTTAATTGCATTTTATGTCTGTTAAGAGGCACAAAGGCACTCTAAAACTTGCCCCGACAACTGCCGTTTTAGCTCAGTGGAAGCTCATACACGTAGCTGCAGCTGCTCCGTGTTGCTTGCATTGATTCGGGTCTGGGTTTTTTTTCAATCAAAAGTACACGCATATTTACGACAATCAAGATTAACGTACAAAAGGCCGTAATTCTCCTTCGAGAACAGTTTTTCTTGAATAAAAGTTTTGCTTTTCCAGTTAATCGTAAGTGTTAAGCTACTTGTCAATGAAGAATTCTACAAACTAATGAATTAACTGACGGGATGTAGTTTCATACATTTCATATATTATTGAGGTTGGTTCATATCAGTGCTCAGATTGACTGCTTTAGAAAATGCCAGATAGTACTTTCTACTATACACAAGTAACAGAGAGAGAAAAAAAATATTTAAATAGAAAAAAGAATTTGAAATAATTACACACAAGAAAATAGTCATTACAGTTTCAACACTTTTAACAACCTTCCCAAACTCTGAACACAGTTGGCACAACATCTGTCTGTGTAGGCTATAAAATTATAACATTTCTTGATGCTTTGGCAAAAAATGCATACAGTTAGCACACAATTTAAAATGCTATAACATCTTTTACAAACAAGCTCAACCAAGACCAAAACGATGGATTTTTACTGGCAAATTTGCAAATGCTTTCACACTGTGTGTCAGAACAGATAACATCATGTTCTAAACCTATCTTAGGCTAAAGTCAAGGTGAACAGCTGTTCATGTTGTAAATTGAAACATTTTACAGTATTCCATTGTTACTGTAAATGAGAGAAACTGCTGATTGAAGTTATGCAAATAGATCAATTACAGCTGATTTCCACCTAGGAAAGACACTCAGGGGTTGATGTTCTTTCAATCGCATGATCATCTTTTTTCAAAGTATTCTTTATATGTTACAATAAGTGAGTGTTGTACTATTACAGCAAGGATTACAGTAACCAAATTCACATTCCTTGTTTGTTCACGCAAACCTGGCCAAAGCTGATTCTGAAATGTTACAGTAGTACATACAGTAAAAGAGGACCTATTTGGGCTGATTTTGTGTGGAAAATTAACACTAAAGTAAAGATAAATACGAAGAAAGATAGAAAAATTCCTACAGAGGGAGAGGAAGACGAGTACCAGGACAATTCTGTCTGTTTCACTTTTTTCACAAACCGTGCATCCTGTCTCAGCCTGATGTGAGTCGAGCACAGATTTGAGTCACGCATGCTCAGATGTAAACGGTTTACGGCATAACGTGTCATACTAAAATTTGTAAAATTCATGAAATAATAAACTTTTCTTATTACAAACAATAACAGAGGATGGAAACCATTTAAAGAAAACTTTTAGCAATCTATAATTGTTTGATTGCTATCGTTAGCTCAAAACGCCATTTAACTGACAGTCTTTGTTGTGTTTGATTGCTAACTTGTTGCCAGCAGTGAACGAACTTTGTTATGTAGGTCCATTTTTACTGTATTTACATTACAGAAATCTCTTGTTAGCATCTTGTAGGCTACTCGTTGCAAAGTGACAAATCTGCAAATCTGCACTGGACTTACGTCGGGGAGTGACACATTCTATAAAGCTACTCTGAGATGGCTCATTAATTTTTGTATTGAATTTCTGGAACAAAAGAAACAAAATGCAGCATTTACTAAACCCAACAAACCAAAAATGTAGAGAGCCTTCAAGAGAAACGGCAGTGTAAAACACAATCTATGGTCAGTGCAATATAGTATTATCTATTATATAAGGGCAGACCTGACATATAAAATAATGCAGTTTCTGTAATTCTACCTGATATTAGTGTTTTTATGACAGTGGGCTATGACTGTATGACTATGACTAAATATTCCTGTTGGGAGAGAACATGTGTTAGTGTTTATGAAGAATTATGTGATTTTGAGACATGTTTGCAGTGTTTTGGGAGACATAGTGTATCGTGTTAGTGTATTATTATATTTTGAAAATTAGTATTGGAGTTCAGTTTTACTGAACTCTTCCCATAGTTTCCATGGAGCCTTCCAGCTTTTGTTTGAGTCAAGGGCCGTTTAGTGTAAACAGCAGTCGGGTTGAGGTAAGATAGTGAAGTATATGTGGTTTATGTGACCTGACCAGTTTCTTACATCAGTGTTCCTTTTCTGATAAACATGACAGAAATGGATTCTGGCCTCTCTGCATGGCTTTTATTTTACATTTGGACTGATAAAACACATAGCTATTCATTACATATGCTGGGTTTTATGACACCAAGGCCAATGAAGTGATTTGCAAAATCTTTTGTTCAGTCAAAGTGTAAGTTTCATTTATTGAAATCTTTTTAACATGTTTGCTTTACAGCAGCAATTTGCTCACTTTATTTTGCTTAACTTGCTTCATTGGCAATGCAGCGCAAAACTAATCCATTAGTCACACAGCCCACTAGCATGCCATTTTTTTAATCAGTGAGGGCCAAAGGTCATGGCTTTTTATAAATACAATAAATAGCTCCTGCAGGGACACTCAACATTGGTATACTTAGAAGCACAAATAGCCTACTGTATTGAAATGGACACACATACACACACAAAATATTGCCATTTGTCTTTTAAATCACTGATGTTCACAATAAACAGCCATATCATGTGTACTGAATTCTCCAGAAATTGGTCAAAAGACAAAATAATGAAAGTAATTTTTTTGATAATTTCACTCCTACTCCTTCCTTTAACATACAGCCACATACAGGCAAATTAGGTTTCAGGCAGAGCTATAGGAAAATGTAAATCAGCACTGCAGTCGCGATCAACAGGCCAAGACCAAACAAAAGCCGAGTCCAACTCAATTCAAAGACAAGCCAATGCTTTCCTTCCGACTGTTGCCACAATAGGGTGCAGATTTGTCAGGATTGTTATTGATAGTTTATTGGACTTTGTATAATACTTGTATTGGACAGCATTTCTCAACAGAATATAAATCAAATTTGAGTGAGTGTATAATCTGTAGCCAGCTGGACATTCGTCTATAGACAGCACAGCAATAAAGGCAATTACGCCTGTGATTTCCACATAATTGAAACTTAATTTGCGTCAGTCTCAGGCAAAATAACAAGACCTCAAGAAAAATACTGAAACACAACCAAGATAAATGAGGTTGGAGTCAGAGAACAGACCACAACTTTAAGGACTGTGATCACTAACAGCGTGAAACCCAGACTGCACTGGGTTCCGGCAGCAGTAAAGCCTGTAGCGAAGGCACCGGCGTTGCAGTGGTGATCACCTGGGACCTCATGTCCAAACATTTTTGTCACTCTCATCCTTTCTCCATCCCTCCCAACCTTTGATGTATCCCTTCATCCATCCCTCCATCCCATTAAACACTTCGGCTGTTAGCAGGCATTAAAAAAACATTCACACTGCTCTCATGTGCTTGGATTGGCCGTCACTAGAGCTGACTACAGAGGCTTTGAGGGGGCCTGGCCTCTCTCTCTCCGTCTCTCTTTCTCTGCGTCTCTCATGCACTCTCCCCCTCGCATTTTGGCAAGCTGATAAAATAGACTTGTGTTTCCATTCCAATACTCACTCGCTCTCTCTGAGCTTTTCACGGAGATCTAGCTTTTGGCTGTCAACAATGGCACGCACGCCTGCACTGTCTGTCTGTCAGGCTTCTGTCGGCCGCCCGAGGCGTTGACACTACTACCTGAGTGAATCAACAGCAGAAAAATCTATCAAAAACATAGGATTTGCTCATGCCGATCCAGAACATTGCTTGGCTCACACTGCGCCCAGCCCATATTTTTCATATTATCAGATGCTGTAAAGTTGCAGCGTGACGAAAGACACTAAGGGCCACATCCGTTAGAGGCCAGTGGCAAGGAAACATCTCTGTGGAGTGCTTCACCACTGGTGGACACTCCATCACAATAAAGTCTGGAACAACAGGGACAGATGCCGTGCATGGCAAAATGGTCTTTTTTAAACCTTTATAAATCGACAAGTTGGCACCATTAACAGTATGCAGAATTAGCAAAAAGCAGTTCCTGTATGCAATGTTGCTCCCGATGTACACACATCTATAACTGGATTACTTTGATTCTGAAGAAAAATTAAAAACATAAGGATTCTAAGGCAAGTTCTGATTTCTAAGCAGATTTAGATAATGTTATCCTCTGAGTGTAAGTCACACTGAATCTAAAAATAGGAGTTGGAGGATCAATAAGGACATCCAGGCCGATCCGATCATATTTTAATGGTATTAGAAAGTGGTACCAGAAAACCAACAAAAATACTTTTGGAAAAATTAAAAATGTATATCCTGTGTTAGAAAGTAACACAAACGTGGCCCAAACTAGACACCTGCTGAAAATGAAAGATTGTTTTTAACAGTAAAAGACTTGGGAATACAGATGTAAATAAGTATTTCAGGGCCAAATATGGTTACCATCCACATTGGGTGGTTTTTATGGGGTGATGTTACTACCCGAAGGCAGGTGGTCTGGCACAGAGCTGACAGGGGCATCAGAAACCAATAACTGTGTCTGCTTACACAGTCTTTCTTTAGCCAAGTTAAACTCACATATCTGTCTGTTCCCAGAGTCAACTTTAGCTGAGAATGCTAATGGACAGTTTCTTTCTTTTCTGTTCTCTCAATACCTCGAAAAATCCTCATGGGAATCTCACTGCGGCTCATTAATTAACACGTTTTATCTAGTTTTTTTATCCACCGCCTGCCCGGCAACCTCACAGTGATGGCAAGATTCCAGGAAGTCACTTACAGGAAATTGGGCCAGCACATAAATTTGAAAATACAGCCCTCCTGCAGCTTTCCCCTCTCTGTCCTAAGCCACTCCCACCAGACGAGCACACGCTTCATAAAGTAACCAGTACGAGTACAAAATAATTTTTCAATCATCCTGGTCACGATGTCTATGCCGTTATACAATTCTATGACAATTACAGTCCTGTTTTATTTGCAAACGTCTGTGCCCGTAAAGCCTTTGAGATGACATAATGTGATAACTAGCTACATAACGTAAACTTGAATTAGCAGAAGGCAGCATTTTCCGTCAATCTCTGAAACACTTTGCTGATATTTACACGTGTTTTTTGCCAGACTCTATTTTAGTATTATTTAATGCTGGAATAGCATTGCCACTTGGTTTTAAAGAGACGCACATCTGCATTTAAAGCCGATAGGAACACTCTCTCTCTGAAATGACCTGTGATTGGCCAAATTCTCACGTCACAGGTCAAATTTGTAAAGCATGAAAACAGAGCCTAGAGGTGCAGAAGTCTAGTTTTTTTGTAAGACAACTTGAATTACAATATGCTAAAAGGTTCTTATGGATTTCTTCCCCAATGACACAAAAGGAACACTGCATACCACAGCTTTAAAAGTGAATGAGTGTATTTCCCAAACTGTCAAACTGTTGCTTTAAAACTATCAATCCCTATGATATATGATGATATAAAAAGGTGTAAGTTGGTGCATAATATGTGTGAGCTAAAAACATGCTGTGAGAGGTTTTAGAAATACCAGGCCGGTCACACAATGATCTTCAGTGTTTGCAGTAGTGCAGCTTAGCACTTTATGGCAGAAACCAAGATTTGTGTTCTTAAGTGTCCTAAAATCACAGAGAACCTCTGGAATATATGAGTAGGGCAGAGTGCAAACATAGTTTCATTTAGTAAAATGAAATGAAGCGTAGAAAATATGTGTATGGATAAATGTATTCAATATTCAATACGCATGTGTAACTGCACATAAAGACCTGAGGTCTAGACGTTCCCTGCGTGCCCACGACAACAAATTTGTCTGCGACAAAGTCAACTGCCCCACCTGTTCACCATTAACAAAGGTTTTACTCCATCAAACCATTTCCCACACAGTCCCACATCTGTGATCCACACAACATACACATTCACCTCCGCAGCCCTTCAGGCTGACATGTTTCTCCGCTAATCTGTTTGCACAACTCTGGTGTGACCACAGGCCAATTACACATTGTCACATGGTGCACACCCACAAGAGGGAACGAAGAACAAAAATGAGAAAAGAGCCACCCACTGAGAGCCCCTCTTTTCTTAACTTCTCCCCATCTCACCTCTCTTTTCTCCCACATTCTCCCTCTCCTCTTGGTTTTCTCACTCATCCCATCCATCTCCAGCTCTCCCACTCAGTTTGTGGCTGTAATTACAGCTGCCCATCATTTAGGCTCTCCCTAAACAACGGCACCCCTCAGAGACCACGGCTACCATATGTTGGATATTATATTTAAACTGTTCCAGTGGACGCCAAGAGAGCATATGCGTTGAAAGGTAGAAGAACTGTGTTGTTGGTGAATGACAGGTGAAATTGACCGTGATGTGAGAGAGAAAAAAAACTCAAAACCAAAAGAGGATCAGCATCCTTTAATTTTTTTGTATTGTTGTCTTTTTTGTTTTGGCACAGAGGAAACTGTTGAGTGGAGAAAGTGAACGGTTTCCTCTGTTATTGTTGCTTTTGCTCTCTCCCAGTACCACCAAAATTGAACCATTTTATTTTCCTGTCAACTCTTTCCCGTTTTGCCTGAGCAGCGTGGGGGTTATTCTGCTTCTCCCCACTCCCTGCTTGTCCCTGTTCCACCACTTCTCTTTCTCATAATCCCTTTTTATGTTTCCTTTCTTTTCTCTTTTGGTCCTCTTCTCGTGGTAAGGATTGACCAGGTCACATGTCAACAGCGGGGCAGTTAATTTTATCATTATTTTTTTATCCCCTTGGTAGATGGATTGGAGTTTTCAGGAATATACAAAGACTGCTAAAGAGTTCAGTAAAGTATTTGGATAGTACATCAGTGCACTTTTTGTCACTGTCCTGATATAGGGAACTCATCTTACAGTGCAGAAAAAAAAAGTAATCTTCTCCCATCCGTTATCACTAAACCGCTTATCTTGTTAAGACCAAATTTTCAAAAACGATTTGACTCTGGCCTGTGTCATTCCAAGGAACTGAAAAGGTCATGTTCAACAGCAGTGGGGGTTTGGGGGGGGGGGGGGGGGGGGGGGGGGGTTACTGGGTCTTCAGCCAAAGAGATGAGGTCGTCCAGAGGGCAAGGACGAGGGCAACTGGCTCCCTCTGTCAATCCGGCTCAGAGAAAGTTCTGGAAGCCCTAATTTAAAAGGTTAAACAGAGGCCTGAATGCAGAGGTACTTGAAATCCCCTGAGCTTCTGAGGGCACACTGGGGGGGAAATGGATTGCCCAGGAGCTAAAGGCTGAAGGCTGCAGAAACATGAGGCCTACTGCCCGTCCAGGGTCAGCTGCTGCTTTGGGATCAGCTTTTAACATTTTGAACATTTTTCAGCTTGGTGACTCAGCGCTGTTTGACCTGTGGGAAATCTATCCCTGCAAGACTGTTTGTGCTGGTACCAGAACATCTGTGTCTGAAGTCTTGTTAATGGCACTGGAGCCTGTCTCCTGCATCCCTGTCTCTCTACGTGCTGTCTTTTCTTGCTTTCCTGGCTGCCTGCTGGTTTGTCTGCCTGCCTCCTTCATCTGAGTGTTGTTCCAAGAGCTCCAACTGTTTTTACATTGTTGGGGGGAGTTGGGGACCAGCTTCAGGGCCCAGTGATTCACACTCAGTTAGTGGCGGCAGAAAAAGCAGCCACTGGACTGGAGTTATGTTTGAAGGTAACTATACTCAGTGGTGGAGTACATTTACTCAAGTGCTGCACTTAAGTACAACTTTGAGGTACTTTTCTTGAGTATTTTCAATTTTGCTACTTTATACTGCTACTTCACTAGATTTCTGAGGGGGATATTTTACTTTTACTCCACTACATTTATTCGATACCTTTAGTTACCTTTAGTTTTGCAGATTAGGATTGATGATATGAAGTATAATATAATCAACAAATAAATTATGATGCATTATGTCAGGATAAGACTGTACTGAATGTCTGGGGTAAATTCACAACTTACGTAGCAATATATAAAGTATTTAAAATAACTTTTACTAGCTGCAACATTCAAGTAATGTACACATTAATACATCAAAAGTGTAATACAACAATATACATTATTCTGAAATGATCCATTCTTTAATGAGGGCTTTTCATTTTCTTAATTTAAGTACATTTTGATGCTAATACTTTTTACTTTTACAAGTACCATTTTGAATGCAGAACCTTTACACAGTATTTCTGTACTGTGGTATTGCTACTTTTACTCACGTAAAATATCTGAATACTTCTTCCACCACTGGCTATATTTTTGAACAAACATTAAATCATTAGTTTACGAGGCCAAGCAGCAATTTAAACTGCTTCCTGACAGAAAGTAACTTAGGCTCACCTGTTTCACACTTGGGCCTTTCATAGAGATTTTTAAATTTTACTTTGAGCCAATCATGTCAGTGGATAAGGCCTTTACTGTATGATTGCTTGGAATATAGTGTTACAGACCATGGCATAAAAAAACCTATCTATGCCTATTGTTGTTCTTCTCAGCTCTCCCATCTGATTTGCCGAGTTAAATTGAAAAGATCTTGCAACAACATAAGTTGTGCTACTCAGTTTGACAGATTGTTTAATCATGAATAACCTACATTTGACCCCAATCGACACGTTTTGAATGAGAATATTGTAAAACCAAAGTGTTTTTACACAGTACAGATCCAAATATGAATATGGACGACTCTGTGAATGTGTAAAACACAGTTTTAGCCAAATAAAATGGCGTACATGTTCCCCATAAGCCTGACTGGATAAATAAACATTAGGAGCAGAACTGAAACATTTTAATTTGACTTGCAGGATAATGCAAGTAAACGGTGTGAAAGTGAAAATGAGCGTGAATGTGTAGGTTTTTGGAGGGGGTGCTGGGGGGTGTATGGAAAGGTGAGAGGTATAAACAGTGCTGAAGTGCTCCACTGGGTTGTGAATAATGTGGACGAGGCAGAGGGGGCAGAGAAGACGCATGGGTCACATTAAAACCGGGTTCAGAGAGAGGGCTCTGCTGATGCTACCTAATCCCCGACAAACCTGGCTCACATCACACAACACAATACACACATATATATATACAAACAGTCTCTCTCCTGGCACCTATTTATGACCGTTGGCTGGTGTGTGTGAGAGAAGTGTGGTACAGTATGTGTGACTGATGTCACGGACAAGCTGAGACGCTGAGTTCATCGTGGACCACCAAGTGTCTCAGAAAGAAAGTTGCATGGCATGGTGTACTGGAAATCTTTTTCCATGTTTGCCAGTACTGGGCAATACTGATAAACCACATTGTCTGGTTACTGGTTCTGCCCTTTCACTTTTTATGTTTGTTATCACTAATATACCCTGTTTTGTTGGCTGCTTTTAGATTTAGTTCCTCAGTGATTTTGAAGATGGTGTTTATAGCAGCCCTGGATGGTATATTCACAACCTACTACTTTTCCCCATTGAGCCCCAATTATCTATGTCTGTTAGAATTCTTGCTACTGAACTCTTGAGGAAGAAGAACCCAGTAATTACACAGCCACCAAAGCAATATATATTTGGGAAGTAGATTATTCAGGTTGTCCTTCAAAGGAAAATGACAGCATTAGAATGTTCAGCAAATGCCAAAAAGTGACAAGTGACAAAGCTCTCTAGAGGATGTAGGAATTATGGCTGTTGTCTGCCAGTAGCAAAGGAGGAAATAGTGTGGCAATCTAGAGCTACAACATTTGCAGAGGCAGGAGGTCAAGGTAGTTGGATGGATCTAAAAAGGTTTGGACTTGGTGAGGAGTTCACTTTCCATTCCCTACCAACAGACGTTGATTTCTGTTAACCATGACCACTATCGTTCCCCCAACCAAATCATTTATATGCCCCTAACTAAACCTTAACCATAGCATTGTAAAATGTTTTTTTTAAAAGTGATTTTAGAAGGTGCTAACAAATTATGTTGTCCGGCCAATATGGGTGTCAGATAATAAAATGCTTATATTTGTCTTTCTGGAGGGCAGTTACCTATATTTGTCATTTAATTACAAGACTTGTCTGAATAATCTCAATATATAGATAAAAGAGAGATAAGCGTTAAAGGCCGCATTCCCACCTTCACCTGATACAAAGATTAGCATTTAAGCTTCATCTCAAGTCAAAATTAGATGTAACATCATGGAAACATGTAATTATGAGTTACAGCATTTGGAGAGAAACACAAACTTAAGCGGACACACATCACATTGCATATACATACAATGATCGCTGGTTTTAGCGGGGCTAATCTGGTTAAACAAAGGTTATAAAACAACGATGTCCCAAAAGACAACAACATTCCAGAGGGGTCAAGTGGGTCTCTGAGAAAATCAGTCAGATTCCTGTCTGTGATCAATCAGCCCCTGGCCCAGACAACCTGAGATTAACCTCAGCCTTCTTGGAAACTACCTGCCCTGCCCATAGAAAACAACCTCCAGCTCAGTACAATTTACTGAAGTGTCCCTTGTTGTGAGGAGCAAATATGTATTGTAGAAATAGAATGCGTGTGTGTGTGTGTGTGTGTGTGTGTGTGTGTGTGTCTTGAGACTACCTGCCTGCAGGAAAAAAGCAACCATCATTCACTTTACTGCAATTTCCACTGTTAAGATGACAAAATAATTATACAGAAACAGTACTAGTTTAAGTAGTGTGTGTGTGTGTGTGTGTGTGTGTGTGTGGTGTGTGTGTGTGTGTGTGTGTGTGTGTGTGTGTGTGTGTGCGCACTCATGTGGGCGTGCTTTGCTGCTTTGGTCCTCATTTGAAGGGAAGATGACTGCGGAGTGAAGATGAATCCACAGTGTGACGTGAGGCCAGTTAAGCAGAAAGGAACACTCATTCTCTCCACCAAAGGGAGAATGTGGGCGAAGGAAAGATTTGGCAAATTGAACACTAAAGTATGGAAGAGCACTCTGACCTGCCATGCTTAACTCACTCAGCTCAGTGACAATGTGGTGGAGTCATTACTCACGTTTCTCACGTACAATACTCTGTGTGAGGAGGGATTAACCTCTGTTGGATGGAGACAAAGCAGCAGGTTTATAGAGGAGTACTGAGATCATACTAAAATTAATAGTTCACGGAAGAATTCTTCAGAATAAAGACGCTCCTTTTTTGGTGTTCCCACTTTCCCTGCATGTTTCCCTTCTACTGCAGCTACTGAACTTGACTTTCAATATTAGTTAAATAAGTGGAGAGTGTTCTCATGATAGCTGTGTTGACTCCAGTTTTCCAGTTAGTGAAATGCTAAAATTGTGGCACTTTGTTTAAGTGGAACACTTCTTGTAGCCACACTGTACTGTGCTGCTTGCTCTCAAACTCAATCATTAGCTTAAACTATTTTTCTTTTTCTCGATTTATTCTCTCAAAAGATTAATCCAGTAAAAAGAAACTTGGATTCATTCAGTTGTCAAGTGCACAGCGCCCCTGTTTTCTCAGCGTCCGTATCCAGCCTCTCTACCTCCCTCCATCTCTCCGTCAGCCTGCAGTGTTCTGGCCAGCACATAATTGTCTAAGTGCTTCTGGATGGCAGCGGGCTATTTGGTCATTAAGGGGCCTATTAAGTCATTAGTGCAACAGTGGGACTGCCGTCTGCCTGCCGACAGGACCAGATGATCGCCTTGATACGCGTTGCCTCGCCTTTTTCCACATATTTGCCCAGGTAATTATAGCTTAGATGTGAAACACCCTCAGATGTCACGCTTAAAAAGGGGATACATGTCGCCAGCACACTTTAAAGGTAATCTCCTCCTCCCCTTCTTCCCCTCCACCTCTTTTTCCACTTTGTGCGTGTGTGTGCAGATGAGCAATGGATTAGCAGTAGGAAAACCAGAGCCTCAGGACATGTCAGAGAGAAAGATACGGAGCGAAAAGGAGGAAGAGGAATCCAAAAGGAGTGAGGAGGTCAGAGAAAAGAACAGCAAAGTGCAGAAAAAGGATCGCTTTTTCCATCAGTCAGCCTCTGTGGCCAACACATTGCTTCAAACTCAAACTTGTACATCCATCATGGAATGTAAATATTTGGATACGGGTAAGGTTGGATGTTACTTAATTCCTCCCCTTAAAGATGTCTTGTTTAGGTGAACATGGTCCAAAAAACACAACGCAAAGTATTCTGCATGATTTGATACGACGCATGAGAATCTTATTTTGATTTCAGTACTGCTGTTACTCTTAGCAACCCTTGTCCGGACAGGAGACATTCACTACCCATGGGCTTACAATATTATATTCACCGCTTACCATAAATGCTCATCAAATAACTGCCATACACAGCCAGGAACCTCTGGATCTGTACGGAGAAAAACATTCTTCCTGGATATGTGCTGTATTTTACTTAAATCGTTTTTTATATCACTGATTTGTATCCTGGGGCCATATACTTTATGAGGTCCAATCTAAATTGGAAAACCAAACACAAATACAAATCAAAATGAATATCATATAAAGTAATAGCGACTTGTGGGAAACACAGACAGTGCAACTATAAACATAGCTGAAGGGAATGTCTCTGGCACAGACGGACAAAAGTTTTCACCTGATGACCTGTGTTAAAATTCAGTCGTTGCTATCCTAGCGCCATACACTTTTTTATTGTATATTTTCATACATATATCAGTAAACTAAATGTCATCACATTTCATATTTTTTTTACCATGTAGAAATATTGTGATATTTTAGCCACATCTCCAGACCTGAGAGTGCCCCACTGTGACCACAGCATGTGCGAGGCTGCCGTGTCAGCACAACAGAACACCTCAGCCTGACGTCTTCTCTAGCGAAGGGATGGCTCAGGAGGTTCACTGATGGAAATAGACATGTCAGATTGTCACTGAAGCTGTAAACAGCAGAAGACGCCCTCCTGCTGAGAGGAAACCAGATTCTCTCACCTACCACCCTCCCATCCCTTAAAACCATTTACCCGCTCACCCCTCTCCAGCTCTGAGCTGACAGCACTGGGGTATACCGACAGTCCGCTCTCTCTCTCTCTCACTCTCTCTCTCTCTCTCTCTCTCTCTCTCTCTCTCTCTCTCGTCTCTCTGTCTCTCTCTCTCTTTCTCTTCTCTCTCACTCACACACACACACACACACACACACACACACAGTTGCACAAGTCATAGCACAAAATAGTTTGAGCTGATGGAAACTCACAGCCTGGTCAGAGGTTGGGCTAGGTACTCTATCAGATTGGGTGCTGCCTGCCTGCTCAGCAGTGCCCAGACTGACCCCAACCGACTGCCAGTCTCCTTACCGCTCTGCTGCTCCACGGCTGCTCTACCACCTCCCGCAGTGACCCTTGACCCCTGCCCAGGAGACAGGCGCCACCGACTTGATGTAATTTCTCTCCGACATGGGCCAGTGGCCTCAGCTGCAATGCGACCCAGGGAAAATAAATATGGGTGTTTATTTGGTGGGAGTGAGAGAGGCCCACAAGCCGGAGCTGCCCGCAAGTTTCCCAAAACCAGCTTTGCACTAGAGCTGTTTTTGTTCCAAATTTTGACTTCAATAACATACAGTATCTAGGTAAAAATAAGCCATTGCAGTTTGGTACTGTGCAACATTAATACACTGTACCATTGGGATGCTGAGACTGTTGTTTCTCAGTTTCAGTAGAAGCAAAAGCACCATACATTATGTAATATTTCTATACGTAGATACCTAATAAGACATGATGTATCATTGATCTTCCATTGAGTGAAGACACTGTATTGGATTCACCACCTGGATCTGTGATTGTGCAGCCTGTACCTTATGAGTCGACTAAGCGTTCTATAGCCATTCCCTCTCAAAGCATTCACAGAGACAACTGGGCCCACCCAGCTGTCAAGCTGCATTGGCCTCCAAACAACTGGAGAAGAACCATGCACCATGACCCGCCTTTGTTTCCACATTCTCTAAACTGCCTCTCACAGAGACATCCACACCTTTCTGTGATCTAAAGAGAGCACAGAGAGATCTCAGACAGACAGAGCTCTTGTTGGACCACAATGGTCTAAAGAGGGCTCTGGCACACTTGCCGTCTCTCTGTCCCTCCCACGCTACCACTACCCCCAACATAACCACTACAAACTGAACACCGCTGCATTAAAACACCCGCTCCACCTCCTTTTCCTGAGAGAATAAGGTCACAGGTTTCCCAGCAACAGCTAACCTGAAGACCTAGACCAGTGCCTCAAGACCACCCGTCTACCCGAGGCGCTTTGCTCACAGCACTGGCACCACTGGGCCCATGTGTCTATGAGAAACCTACAGTGTGACATATGATGAATCACTAGCGTGAGCCTCTCATTGAGGTCACAGTTACAGGATATTGTAAGCAACTAGTTTTATTGGGAACAAATAATATGTGGGCTGCCAGGGTTTGGAACCTTTCCCAAAATCTTCCATTGAAGCATTGCTTATGTTTCAGATTAGCGTTAGCGGTGGGACGATACACATCAGTCTCCCTGCATTTTCAACCCCGGCGCTCCCTTTACACTGTTTTCCTTTTACCTTTTCCTCGGTAATTTTCTATATATCTGCCTTTCTCTCTCTGTGTCTCTCTTCTCTGTGATCTGACTCCCACCCACGCGTTTTCTCTTTTGCCTTTTTCTCTATCCATCCTGACCTCATCCTTGTTCCAGTAAAGCGTAGAGGGAATCAATCAACCATAGTGTTCAGATTAAATCACAAATTATTGTAATTGAAAATAATGGTTTCCATGTCAGCTTCAGTTCAGCTCCGAATTGTTCTCATACATATCCGGATACCAATGGGGTTGGAAGCTCAGAAGTCCAGGCTCTTGCATTCTGGTGGGGGGAAATTCAAGTTATCTCTGAAGCACTTTTGCCTGGATTTCCATGGTAATAAAACTCTTATCTGAATTTGCACACCTGTCTTGTAAAACTTTTATCATCTCTGGTAAATTCAGTGCCTGTTCCCTGAAGATCAATATGCCTATTATAGTAGAATACACGTTCTCAGGAAACATAAATACAACTTTCTAAAGTTGGACACTCTACTGCTACTCAACCCTGTAAGGATGTAATTTAAAACAGTGTTTTTTTTAGGGGCAACTGTCATGCCGTGCCACACTGAATACAGATCAGCATTAGGGACAGTTAGATGGAGATTACTTTATTGAGGAAACAGACAGAAGGCATGTGTCCCTTTAAGATAACAGGAAAACAACATGTCTACAGGACATAACAAACTGCAGATCGCCCTCCTAACAGCATAAGCACGTCCCCTCTTTATTACTTAGAGACACAGTGTGCCTTACCGAGCTTATTTCTAGTTGCAGTAAAGCTCCCAGGCATGTGAGGGGCATGCAGTGGGACTTTGACAGCGTAGTTAGAAGGTGCTGATGAAAGAGGAGAGGCTGGGAGCCCACTGCCTCTCAAATTAGCCCCGGAGCCCTCGGACCTGTCGCATGGAGGCTTAGGCACCGCCAATGTGCATGTTTGGAGATTTGCATGCGTACAGTGTGCCTTCATGTGTAGTGTAGTGTGCGGTGCATGCACAGCACATGTGTTTGGTTGTGAGTGCTGCATGAATACACATACTCTGATCCCCCACCATCCCCGTAATGTAGATCAAAGGTTGCATTAGAACATAAATTAGAACAGTGCATCCTTAGTGTGCTGTCGAGGCTCATCAGAGATTTTTTGCAGGACCTACCGCGGTTTGAAAGATGGCTTCCAGCTTAGGTGACCTCCCAATTGACTGAACTATTTAAATAGATGCATGTTCCCTCATGTCTGTACCCTCAGCCAAGATATTAAAGATAGACACACTCCCCATATTTTGTTAATCAAGTAATTGGGTTATTTTATTCATCTTCCAGTCTCGATTATAGTGCAATTCTCGCAATACCACAGAGGGCCAGACGGACAGTCTGAATTATTGAGAGAGAAAGCTCTCTGCTCTTCTCACCTTCTCTAATCTGTTCTACATGTGCATCGCTCAGCCTGACACCCTCTCTGCAGATTCAGCTGTACAATGTGTGTTTGTTTAAGTGAGGTGGATGGACATCCATAACCATAAAGCTGTCTCCAGCAGAAAGGTTTTAATCCCTTTTTTTCCCCTTCATTTATTGTCTTCTTCTCCAACATTTTCTGTCTGTTTCTCCCATAGAGGCTGCAACACCAAAAATCGGTCAACCATACTGTGAATTATAGAGCTCTGCCTGCTTGTCTTCAGACTTTACTACAAGCAGAATGATACAAAATCTCACATCTACTCATGCCCCCTCTAGGTCTGGCATGGCTCAGCTATTCCAGCTGTGTACACATGGGAAATCATATTCAAAAAGGAGAAAGTAAACAAGCATTCATTCCTGCTCTTACCTGAGAAAAGTTGAGCCCATTGAGGGGGTGACACTGCTCCTCCACCCGCTCCACCGCCCCGGTCGTCTTTCCCATCCTCTCAGCCTCTTGAGCCAAAAACAGGTCCAGCACAGGCGTCCCCCTGGTTCGAACGTCCCACTCCGTCAGCGAGTTGACCATCAGCATTACCCACACGGGCCTTTTTCTCTCCCAGTTTCCCGCAATGGCATTGAACAGGTAGTCAGCATACAGGCCGCGCCCACGCTGGTCAGCGGTCATCCAGTATGGCATCATGTGTTTGACGTAATCCAGGTGGCGTTTGAGGCGGCGGTACAAGTCTCGAGGTAGCAGCGTCTGCAGGTTCTCTCCGTGGGGCAGCAGCTGGCAGCTGGTCAGCTTGGAGATGGTCAGAGGGTCGGTCAGGTCCAGCTCAAAGAACACATTGCGGCTGTTGTGGAAAGCCTGCTTGGACCTGTCTGGGATGAAGTCCCAGACTCGAGTGTAGGGCACGTGGATGGTGCCAAATAAGTAAGCAGGTGGGTGAGGAGGTGCACGCTTTACTCTCCACAGAAAAGAGTTCATGTCACTTTGCTGTGGAAGAGGCAGAGGAAGCAGGGAAGGAAAAAAAATAAGAGACCGCGGTAAAGATTTTGAGAGCTAAAGGAAACAAAAATACCAGAACCATCATTTTGGAGCCAGTCAACTAAAGGTGACACATCTTTCCTCTATTGTGGTTTACTGGCTCATAGGCTCGGGTCAACAAGTTAAAGATTGAAATACCATTTTGAGATGACGGTAGGGGAAGTATGAAGTCTAGTCAGCTCTGGGCTTGCTGCTGTGGAGCGAGCAGAGGGTTCATATCGGGGCCTTCTGGGCTGTAAACAGAGCCTGTGTATTGTTGGGGTGCATAACTCTGTTGCCAAAGCCTTTTTCGGCCTGGGAAGCAATTTGGAGGCTGTAGGCTAGCGCAAATATACTGCAATGCAGCTCATATAAGCCAAAAGCTGAAAGAAACCTGCTTTCTATTCTAACCCCACTGTGATACGTTTGTTTGTGAAATCTTTTACACCAGGCAGGGGGATCTGGTGCTGACAGCCCTGAGTACGGCACTGGTTTTCTCCTCTAGGGTTTATATTACAGGAAGTGTTTGTCTAGTGCGATTATCTTTATACAGAACAATGTCACAATGGAAATGAAATAATCACAGCCATTCCAAATGAGCATAAGGCCGTCTTGCATTTAAAATATGTTTCTTGTTAAGTGCTCTGCAAAATGTGCTGTGCATGTGCTATGACTTTGATCTTGGCATTATTCAAATGTGAAAAAATGAATTAACTTCTATAAACAATATCAAACTCCTGGCTTCTGAGACACAGTGTAATCAGGCATTTGAGGGATGAAGCCCATTACTGTAAAATAAAGTTATTCTTAGAAAATGTTTACTTTTAAAATTGTATCAAGATTTCCTTTAAGATGTCTTCCAAATATGCTCCACGCTGCCATCGCTGCATTTGTCAAATAAAAGTTCGGACATTGCTGCCAACAGCGAGTGAAGTCGTCTTGCGAGATATTCTACGTGCAGCGATTGCTGGCGCAATCTCTCACTCGACTAAATAAATTGCTATATTTAATTTAATTTCAGCGTTTCTTCTTTGCGGATACACTGACATGTTTAACCCGTTTGTTTCTAGGTTTCTAACTAAATTTTCACATTGGCAGGGTGCAGCCGACACTGCAGACTGACGGGAAGGCTTGGGACGGCATTAGTGCATTCTCCATCATATTTTCGTTAACGTGCACGTGTACGCGCAGGCCTACTCCATAAACTGGGACTTTTCGACATGGAGAGTGCGGCCGTGTCCTGAGGAGAGGCGAGATCCACTCTGCTAAAGCTGCATGGTCTTTTCTGGAGAGCCTTGACGCGCAGGGCTCCTTTTTTTATGGGGTAATTACTCTTAACAGAAAACAGAGACCACTGTACTGACGCATTACAAATCACATGAAGCGAAGGAGCACGAAGTCTTCAGTGATCTCTGACAACAGATCCATTATCCGCGTGTATAATGCACTCATGAAACACAAGCCTGTGATCTCTGAACGACTCCCTAATGATATCCGCACACCCGTGCGCACAATTCAAACGTTTGCCTGTTGCTGAGGTCATTTATTTTTTTTGTCAGAAGGGAAACGTGTTTGGATGAGATGTCTGGAGTCAGGATTTTAATGAACTTGTTTTCCCCTTCATGTCGAGGATGCATTCACGGTGGGCGGCTCACAGGCAGACAGACAGTGAGTTCAAGTCACATCCATCCTTTTTACCCAAATGCCCCGATAATTGTTTTAATAGGCCGTGAGTTGCGCTGAAACATGATCAAGCCTGAAAGGTCGCCGAAACTTTTCCAAATAAAGTCCAGTCACCCGTGGGTGTTCCCCACTTGCGATTGTCACATAAACAGCCGTAAAGTTGGCGAGCTTTAACAATTTTGTTGGCAACTGCTTTCATTTCTAAGGCCCGCATCTCTTCTGGGAAGTTACTTTATGAGCCAGTTCAGAAGTACCTGAACTGCACATGTCTGAAATTAAGGCTTGTCATTGAACTTTATATTAGTACAGAAAACATAATAATAATAATAATATTAATAATTATAAAAACAAAAATACATCTGAAGTATCTTAACTACCAGGCAATTCCCATGAATCATCCAATAGTAATTGATAATTTCATCCCAACATTTCGTTGTATCATTTGTTTATTTTATTCCACGTCAGTTTCTTAGTTTATAATAACAGCTATTCAAATATGTAAAAGGTCGTAACCTCTGGCCCCGTTATAGAGCTCCATTATGATAAATCCCCCCCATTTGTTTTAATAAAAAGCCTACTACTTTTATATCCCAACCATACTATAACTATAAGTTATAAACAAATGACATATTAGGATAATGTTGACAGCCAGGCTGAATAACAGAGGGTAAAATCTATCAACTGGGTGGTAATATATTCTGTCCAAAGTATAGAAGCCTATATAAAGTGCTCCAACACTCACCAAGTTTGGTGTGTCGCACTGCCTCGGTCTGTCCGGTCGGTGTGCGCCCCAGGGTGCCACAGTGTGCAGGAGAGAGCTCAGGAAGACCCAGCTGAATCTCGGCAGACAAACCATCGCGTCAGGGTGACAGCACACACTCCTAACAGTCAGCTCTTAGATCTCTCTCCTACACGCTCGCTTCTCACTGCCCTTTCCCCGTCTTCTTTGAATTAAAAAGAAACGTTACCGGTGGCCTCTTGGCTCACATGTGCCGTGCGGCTGGAGGACCATTCCGCCCCTTTCGCAGTTCCCGACGCACTCCGCTGCTGAGTTTGTGTCTATCTGAAACTTTTTTTCTGGCTCCTTTAACTCGCTGCAGTCCTGAAGCAGGAGCGGAGAACTCTTTGGTGAGTTTCCGCTGTGCGCTCCGCAAGTTTGGAGCGTCTTGACTGCGAGAGAGGGAGGTGGGACGACTTGAGTAACCCCCCTACCCCATCTCAACACACACACACACACACATCACACACATACACCCTGCTTCTGGCGCAGGTTCAGAGAGGGATGACAGCTTTGAGTAAAGACCCACGAGAAAGCACCGAAAAGAGTGCAGAGTGGTGGACGAATTATTTGGACATTGTATTGTATTTGGATATGAATCGGACATTGTATTCAGTTTTCCTATGGTATCACTAAAACATGCTATACTTTCTGTCATGCTTGCAGTAGGAAGTTTGGTTGCTTTTTATTACATTTCTTTATTAAATAAAAATAATTAAGCAATTAATCAATGTACACTTGAATTGTTTAGCTTGATGCAATTAATCATTATTTTAATTGTTTTTATTATTAGGCTATAGCCTATATTATGACATGATTTTCTGTGTGTTATTTCTTAAACTCCCAGCTCCAAGATGCTTGTTTTTAGACTAAAAAAACCTTACTCAAGTCCACCCACTGTTTTTTGGGTTCCAGCCTCATCTCACAGTCTTCATCTGCCGATAGAAGGCCTGATCTCTGGTCTTTGTTCATGTTCATGAGGGGGGGCTGGCAGCCTACCGTTTTGTTTTGTTTTGTTTTCAACAGAGTCATTCCAAAGATGTAAATGAGCAACAATACATTTCACATGTTGTCAAGTGTTTCCTCTCCAGAAGTATTAAATTAATCTCTGTTTGACAACCCTGCAATACGTAGGTTTGAAAGTCTTGTTGCAGCAGAGAGCTTCAGACCTTATAGGCATGATTAATTGTCACAGATAAACAGGTCAAAGTAAAGACAACTGTGAGAAGTGTTTTATTTATTTTCAGTCCGGCGCTCTTCTTACCATGTATTAGTCATTATGTGGAGCGTGCAGATCTGATCTTGTGATGAGAGAAGGTGGCCCCTTTCTGTATAGGCTGCGATGTCAACGCTCCACTACTTTGCTGTGACCTCAGTTATTCTCCAAGTGGCAGACAGTGTGACAGAGTCAAGTAGTGGGAAATTTATCATGGAGACCCCTCAAACAAGTGGCACCGGGCCCCTCCCTTCAGGCCGATGGCAGAAAGACCTCGGACAAGCAGCTCTTTGTCCTCGTCCATGTTCTCCACTCCTCTTCTCACCACTCCGTGCTCACTTCTGTTACTGGGCAGCTTTGTTCGCAGCCGACCGTCCCTGTACACTCATTGTATTTTCCATTCAGATGGGGCAGATTGGGCGTTTCTGCTGAGTGTCTTTGATCAGCTTGTCTTTTAACACAGTTTCACGTTGTAAAACTGTTAAATTTCTGCTCTTTGACCCTTTGACTTCTTTTATTGGGCCCCATTCATCAAGTTCTAAAAATCAGACAGGCTGAAGAGTCAATATTTCTTTGTGTTACACATCTGCAAAATGGCCCGCTTGAATGCAGCCTCAGATGTTTTTAGATGCATAAAGGCAGCGTATAAGATGAACCACGTTGATCTAATCAAATCTTTGTATCCACACTACCCTGTTTCTTCTCCTTGCTCTTAATCAGGTGTGGGATTTCAGTTAGCAGTTTAATCTGCTCTATTATGGCCACCTGTGGACTCAGGTACTTGCTTTAACCACACCTTGCAGTGGGCTTCTCTTTGAAGGAGCTTTTCCACATTCTTGGCCGGTTAGAAGAGGGCTTATGAGCGGCTGGCTGCAGGAGATTCCTGGACCGGGGCCAGCGCTTACAGCATAGTGCACATTTAGCCTGAGACTAAAGAAGACTTTAAAGTTAATGTTCTGTTTGCAGACCACAGAAACGCTCACTTACAGAACGCGCATCTGGGGACATTATAGAGAGGGAGGTTGAGAGAAAAGAGCCCATTCTGATCCAAAGGTATTTTTATTAAGTATATACAGTATGAATCCGATCCCTCCAAAAAGTGATGCTTTGCAACACTTTCATTGACTTTGCATATTTTTTCTCAGTGTCTCCGTTACATAGTCTACAGATTGTACCCCGTATGGACAGATTGGAGGTATAAGGAGAAGGAAAAGAGAGTGAAGAGACCTTGTTAATGTTTATGACCCTGCAGCTCTAAGGATCCTGTGTCTACTTGTTCTTGTGGCTCTGCGGTTGCCTGTCTCTCTGATGTTGTGCAGAAGTCCTGCCACAAAACCCCAACATTAACTCTCCGCCTCTGCCTCAGCATCATTACTTGTCTATTGGTATGTAATAATAGAGGTGCTACTTCTATTACAAGTATTACCACACCACATGAAGACAAAATGTGAACTACTGCAGAGATAGCGGTATCTGAGACTGGAGGTGTGTGCAAACTGTTTTATTTATCATGTACACAGGGACCCCTAGTGGTGTGAGGAAGAATTAAGATTATGCTCATTGTGAACAAATGGAAGGACACAGGAGAGATGGTTAACCCGATGGTAGAAAGATAGCGCTTCAAAGAAAACGTGAGTATGATGGATATGAAGGAGTGCTTCATAGCTTTAGGCAGCCATACTTCAGAGATTGACTGTCAGACTGACTGTGAAGGCCACACTGAACCCTCTCTGTCTCGGTCTGTTGTCTCCACTTTCAGCTGTGCTGCACGCACACACACACCCTCACTATCTCCCCTTGCTCTTGCTCGGGCTCCAATATCCTCTGTCCCGCTTTGAAGATGTCAAGGAATAATATTGACTGAGGCTCTGGTGAAATGTTATTGTGGTTTCCCTTTCCGGACGTTGGGGGGGATAGGAGGTGGTAGAGAATGTGGAGGGTAATGTTAGGGGGTGGAATATGTCCAAGAATGTCAGAAGGGGGTCAAAAAGGAATCTGTTTAAGTCCAGGCATACATAAGTAGAGATAAGTGGGAGTAAGTCAGAATCAGTACATGTTTGGTTTGTGTCTGAGGCTTTCACCCACTATTTGTGGAGGAAACACTGATGGTCTGCAATAAGTTGTTTTTTCCAGTGTCTGCAGAGACGTTCCCTGTAGCGTGTCAACACATGAAGTGGATGGCTATCTGTCTATCTTCATCATCCAGAATGAGCAAAGGCAGAAGGGGGAAGATGAGAGGAAGAGATAAAGTGACACGGGTCATGGTCAGGGCTATTTTTCTGGAAGCAATGTCTCAATGTTTTTTTTTCCTTTACTGTCATTGTTTTCCTGAAACAGGAAAATTAAATAAGAGTTACATTCATAATTATTTACAGTGAGTGATGAAAGTAATTAGATCAGAGGCAGTTTTATATATAGTCCCTGACAAAAGTTGTCGCTTAACTATTTTGTAGAAACACCTGCTATTAATCTGACTTTTAATTAATCAATTGGTGTAAGAAATAGCTCATATGAAAAGCTAAAACCCTCCCAAATGATGTTCAATGCACTGAAATAAATTAGTTTCACTAAAAAAAGATTTATTATTTAAACAAGACAGAAAGGTCAAATTTTGGCAAGACAAAAGTTTTGTCGCCTATACATAAATTGAACAAATTTACTACAAATACTAAAATATGTCAGCAAATTAAATAGTGGTGCTGTGAGATTCAAATCTAATATCTTGTATGACTTCCATGAGCTTGAAGGACTGCATCCATGCGGTTTGGCAAGGATTCATACAATGTATTGATGAAGTCATCAGGAATAGCTAGGAAAGCAGTCTTGCATGCCTCCCAGAGTTCATCAATATTCTTTGGTTTGGTCTTCCATGCTTCCTCTTTCATCCTACCCCACATATGCTCAATGATGTTTACGTCTGGTGACTGGGCCGGCCAATCCTGGAGCATCTTGATCTTCTTCGCCTTGAGGAACTTTGAAGTGGAGATGGAAGTATGCGATGGAGCACCATCCTGCTGGAGAATTTGGCCTCTTTTATGGTTGGGAATATAAGAGGTAGCTAAGATTTCTTGGTATTTGAGACTTGATGTTGCCTCCACCCTGCAGATCTCTCGCACACCCATACTGGATGTAACCCCAGACCATATTTTTCCGCCACCAAACTTCACTGTTTTCTGGGTGAATCTTGGATCCATGCGGGCTCCAGTAGGTCTCCTGCATATTTGCGGCGACTGTGGTGTAATTCAACAGAAGATCATCTGAAAATCCACTTTCTTCCACTTCTCCAGCGTCCATCCTTTTAGCAGGCTGTGGGCCTTGGCAAATGCCACACGGTTTTCAATTGTCTTTTGTTTAGTGCTGGCTTCTGGGCACTGATTCGACCATGGAGGCCATTTCGAGACAGAATCCGACAAACCGTTCTGGTTGAACAGGGACTTCAGGGGACCAGGTCTGGTGGAGCTCTGCTGCAGTGGAAAATGGGCTGGCCTTGGATTTTCGAGCCAACAAACGGTCCTCTCGAGCAGTTGTCTTGCGTGGTCTGCCTGACCTGGGCTTGTCAAAAACATCTCCAGTGTCTTCAAATGTTTTTTTAATCCTCTGTACTTGACGCTGAGACACATGTAAGGTGTCTGCCACATCAGCAGTGGATCTGGTCTTCAGCCTCTTGATAATCAAAACTTTAGTCTCAGGGTGAATCTTAGGCATGTTTGCAGAGGTCTAGTTGCAGTTGATGTGAAGGTCTAGTGTACTGGGGTTGTTTTTATACACACCTGAGACCTAATTGATCCATTATTAGTCACAGGTGAAGCTCATATGACAAGGCGACAACACTTATGTGTTTGCAAAAATTGACTCAATGGGCTTTACCAAGCTGTGAATATTAGAATACTTTTTGACAGTTTTTTTATCACTGAAACATTATTACAAAAGCTGTTGGGATTAAAATGAGCCATTTCTTGTAAATAAATCTTGATTAGAAATATATTTCAGCGGCACTTCAGGTCAATTTGTACACAAGCGACAAGACTTTTGTCAGGGACTGTACAGATGGGATGATGGGGCACATTAACATTTTAGAATGTGACATTTAAAGTATTTAAAATGGCAACACAGACAATAATGCGAGCATCAGTAAGTGTGAAAATTATAATTTTATGTGCCAACAGAATGCATGTCTGTAATTCAACAGTGATCCTACAAATGGGACATAAAATATTATATATTTTTGCTTTTGTGCTAATCTAAGCTATGAGGATGCTGGCTCTAGCTTTGTATTTCAGGAAGAGACAAGAGAGTAGTATCCATCCTTTAATATGTCAGCCACCTGTAGATGACTCTCCATTTTAAGGTAATGGAAGGCCTGCCATTAGTCACAAGCATACTGCTATATGGGCATTGTCTGTCCTGAGATTTTAGTCAAGCATCAGTTCTGATCATAGTGTTTATTTTTGCACAAATACACACATACTTACTAACTGGCCATATCTTATATTTGCTAGAGCTTATAATGCTATCACATCAAAGGCTGGGCTGGCAAAGTCACCCCATAATGCATTATGTTCTCTCCAACCACTAATCATTGGCATTGTGAGTCATTGTAGTATCCATATTGGGGAACCCCCCTGCTACATTCTCTCTCATTCTGCCCCATTTACCCCTGAGAGCTGAAGCAGGGGAGGTGGAGGAGTGAAAAGCCCCCTCCTGCTGCCAAGCAGATCTACCTTTTGGCTACTCAATGGTGAAAGAATAAGATATGGAGGAATAATAATGTTCCCCTCTTGTCATTTCAACAACCATTGTTGATGCTGCTGCAAAGCTCAGCACTGGACAATAGATGTATTCATATGATAATATTATGGAAATACAATATATATATATATAATATACACGGCCAACGTTGGTCCTAATAATACTTTTGGTGTTCATTGTCAGTGTCCTGTTTGTGGTTTATCCAACCAGGGGTTCAACAGAGGCTGCCAGATAAGACCTTTTTGCTATGACTGGGGAACAGTACAAACAGCAAGTGTTATGAAACCATTACATCAAAGCCTCTGGTCTGCACTGGTGTGCAGGAACCACACATGAATTCCAGTCTGAAGGATCAGATGAGCTCTGCTTTAAGTCGAGGAGAATCTGGTTTTGGACTTGGCCTTCTTTGACGGTCATCTGCTCTAATGAGGTTCTTTGAAGATTATCTTATTGTCCGAGGAGCTTTTATGATACACATATAGTACATGCATGGCATCAAAGCTTGCTTTTTTAAAGAAATATGTCATGCTCAAAGATCATTAGAGACAGGGAAGCATTGCTTTAACCACTGTCGGACCACATTGTTTTCATACATGGTGCTCTTCCTTGCTTTTGTAATATGAGTTCACAAGCCTGGCCCTGCTTCTGAGTCAGAGTTCAGTGAAACCATGTTTATCCTGCATTTATCCAAGGTTTATTTGATGAATGTCTAGCACATATCTGTCTGTGATGGTGTTGCACCGTGGCTGCTGTGGCCTGTGTTGGATGTGATTGTGTTTGAGGGAGTAGTCTTAGTCATAGTCTTTTGTTTACCCACATCTGTGAAGCCAGGTGTCCAGAATACCACACGTGTGTAGGCAGTACAAAATGGCCACTGTCTCTTGATTTACATCAGCGGCTGTTTTAGAGGTACTTGAACATGTGTGGAATTATAAAAACTCTGCCTGACCTGTATATTGGCGTTCTTTGGGCCAGCGTGGACTCCTGCACTTAAAACTCACAGAAACAGGAGGGCAAACATGTTATGAAAAGGTATTTGTGGATTTATTTTGTGTCTCTGGTGCTTCCACACAAATTAAAAAAAAAAAACTAAACTAAACAGCATGGAAAAACCCTATCCATGCTGTTTTGAGTGAGATACAGGTTTTTGAATGTCCTCTGCCTTTAGTCTCCAGGTGAGGTATTCAAATTCTGCACGGCTTTATAGGCCAGATGAGGTGGCTAACCGTAGCACATTCTAGCGCTAAATGCTAGCTCGTTCTCAATGGCAAAACTCTGCTACAACACACATTAGTTCACCATAATCTACAAAATAACTACTTCCATGTCCCTGTTCTGCAGGTATTCCACAAGTGTACCATCGTTTAGAAGAAGTCTCCCAGCTAATCCTGCCTGGTACTGACCAAAGTTGGAGAAAGAGTTATCTAGTTTACCTAGCTTGTGTGCATGTGCGACTCCCAACAAAGATAGCATAGAAGTGAGATGTCTCGCTCTGTAGCTAAAAGAGTGACCTAAACACACAGGATGAAAACAAGGTCTACAAAAATAGGGTGTTTTTTGAAAATGAAACCATGTCAACATATTCTGCTACAACCTTAAAATACAATTATAAACCTGAAAATGAGCATAATATGGGCGCTTTAAATCAGATGCCCTGTCAAAGAGAACCAGATGATGCCATCACCAACTCTGTGATTTTTAACCCTCCTGTTGTCCTCGAGTCAAATTTGACCCATTTTCTAAAAGTTTGAATATCAGAAATTTTGGTTTCTTTCAACCAAATTGTCAAAGAAAATACCATGGATGGTTCCACACAACTATCACTCTTCAACTACTACTCACTGTATGCCAAAGCTATTGCAAATGCACTCTGCAAGGGGACTCTTACTGTCTTTTTTTATAATTGCAGATTTAAGCTTAATTTGTTTCACAAAATCCTCTTAACTGTGACTGATTAGACCCTTTAACAAGCATTTAAACTCAAGCTATCTGTCCATGTGTGTTGCATGCATTCAGATAGATAGTCAGCGGTGGATTTATTTTATAAATAATCAGTTCACTGCTTTCATTAAATTTGGGTGTTTTCTTCAATTCTATTGCGTTTGAAAAAAAAAAAAAAGTCAACAAAACATTAGAAAAAGTGACTAAAAACGTGACAACAACGTCGGGAAAAGTGAGTTTGTCGAAAAAAAAGAACAACAAAATGTTAAATTTCAAATTGTGACTAAGAAAAAAACTGAACGTTGCATGGGTGAAGACAACACATGGGTTAATACTGGACTTAAGAGGTGATGTCAGAACCAGTGTAAGGCCATGGGAGAGAGGGGCTGAATATTGTGAAAGCCCCCTTTTTCTTCCACTATGCATGTAATGTTGTTTTGGTAAAAGAATATGACATTTCATGCTTTCTCTCCATCATCTGCTCTTTTCAAAGTCTCTTTTTCTGTCTTTTTTCCCCCCACATCTCCTTTGGTTTTCAGCTCTGTTTATTTTCAAGATCAATGCGCAGTTCTGTAACACTTGGCTGGTCTGCTCACTCAAACCTGGAGACATAAGTTCACGTGTCAGCATGGATACACAGTCATCTAAATATGAGACATGAAGAGATGAGAGAGATAGGGAGAAGAGGGAGCTGAAAGTAATAGAAACACAAAAGGAAAATGTGGTGATGGAAAGCAATTGATGTGAAGAGATGCAGGAATGCCAGAGAAGAAAATTATTAGGTCTGATTGATGACCTTGTATTGATACAACGCAGACATAATTTATTGCTTTAAAGGGCATATTTCAAGTGTCTGGAAATCATGGCTTGTAGAAAGAGGGCATAGGAGGAGGCGGCTGGAGAAAGATCTGTGTCCATAATAACAACCTGGCTGTGGGGTCAGATAAACACAGACACACATAGACAGCGACAAAGGTACACACACACACAGACGCACAGACACACACACACACACACACTCCAGACTTCTTTCTGCTCTTTGGGCATCGTTCCTACAGCTACTCTTCACTCACACATAGAGCTGTTCTGGTGCTTGACAGGGAGCAGAGGAGCTGTCAACAAGCCCAGAGCCTGTCAAGACGCTTCCACGCTACACTGCTACACACACACACACACACACACACACACACACACACACCCCAACACACACACACCACACACACACACACACAGATATAAACACAGATTTAAACATGCATACACAGTTGAAACATGTCAAACAGCATGACTTCTATAACAAAATACACACAAACACACATGCATAGCAGGTCAAGAGACACACATTAAACAGCATGGCTTGTACGACTGAACTGACTGAGCTGTGACACACAAAGAGCACAAACACATTAAACAGCATGATGCTTATGACTGAATACACAAACACACACGGAGAGACAAATACACAAACAGTCCGCCCATGAAAGGTCTAGAGAGGTAATTTTCTGCTTCTTCAGCTGACCCTGAACATGTGTCAAGGTTTACACTATAATCTACTGTAAGAGACTGAGAAAGGAAAATACACAGACTTCCTTTCATTTCTAGATTTATTTATGGTCTTGCTTGGAGCTGTGTTTGGGCTGCTGTGTGTGTGTGTGTGTGGTGTGTGTGTGTGGTGTGTGTGTGTGTGTGTGTGTGTGTGTGTGTGTGTGTGTGTGTGTGTGTGTTGTGTTGTGTGTGTGTGTGTGTGTGTGTGTGTGTGTGTGTGTGTATGCGCGTGTGTGTGGTACAGTATGATGATATCATTAACCACTTACTATGACTTACCTTAGTATTAACTACTTCAGGCAGATAATCATTAAACTTGGTCTTAGATTGTTTCCCAAAACATTATCATCTTATAGTCAAGATTCCCCCAGGGTAAACTCTATTTCTACTTAAGTTCTGTGTGTCTGGAGTGCAACTCATCAATAACATCACAATGACAGCCAGTCTCCACCTGGTCTCATAGAACATGAATTACAGGCTGAATCTGACTGAGGGCTGATGCTCAGCTCCCAGTGAAGGGCATACTGAGAACCTTAATGCCCCACCAGGGAGGCCAACAATACAGTTGGAGCAATACCGATGCAAACTGTATTCTTGTGTTCTATAAGTATACATATTTATATACTGGAACCTGTAAGCATTTGCAGTTATTCTATACATAAAGTACCTAAACATTTTTGATAAATAAAGTGATGAACAAAGAAATTGGACGTGATTCAGTGACGCTTCAACAAATGCTGGTTAAATTGAATTACTTTATTTTCAATAAGACTAAAAGTTGACAGCTATTGTCTTTGAATCTGTACTTAGGTAAATGCTAATGCCAGCATGATAACACACTCACAGTGACCATGACAATATTCTGATGTTTGGCAGGTATTGTTTACTTTGTTCAGAAACTTGGTTAAGCATATTAGCATGCTAACAACATTTTGCTATTAAATGATGTGAATGTGGCTAATTAAAATTTAGCCTGAATGATGGTGCACAACTTTTTAATCTTTTGCTAAAAAAAATCATCAAAATACTTTTTCAGAACTATCATTCATGAAAACAGAATAGTACAGCTTACCTCTGCACTCTTGCTGTCTTCCAAACTTTTCCAGCCAAACACCAATCATCACCCCACATGAGGTGCTATTACAAAGCGAGATTCTAGCCGTGACCCTGCTGATCACTGTGGTTATACAGAGGCCTGATGAGAGCAGCCTGGTCTGACTGCAGAGGGTTAAATCATGCAGTACGCTCTGGGGAGTTCAGAACTCTGCAGCCGACTCAGCGAGACAGTCGGTTGATTTATGAGCCGGTGCTGAGTCTAGCACAGTCTACTTGGTCGAGGCACGCCATCATGATTGAAAGTCACATTCAAGCCAGTGTACCGGCTACTCACTCACCACACGGGGCACACGCCCAGAGATAACTGTGCTCTGTTTCGATATCATAGGGCCTGTGGTGTTACATTTTTGTCCCTCGTAAGTTTCTCTTTCCCTCCCATTCTATTTGCTGCAATTTTTTCTTTGCCCTCCTATCCCCTCCCTTACATACTATCCTCTACCTGCATTCACACAATTAGATACAGAAATTCAAAATCAGATGATGCAGTAAGAAACTTAGTGGCAATAGCAATCTGTCAGTTGTTCTGTTAGTTGACCACTATGTTAGTCAGACTGAAATATCTCAGCAATGGGCCATCATTGGGGTTCCACTCCTATAGGATATTTGCATTAACGGTAGTGCTTCAACCAATTCAGCCATGTCTGCTGACAAATCTTGGTTAGTTTGCTCATAAGCGTACCATTCACTGTCTCTACCATCCAAAACAATTGGGTAGATTGTCATTAACGTTTGGCTTTCATGGTCACCACAAGATAAAACCCACTGACTTCGGTGATCCTTTGGCTTTTTTCAACTCCCACCATGAGGTTCATTTGTAGTTTTGAGTAAAATATCTTGACAACTATTGGATGGATAGCTGTAAAATTTGGTTCAGACATTCATGTTCCCCTCAGGATGAATTTAATCACTTTGGTGCCCCCTGACTTTTCCTCTAGCACCATCATCAGGTCAAATTTGTATTTTGTCCAAAACATTGTTTAATGATGCTTGCTAAAACTGCTGCTGGAATTTTCAATTTCCTCGCGGGAGTCATCCCAAAAGGATCAATAAAGAGAAGTCTAAGTCTAAGTCTCTAAACGTGGTAAATATATATAAACATTGCCAATCTGAACATGTCAGCTGACGCTACGTTTATGTAGTGTGCATGTTTGTTTCAAAGTCGCAATTACGACAGGGAAGCTCTATTATGTCCATTTCGGTATGAAATAATACGGAAGTGCCTGACAACCAAACAAACATGGATGCTTCACAAACCATGACCTGACCTGACTGTTGTTCAGTGTGATTTAACCCACATTCATGGATATGGTTTTATACTGTTATCGCACAGTATTGACAGTGCTTACACAATTAACTTTGTTAATATACAACAAATGTCTTAATGATATAAACACTTGCAAGTCCTTAGCATGTTTCTTTTTAATTTCTACTATTGTACCATATGACATGAACACAGCACGAGTAGCACAGCCTCACAAAGCTGCTATCACGGTTGTAGATTTTTTTAAACACTACAGGATTGCTGAAACTGCTAGAATTGTATCCACGTAATCAATAAGTTCTACCCTTAAATACATTAAAGTTTCTGTATTATTTCTTCCAATTTAATTTTTATAACAAATGCATGCAATGCTTTTCAGCTGCTTATATAAAAGACTTGGATAACACTGCTCCTGAACAGCACAATCTATCTTGATGCTCACCCTGATCTTTTGAAACATTGTGTTTGGATGCGGTGGGGGAAGGTCATAACTGGAGTCAGCCGTCAGTGTCTTCGCCAGCTATCTAGCAGCATACAGTGATAATGTCTCAGGAGATGGTAAATTGCATGGCACGTTGTTTTTCAGGCAGAAGAGGGAGATTGCAATATATGGGTGATGCAGGCTTCAGCAAACCACTCACACTGCAAACACAGAGATCCAAAACTAGATGTTTTGCATCTGTCCAAAACATCCTGTTTGCTTTCTGTTGTGTAGGCGGTGGTTGAACAGATATTGTAACTTCAGCAACATTACACTGACCATTGTGTGTCAATATTGTTTGATTTTGTTCCAAAGCTTTGTCTTATTTTTCTTATTAAAACAAAAATGAATGAACAATTTGACTGGATCAGAGACGCCTGTACAGAGGAAAATAATATTGTATGTATTAGACTGTTTAAAAAGGGAACATTAGGTGCCCGGATAGCTCAGGGTGCCTAGATAGCTCAGTTGGTAGAGCGGGCGCCCATATATAGAGGTTTACTCCTCGATGCAGCGGGCCTGGGTTCAATTCTGAACCTTGAATCTTTAAAAAAAAAAAAAAAAAAAAAAAGGGTGAAATTAATGTACAACTACTTAACAATAAGTAGGTCACTCATAGAAAAACAAAAATCTAAATTATAATCACTATCATTAATCACTTTAGAATCCATAATTATTTTCTTTTGACATTGGTTTTACATTCTGTTCTCAGCTCAGCCTCATCAAAATGCTAATGGTGTAACTTATGGCAACCAGCAGAATAATAATTATAGTAGTAAGTTGGCTTACTACTATAGTTATTACTCTGCTGGCAACTATTCTGCCCAGTTTTTTCCAAGAAATTGTTAATTTCTTCCTTCTGTATCTAATACTGTTGCCAAAGCTTCTCTTGATCGTTCGAATGGACATAGCATCTTTACTGAGTGTCTCGGCTTTTGCCTTTCACATCCTTTATGTGTTGCAACATCAAACAGTACACATAAAAGCCTCTCTGCAGCGCTGGAAAGAGTCTTTCTTTGAAATATGTTTCTCATTTTATGGTATTATCATATCACTGGACGTGTCCACATACAATTTTTGTTTTGAGGACTGTGGATTCAGAGAGTAAATGAGCCCCAGAGTCAGTAATTGAACTCTAATCCCACCGTAAACCCTGATGGAGATTCAACTGTTTAGTGGAAACATTTCCGAAGCCAGACATCTTTCGGTAAAGGAAAGGGAAGATGTTGATTAAAATGACTGAATAATTCTAGAGTTCCTGTTTGTCTTGGCTGTGTTGGTTGCTATGTGACAATGGTGTGTGTGGGAAAGGGAGAGGAAGAGAGAGAGAGAGATGGAGAGATAGATTGAGAGAGTGAGTGGAACTGTCCACATGAGTTTGTCTAGCACTAAACAAAACAGATGTAAGAATCTGCTATAGTTGGTTATCAAAAAGTATTATATTTTTAGATACAGTAAACAAGTGGGAGCCAAGTGGGAGCGTCTTCTCACGTACTGGGGTGTCAAACCTATATTGTCTGTGACTTTATTTTATTATTTGTTTTTTAGAACAGTTTATAAGGGTAACCAAAATGAAACATATATATATATATATATATATTATATGCTAACTTATATATATATCTAATATTATAGCATACATTCACATGTCAAACACATACACTACCAGTCAAAAGTTTGGGGTCACTTAGAAACATTTCCATTCCACTCCTTAAGACAGCAATACCAGCTGATCTGCTGTGGTGCATGAATTTTTAATGCAATTCACATTACCCTTTTATAGCAACATTCATTCATGTTTCCAAAGGCACATTTGTTACTAATTGATAAATTTTTAAAAAGTATCAAGAAAATAATAGAAAACTTTTGCACTTATAATCGGAAAACAGCTGCCCTGTTAAAAAAACTAATGCAATGATCTCAGCTGGTATTCTGTCTATAATTGAGTGCAATGAAGGATTTATTAGTGCATTGCATTACTTCATTTGTTTGAATGATTTCAACAAATATAAAATATGCATAATTAAAGGGGACAGCTGTACTTTGTTTCAAACATTTTTTTGTAAAAGGTTTTAAGTAATTTAACTTGACTAAAGGACATTTTCAAAGGTAATGTAGTTGAATTTGATTCAAATGCAATTGATTTAGTTCAGAAGTTAACTCAATTTCAAGGAAGCCAGATTTCATAATTGAATATTACATTCTAAGAACTTGTTTTCAGTGCAGTATATCCTCCGAGAAAACTTTCTGTAAAATGCTTTGCTGCCTTTACAGATCAACGGAACAGGGACTGAAGTTGCAGAATTATAAAGATGAAGACGTCATCTTTATGATGAAAGCAATGCGGTGGTTTTGAATTACTGCACACTAAATCATTTTTATGCAAAGAAGTAACTCCAGCTCTATAATCACATAGCTGTGGACGAGCCCTGGGCTCAGACAAGAGCTTATGATTGCACCTTAATGGGTTTAGTGGGAACAGGGTGTCACAGAAAGTACTGTGGAATTAATGATTAGAAAAATATCTCCTCTGACTCGAGAGTTTTGGAGCAAGCTGCTAATGTATCCATCTGCGCTGAAAACCTGAACCCTCTCAGTCCAATATAAATGGATGTTCTGTCAAACACGCCAGAGCTGAGGTGCTGGAAAATGGACACCTGCTAATGAAATTACTGTAAAACCCAATTTTACAGGCTACCCTGTTGCCAGGGTGAAATTTGTCTGTGCATACAATGCAATTATGTGTGTGTATGTTCCTGTCTGTGGGTGTGTGGTTCTACACAAAGTTTCCCACTGTTTTCCATAGCAGGCCTGTTGAAGGTTTGACTAAAGGCCCGGCCTTGTGGGCTTCCCCTGCAGCGCCTGTGATTTATCAACCAGCCAGCCCTGATCTGCTCCTCGTGGGGCTTCTCAACCCTCAACAAACCTCAACAAACTTGTATAAACCCAAGAGGCCTTTCAGCCCTCAGACAACAGGGCTATATTGCGGTTAACCATCACTCTTTAAAACAAATCTTATAATGATCCATGCTGTGGCTGCTGCAGAGGCGGTGAATTTGGATCAGAGCCATATTCCCAAATGGCCCCTTCCCAGAGCCACTCTGCTAACTGTCTGACCCCTGGCCCGAGCCTCAGCCTTGCCACATAGGCGGGGCCAATAGCTGCTGCCGTACAAACAATGCATGGCAGCAATGGAGATCCAACAACCTCTATTCCAGTGTGAGGTTTCTGTCCACAACCCAGTTTTAACCCCTGTGAAAACTTGGTCTGAACCTCAGTTTTTCTCAATCAATGTCCTGTGATCTCAAGGAAATCGGCCAAGTAATCACAGGCTTGCCCACCATTCAAAACAAGAAGGGTTTAATTTTCTCAAAGAGCTCCAGCGATCGCAAGAATGGTTTCCCCGCACATATCACAGACTCTGGCACACTGTACCCACACATGGACACAATGAGGCAGCATAATGAAACCATCTATCTTCTTGACACTAAAGGCTAACACACAGAAGGAGCTTACTGTCTTATAAATGTCTCTCATAACTCTAGCCAGTCTGGCCTGCGCCGTTATAAGGATCCAGATACAATGCACCGTGCTCTCTTTCTCTCTTTTTTCTGTGTTCAGCATGGAGGTC
This sequence comes from Etheostoma spectabile, assembly GCF_008692095.1. Taxonomy (NCBI): domain Eukaryota; kingdom Metazoa; phylum Chordata; class Actinopteri; order Perciformes; family Percidae; genus Etheostoma; species Etheostoma spectabile. The sequence continues at coordinate 34,906,811 of NC_045741.1, forward strand.
CAACTGAGAGACTTGGCAAGAGATGTAAGGGAGATGAGACAAAGACATGCAGCGGAGGAATAGGAGATGAAGTGTTTTGAAGTTTTCTTGAGAACCCCTATAGCGTCTCCCTCGGGAGCTGACTCCATTTAACACATAAAAATGGATACTTGAAGTTCACTTGGTTGAGGATCAGCGAGCACAAAGAGAAGACAGTGAGGCATGCACAGATATGCTTTGTGTCAACCAAACCCAAGAAGGCCATAGTTTTCTTGGCTTTGCACGTGTGTGTGTGTGTGTGTGTGTCTGGCAAGGAGCACACAGTATTCGCCAAGGACAACAAGAAGTTCCTCTTGGACAGAGAAGCTAGTCATGAATCAGGTGTGATACCTGCGTCTAGCATCAGCAGAAAGCCAAAACAAACACGCCCAAAAGTGGAGCTGTGCTGCAGTTTAACTTCTCTCTGCGTGGAAGTAATTACTGAGGTGTTGAAGTTGTCACTTTTCCTTTGCTGTTAAAAAAACACAAATTTTAACGCCTACACAGACACACTTTATATCACTAAAGACTTAGCTCCATAAACAGGTTATGTAGGCTTACCAGCACACCTTTGTTGAGCACTGAAATTTGCATGTTGTTTGGCCAATGACGATGGAAACACCAACTCTTTCCACTTCTGACGACACATCTTCACATGATGTTTTGATTTTCTGGTTGTTCCCGAATCGAGGTAACCTTCTTGTCTCGCATCTGCAGCTGTGTTCAGCGTCATGATGAGAGGTAATGACCTTTTTTTTCAAATGTAATGAAGTGACTTAAACATTTCGAATGAGTCATTTCCACTTATTTTCCAGTCTAGCACTAACAGCTGTTTAATGCAGACATGATATTGAACTCAACATGTTTTTCAAGACGTGCATTATTCTCAAAGTATTACAACACAAACAAAGAGGACTACCGGAAGTGGCAGGTGCTTATGCCGGGTTCACATCTTATTGCTAGATCGTAATTACTTCTAAATAATAATGAAAAACAAAATCAAATATTAACACTGTAGTCAATTCAGCTCATTTTAAAGGAGCTGTGCATCATCTCCCATATGTAACTCAGCCAAAACAGCTAATTCAGGCTACTAAAATTATGTGACTACAAGGCCAGCAGTGAGAGTACCATCTTTGTAAAATGCATGAACAACTTTTCTTGTGTTGTTGACAATGCATGAATGGCATTACTCATCTGGTTGCCATCTTTGTTTGTGGAACTGTAATGTGTCTTGTGAAAATGATTAGAATCACTTGTTTCTTGTACACTGGGAATATCTTTGGCCTGGCAGCAAAAAGTAGTCTTCGAAGATAATGGGCATCTCTTCAAAAACTCAGGTATGTTTTTGTTAAATGACTGATAGGGTTTTCCAAGTGCACATGGCTAAAACGTGATGAGTACATATTTTTTTATGTTTTGTGACACATTCACCTAAATATTGTTGTTCCAAATCAGCCATGGGTTTCCCTTTAGAGCACCGTGTTCAGAGTAATATATCTGCATTCACTTTTGTTCCTAATAGATGAAGTGACCTGTTAAGTTAATCAGCACATACATTGACATGCCTAGTAATGATGTTACAGTAATCTGATCCATCCATGTTTTACTGCACCTACTGGAGCTTTGTCAGGACTGATTTGCAACTGGAATTGTCTCCAGCTGGCGTTTCCATAGATGCGTATCTACAAGAAAATGTACTGATTGATGAGTGGGTCTTTACCTCAGACCTATCTGACAGTTATGGGTTCAAATCTGATGTGAACTGCTGGGTTTACAGGGTAGGGCAGCGCCAGCTGGGCGTGACCCACGGTGGAGTTGAATAGGTCTGGACAGGCAGCTCCACCGTCCCCATCAGGGGTGGCCAAGGGGACACGGCCATTTTACAGGAGAGGAGGTAAGTGTTGGGTTTCGGTGTCATGCAGGGGTAACTCTTGCAACTACACTTTTCAACAACTGACCTCCTCGCCCGGCCTCCCTCATCACCAGTATCCATTATGTCCCAATATATGCCTCTCTACCTTTCCCTCCCTCATTGAGCTCTAGCTGCCATCTCATGGCTCCCAGACCGTCCATACTCTGTTTCACTGCTGTAAATGTCACCTGAGTTACACTCTTTCTGCTTTCCACAGACGGCCCTTTATTTGCCACCCTTTTAAACAGACCCCCGCTCACATTTCATGTTTTCTCATTTTTACTACGTGCCAGAGAACCCCTTTCCTCCCTCTTCACTCAGCCATACGATAACACTCATAATTTTTCTGTGAATGCCAGAACTTCTTTCCCTGCATCCTATCAAGAGTTTGCAAAGTGTTGGTGTTGTCTGTATTTGAGTAAATACACTCGACAGCGAGGGTGAGTGTTCAATGTGTTTAGGAGGTTTACTGCTAATCTAAATTTAGGATAACCGCTAGTTTACAGCTTTTTAGGGTTGGAAAGCAAGTTTTAAACAAGTCTTGAAACTTAAACAGTGTTGGTACATCGGCTCAAAAAAGCATGCAGTTGTGACAGTGAATGGTGCAGAAAGAAAATAGTTAATGCTCGCATGAACTTAATCGCCCCTTAAGTTGTGACAATGTGAAATTTTACAAACGTGTCACATGCAACTTGATGTTGTTCTACGTATGGTTCATGCTGGAAAGTTTACCTCCTCAAAATGCTAATCTCTCAGGCGTGTTTCAACATATTCAACATTTAACAGGGTGTCTTTGAGTTCAGTGGAATCTGGGAACAAGACCTAGATCATTAAACACTTACGATCTTGGATTTTGACTGAACACGATACATTCACACTTCTTCCATGATGCAAGGTCCGTATTCTGTGGAGGCTAAGAGAGGCCTGGTCTGACAGTGATGACAGCATGATTAATGCCCGCCTCCGTTCCCACTCGCACACTAAGTGGTTTGAAGAAAAGTTGAAGAAAACCGCCTGGAGGGCCGACAAAAAGTAGCCAGTGTTCATCTGCAGATAAGACACTGTTTGATGACATACCGTTTGACATTGGCAAGAAATCAGTATTCTCAGGAGGTTTGGCTAACTTCATTTTTTCAAAGATTACTTCGGTGATGTTCAGTGCCTTACAAAACTGCTTTACACTATAGACCAATAAAGCAGTTTAATTTACGTTTCTGATGTACCCTTTATCCCTCAATCAGCTTAATTTACTTGTTACTTTTCCATCACATTATTTATTGAATTCCTCAGCTTCCATTTTTTTCTATACTTTATTAAAATCAGTTGCTGAGGTTTTAAACTATTTGTAAGAGACAGTTAGTGCCCTTACTATAAATAGGAACCAATCTTTAGTTCCTCAGGTGCAAACCGGAAGCACATAAATAGTTTTTTACTACACAGAGACACACACACACACACCCGGACACATGCACAACAACACCACATAAGCGTACTGTACATAAAAAGCAGTATTTTGTCTGGACTATTATCTTATAGCTCATAATAAATAGAACCAATGGTGTTGATTGCAAATATGACTTGGACTTTCATTGATTAAAAAAGGTAAAAAGTGCGTCAATTACTCTACCCATGGAAAGGCACCTCAGGGGCTTAAAGGGCTTAGCCTCTGTACTATTGAAGTAGTTAATAAAGATTGTTGCATTGTCCTTGATGGTGTGTTTGAGGACATGCAAACATTTAAAAGCTGGCAACTAACAAGGTATCTTGCTGTAAAATCACACATGAGAAGAAGCTAAAAGGAAACATTTACTTTATGAAGATGTTTATGTTCCTCTGCTTAGATTTACTACAAGAGATGGTGAAATAATTTCCACTTCCACTGCGGGGCGGGGCTGATAACTCATTGAATTCACAAGCTTTTTGCAATTAGTGCATTTTGAAAACTGCCGGTTGTATTAGTGCAGTATCTCTTTATGCTGTGTTTCTGCAGAACTGATAACAAAATTTCATCTTAAAATAGATCAAACATGTACTACTAAATCCGAACTGTGCTGCAAATATCTAATCTTGACATTCCATCCAAACTATTAGTTATCAGAGTGAAAAAATAAATTGGCCGGGGCAGCCAAAGTGCATCACCAAAAATCAATGTCCTCTAAAACACTTTGTGGCTGATTCATCTCTCAACAGTCACAGTGAGTTGCTGAAGAGATGCAGTGATGTGAAGGAGCGCCTTCTGAAACTACCTTTGTTCATCTCACCACCTTCATCAATCTTTCATAGGCATCTACAAAGGAGTCTGTGTGGAGAATGAAGAGGGCGTTTGATTCTAAAGCATGCCAGGGCCCAGATGGTAAGTCGGAGTAAGAGGAAACTCAGGTTAACACCGATTATGTGCCAGTCACTGCCAATACAAGCTATCATACCACATAGACAAGCCCCTTGACAAACTGCTCCATACTGCCAGAGAGTATCTCCACACTGCCAAGTCTTCTGGCAAACTGAGGATAGCTTAATGGAAACCACTGATTAAAACTGCACTTCTGTGTTTTTCTTACACCATTTATACATTTTATGTGATCATGATGTATGAAATTCCATAGAATTTTGCCCTAGTATCAGCAACAGGCCTTTTAGAAGCATGCAAAGTTCACATGTGTAAAACGTTTCTTCAATGTTTTTATCATGGGAAATAGATATTTTCCTTGTGTTTTACAACTGTGTCATTGTATTACAATTTGAGCATTCCCCCCTTGATATTAACATAATCTTTTAATCCTTTACATCACATTTTCATGTTACACACTCCTTCTTTGTAATAAATGAATATGTTGGATACCTCAGTTGGGCAATAAAGGACTAAAAAGTGAAACTTTAATTGCACATCTGTACCAAATACCCTCTTGTAATACATATCTTGTTATATATAATAGTAAAATGGCCTCATTTAACTTATCACTCATACTAAATGGAAATCATAATTTCAACAATGATGCATTGTTTGTACTTTATGTACTATATGTCTCACACAAAGAGTTTGTTAAAGCAAGCCGAGCAGTATGGCTTCTCTTTCTGCTCCTTGAAGATGCCTTGGCTAAGCTGCCGCAGACAGAAGGCACACACAAAGTGCTCGGGGTGAAACTTGCGATCGAGAGCAGAGATGCAGCGGCCCGTGATGGGTTCACCGCAGCCACCGCACAGAGTGCCCTGCCGGGAGTGGAAGTGCTGTGAGCAGAGGGGGCGACCATTCAACTCCATGAAACAGCCATCAGTGAAGGGCTTCAGACAGTCCTGGATAAAAGAACAGAAGGGAAACACAGGGGAAGTGGAAAGGTGGAAGGGAAGATAAAGAGAGACAGAAAAAGATTAAAGATGGTAACATAGAGGAAGAAGGATAATTGTGTAAAATCGGAATAAGAGTGTTTGCTTTTAAAGGACCATGATTGAGCCCCATGTATACTAACAGTATGCATTATCCAAAGCATGCCATACCTTTAGTAGTTCATGGAAATTTAACTTTTAGGATAGGTAATCAATGAACATTGTTTATCTAAGTTAGATTATTACAATATGAAAATTAAGATGCAAGGAAGGACCGTTTCTAAGTTCCCTTTATAATGTGTTCAAAGACATGCTGACATCAGCTATTTGAAAGCCGGCTGCAGAAAAAGCCATCACAAGTGATCTTGCTGCTAAATCAGACATGTAATATGAGCATAAAGAGGACCATGAATGTCATAAATATGATAATGTGAATTTTATTTATTATGTACACTACCGGTCAAAAGTTTGGGGTCACTTAGAAATTTCCATTGCACTCTATTATAGACAGAATACCAGCTGAGATCAGTTGCATTGTTTTTTTAACCAGGGCAGCAGTTTTCAGATTACGTTATGTGCTTACATAATTGCAAATAGGTTTGTCAGTGTTTTTCTAGTTAGTTTTTTAAAATGAACTCAGATTAGTAAACATAATGTGCCTTTGGATGATTGAATGAATGGTTGGTGATAATGGGTAATGTAGATATTGCATTAAAGATCAGCCCCCCCACTCAGATCAGCTGGTATTCTGTCTATAATGGAGTGGTATGGAAATTTTTAAGTGACCCCAAACTTTGGACCGGTAGTGTATCCACATTACCCATTATCACCAACCATTCATTCAATCATCCAAAGGCACATTATGTTTACTAATCTGATATCATTTTAAAAAACTAACTAGAAAAACACTGACAAACCTAGTTGCAATTATATCAGCACATAATGTAATATGAAAACTGCTGCCCTGGTTAAAAAAACAATGCAACTGATCTCAGCTGGTATTCTGTCTATAATGGAGTGCAATGGAAATTTCTAAGGACCCCAAACTTTTGACCGGTAGTGTATGTGTATGTTTTTTATTGTGATTTGGATCCCCCTGGATCTGAAATAAAGTTTATATATACAGTTTATTTACACAGTATATACACAGTATATATACAGTATATAAAAACCACCAGCATGCACAACACCAGGGCCTTGGCACAGGAACACCTGAATGAAACAATGTATTCATGACTTTAGTAACACCTTGGCTTACCAATTTAAAATGTCCACTGTATGAAAGGTCATTGTTGAAGACAACTGTTTCTTAAAAGGTTACGTCTCTGTAGTAACTGTATATACACACACACACACACACACACACACACACACACACACACGGCAGTAACAACTGGTTTAGGTAGCCATAGTTGGATGTATTCTATTTTTTATGTCATGTTGTTAATCTAAATTGTATTCATGTAATATTGAGCGGTAGGTTTTAAGAGCAATTTATTTTATGTATTTCATGTTCAGGTTTATGAACAATGTATTTCCAGTCAAGGGCCATAAAATGTGAAAAGTTGCTACCCTAATGCCAGAGCATCTCTACTGAGAGCATTTTATGTTTAACGATTGCTCAAACAGCTAAGTAAAGCAGAAGTAAAGCTGCACATTGAACCGTTTGTGACCAGATGCTGCACATAGAAGTAGGTTTGAAGAGAGTGTAAAAGATATCCGCACATTGGAATATGGTTTCCTTGATTTATTTGCATCATTTCAACCGCAACATAGTCATCAGACATAAGGTTTTCATCAACCTTGTGGTTAAATTGTTGCAAATAAAGCAAATGTGTGGTTATCTTTCTCATTTGTTCCCAGACTTGTATGTGAGCCAAAGCCGTGTGTGTGGTCTGAGGTTAGAAGGCTCACTGCGCAGACGAAGCACTCTGGATGCCAGGTGCCATTGGCTGCAGTCAGGTAGTTCTCCCTCACGGACTCCCCACAGCCTGAGCACTTGGGAGCAAATAGAAGGTAGAAGTCCTTGCTACAATATGGCTTCCCATCCTTTTCTAGGAACCCTGGGACAGGTATGAAGTACATCAGATTAAATGCATTAAGTGATTACCAACTGTTTGCTGAAGTTGTGGTTTTCCAGTAAAAAGAAATGTATGCACAAGCCTCTCACCGTCAGGTCCAAAAAGGCCTCCGCAGTGTGTACAGAAGAAGTGTTCGGGGTGCCAGGTCTGGTCCAAAGCTGTCAGGATGTTCTGGAAAACCAGCCAGATGTAAACATTTACACCATGCTTTTATGTCCTTTAAGGATTTGTAAGGTTTGTCTCATCAGATGTGAGAAAGTACCAAAATGTGGATTGTGAACTACATGAAGTGAATCGTTGGAGAAGTTGCATTTGTTTTTGATTAATGACTTTGGTCTGCAGCATAAGACTAGACTGCAGAATCCCAATATGACTTTGTGTTTTATTTATTAAGATGACATGTGGGATACAGCTACAAAAATGAACTATCTGCTACTGTATGTCATCATCCAAGCTTCAAAAGATTATTGTTTTAATGAATGGATGTAATATATCACAGAACGTATTAGAATCAGTAAACAAAGGAAAGTGTGGCATTTCAGTGTATGACATTTCCTTTTGTTTTGAAAAATGATCTATTTTTACGTCATCAACAAGAAAGAAGAGTTTTATTTTCACTTCCTCACCTGCACAATGGGCCCCTTGCAGTAGGCACAACGAGGAGAGAAGAGCTGCTGGTAGTCTTTGTCACAGTACGGCTGGCCCTCTCTCTCAAAGAAGCCTGTGGTGCTCAGCTCCGACTTACACGCCACACACACAAAGTGCTCAGGGTGCCACACTTGACCCAGCGCCGTGATCATCTACAGAAGAAAAATAAGTGCAACTTATTTTAATTTTATACTGCTTTATCACATATGCAACGCTGACTCTGCATCTTCTCTTGTCATGCAGATTTCCAAATGTACAATACAACAATTTATAAACTTGCCCATTTATTTATGTGACTTACTGTACCTTTCCCACGATGCTTTTGTTGCAGGAAGCACAGTGGCCCTTGGTCGTGGTGCGTACGCCGATCTTCTCCAATTCGGAGCTCAGCCCTCCGAGCAGGTCATCTATAGTATCAGTTTTCCTGCTCGTGGTTGAGGCGTTTGCATCTGAACCCGCTCTGCTGCTGTTGCTCTCCTCTTTCTCCTGTTGCCCACCTTTTATTTTCTTTTTCACAGACTGTTTTTGTGTGAGAGGTGGAGGGGTCGTTGAAGACACTGGATCCTAAATGATGATACAAATAAGCAAAGATATCTTTTGTTTTCAGCTATGTATTGGATAAATGTAATATTTTGAAGTACCTGCTTAGAAATGCTCCTATACTGAAATTCTACTACTTGAGGCTATGCATCGTTGACATTAGTACAATGCTGCCCTCTGTTGTTAAACCTTGTTAATTTCACTGATGTTTGGATAATTCATCACTGCCCATCCACTCTTTACTCTTACCACATTGATCACTTGTTTATGTGGACTAGAAAGAAAAACTTTGCTGTGAATTATTCTTTAACAAGCCAAAATACAATTTCAATCATTCTGAAACGAGCTCTTCCAGATGTTGCACTGACCTCTTGTCCCAAACCCAACATATCCTGCAAGATAATGTCCAGCTCCTTAGTGGGTGAGTCGGGGGTCAGGGAAGCTGCCACAGGAGCTGGCAGATCACTGAAACACAGAGAGGAGCAAATGAGAAAGCATATTATAACACTACATACTCAATGACTGTACACATTCCTATTGAGGGAAAACTGTCTCTGAGCACAATCTGAGGGTAATATTATACAATCATGTAATGTAGAGTTATGAACTCTGGAACACAAAGACAGTACTAATAATACATATCCACACAGAAACCATACTGAAATTGATGGAAACTGATGATGTCATTTGCAATATTTCTTTGGTGAGATCTAAGAAAAAGGTCTGGGAGAAAATATTTCTGGCATAAAAATGTAGACAGTTACTCAGTCAGTAAGATAGTTTTGCACATTAAGATGCTTTATTATTGGAAGAACTTATAAGTATAAAATACATTGCACTGTACAGTATATTTAATGCAATGACTTTTGTAATTTACTGTTTCCTCAGTTTACACAATAATAATGTAAATTGGGTCAACAAGAGCTACCTGTACACATGTGGGCAGACTGGGCCTTTTCCTTTTTTGGTAAGTCCAGAATAAACTGCACCTGGCACCTGTGGTCACACAACCAAAATATATGTGTACAGAGATTACAGTTAATCGTTCATATGAAGTCCCTAAATGCAAATCTTAACTTTTCAACTGGTTGGTTGAGAAGACATTTGGGGTTTGATGATTATTGACTATTTTTGTGGCTTTGTCTTCACCTCTCCAGCAGCTGGATCATTGCTCCTGTTCTTATTGACACTCTCGGAACCCCCTGGATTCAAGGCCAGCTCTTCCAACAGCAAATCTGTGGCAGGATACAGGCCATAAATATTCTAACCACACATACCACATAAACAAGCACATATGCAGGCATACATACAGTGGCTAGTATAAGTTTACACACCCATAGAATCTTTTTGGAAATTGATCTTAATGCCTTAATTCAAAGAATTTTGGAAAATCCAACCTTTTAAGGACACCAATTAGTTGTGAATGAATAATGTATTGTAAATAAATAAAGGTTTTTCCTTAAAATTCAGGGGGCATAAGTATACACACCCCTATGTTAAATTCCCATAGAGGCAGGCACATTTTTATTTTTAAAGGCCAGTTATTTCATGGATCAGGATTCGATGCCTCCTGATAAAGTTCCCTTGGCATTACATAGACATATACATAGAGATAGGCATGGGGAACTTTCTATAAGGTCACCTCTCAATGCAAATCAAACCATCTATGAAGCTAACTGAAATAAAACCATGCCTATGGTGAAAAGTATGTGATGATATGGGGTTAGTTTAATTCCAAAGGCCAAGGGAACTTTATCAGGATGCATCATATCCTGGATCCATGAAATAACTGGCCTTTAAAAATAAAAATGTTCCTGCCTCTATGGGAATTTAACATAGGGGTGTGTATACTTATGCCCCTTGTATTTTAGGGAAGAACATTTATTAATTTACAATACATTTTTCATTCACAAAGATAATTGGTGTCCTTAAAAGGTTGGATTTTCCTAAATGTTTTGAATTAAGGCATTGAGATCAATACCCAAAAGATGTGTTTTATTCCTCTTTTAGCATGGGTGTGTACACATGTTCAAGCTACTGTATGTGTTTAGTTTTCAGACAACACTACCACTAAAACGTATTGATTATGCTTTCTGACTGTTACTTTGTTCGGTGTGAAATATTTCCTGTGAAGTGAGACAGAGTTCATGCACCTCGATGTACAAATAAAAGTGTTGGCGGATTAGTTTGAGGTTGCTTTATACAAGTCAGCTTCCTCAGGAAGTGATGGTTGCATGTTGCAGAAGTGAAACTTGTATTTATGTTGCAAGAGTCTGTTGGCAATTATTACTTCACATTTAAATCTCCTTCGCTCAGTGTAAACCCACATGTCTAAGAAAATGGAAAGATATGTGTATGAAGACTTTGTGGGGATGTGGACAACACGGCTGTTAATAAGAAAAGTTCATGTTCAGCTTGTACTATTGTCTTTTACAGCTGATCAGTCTCTGTCTTGCCATGTCTTCACATCTCAGAAAAATCTGAACCCTTTATAAAATAAAATAAAATTGTTGTCTTTTGTGCATTCATCGGTTGTATGATCGGTGATCTCTTTTCTTTGATTTGATTTTTATTTACATTATTTTACCATGATACTCTTATTTTACAGTGTCCTATCTAAAAAACAGCAGCACAGTTTATAAACAATAAACAGCACGATTTAAATTACACAAAACCAAGACACAGAAATAACATGATTTAAATAATTAGCTACACGCTTCACTCCCCTTTAAACAGTTTACTTGTATACTGAACTTAGTGTGAGTCGCAGTACTTACACCACTGTCATTTTACGATCGTTTCTTCTTTTCACTTATATTTTCTACATCAATTGTAGATCATAGCACTTTTCACTGAAGGTTTTCAAATAGCAATAATCATTTCATATCTAATAATCTGTCCACTGATTAATTTGAGGATAAAACGTGACAATTGTCTTACCGAGCTCGTCCATGTTGTCTTCTGCTCTCACTTGAGAATGAATGAGTGGGTTTTTACCAAGGTAACCAGTCCAATCTAGTTTAAAACATCACTTCCTCTGACAAATATTTGTTTTCGTTGCTACTGAAGCAAGGCCCATAAGATGTTGCTGTTTCCTTGTAAAGAGGAAACCAAAACAATTTCTGAAACTGAAATAACAACTGACTTTTGTGCTGAGTTGTTAAGTGTGCTTGAGTCTGATACAACCATATTATTAACTTATTGGGCTTTCATGTATTTAATATGTAAATGCATGAATATGACAGCATGTTAATAGACCCACTACATTGAAAACATTATCTCTTCAGAATACTGTAAGTGAGGCCAGGTGTTTATATACTGTATATATTTTCACACAGAGTGGCAATTCAAAGTGGTACATAATGCAAAAAATTGCATTTTTAAGACAAGAAGTGGAACATTCCTAAAGTACAATAGAATTAAAAATATGAACTAAAAATAGAAGTAGAATCTTAGTGTTAGTCTGTACCAACCAAAGTTCTACACTGTGAATTATTATCATTTTTTTCGACATACTATAAGGTGCCTTTTTTGTCACTTTAACATACTATGACTATTTTCTCAGTTTTTTACACATATACTGTGACTTTTTTATCACTTTAAAAAAAATACTGTTACTTTATCCTTTTTTTCAACATATACTATGACTTTTTTATCAGTTTTTTCAACATGCCATACTATGACTTTTTATCAATTTTTTTTGACATACTATGACTTTTATCATTGTTTTCAACATGATAGTTTTCAAGAACGAAACACAGTTTAGCAGCTTTCAATATGAGAGTTAAATTCCAGACAAACAGAAATTTAAAATTTAAAAATTAAAATAGTAAACAAAATAGAAAATTTAAATAGTAAAATATTAAAAAAACAAAATAGACTTTTTTTATAATAAAATGTAACAGTCAAGATAAATAAACACAATGAGGTGGCACTATATACATAATGTTATTGCACTTCCTGTTTTTTGGGGTTTATTGCACACAAGTCATTGTAGAGGGAGAAAGTGGAGAGGAGGGTTTGTGCTTTTGACTGCCTGGGGGAAAAGCATTTTTTAGTCTGTTGGTTCTGGATCTGATTGTCCTGTATCTTATTCCAGAGGGCGGTTGAGGAGGGGGGGGGGGGGTGGTTGTGACAGGTGATGTCCAGGGTGAGCGGGGTCCTTTATGATACAGCTGGCTTTCTTCAAAAAATATGTACTAGGTTTGTTAGTCAGTGCCCTTGACCAACACACTGGCTCAGATCTGGAGTTGGTCCCCAGGCGCTGGAAATGGCTGCCCACTGCTCCCTTGAGGGATGGGTCAAATGCAGAGATGCATGCACACACACAAACACCAGTATGTTTAAAAAAGTGAATAATGCTCAAAAAGTTTTTTATTCCATACTATCAATGCATTGGGAACGCTTCACATTCAATTCTAAATCAAAACATGACCAAAATTGATCAGGTTTGTGTTCTACTTTCACAGAAAGTGAAGAAAAAGTAATATTAGGCTGTTCAAAAAAAGAAATAGTATTTGCATTTTTCACTCAAACATTTACTGTATAAACTGAAAATAGCTCAAGGTTTGCTTTACTTTGAATCACTGCACTATTATTTAGTTGCATAACCATAAACTCTGAGAACTGCTTCACATCTGTGTTGCATGGAGTCGACCAACTCCTGGCACTTGTGAACAGGTATTCCATCCCAGGACGATTGAACTGCATTCCACAGTTCCTCTGCATTACTGGGGTTTTCCTCAGAAACAGCATTTTTGATGTCACCCCACAAGTTTTCTATGGGATTGAGGTCCGGGGATTGGGCTGGCCGCTCCATAACATCTATCTAGTTCATCTGGAACCAAGACTTTGCTCGCTATGTGTTGAAAGTGATCCATGATCCCTGGTAGGTGATAAATAGGCCCAACACCACAGTATGAGAAACATGGCCATTACATGATTTTTGTACCACCATGCTTTACTGTCTACTGACCCAAAAATGAACAATTGTGCTCTCATCAGTCACAGAATGTTGCACCATTTCTCCTTTAGTCAGTCAATGTGTCCTTTGGCAAATTTCAACCTATTCAGTAATGGGACTTTGATTTTCCTGGAGCTGATCATTTGTTCAGCTTTTGACATTTGGGTTATTCTTCGATACATTCAAATGTTAGTTGGCCGTTTTTTCCCCATGTCGTTCAGACTTTGGATGCCATTTCAAGGCATTTGAAATCCTTTTGATTGAGCAGCCTATACTTTTCTGCAGTTCTTTGTATGTTGTCCCCTCTCCAATCAACTTTTTAATCAAAGTTTGCTATTCCTCAGAGAAATGTCTGAACAACCCATTTCACATTTCAGTGTGAACTGCACTATAACCAGCATGCACAACATTTGCTTCCTTCCTTCCTTAAATATGGGCCATAATTGACACCTGTTGTTCTTCACAGAATCAATCATTGCACTAACTGAACACGATACTGCTATTATTTTGAACATGCCCCTTTCAATTACAGATTCAGATACACAGAATAAGCAGCATGCATGTCATGACTGTTGGGTCTGTTGGTTTCCTATGACTCTCTAACACTTAATAGTAAATTGCCATTGCCATTATTTGCCATGTAAAAAAACACTTCTACCAAAAATGATTTATGAAGTTAGTGATGTTGGACTGCTACTATTTTGAACACAACAATATATATATATATATATATATATATATATATATATATATATATATATATATATATATATATATAATAATATATATGTGTGTGTGTGTTTTGACAAAGTGATCAAAAAGTATTGTAGTATGTTGACAAAATAGCTAGATAAATAGGTAAATTACTCTATTACAAGCAGCAAGTTGGAGATACAAACATGCAAACTCACACACAAACCAAAAAGACAAGAAATATGCTAGAAATATAAAAAAAAAGATGAAATACAATAAGATAGCAAAGATAACAAATACCAGAACTATGTGAAGAATATACGTAGATGAATGAACAAAAGTGATACAAAAAGTAATAGTAAAGAATGTTAAAAAAAACACACAGTTTGCATAGTAGCTATGTTGAAAAATATGTCAAAAAGGTAATAATTAAAAAAAAGTCATAGTATAGTGTGTGACCTTAAGTCACCACAGTTCACGACCCTGTGGTATAATTATCATCTGCAAGACCACGGACATTTTTAAGATCAATTTTAGATCGTTTTTATTTTCATTTTAGTCACATATTGTAGTCACACATTGTAGTCACCTTTCCGCGTGCACACCTGCGTTATCTCGCACCACCTTGGATGCAACCATTAGCTTTTGAAGCAGGGGTGTTGGTGGATTTGTATGATTTTAAAACTTAGAATTAAGCGGATTAATGTAGGCTAATATTTAATTCCTGAGTGATACGAGTGCTAATTTATAAAAATCTATTTTTCAAAACCTTAACGTTAGGCAAATTACCTGAACGTTTAGCAAATAAGCCTTAGCGACAGTGACTAATTTCTTACATGTTTTAGAGTAACACGGTCCCCTGCTCTGTGGTTCCGTCTTTTACCGGAAGACTCCGTGTTTACAGCGCAGCTTTCCCTCCCTCCACGTTAGCATCGTTGATTCGTCAAGAAGTGAATAGGAATTTATGCTGTTTACACTTTAATCCTTTTGTAAAATTACGTATTTAATTTTGAGCCACGCCGCGTTTAGCATGATTGTTTGGAAGCGGAAGGGCAACCGACAGGCATAGCAATGACTAGCTGGCTAACGTAGCTCCGAGGTTAGCCAGCTAATGTTAGATAACTAACACTAGCTAACTTCTCACACAGCAGCGGTACAGCAAGTACAGCCAAACAGGTATCAGTGTGTCAACTGTACTCTATAATACGTCTGTATGTTTGCGTGCTTAACGACTGACAACCTCGAATTGCCACATATTACGTTTGACTTACAAGTGTTAGTTATGTCCCTGTGTTTCGCTACATTGTCTCCCAGGTTACAGGAACAAGCGCGGCCATGGGTGCAGAGAGCAGCGCGTTGCGGAGCTTTACCCTGGAGGAGCCGCTTCTGACCCTGCCCTCCGGACTCACCATGTACTCGGCAATGCTCCAGGATGGAAAGCCTGCCTCCGTGTTTGTTCACAAGCGTGGCAATGAGGATAAAGTCAACAAAGCTGCCAAGGTAGTTATACCAAAGACTCATTCTGATATGATATCACACTGGCCGTTGCAGAAGCAAATGTATTTCTGCTCGCTCAGGAAACCTACCACCAAATTCGCTATCATCATGACATAACATTTCCATAAAACCAATATCACCAGATGATGTATTGCAGCCTTCCACTGTCAGCAATGTGTACATGAGCTTTTTCTCTGGCTTTGGCACTCATGCTGCATAATCAGTTCCTACTCATGGAGCATTCCATCAGCTGCGTGACATGTAGCCTACTTTTTTTGTGAAATAAAGAAATACTTTTGATTTCCTGCAGCACCTGAAGACCTTGAGGCACCCATGTCTGCTGCGTTTCCTGTCGTGCTCAGTGCAGGATGGCGACATCCACTTGGTGACAGAGCGTGTGCAGCCTCTGGAACTGCTGTTGGACAGTCTCTCCCCAGAGGAAATCTGCGCAGGCATCTATGACCTCCTGCAGGCACTTGTGTTTCTGCACGAGAGGGTGAGCAAAAAGAAGCAGGAAGGAGCCAATTTTCTTAATACATGTGGTTATGATGTGATGGGTAATGAATGAGAGAAAGGAAAAACAAGTTGGCCAGATGGTATCATTATGAAAAGTAACTACCGTGGTGCTGCTTCATGTTTTACAGTAGCTGTAGGTTAGTTTCTGTCTGTGTTAAACAGCTGTGCATGAATTCCTGACTTGTCTTCCTCAACCACCAGGGCAAATCAAGCCACAACAACATCTGCATTTCATCTGTATTTGTCGGTGAAGATGGTCATTGGAAACTGGGAGGGATGGAGACTGTCTGCAAGTTCTCCGAAGCAACGCCTGAGGTAAGAGATTGAATAATAGGTAGAATGTATCCAAGAGGCCGTCTGTGTGTGTCATTTATTTTGGTTCTTCCAAAAATTAAAAGTACCCTTGTCAGATATTTGTAAACAATCAGTTTTATGTTTTGATATTTCATTTTCTTCATATTCTCAGTTTCTTGCAAGCATTCAGAACGTGAGAGAGGCCAGCTGCGTTCCAACAGAAGAGCAGGTAAGTGAATTAAAGGTTGCAAAGGAAAAATGGGAGAACTTCTAAAAGTCTGCTTTTTTTGTTGACACGTTCTCATGAAACATGTTGTTGACAGGCTGAGGGCTTTAAAATGCTTCCGGATAAAAATGCTCACTCTCGGGACTCTTTCTCTTTTGGAATGATGGTAGAGACCCTCATCCCTCTCCTGAATGGCTACGGTGAGTAGAGTGATGGTTTTGTAATTGCCACAGAATCAGAAATACTTTGTTGATCCCCGATTTATTGACAGCCGTGTTTTACTAATGACCGGAACTTTGCATCTTGTCTAATGTTATCAGTACATCCAGGTACCTCCTCATCCTTGTTCATCCTTCTCTTTCCTCTGTTGTTTCCAGTGTCACAGGAGCTGTACGACAGTCTGCAGGAGACTTTGCAGACAGGCCTGCTCAACTCTGACCCCTTGTCTCGACCCCCTCTCAGCTCCTTGCTGACTCATGACTTTTTCAGGTAAGTGCGGTTGTGTTCGCTTCTGCTGTTACCAGTACTTACTGAAAAGGATTTGTTTTTAGAAACACTACATGTGTTTTTATTAATAGGAACGACTTTTTGGAAGTGAGGAATTTTCTGAAGAGTCTGACCATGAAGACGGAAGAAGAAAAGAATGAATTCTTTAAGTGAGAATATGGTCTTGATTTACAAATCTTTTAAAATATATATATAGACTTTGTTAGATATATTACTCTCAGATTTGTAGGTAGACAATTGGAAATTTCAAGTAGTGTTTGTCATACATTCCCATACTTAAATTATGTATAGTTTTTATATTTAATTGTAATTGCCCAAGGATCCCCTTAATATGCTCATTCTGTTTGTTTGTGTAGGTTTCTTCTCGACCGGGTCCAGAGTGTCCCTGAAGAGCTGATAGCTTCACGCCTTGTCCCCAAACTCCTCAACTCTCTTGTTTTTGCAGAACCCATGGCTGTGAAAAGCTTCTTGCCTCATCTTCTAAGGCCAAAGAAGGGTAGGATGGGATTTTTGTAGAACTCATACTGTTACTGCTAATAAAAACTCTGATTTAAAGAGAGAGAAGCCTTCTGCCAGACATGATTGTTGTGTGATAATCTACGTGCTGGTTGCTCACGCTTCTCTCTGTACGGACAGATTCCAGTGGCGGCAGCAACGATGAACATTGCCTGCTGTCTTTGTCCCTTTACCGTAAACATGTGATTCCTCAGCTTCTTAAGCACTTCAAGATCAACGAGGAACACATCCGGATCGTGTTGCTGGCTCACATCCACATCTACGCTGAGTACTTCTCCCACGATGAACTCAAAAACCAGATCCTACCTCAGGTGGAGTGCTGACACAAGAGCAGAATGTTTTAGCTCAATGATAAACACTGAGCTAAGTTTAAAGGAATAGTTTGACATTTTGGAACTATGCTTAGAGAGCAATATCCTGCTCATGTTTAAGCATTACTTATGTTGCTAGAGCCAGGAGAAGATTAGCTTAGCATAAAGACTGGAAGTGTGCGTGCGTGTGTGTGTGGTGTGAACCTAAATGTCCTTAGGCAATTCTCTTTGTTAGATAAGTTATTTATGTTGTATTCCTGGCTGCAGGTTTTGTTAGGAATGAGAGACACCAATGATTCCCTGGTTGCCATGACGCTGCAGAGTCTGGCTGTGTTGGTGCCCTTGTTGGGGGCTCAGGTGGTGGTTGGTGGAGAGAGGACCAAGGTCTTTAAACGCACCACACCCAACTTTACCAAGTCTACAGAGGTCACTCCTGAAAGTAAGCAACACTGACCTAATAACGCTGTTCTAGACAGTATACGCCTTCCAAAATATTGCATTGTAGTACAAGTAAAACCAGTTCAGGGAGAATCTGACTGACTACAGAGGAACCCTTGCTGCAGTATTGTGGATAAGCTGAAGGTATACAGTAGTAGAATGCTTGTCTGTTAGTTATTAAGTATCAGTTATCATCCCTATAATAAACATTTGGTCAACACTAATCTTACTTGCATCTGTTCTTTAGCTTCACCTGTCCATATAGTTGGAGGCTTCCACCCTCAGATGGCCCAGCCTTCAAAAGTCTTGAATATGTCCCCCAGACCGTCAGGGACTGAAGGCCTGGTCCTGGGTCACATAGGTAGCTTAGGAGGCGTAGGGTGAGACCAATAAGTTACTCTCTGCCACCAAAATCAGGTATGACCCCCCCACACTAATATTTTTAGTTTTATTTACAGTTTAACGTTGCTGCGTCTGAATCTCTGTCCGTTTCTGTATGACATGTTTCAGAGGTCAGTAGAAAGATGTCTCTACCTTTGAACGGCTTTCATCAGGACAGTGAGATGGAGCTACTGTCATCCAGCCCAGAGCAGCCTGACGGTCCAGTGGAGGACTGGCCTGACTGGAGCGACCCTGAAGAGAGCGAGAGCAGAGATGGACAGTCAGTCCAGATCCACATTCAGGCCTCAGAGAGAGAAGGTCCAGACAGCAGCAGACCGCCACTTTCACACCCGCCCTTGGAAGACGAGCCGTGGAACAACATTGAGGACACTGAACCTACCTCAGATCTCTCCCCTACAGCTCCTTTATCACACCCAGTTATTCTCACACCGCCCAGAGGCAACACTTTGAGGCCTGTAAAGCATGATCCGGAACCTCTGAGGCTGGGTGCCTCTGAACCCCTTAAGTTGACCTCAACACTGCGACCACCCACACAGAGCAAGACCACTTCCTGCGATGGCTGGGCTCAAGAAGAGAAAGACTCACACAACCCATTGAACACCAAGCCCAAACCTAGAGTGCCACAAAAGAATGGTGGGAGAGGAGGTCTTGGGGAGGAGTTCACCATTAAGGTGAAGAAAAAGGAAGCGCCGGACCCAGAGCTGGATTTGTTTGCAGACATGGTGCCGGACATCATACTGTCCTCTCCAACTCTGCTGCCACTGGACGAGGGCAGTGTGAGCGATGCTTCAGAAAACACTAAATATCTGCAGGTTGACTCATCCATCGATACTGTAACACTCACTGCCAAGTTCGCAGTTGACAACCTGACTGAGGTGAGTGAGTCTGGTGGTGTGTTGAGTTTTTGTGTCTTTCTTTTATTTCCTGGGATTTTGATTAAGGGGGAGGGGGGGGGGGTTAAGAGATGAAGTTTAGAGGCCAGGAGAGATTCCATAAGCCTCAGTGAGAGGTATGTTTTAAGCTGGGTTTTAAAGGTTATAATAGAGGAGGCAGAGTGAATGTCAAGGGGAAGCTTGTTCCAGAGCGATGGTGCACTGACACAGAAGGCTCTGTCACCAAATGTCCTGAGCCTGGAATTAGGGACAGTAAGCAGGTCCTTGTCAGAGGACCGCAGGGACCGTGACTGAGTGTATGGGTGGAGCAGATCTGTTAGGTACTGAGGTGCAGGTCCATGGAGAGATTTGTATGTCAGTAGGAGAATTTTATATTTAATCCGGGACTTAATTGGCAGCCAGTGGAGCTTCTTCAGGATGGGAGTGATGTGAAGACCAAGTTTTGTGTGGGTGAGCAACCTAGCCGCAGAGTTCTGGACATACTGAAGTCTGTCAATAGACTTGCTAGGCAGACCAAAAAGGAGACCGTTGCAGTAGTCAAGACGGGAGGTGATGAAGGAGTGGATGAGGGTCTCAGCTACAGAAGTGGAAAGCCACTTTCGGAGTCTGGAGATGTTCTTGAGATGGTAGAAGGCAGTTTTAGTAGTGTTTTTGATGTGCTGTTGGAAGGAAAGGGTGGAGTCCATGATGACACCCAGGTTGCGTACTTGAGGGGATACAGAGATAGAGCAGCCATCCACATCCAATCTACTAGTAAACACTATTTTTACAACAACCTAAATTTGTGTAACCAAGCAGTTTGAAATGTGTTATGTAAACTAAATAAAGACATTAGAAATACAAAAGCAGTGATGAATAAGCCAAAAGATGATGCTTGTAATGGGATGTTCAAGTTTTACTCATTGTTTAAAAATTGGCCTTTTCTGTCTTAATGATTGCAAAGGCAATGAGGCATTAAAGTTTGTTTAATTTTTTTTTCTTCTCTTTTTCCTCTCTAAGACTGAAACCGATGGCTGGGGAGATGGAGATGACCTGAACTGGGAAGAAGAGAATGTCTGGTGATGTTTCATCCGTCTGCTTCATCTGGAACAAAGACTTGACCACCTGAAAACTCAAATCCTCCTTTCAGAGACAGTCAGCTGGGGGTTACCTGCATGATGCAGTAAGATAATGATGGACAGACTTTATCTCTATTCTGTTGGTTCCCAGACATTATCCGTCTGTTCATTAAGGTACTGGAAGCTTATAGGATGGTGCTGAACTTGGACAAATGAAGCCATGTTTAATTGTTTGCCAACTGATAATAGTCACCTCGATATGAGTGAAAGTCATCTTGTTTTCATCTACTAACGTTTTTTTTTTAACGTGCCAATTTCACACTTGGCATGAAAATCAATAGATACTTTTTGGGCAAGACACAACTCAGTGTGTCAGGATTGATTTACAAAAGGCTTGCACTTTGAATGAATGTATGATAGAAATTACGTAATTTATGAGCTTTTGGTTGCTGGGGAAGTAAAGATTTTGCAGTGTCAAATATGACCCTGTTTTTATAAGATATTTGTTAGATTTATATTTATGACGTGATTGCAATTGTTCAGGACTACCAACAGGTAGACATAAACAAGCTGACAGAAAAAGCTTCTATTTTAGCCAATATCGATACTCAATACAGGAATTTCTTTAGGCTTACCTTTCATAAAATAGTGCTAAATTAAAACACAAACAATGATTTGTATTCAAACAAGTTTAATAAACAATATCAATCCAAACTTACCGGTTTAAAATTGAAGAGACTTTTCAGCAGCAAAGGGTATACAGGCCCAGACTGTGATTTATTAAGTTCACTATACATGAAGTCGCTAGGTTGAGTGTCTGGCTGTGCTGATGTGGGTTATGAGGGTCTGGAGCTCCTGTAGTCTGGATTCCAGCCACCGTGGCGGTGGTTCAGTACTGTTGGCTTTATCTTCGGTGAGAGCCTGAAGGGCTTTCAGAGCACTCTCAGCTGTGTGGATGTAGCGCCTGTACTCCTCTGGACTGGTCTCCTGCCGAGCTCTCTTTGGGCATGGCTGAGATGGAGGAAGAGTTACATCAACATGATTCAATTTTACACCAAACAAGGCAGAAATATTGCTTGTACAAATTAAATTTTGACTTGCTGAGCAGAAAATTATGTAATTTTACTAAAGTTCTTTCCTAAATAAATATACTGTGCTTGTGTTATTGCTAAGGAAAGAATGGGCTACTAGAAATATATCAAATGTTAGGATTGCAAACACTAAAATCTTACATATTGATACATTTATGAAAAAATATATCTAGGAAATGGAAGTTGGGGCTCCAACCAATAGGTAGGTGCACATTTAAACCTCACTGGAAGCCAAGGACTTTAATTACATATTATCCCCCTCTCTTTTCAAGTGTTTTTAGTCAACTATCAAAATATAAAAACATAAGGAAACCACCTAGCGGTAGATGTACACTAGGAGGTAGTGTTGTACTGGCCAGCTGCCACTCAAGGGTGGCCTTGACAGTGTAAATGTGGAACAACGGAATGCGTGGTCATGCATATCAATTACGTTTTAATTTAACTTAATGACACCACGAACCTCTGAATGGTCAGCAGCCGGTTTGTTCGAAGCCATTTCTTTGTTGTTCTCCAGCCTCTCATTGTGTTGCTCGATAACTGCTGACTCCAGCTTGAGCCGCTGTAGCCGTGACGCCACATCTTCCTTTCCGTTAACCGTCTACAACAAAGCACAGCCTTGTTTACATACATATGTTTTATTTCAAGTTGATCTTCGTCTCAATGTGTCGGCATCCCCTTACCTTGCTAAGATAGTTCACCACCTTCGTCTTGGTATCTTCCACACCCAAACTCAGGGATATTACCTCTTCATGGTTTGTAATCTTAAAAACCAAAAGAAATTATTGAGTTTGTGAAGAGGCATAAACTGTAAATAAGATTACAGCTATTGAGTTCTGGCCATACCTCTGCAAACTGAGAAAAGGCCTCCAGGGCGTGCTGATGTAGCAGCCAGGATCGGTCAGCCAACAGGACTCCAAACAGGTTACTCAGCCTCGGCAGAATTTGATTCTGTGGGATAAAAAAAAGTTGGTATGAAAGAGAAAATATAACAGAAATTACATTGCAGACTTCAGAATTTAGAAAATTCAAAAAATCGTATCAGTTTCAACTGATTACTAATTGTATTTATTCATATATACAATTTATTTAGTTTATGAAATGTCAAAAATGAGAAATGCATATATTGAATCAAGAAACCAAAGAGATGTTTCAAACTGTATTTCTTGACACAAACATATTTACGTAATGAACACATGAGAGAGGAAAGTGACTAAATTGGGAAAATACAAATGAATTTGGCAAATACAAACAGGAGGATCAACATTTTAATTTACCTCTTTAACCCCAATCAACCTCATTACGTATGGACTCACTCATAAGTCTTCCAGGGTCAAAGATATGTAGAGTGACTTACAATGACCAACTGAATAGGAGCGCAAAGAACTTAAAGGCATTTGCAATAATCTGGTCTCATTACCTGGCTGTCCGGGGGGACAAAGATCTTCCCTAAAGAGGCGAGGAACTGCAGAGCAGGCAGCAGCTGATCTGCACACTTGTGAGACACCACAGCATCCACACACAACAGAGCCTGGGTGGGACACACACAGGCAAACGCACATGCACGTCAAAGAAGTGTTCTCCATTCTTCATTTGTCCAATGTTAACTGTGATAACCAACCACATACCTGACAAATGACTTGAGGTTCGAGGTTTTTCACTAAAATGGTTGATATTGACAGGAGCAGCTGCAGAGTGCTCTGGAGCGCAGGGTGGGTCTGCACCTGGAGTACGACAGGTTACAGGGATAATAGTCATGCATTTGTACTACACTTGTGTGTGTGTGTGCATGTGTGTATTTAGATCTCACCTGGTCCGGACTCATTCGGAACCAGAGCTGTGTGATTATCCTTATCGCAGACAACACACACTGTTCCTCAGGAGATGACTGCACCCGGACCACCGCTAGGAGGGATAACAGCACCATGTTCTGGAGACAGGAGGGACTAAGTAAAATACAACATTTTGTATATAATTTTCGTTTCAAATTTCCCCACCCTGCTTCCTTGCATTGTTTTCTCGTCTTGATTTAATCAGTCTGGCAAGAATCTGACTGAATGCAGCAGGACAAAGGGACTGTGAAATACACTGCTACACCCTGAAGCAGAAGATTATTATTAAAGGTGGATGAAAGGACAGGTAATTTATGTGTCAACAATAAATGAAATCAAGAACATTCCACAGTGCATCCTTTTAAAACCAACAAGACTAGCAAATGATCAGACAACTTTTCACCTGCACGTGAACTTTTATGGTCCAAACCATTTCAAGATACCGAAGGCTAATTTCTCACCACGTCTAAATTTAACAGCTTTTGACAATTATGTTTTATATCCTTCATGGAGAATTAAATGAATTCTTATTTAACGGGGTCCTCACCACTTTGTCCACTTGTCCTAGTTTGTACCCTCCATTCTGCCAGTCGGTCAGAGCTTTTTGAGTAAGGCCAATGATGTCCACCTCTACGCGGTGGCGGGCATCATGTGAAAGAGCTCTGAGGAGGATGTGTCGCCACACTGGAAGGTTTTCCACCTCAGAGGGTGGGAAACGCACTACCAGCTCCATCTGGAAAATCAAATCAAATTAATGAGAAAAAAATCACCTGATATCAAAGTCATGGTCTTGTACAGGTGAATGTGTTTTTTATTGTATGGACACAATTATCAAGTGTCATCCAAAACCAGAAACTATGACTGGTAGATGACATATTAACATATTAGAGTAAAGCTGGGTAAATATCTGAGGGAATATCTTTTGGTAGAATGGTGTTCATCACTTCAGGAGAAGTTCCTGAGATTTGTAGAATTTTCACAAAGAAGCACTAAAGCTGTTCTCGTGACCCAGCACCTTGCTTGTTGTTTTGTCATGTCACCTATAGGTTTATAATATGTAACAAAAAATATCTGTATGTATATAAAATATACTTCTCTGTTTACATTTTTACAAACGCCTTTAAATGTTTAAAGGGGAACATCACCTAAATTAAAAGTTCCAGTATGTTATTTCCATTGCTGGGGAAAGTTCAATCTATATATGTGTGGTGCAGATCCATAGGCAATGAATATGTTTTTGTTTTTATACCAAATGAGCTTTATTCTATTGTAGTGCTCTAAGTTCTGGAACAATGTTCCCATATACTCAGAACATTCCCCTGGGGGCTCTGTGTCATCAATAACATCTTTCCCAAATCATAGTCTATGGCAAAGTTCCACTTTTTATACTTGACAACATCACAAATTTGAGTTTTAACATTCTAGTTTGTTGGATTTGGTGATGATTATTATTATTATATTATTTTTGGAGAGTTGTTCATGTTTGCTAATTTTTGGACTTTCTTAGCCCGTAGGAATAACATGTATTAATTTTGAAAAGGGGCATCGTTCTCTTATAAGGATATAACAAAAGAATGCAACCTTTTAAACCCCTTTATTCTAGAAGGATTTTGAAACAATGCAAACAGTACACAGAATGATATTCAAAGTAGAGACTTATTTTTTTTGTCAGTATTGTGTAACTGGTAGATTTAAGTCAAATACTTGCATTACAAAGTTCACACAATTTTCAATATTAAAGTCACTCTTCCAATGATTTCCCCATCTTTCATCTTTTATGGCCTTTCAGTGTTCAACTGTCAAATGGGATGGTAGTAAGCATGTACTTTGTTTTTGGGTGAATTTCAATAGAAAACGACAAAAACTCATTTTAATTTCAGTTAAACCGGGCGTTTCTAACCTGGTGGTTCGGCGTCATGAGGAAAACCATGCGTTTGAGTAGCAGGCCCAGGTGGACCGACTGGTAACACTCAGTGGTACAAGCTTTCACCTGGGGAAGAACAGCGAGAAGAAAAGAGGAAGTGAGGAACAGTGTGAAGGCTCAGGAGGAGTAAAATCAACAGGGCATCAGAGTAGAAGAAAGGTGAATTGAAGGAGGGGAGAAGTGTGGAAATGATTCGGATCCAGCCTAAACTGATGATGTAATGACGTAAAAGGTTATTAAAATGTGTCCCAGAGGTACAACAACAACACCAATTGTCACCTCTGTTGGGGTGCCACATAAAGCACAAAGGACCCCCTACTAATAACCCTACAGAGAGAGATTAAGTGATTTAAAGTTATTTTAGAAAGTGCTCAGGAAGAGGTCATTGACATGGAGAAACATCCATGACCGTGTAGTGACAAGATGGTGAGAGCAAAGATTTCCAACGGTGGGATGAGAACCTGTAATTTATGTCTGAAAAATATAGTAAGTCTACAATATGAACGTCTACTGAGCATCTTTATAATTCATGTCTACAAAATGGGTTGTAAAGTGCTACTGGCTGTTAACTTTCAAGGCCACAAAATGTATTTTCTCTAAACTGTATTATGTATTTTCTTAGTCTCTACCCACCAGCTGAGCAACGAGGAAGACATGATGTAGACAGAGTTCTGCTGTCCCATACCTGTAAGCAGAGAAGATAAAATCAGCAGTGGATTCAATATAATGTAGACATTGTATTGGTAACAATTGTTTAAAACACTTTGGTGAAACAGGGGCTGAAAAGGGGCCTGAAATGCTGGGAAACTGAGGCATACCCTGATCAAAATACATCTGCACAATGTACACGTTTTCTAATGATAACACACTCTTACCGTGCTGCAAAGCACCACACATCTGTTGCCAGCAGAGCTGTCGGAGTATCAGCCTGCAGCACAGTATCAACCAAACAACGCTCCTGGCAACAGATAAAGAAGAGGGGAAGTCAGAGAGACAGGAAAGGAGGTGGGGGTAAATGGAAGAAAACACAGGAGACATACCACGAAATTAAATGGAAAAGGAGAAATGAAAATGAAAGAACTTGAATGCCCTGAATGACAGGAAATCTGGCATCCCAACCGACAGCCAGAGTGGGATTAGATTTCCAAAATAAACAAATTACTTTAAACTAGAATCCAACAATTACTTCATTTTTTGCAGATGTCTAGTTCATTGTTTGAGACTAACAAAAGGAACTTAAAAGGACATAAAGGTCAATATTAGTTTTTAACATGATCACATTTTGGCTGGTTTTATGCTTGAATAATAAATGTGTTCTAATCAAAGTTGACAGTAACAGTAAATACAAACATATTAAAGTTGAATTCCATCAAATAATGATACAATGCAGCCTAGAAATGTTAATGCCCATTTGCCAGTATATGGAAATACAGTGTCAGTGATAAACCAATATTGGCCAATCTGCCTGCACGATTAATCAGTAAAAAAAATAAAAAAATAAAATCGCAATCTCGAATCACCCTCTTCACAATTTAATTCTTAAATAAATTTGAATATTTATGACTTTGGTTTAACGAGCCAACTGCAACACAAATGCTATTACTTTCTTCCGTGGGTTTTAAACACAGGCTGTATAAAATAGGTTTTAAAGTGCTCCCAAGCGCAATGCTCTCCCTTCTCTTCGTTGGAGCCTCTGTTTACAGGCTTGTGGTGATGCGCAACGTGCTATTGGTGCCAAGAAAAATCTATGTTTGGTTAAAATTATCGAGTAAATGTCCTTACGTTTCATCTTTGTCAATGCCTTTCATAGAGCACTAAGGTATATCTTTCCGACTGTGACATTTCCCATAGACGTGGATAGTTTCCGACTGGGAACCCCTGGAATTCCGACATTCCATGTACAATGTACACAACATAGTCCGTGCCCCTCGCCTGGCCTCATGGCGGTACCATAGACTAATATTAACGGTCTATGGGCAGTACTGAAAGTTGGAAAAAAGTGGCAGAGTCCTATTAGATTATGACTGTGTCAGATAAAAGCAAGTGCCTTGCAGTGTAAGGTGGTAAAATATGTGGAAAGTTCATTACAGGGAAACCTCCCACGAATTTGAAAGTAACCTACAGAGGAGAAACAAACACAAGGAGGCTAACCTAGTTTACCTTAACAAGGTAAAAGAGCACGCCAAGCCCACTTTCCCCGAATAAAAACTAAACTAAAACTAAGCATTTTCAAAAACAAAAAACTAAGCTAAAATAGCAAACCCACTTTTAAAACTAATTGAACTGAATTTGAAAACAAAAAGTCAAAAAAAATAATGAAACAGTGTGAAGGCTCAAGAGTAGAAAAATCCAAAACTATAATAACCTTGGTTTGGTACTGCCAATTTGTTTTGTTTTGTCATGGTCAAAAAAGTCATGATATCAATTCTAAGCAAAAAAAATTGTGATTCATATTTTTTCCCCAAATCATATAGTCCTATTAGCCAAAAATGCCTTGGCTTTCCACATATTGGTAGGGCTCTAACTTAAACATCTATGACCAAGAAAACATCACTTATCATTAGTAAAATACTGTCACTTAGATAATGTCAAACTCATGGCAAGCACCCATGTACAGATTGGTTTGAGGTCAGGTCACGTCCATGAGGGACTCAGGACAAATGGATTTAAGACAAATGTTGGCAAGATTGATCGTAACCCTGTTGTGAGGTCAACCCCCATTGTTGCCAACTCCACACCCACAACTAAACAAACCCTGTTCATATGAAAACATTCTTGATTATTTGCAAGATGGCTTGCCAATGGGGTTCCTCTGGCCAATTACATGTCAGTGGATTCTGCCAAATACGTGTGTGTTGCGTGACTATTACTACTTTATAAAGAAAGATGCACAAGATTCTCTCCAGAGGTTTGAGGATAAAAGCCAATGGAAGGACATAAGAGGCCTGAAGATAAAAAGTGAAAAAATGTCTGGTTTCACATTTAGTTTAGGTTTGCTTTCTCTTTCTCTTCTCAACTCCCATTCTGTCTTGTCAAACTTAATTTGCATCCCTATTTTCTACCACTTAAAAATTGGGCAACTGCTTGGTTGTTGTGTCCAGTGTGGAGGGAAATGGGTAGAGACTATGCCTGAACTAAAACATACACAATGGAACATAATCAACATTATCAGCAAAACAGTGTCAAATCTCTTCTACTGATGCTGCTTCTGATACAGTGTATGTGGTTACGTGTGTAGACCTCACCAGCACGTGGAAGTACACCGGGGGGAGTGCAGCCACACTGGCACAGAGTTGCACACAGATGTGGTTGTGTAGAGTGACCTGGACCTGGGCCTGACCCTTCATCATCACCCCTGGCAACAGCACAGGTACCTGACGCTCAGTGTAGCATCGCTTGAAACTAGTGAACATGGCCTGATAGAGAGGAAGCCTGGAGACAGAACAGAGGGGGGGGTGGACATACTCTTCATGTCTCATTTAGATACATGCATATTCAATATTTAACTCTACATGTCCTTAAAGTCCTAAATCACTACTATCTAAGATGCTTCTTTTCAAAGCTATAGTGTCCTTGGGTTCTGTTACTGGTAAATAGAATACCAATATTATTATTATGCATACAAAGCAAAGGTTGAATGATTATAATTATTCTTAAATATTTTCCCACACTCATAACATTAACCAATATCATGCCAGCCAGTTTTAGAGTTAACTGCTATTCTTTGAAGCCAAATTTCAACAATAAAATTCGGTTGATGACATCAAACTCCCTGTTCATTACCTGGGTGTTTCCTCTGAGAACTTGCTGCCAGTGTGCCAAAGCTGCAGCACCTCCTCTGGTTGGGAGGGGAGCTGACCCAGGACACTCACCAGCAAAAGACTCTGAGGAAGCTCATGCTCAGGAGTCAAACCTGAAGACAAACAAGGCAATGGAGTGTTGGATTGTATGTTGCATGTTTTGTGGCACAAGTCAACTGCAAGAAACATGATGACAACCTTCCTTTTAAAAGGTTAACTACTGTTTGTTTTTTTCAACCTGGACCCTATTTTCCTATGTTTTTGTGTGTAAGTGATAGAAACAAAAATCTTTGAAATTGGTCCAGTATTTAGCCTGAGCGCTGTAACTGGCAACCACAGACCTGGCTGCGATGTAACTCTATTAAGCAAATGTGCATCGTCAATTTGGTCCACTAAAAGTACTTTACTTGCCACTGAAAGGCTTAGGTTATTATTATAAGTGTCTGACATTATGAAATGGATCCCTACAGAGATAGGCCTTTTTAAAACCTATTTAAGACCTTTTTGTTTAATCAGAAACAGCTATAGGTTGCTAGTTAAATCAGACTCCCCTTAAAAAACAAAACAAAAAAAGTAGTTTTAGCATGTACAGAGCCTACATATTTTCATGTGTAAATCGGTAAATTATGTGTTCATTTCAACCAAAACTAGAGTTGTGATGGTTGGAAAATTGGACCCAAAACAGCTTTTCATAGTTTTATTGTTTCGGTCAACTTTGAATGAAGGTTTGGTTTGGTGGCTTTAGCAAATGCAATTTCAATTTCAGTGTAGATGAAGAATTAGACAGAAACAACAAAACAGAAGAAATCATGAATGCATATGATACTATCTCAAAAACTTGAAAAGACATACCGAAATCACTGCTGCTATAAAGTACTATTTGGCTAAAGATATGTTGCCGGTCCAGACAGTGCATAAAAAAGTCTTCAAGAAGCTTCTGAATGAACTTGACAAGCAGTACCAAATCCTATCCCGCAGATTTCTCCCAGGTAGCTATCCCGCAACTTTATAAAAGGCGTTGCAGGCAGAGTTTGGAGCGGGATAGATTGAAAATTTTCATTCACGACCGACCTGAAGTCCATCCGCACTACGGATTTGTGCACTGTGCACAATATTGTTATGAATCTATGAATATTGTTACGATGCGTTTTCCCGAAACTTTTGTAATTTTACATGTTTGAAAATATCAGACTTAATATTGATATTGTAATATTCATAATCAATATCGTAATATCACATTTTGTCAATATTGTGCAACACTATCACATACGATAAAAAAAGAAAAGAATTTCGCATGGTTGTGAAACACCTCCAGCAACAATTTAGAAAATAAAACAAAAAACAGGTAGAATAGTCTTAACTAACATTGCCCTATTTGTTAAGTTTGCAAAATTGAGAGTATTTTCTTTAAAGCTACAATTTGATTTATGTCCACTGCCACAAGACAGACTACTATTGTTTTCAGTGACAATTACAATTAACATGTAATACAATATTTATTGTATAACACTGCCAAAATAGTGCACATTACTAGTACATATACTTTATGGCATTAGAATGACGAACTGGTACCCACTCATCACAGAAAAGTACATAAAACAATGTCTCCATTGCAAAGGGAAACAGAATCTGGGAAAAGAGAACAAGCTTTAAACTTACGCAGGTCCTGCTGGAGGACAACTTCGGCGAAGGGCCTTAAAGGCAACAGCTGGAGCACGAGGGCATCCATGGGAACCCTTGCTGCTGCATTCAGCTCCTCGGATATAGCTGAGGGCAGTGTTGGAGCACACAAACTGGGAGGTAACTTACTGAAAGACAAGAATGTACAGTAAAAGAATTGTCAAGTAAAAGGTTAAAACGTAGTTTGAATCTGCTACTTAAAACCACACATACCTGATGATCTGGAGGTAGAGTTGATGAAAGCAGTAACAATATTTTGACAGAAAAAATTTAAATTCCTGTAGAAAACATAAGGAATGGTGGTATGCAAGATCAGCAGTTTTGTCTTATGAAGAGAGAATGAAATATGTAACAGACATGTGTTGATGGTGCATTGTTTTATAAAGTCAAAAGGAGGTCAAGAACATCCTAATTTTTAGTACCTTTATGTAATGAACCAAAGTGTTGGCAAAAAATCTACACATCTTTGCAGTTTTCTGGAACAGCTTGTATTCCGGGCTTTGTGTTGCCTCCTTTAAAAAGGACAAAAGAGCATCAATGCAAAAAGGTGACAAAGATTATATCTTGAATAAACCCAAATGTCACTTTTTTTTGGAACGAACACAGAAATATCCACCATTGTGATGAATCTAGCTCAAATGGGTACTTGGTCCACCACATTCAAATTTTTTTATATTGAGCTTACACTAATTCTCAAGTGAAAAAAAATTGTCAAAGACAAATAAGTTAATACTGTTAAAACTCCAACACAAAATGTTTTCAAATTTTAGAAGAAAACAAAACTTATAATAGTCAGTTCATGCATCTGTAACTGTAAAAAGCTGTTAAAAAACTATAATCTTTTTTTTTTAAATCCTTTTTTTCTACTACCAATCAGAACTTCCCTACCTGCAGACCAGCATGTTTAATCTGTTCACCCAGCTCCACACAGTTGTGAAAGGAGGCCAACAGGTTGTCACACAGCCTGTTGCTGATGTCACCGTGATGTAGATGTTCCTCCACCAATGACTGGTATTTCAGACTCTGTCTGAACATAAGTAACCAAAATTAACTATTAAATCCATCCAACTCTTATACCAAAGTGATACATGTAGTAACACAATATAGGAGTCAACATGAGTGTCTGCTGTACTGACTTGATGAGGAATTTCCATGTGTTTGCATGCAGTGCTATGTCCAAGTTGGAGATAATAGAGCAGATATCCAGCAGGTTGTGAATCACTGAGAAAGATTTAAAAAAAGAAATTGCATTGAATATATACAGGTACAACTGTAGGGCTTAATAACAAAAGGGTAGTGGCAGTGGAAAGCTGACAGATGCGCGCACACACACACCTGTTACAATGTCAGAGACCTCTTCCTCTGAAGCACTGCTGTCCAGGGAGATCCTGTCGAGCAGCTCCAACAAACCCTTCTGCAGGGAGTAGGCCTCTTTGAAGAGTCCCTGCAGCAGGTCGGCCACCAGCGACAGACGGCCACAGTAAACCACCTCACTCTCCTTAAGACAACATGCAGTTATGCTTAAACTCACTGTTTTCATTTTTATAGATTTTCATACAAACAAAATAAATAGATAAATTCATAAGAAGATTGCTTTAAAGACATTTGGGGCTGAATTTTATGTTCCCCTGCCTCCCTAAGTGGTTGTGTTTCCTGCAACATAAAGAGCAGTTAGAGAGGTCCTCTTGAGCTGTTTACACCTCAGATAATAATTATGCCTGGTAATAAAAGATTGCAATAACAAGAAAGAGCAAAATGAAGAGGAAGAACAAATGAGCTGCTAAGTCCCTCTAGGTATGTTTGTGCTTCAAGAGGTATTTTTTTCTTTTTTTCTTCTCAGTGTCACCTGAACCTTGTAATTACTAATACATGTTTAAAATCCAATTTTAACCCTTTCAAAAAAGTCAAAATAAACACAGTTTGTGGCAACCTACAGGTTGGAAACGGAATTGTTCTTATGTCTCATTTGAACAAGTTAATGAAGCACTGAAATGATTTTGGAAACAATATTTTAAGGTACAATAAAATCGTTGGTGTTGGATCAATCAATATTGAAATCAATCAATATCAATAAATAAGGTCTCTGTTGTGTGTGAAAAATCGTGATACGAACAGAATCCTGGGTTTGGTGTATTGTTAAAGCCCTAGTTAAAATGTCAGCCAGCGGTGAACTAAACACACCAACCTTGCAGTGCTTAAAGGTTTCCCTCAGGACTTTCAGGATACAAGTTGGCAACGAGCGGATAGCATCCAAGTCAGGGGCTTCCTCAAATGTTCCAATGTGACGCACACAAGTGGATAGTGCATCAATAATCTGCACCATTGCCTGAAACAGACGCGAGGATCTTATTAAAATATTGGTAAGGATTGAAGTGACAACTACGTTTTTCAGAAAATATATATCATACACATCCCCAACTTGCAAGGCACTAATTTGTACCATTTTGAAATGAACAGCATTTACATGTAATAAGTCAAAAAGTCAGCAATTAAAATAGTACCTGCAGAATGTTCCTTAGTAAGGAACACAGTTCAGTGTTTTGACTGGACAGCCCTCCCACTTGGTCCAAGATTTCTTTCATCATACTGTCAAACATCGTCACTGCCTGCAGCCATTTGTGACACATAAGGACAGAAACAGTCACACAGACAAATCAATACACTTTTAAGGGAAGATGAATATGTACCAGTTATTCACAAGATAACTATAGTTCTAATCCTCACAATCACAACAAATCTTTCATAAGGCATCAATTTAGTGTGACTAATTCTGCAGAAAAAAATAAGTCTGAAATAGTTAATAATAACTTAAAAAATGTCATCCTCTTCAGACATTGGAAATTACTTGAGATGTAAAATGTTATATTAGCTGATTAAATAACTACATATTATGCTGTTCTTTAAGTTTAGATAAAATATAATTTAAGGCTGTTTCCCATGACCTCCATACACTCGGTGCTATTTAACAAATGCTTGGCTAGAAACGGTATTCACATAATAGGTCCTAGACAATATGCAGTCATCATGGTGTTTACCTTCGGTAAGATCTTGGAAAAGCACTCATCTTCTAGTTCAGACAAGCCAATATGAGGGAGGAACATGTCCGTAATGATCTTCAGTATACCTGCATGGATGTTGTTTTTGAGACAGTTCATAATTAGATCACAAAAAGTGCTCAA
This sequence comes from Etheostoma spectabile, assembly GCF_008692095.1. Taxonomy (NCBI): domain Eukaryota; kingdom Metazoa; phylum Chordata; class Actinopteri; order Perciformes; family Percidae; genus Etheostoma; species Etheostoma spectabile. The sequence continues at coordinate 34,941,151 of NC_045741.1, forward strand.
GGCACAAAGTAAGCAGTTTGTAATTACAAATTGTGCAACAAACTTACGTATATGATCATCCCAACTCTCAGAGTTATCATGCAAAGAGTGCAAAATAGTCAAGGAAAACAACAGCATTACAGCAAATTAATTTCCAATGTATAAACCTGACAAATACATCATGATTGCAATAGTGAGAAAAAAAGGTAGATGAGCATTAGCAAAACGCAAAAATTGTGCCCAGCTTCGCTCAGAAAATACCAAACCAAATGTTAACCAAACATTATCATATGGGGAGGGCTTTTTCCCATTATAATTCATAAGGAACACTATCTCCAACTTATTAAAAAGGTAAATTCAATCGGAAACTATATGCCTAATCACAAATATTGTATTTAACATTATGCTGTTCCAGTCGTTTGTGCATTTCAAAACTTAACACGACCGGGATATCACTGAACTCTTCTTATAGAAAGCACTCGTATGATGCCATGAATCATGAAATTGAAATAATAAACTGAGTTACGTTTAAAAGGATATAGTGAGTTTTGGCAGGACAGTCTTGAGCTTCTGGCGACAGGTTTCCTGACTCCATTGCACCACCTCGTCCAGGAAAGAGGTGTTGGTCTGGGACATGATGACAGCAGTGACCAGGGGAGCCAGGACATCTGACAACTAAACAAAGTGTAAGAACAATGTCACCGAGTTAGTCACTGTAAGTGACTTCATTTAGCACAATACGTTTATCAGTATTTTCGTTCCAAAGTTGTTTTTAGACTAGTTCTGTAGTGGTTTGGACTAGAGACATCTGAGGCCAACGTTAGCTTGTGTGTTTTCTGCGGTATGTTTTGCTAAAGGTAACATTTAACGTTAGCCTGGTAACGTTAGCTAGTGTTAATTTTGATAGGTAGATATATCTTTTTCTTACCAGAAATGAGACTGTATGTTCTGTTCAGAAGCGTACAGTCACACCTTGCTACGCGTTTGTTTCTTACAACGGCACCACTGTATCTTCGTCAACGACTATAATGTAACTAGTAGGCAGAGAGCAGCCAAAAAGTTGATTGTGGGACAGAAACAGCGCGCGCCGACGTTTGAATCGGATGTGACGTAGTAAGCAAAGCTACTCATCCGCCCTCACTTTGATTGGTTGAAATTACGCAATGACTGCGCAGCGCTTCAAATAACAACCATCACTATTAGGCTGTGAAATATATATAAAAAATAAAAACATATTCTGTATTACTGTAAGTGAAGTCTCAAATGCATACTAATATTGTATTGTATACAGTGATGTAGGCTGAATCCCATTCCTTCCCCTTACCCCTACCCCTTGGCCCTTACCCCTACCCCTTGGCCCTTGAAACCAAGGGGTAGGGGTAAGGGGTGAAAACATACCCCTATGAATTGGGACACCACTTGGTGACATCACCATACAGTATTGATCACAAACCTCCAAGATGCCGTCTAGGTCTGTTGATTGTGTGGGTTTGGACAACAGTGTTATATATTTTATAGTTATTTTAGGTTCACTTTGGTAGTGCAGAGTACTTATCTGTGTAGTACTTAGGTCTGTTTGCAATACAAATGTGTATACACATGCATCATGTGTACATATACATACATATACACCCTGTATACATGGTGTGTGTATATCTGTTTCAGTTATCACCGTTTTGAATGTCATTGATGTTCACAAAAACATTTTGTTGACAAAAATCTGTCTTTATTGGTGATAAATTGAACATAACAGGCAAAAACGTTACATAAAATAATGTTACAGAACCATTGTCAACTATTAGAACCATAACTAACATGTCGCACACAATAAAAGGCTTCAAATGTGTAAAACTAAAAAAATACACACAAGACCACAAACAAACTACACACACACTACACTGTTGTAGCTACAGCTGCTCTGATATTCCAGACCAGTCTGGAGCCTTTTGGCCAGTAACCCCCCCTCACATATCATCAGTGTCCCATATCAAAACCAACAACAATATAACAAGTGCATGAACAATGAACAGGAATTAATTAAATATTATTACAATAATAGTAGGCTACCAATGCAATAATGAATGGGTACAACATGAACATATGAATTAGGAAACGTCTGCTCGTTTGCAGCCCCAACCTGGATCAGCTGCTGTGTGTTGGGGCGACATCCTGCCCTTCTAGATTCTTTCAGGAAGAAGGGTTCAAGTCCGTAGGTTGGATGAAAGAACGTTTAATACCATGGAATATTCCAGAGACAAGGTTAAAGAGAATATGCATCCATAGCTCTCCCTAAGTTTGTCTAACTCTTTTCCCTTTCTGCATGATCTTATGTGCACAGGGGGGTTCAGTTGCTACCACGTGACATGTTTGTGCGCTGTGTTTTGTCTTCAGAAGGTTGGTGCCAAGCAGAGCTTGGCCTGCAAAATAGATAACAGGTCTCAGACTGCTACTGGAGAGGACCTCCACCCAAACACAGGACGTGTCCCTAACCACCCTTGGCCCTGCTTTTCAGAATTAAACTCACTAGGCAGAGCTATGGTTGGACACATTGTACCATAACAACTTATCAAAAGGTCACAGTAAACTTTATGAACTATCACACTGAAACCTAGCAGACTATGTGTAATGCTTTTGCTCTTTAGCTCAAATATAATGAATTTAACACAAATGATTAAATAATGCAATACGTGATTAAATGATGTTCATGCACACATGATATGAATATATTTAATTCCAACAATCCCCCTTTTGGTCCCACCGGGACCACCTTTGTTGGATACCTATTCAGTGATCAAAACAAAACGACAAGCGTCCGGCACCAATCATGGAGCATCCCAGGACACATTAGAAGGTTTCCACTCCCCTTTTGATCTTTTTAAAAGATCATCATTAACTAACCACCTACTGAAGATCCCGGAATTCTCTACACAAAATCGAATCACAGTCACAATCAACGATATTACAATAACAATGCAAAACGCTCATTGGAATGGAATTTCATCTGACTGTGATGGGATACTTTATACAGATCAGAACCTTAACTGGGCTTTTCAACCTTCACTCTTCGTCAACCTTGTGTCACTTCTTCTCAACCAGGATGGACTAATCACCTGGAGTTGAGCTTGGGAGGGGATATTCTGACCTTGCTGGTCCCTTTGCTCATTTTCCGACTCTCTCTCGTCCGAAGGGATGCTGCGCTCCTTCCAGTGCGGCTTGCACTTCCCTCAGTGTCCGCCTGGCTCCTCCGATGGCGTGTGCACGACTCCAATGATACCACGTTTCCCCTATTCTGCTATTTCACGCAATGCTGGTGCTCGTCACTCGAATGGACCGGTCACCTGGGTTGTTCCACTTCCTTTATCTCTGAGGCTGACCCAGCAGCTGGGGGACGTGTGGCTGTGGACTTCACCTTCGTTTGGAGAACTGGACACAAATACTTGTAAACATAAAAATAGCTTTGGGCATCTTTTTACTTTACTTTGCTGGCCAGTGCCCAGACCGGAAATTTTCTGCCTTTTCAGCTCAAATGGGGTGAATCAAGTGGACTGTTCACAGAAAAACAACATTGTCATTAGAGCAATAGGCAGCATCAACCGATGCATCCAGTCACTGCAGATTTGCCTCAGGTTCGCTTTATGTTTAGGTTCATCTCTCCACTTTCCTGTGATGTGGATGGTACACTGTACCAAACTTATGCTGAGCACCCAGCATTTGTTCTACAGTTTGTAGGTCACTGATCCTGAATGGGAGCACGTTGTCAGACCTATCCTAGAGTAGGAAAACCATGAGTGGGATGTACAGTGATTAGACAGTTACCACTGTTTGCTGTACTTCCCTTTTTGCTGGCCAGGCTTCAGGCCATCCTAAAAAATTGACGTGTCAATCGGTGGCCCCTCTGTAACTGTCCACCATGTCAGTTAAAGTCATGATACTCACCAATTGTTTCAAATGTCAGTGGGAATCTCTTTCTGGTTTCACTGTTGGTTTTGGGATTGTATGCAAGCATGTACTGGCATTCTCTACCTAGTTTTGTCATGTCTTCATGGTCGTGGATGCCATCATGACATAGCGCTCTGTACCAGCTGGTTGATCCCCATGTCCTAATCCTATGTGTTTTCAGTCAAGTCTGCTGGTAATGTCAAGAGGTAACACTACTCTCCTGTCCGGATCGGCCAGATTCCGTCCACTCTCTAGCTCCTCTGTTTGTACACTATGTTTGTCTCTTCTGGGGTGGCTTTCAAATGTAATTCTTTTAGGGCTGTTGGGTGTGTTGGATTCATTCCCTCTGTCTGCACACTATTTTGCCTGCACGGCTGTCGTACCTGCAAAATCCTCGTAGCGCTTGCATCTGCCATCGTACTATTTCCTTCTTCTCCCTTTTTGCTTCCCACTGTCATGAGCCCTACATTCAATCACTGCGACTTCCTGCAGTTCCGTAAGCGATGCATTTAACAGTTTAATTTCGTTGTTCATGTTCTAAATGGCTCTCCGATGCAGTTACCAAACAACATGTTCATTACCCATTGCTGGAGGTTTAAGTGCAAAGCCCCTACCTGCATAGTCGAGTCCGTCAATTTTCCCGTTCACGCGACTCTAGGTCTAAGGGAGACAGAAAAAGCATTAGCCAGTGATCAATCGTGAACCATTTTTGAGTAGGCAACCAATTTGTAGAAAGGCCACATGTGATTGGAACGGGGCACGTAGGTTTCCAGTTGCATTTACTTGTTCCTCAATGCGTGCACCATAGGCCACTTGTATGGTGAAGCGAGAATAACCTTCAATGCCACTGTGTTGTTAATGGGGTACTGAGCTGCTGACGTTAGCAAAGTGTTCATTTCAAATGTGGACGGTTTAGTACAATGCACCACCCTACACATGTGGATGCCAGTGACTCCATGGATTCAGGAAGTGAGGTCCGGGGCAGCGCGTCAGGGTGATCAGTCATTTCTCATACCATGTGACCATTGAATAGACAGTTCTCCAAAAAGCAGTCATCATGCAAATATGGCGGGGAACATGTGGATGGAGTATGTGTTCAGTGCATGGCTGAGTAGAAAACAACGTCGTTTGAGTGCCCGTGTTTCTAAAATCTGTTAGCAAGCTACTGGCAGATTTAACATGGGCTCAATCCTAAGCTTGATGTTTGGGGTTTATTGCCAGGAATGTGGGGCAACAGATGCACCGTACATTGTGTCAGGACATTTTTTCAGGGGTGAGTTTACCTCAACAGCTACACCTTGGTTACGACATGATGCTAGTGGATTTTAAATCCAGTTACCAAAGTAGGTTAGTCGTGAAAATCATTTATAAGCAAGGTCATTTCTCTGTCCTAATGGAGGTGAGGTTGGTGGAATGGTCAGAGGTTGCATACGGACGGAGGCTGAAATCCAGGGTTTCCATTGAGTTCGGAGACAGGATGCACGTGTGACGTGGGTGTCTCAGTGAACGAAGAGGAAGTAAAACAGCAAGCTTCTGTCTTTTCCAGAGAGCCTACAACAGTCACAAACGTTCGAGTAGAGGTGCATTTTTGTGTCATTCAAGAGGGGAGTGGAGCATTGAATCACTAAAAATGATAGTCTTTCCACATACTTCCACTGACAAGGAGAGGTTCTGCAAGAGCCCTTCTCCGTACTTTCCCAGGGCCCCCTAGTACATACCTCATCCATCTGAGCAGGTCACCTTCCTGTGTCAGGGGATACTGGCCTGGGTGTCCGTTACTGGGAGCAATGGTGGGTTTGGGCCTGGTTGTCCCCTTGTTGTCCCTCGCCTTCCCTCTCGCTTGGTTGAGCATGTGGGCAGCAACTTTCCAGTGGTCCATGGCACGCACAAGAAGCTTTCCACTCTGTCGAAGTGGGGTTTGGCGGTCTGTTGAAACGAGTTGCAGCCCCCTGTATGTACCCTGAACGGAACTTCCTGGATGGGAAAAAGATCCACCTGGGAGATAGGGAAAGCAGTGATAGGCTGCTTGGGAGCAGGAAAGGGAGGAGGGATCTGGGGGATAGGATCACAAGGGAAAGGGGAGGGTTGACTGGAGGGTAGGGTTAGAATTAGCAGGCATTGTGACAGACATTTGTTACGAGCATTTTTGTGTAAGTTAGCTTTTGCTTCTGCTAACTGTAGTTTCAAAATCTGTGTCTGCAGCTCGTGTTTTACTCCCCTTTTTGTCAGCTTTACGTTTAGCAATATCTAAAGATGTCTAACATGTTTTCCGCCACACCGCATCTTCACAATCATCATCTAAATTTCTTCCAATTTTACACACACCTCTGATGGCAGCCCTGCAAACACCGCCTTCCTGAACCACACAGATGTATTGCCCTTTTTCTCTGGATTTTTTCCTGTCCCTTAATCTTTCTCGTGCCTTCCTCCAGAGTGTCCTACTCCCTGCTTGGTGGCCTGTGTTACTCGGTTTTGTATTCCTCCAGCTGTTCAAGCCTCATTCTCTGACTGAATGGAGCATTCTCATAACTTTCCATTTGCTGCTCTGAGAGTGCGCGTTCCTGTTCTACAGAAGGAGAGGAGCAGAGAGGGGAGGGGCTCGGGGGCGCGCTTGGCTCTGTCTGTCTGGTCTGGTGTCCTGAGTCAAGGGAGAAAGTAACTGTGCCGCTTGTCACATCTATTATTGGCTATAGTCGGGGGTCTGGGGGCCTTTAGTTCGTCAGTCTGAGTGTCGGATGTAGCAACATTGATTGTCATGTTTGGGTTTCTGATTCTGTCTTGTTCTGAAACGAGGATCTTTGGCTCCCTGGACTCCTTCGTTTTTTTTTTTTTCAGTTTATCTGGCATGAGATGACTCACGCTTTTCCCATTAATGCTAATTCATGAATTTTCAGACCCTGGGCCTCTAATTCTTTTACCCTTTTCTTGAGTTTGATCGCGGTATCAAGCCTTGAGTCAAATTGTTTCTTATACTCTTTAACTCCTGTCTATATCTATTTCTGACTTTCCACAAAGGTGCCAATATGTAGTTGTGGTGTCCTCTGCGTTATCCTGAACGAGAGGCACAACACTGTCTTTGTTTCTTTTTTAACCTTTTCCTGGTCTTTTTTCAGCTGTCTTATCTACCATTCCGCGCATTATTAATCAATTTGTTTTTTCCAGGTTTATAGGGCCCGCAGCCTACACGGTAATTATATGATCCCTTTGGGCCTCCATTACTCCAAATTTATGATTATTATTATGTATTATAATTATTATTATTATTTATTATTTATTTAGTTTTACAGAGAATTATTTTAAACTTGAGACTACCTTTCACACTAAATAGTCAATGTTAGTGCTATCCTTCATGATCACCTCAGTGTCACTACGTTTCACGACTCTATTTTAGAGATGTTACTTTTCGCCTCTGACTCTTCTTCACACTGATTAGCCAATATAGTGCTGCCATTCATGTTTACTTCGACACTACACCTTCACACTTTTTCTTAAAGTGCTACCCTTGAGTCTGACTTTCCTTAATTTATTTTTAAACTTGAGACTACCTTTCACACTAAATAGTCAATGTTAGTGCTACCCTTCATGATCACCTCAGTGTCACTACCTTTCACGACTCTAGTTTTTAGAGACGCTACCTTTCGTCTCTGACTCTTCTTCACACTAATTAAGCCAATATAGTGCTGCTTTTCATGTCTACTTCAACATTACCACATTCACACTTTTTCTTTAAAGTGCTACCCCTTGAGTCTGACTTTCTTTATATTATCACAACAAAATTAGTCACAATATGGTACGTTCTGAATCCAACCTCTATGTCTTGATGTCAAGATTAATCAAAATACCTTTCTAAATTGTCAACCAGAACCAAGGACCTCACACATTCAATTTAGTTTCTCCATATAGCAGATTGAAATAAACAGGTTCTGCTTACCTTTTAGGTGGGCCCTTGGTGAATGATCAGAGTGTCCGGTTCTGGTTGTTTTGTCCAATGGAACCTCTTCCTCCTGGCTAGCTCGCCAAAATGTTGGGGCGACATCCTGCCCTTCTAGATTCTTTCAGGAAGAAGGGTTCAAGTCCGTAGGTTGGATGAAAGAACGTTTAATACCATGGAATATTCCAGAGACAAGGTTAAAGAGAATATGCATCCATAGCTCTCCCTAAGTTTGTCTAACTCTTTTCCCTTTCTGCATGATCTTATGTGCACAGGGGGGTTCAGTTGCTACCACGTGACATGTTTGTGCGCTGTGTTTTGTCTTCAGAAGGTTGGTGCCAAGCAGAGCTTGGCCTGCAAAATAGATAACAGGTCTCAGACTGCTACTGGAGAGGACCTCCACCCAAACACAGGACGTGTCCCTAACCACCCTTGGCCCTGCTTTTCAGAATTAAACTCACTAGGCAGAGCTATGGTTGGACACATTGTACCATAACAACTTATCAAAAGGTCACAGTAAACTTTATGAACTATCACACTGAAACCTAGCAGACTATGTGTAATGCTTTTGCTCTTTAGCTCAAAATATAATGAATTTAACACAAATGATTAATATAATGCACTACGTGATTATAATGATGTTCATGCACACATGATATGAATATATTTAATTCCAACATGTGTCCTCCTGTGTCCTCCTGTGTGAGACAGGGCGGTATATGTTAAGCACGTAGCGATGTATCATAGACCGTTAATATATATCTAGCTATACAATCTATGCGATCTATACAGTCCATTCAAGGCAGAAATATGTGGGACTGTTCAACGTTAGCGTTAGCGATTAGCGTTAGCGATTAGCGTTAGCATGCAAGCTAGCGATTTTTAAAAAGTTTCAGTTAGGAACATGGGTACACATGTACAGGACTGCATAGACCACAAAACAAGACTGTCGTAATTTTTAATCAATTATTTAAACCTGAAAGTACTTACATTCATGTGTCTCTCTGGTTGATGCAGCAGCCACACTGCCTGTGTGTTTTCTAGTGAGGTCGCGTCCACACTAGATCCGTAGGGGTATACAGCCCTTGATCCATGCCCTACCCCTAGCTCGTAATACGTATTGGACCGGCACTAGGTGCCGCGTGAACGCGCAAAAGGTAGGGGAAGGGCCAAGGGGTAGGGGTAAGGGGAAGGAATGGGATTCAGCCGTAGTGGAGGCTAAACGCACTGTTGAGTTATAAAAAGTTATAAACTGTATTATGCAGCCAGGATGGGATTAATATTCATATGTCTGTGAAGAAGGCAAAATGGCCATTTGTTCCTCACCTTCCCCCCCCCCCCCCCGTTTCTCTGACTGTAAAGTATTGATCAGGTCAAGTCTGGCAATTAATTCATGGAAAGGGGGCTTCCTGCTATGCAACAAAGGTGGTCCTCTCTGTCTCCTGTCCCCTGGGGTTTTAGTCTAGGCTAAAACAATACAATGTGGATTGGACTACTTTGATGTCAGAGTTTCACATTTACACAACAGAACCTCTGTTCTGTAACCAAAACGACCCCCAAAGGTGCAGTGTTTGAAGGCAGGTCAGTTCTCATTGCACAGGAAAGATGTACGGCATGTTGTCATGACAACAGCGGACCAATGAGAATGGAATTGAAAGCACCAGGTGAAAAGGAACCGCCCCCAGGTACACGGCATAAATGAGAGTGTTTTACAGATATTCAGGACTGCTTCCATGTGACTCCGTCAGGAGGAGCGTGGATCAGTCCGCTGTCAGCTGCAGTGTTATTTTGTTTGTTTGTCTGATTGTCTTTGTCTCATCATCTTCATCACTGCTGTTGCATTAAACCTTTTCTCAATTCTCAATTCGACCCTCAGCCACCTGTTCCTCAGAAATCCGAACGAATGCGATGTAAGTTATGAATTTCTTACAGCACGTAAACGCCGTTTATGCACCTCTCAAAATTCTGAAATGGCGTTTACCCACCTCTGAATAGCCTATCGTCCCAAAGCCATTCTAAATTAAGCTTATGTTGTTTTAGTTTCATATTGTTCATTATTAGTTTTATAGGTTGTTAAACCTAAGACGAAGTCTATCATATTGCGCTGCATTTCAGTCGGTGTTGACCAATCTCTTGCGGTGTTTGGGGTATAGCGCCCCCAGCTTCGCCTGGAAGGTACTAGAATTGGGCAATGGTTGGGTGCCTTGAAGTCACGGTCGCAGCGCTGCCTTGAAGACGACGTTGGGGGCTTAAAACATCAAGCAGTAAGCAGCAGTCAAAGATACGTCAGTCACACTATCCTACATTAGGCTACATGTCTCATGTAGCTAGTTAATGATGAACGGGTTTTAAAAATGGATATCCGTCAGTTTTTTAAGCGCCGCCAAAACAGCAGCCCTCCTCCTGATGCCAGCAAACTGTCTCGGAAAGAAGCCCAAAGTGAGTGAGCTCGGAAAACAGGACTCAACTTAATGTTTTTGAGGTTAATTTGGTTAATGGCAGATTCATGCCACCGACTCAAAAAGCCACGGCATTGATTAGGTTAGCCTTCCCCTTTCAAACATGAAGTAGCAGGTCACCTAGCTACCTTTTCCCATTAGTGAAATTCAGGATATATTGTCTGATAAATAACTAGATGTTATTTCATTCTCTGGCCACTGAAAGTTAGTGACAAGAAGCTCCCTTTGCTAGTCAGCTAGCTAACTAGTTATTGTTGTCGCCAGTGTTGCCAGATCTCGCGAGACAAATACGCAACCAGGCCTGTGAAAACAAGCCCAAAACAAGCGACTTTTTCTACGGAGCCCCCCTAAGATCCTGGAAGAGAACAATAAATCAAACTGTGTGCACGGTTTAACAATCCATGTGGACAGACTGGTAAACTGTACACACGGTAGACTAGAGTTTATTAATGTTCTCCCCCTGAGCTTCAGGACAACGACCACAGGAGGGAGTTAATCCACCTTTTAACATTAGAAAACTGATGGGATCTGAAATATAGACACTTTTTCCCAGTGATTTTGAGTTGTTCTTGTTCCCCACGACGTTTTGAATCCATTCTTTTCCTCCTTTCTCTTTCTCCCAGTCTTTGTTATATTTCTTCCCGTATTTCTCCCACTTTATCCCGGGCATTTATTCATCCAAAAACTCTCCTACAGTCCACTCACCATTAGTCGCTACTCGCGCATTTTCCTAACCAGAAAACAACAGACTGCCCTGCTCTGCCTCTGATTGGCTGGTACTCGTTTCCATCTGGGTCAGAGTCAATTAGAAGCAGGAAGTGGGCGGGACATAACGCTGCTGTCTATAGTGTTTATGGGGAAAGGGGCGGGATCGAGGAACCGGTAATAACAAGCTGGGAACAAGCCCAAATAAGCAACAACACTTTAGTGACAAGCCCAAAAAAACCGCAACCCGCGACTACCAATATTTGTAAGCGACTTTCCAAAAAAAGAAGCCCAAAGTCGCTTATAATAAGCGGACTTGGCAACACTGGTTGTCGCTCTAGCTGTTCGCAGTTTCGCGGGTACGGTAAACGTTTCTATGGTAACAGCGAGTTGTACCAATCAGAAACGTTGCTGTTACGCTTAGGATTGTGGGTAATGTAGTTTTTCTACGTAAGATAGTGGATAATTGTTTTTCTTATGTTACAAGGTTGGGGGCGGCGCAAGATGGCGACCGTGGTGGTTGACGTTTGCTAAGCTCTGCAACACTTAACGGAGTACTTATGTTCTATAACAAGGCCAATGACTACGCAACTTGTTGAACTGTCAGTCTTCAAGAGCCACGCCGACGAGTAAGGGTTAACTATCATTTTAGGAACTTTAAAGGCTAGAAACAACCCTTTGTAGATAGCACGTGCAAACTGTTCAGGTACCTAGCATACCAAGCTAATAGCACGGAGCTAGTGGACCACAATGGCAAAGAGAGACGCTAAAAAGGGCCTAAAAGGGGGGCTGATAATGGATGTAGACCCGGATGGCACCTTTTGGGGTTTGTGCTCGCCACTTCCAGACTCTCCAATTAATAGTCCAAATCCAAAGAAAGTGTGTGCCAACAAAGATAAAAACGAGGTCTCAAACGCCGACATTCTCAAAGCAATCTTTGAGTTGAAGGAGCAATTCTCCGTTTTTGAACAACAGATAAATAAAAACACGGCAGACATCACTGTGGTGAAAGAAGAGGTGAAAAGCCTTGGATTTCAAGCAAAGGAGACGGAAGATAAGGTTAAAAGGCTTGATAAAAGCATTGAAGAAATAAAAGAGAAAACTGAGGAAGCCGAGCGCTACAGCAGAAGATGGAATTTGCGTCTCAACAACCTTCCTGAAAAAGTGAGTGAAGATGTAAGAGAGGAAGTCATGAAGATATTGAGTCAGATTGCTCCTGATGATAAAAGCAAGCTCGGTTTCTTGGTCGATGCAGTACATAGAGTTGGGCGCCCCAGAGAGGATAAGACACCGCGTCCGATTGTTGTACAATTTAACATGCGTACCTTCAGGTACAAGATTTGGAAGGACTCACGCATTGCTGAAGTTATGAAGAAGCTGAATCTCCGCATCGCCGAGGACCTGACACGCTCCGAGAGAGAATGCAGAAACAAACTGTGGCCCCTGGTCGAGCAAGCTCGTAAGGACGGAAAGAAGACCAGATGGCAAGGTCCAGTCGCCTCATCGATGGAGTGAAATTTGTTGCATGAATCTTCGTCTTGTATATTCCTAGATATAATAACCAGGCAAGTAATTGTTTGACAAGTGGACTATGATGTAGCCTGAAGTTAATAAGGCCTTAAGACAGTTCAACGTCATATTGGTATCCCCAGTGTTCAGTGAATTTCAATCACTACCAAAGGTTAAGGGTTCCTATTAGCTCTTATCTTCTGTTTCTAGTTGTAGGCATCAATTCTTCTTTTCACTTTTCCCTTATTTATTCAGTTATTTAAACATCTTTACTATTTGTATGGCAAATAATTCATTAACCTTAAAGTGATTTCTCTTAATGTCAAAGGGTTACGAAACATCTCTAAAAGAAAGGCTATTTTCTTTTCTGTAGACGATCTAGTGCAGATTTAATTTTTTACAAGAGACTCACTCATGTGATGATGATAGGAAATTCTGGAGCAGTCAATGGGGGGATCAGATTTACTTAAGTCATGCTTCTAATCACTCAGCAGGTGGTAGCTATTTTGTTTAATAAATTTAAAGGAGATGTGGTAGAATCTCACCTTTCTAAAGAGGGTAGATGGATTACTCTGGTTCTTAGAGTGAATAATGTAATTCTGATGTTAACCAATATATATGGACATAATAACAATGTTCTGGCAAAAAACATGTATACCCAAATAGCGGGAGAGTTAAAAAAGATGAAGGAAAAATACAAAGATGCTCACTTAATTATAGGTGGTGACCTAAATGATGCAGCAGATGATCAAATGGATAGACTACCTGCAAAGATCTCCCATAACTCAAAATTTAAACCTATATCACATTTGTGTGAACAACTTGGTGTAATTGATGTCTGGCGGTATTTACATCCTTATCAAAAAGAATATACATGGAGTAATGTTAGTGGCTCTCTACAATCTCGAATTGATCTTTGGTTAATTTCCTCTTATACTTTACAATATGTTTCTGAAACATTACATAGCTATGCCCCCTTTTCAGATCACAAACTGATAGTGGTCACTTTTGCTAATCCACAAGAGCAAACCAGAAAATCTCGTGGTTTCTGGAAATTTAACTGCAATCTATTAAATGAGGAAGCTATTTGTAAATCAGTTGAAGTTACTGCTGGTGATATTTTCAATTGTAATGAACTTGGCAATATTAAAAAATGGGAATTCTTTAAATTTAAGATCAGAGAATTAGCTATTAAATTTAGTAAGGAAATGAAAAAACGTAATACTTTGAGAGAAATAGAAACAATGGCGGAACTGAACTCTTTGATAAATAAAAATACTCTTACCGAAGAGGAAAAATTAAAGCTGTCAAGTCTGAAAGAAGAGGTCGACCGATTATATATTACTATGACCAAAGGAGCCTTCATACGCTCTAGAGCAAAATGGTTAGAGGAAGGTGAGCGAAATACAACTTATTTCTTTGCTCTGGAAAAAGAAACATATAGAGAAATAATATTACCTCTCTAAAAATAGATAACTATATAATCTCCAACCCATCTGATATAGCGAACTATACTTCCCGTTTCTATTCTTTTTTTTTTTTTTTTTTTTAAATATTTTATTTTCAATGTCTTTTCAAGTTTTATATAACAAAACAGAACAGAAAAAAGCCACAAAAAAAAGAAAAACACAAACAAACAACGGAGCTGCCAGGAAAATCAAGATTAAAAGCATGTCTTGGGTAAATGTTATATTGCTGTTATCTACACGTTCAGATGTCATAGCAATACAAGTTGCAATACAGTCAAGAGCACATCTCTACAGAAAAGAATCACATGTTTTTAAGATAGTCAATGAATGGTCCCCAGATGCTCAGAAAGCGGTTTTGTGTTTTAGAGTTTTGCATCCGTATCCTTTCCATCTGGATGATCCCAGTCATTTCATTAAGCCATTTTTGAAAGCAGGGAGGAGTGGGGGACTTCCAGTCCATAAGAATCATTTTCTTTGCAGCAACCATGCCAAGCATTAGTGCTTGTTGCATCTCAGGCGGATACCTGAGAGCCTTTTCTGAACACCCAAAGAGCGCCAGCTCTGGGTCAGGGGCAATGTCCAAGTTAAAGACCAGACTGAACCACTGAAATACATCACACCAAAACTTATGTAATTGAGGACATAACCAGAAAAGATGTGATAGCGAACCCTCCGCACCTTCGCATCGACCACACAGAGAAGAAAGTGACGGGTAGATTTTATGCAGTTTAAGCTTAGAATAGTGTAATCGATGAACAACTTTATATTGAATCAGTTTATATCTTGCGTTGATAGAGCATGTATGAATTCTAGTCAAAGCTTCAGTCCAGGTATCGTTGGACACCTCAAGCCCCAGTTTGTTAGACCAAGCTTCTCTGAGATGGTGAGTGGATGCGGAGATGGCGAACAGGGGCACAAAGCGAGATATTAGGTGCCTGGAGTCAGGAGGAAGCAGCATGAGATCGTAGAATGGGCAACTTGGTGGCATGGTTTCAAAGTTTGGTAGTACACCTTTAGCAAAGTGCCTGATTTGAAAATATCGAAAATGATGAGAATTTGGTAGATTAAATTGCGTGGCCAGCTGACCAAACGAGGCAAAATGTCCGCCCACATATAGGTCTCCGAGGGCAACAAGTCCCTTCTCTCTCCAGTCTGCAAACACCCTATCCGCTTGGGATGGTAGGAATGAATGGTTATGACATATGGGGGTGTGTACAGAAGTGTTCGGCAGCTTGCAGACACTTCTTATCTGATTCATTCCCGTTTCTATTCTGATCTATATAGCTCTCATTATAACTCAACAGAAGATGAGAATTTTATCAGCAAAATTAGGAAATTTATCCCACAAATTTCTAATGAATTTAAATCAGAAATCTGAAATTCTTGAAGCTGTAAATAAAATGAAAAAAGGGAAATCTCCGGGAATGGATGGTCTTCTTGTTGAGTTTTATAGATGCTTTTGGAACATAATTGAAACTCCATTTTTTAACATGCTAAGAGATTGTATCGATAATGAGGAAATGACTACTACTATGAAGCAGGGTGTAATAACCTTACTTCCCAAACCAGATAAAGATCACCTTTTATTAGAAAACTGGAGACCTATAACATTGCTAAATGTAGATTATAAAATACTGTCATTAATTTTTGCCAGACGTTTAAAAAAAGGATTGGGCCAAATCATAAATGAAACTCAAACTGGTTTTATGGCTAATCGGCATATAAGCTGTAATATAAGGCTTATTCTTGATCTAATAGATTATTCTGAATATGTGGAATCTGACGCTGTAATATTATCGCTGGACTTTTATAAAGCATTTGACACAGTAGAGCATCAATTCTTATTTAGGTCACTCAAATCTTTTGGTTTTGGTGAAAAATGTATCTCTGGGGTTAAAATGCTTTTATAAAAATATCAGTAGCTGTGTCATGCTATATCCAAATACCACCCAAAGTTTTTCAGTTTATAGATCAGTCCGCCAAGGCTGCCCTTGTTCTCCATTCTTGTTTCTCATTGTTGTTGAAATGCTCTCCTTACATATTTTACATTGTGACAATTTACAGGGTTTAAGGATTTTTGAAAGAGAAATTAAAATTTCTCAACTAGCTGATGACACAGTTCTTTTCTTAAAAAATAAACAAATTGGAAACTCCATCAAAGAAATCCAATCCTTTTCGCTAGCATCAGGTTTAAAACTCAATGTTTCGAAGTGTGAAATTCTATGTCTATATAACACTGATGAAAAGCTTATGTGTGATATTCCTGTGAAAAATAGTATTAAATACCTTGGAATTCATATCTCTAAAGATCTAAAGGAACCAAAAGAAAAGAATTTTAAGCCCAAAATACAAAAAACTAAAAATATATTTAATATATGGCTTCAAAGAGATCTGTCCATAATAGGTAGAGTTCTTTTGAGCAAAGCGGACGGTATCTCTAGATTTATTTACCCTACCCAATCTTTGTATATCCATCAATCCCTCTGTAAAGAAATAAATGACGTTTTAATTAACTTTATCTGGAAAAACAAATGCCACCGATTAAAAAAGGAGATTTTAGCAGCCCCAAGAAATGCAGGTGGCTTGGAAATATTGGACTTTATGGATGTGAACAACACCTTTAGAATTAAATGGATAAAAGAATGTTTAAAAGCTCCAGATTCCCTTTGGTACTTTATTCCACAGTCCATTTTTGGAAAAATGGGAGGCCTCCAATTTGTATTACAATGCAGTTACAATGAAATTAAGATACCGCAAAAATTATCTAAATTTCATCAGCAAGCACTTAACGCTGCCAAATTATGTTTTAAACACAATTTCTCTCCTCACAGAACTATTATATGGAACAATGAATTCATAACCAGAAAGAATAAGTAGTGGGGCAGATAAGGGGGGAAATCGTTCACAAGTGGATAGAAGCACCAAATTTGGTGTAGTTATCCTTCTGGGGCCAATAATTTGAAAAATAACGTTAGCCACTTAATCTTTCAAAATGGCCGCCATTTTCCAAGATGGCCGCCATTTCCATCATTGGAAAACACATATCTGCCCACATAATTTTACTATTGGGACATATTCAAGGTTTTTACCTTTTGAATCCTTTTTTTTACTATAAGGATGTTACATACATATCTATTTTGTGTTTTGAGAGTCTATAGTGGTATGTAGAGTAAATAATCCATGAAACGTGACATAATTCCAAAAAAAAAAGTTTTATTAAAGCATTAAAAAGTAAAGGGGTTTTTTATTTTTTACAGGGGGTCCGATTCCGGCTGAAACGAGTATCCGGTAGGATAAAAAGATTTTGGGTACAAGTTTTAAAAAAGAAATAGAGTCAAATCCTGCCGGAGAATAAAACCCCTTAACTGGGCGAGCATTCTGTGAAATACAGGCCCCCCGCCTAAAACACGTTACCTCAAAACACACACCCCCGAACAAGGAGAAAGCGCTCTCTCTCTCTCCTCTCTCTCTTCTCTCTTTTCCCCCGCCCCCACCCCGCTCCGTGGGGCAGCAACGGGGTTGGGGATCTTTCCCGTTAACTTGGGGGTTTCTTAAATTTGGGTTTTGTTTTTAATTTGGTTTGAAATAAATGAACCAAGATTTTTCGGGGAACGGGGGGGTTTGTAGTCCATATAGTCCCCAGTAGATTTATGGTGAAGTGGGTTTTAGCATGCTCTGGTTTTTAAAAGCAACTTCTTTTGGGCTCTGCATGAGATTTTTTTTTTTTTTCTTTAGCTGCCCCCGCCCCCCCTCTCTCTTACCCCTCCACACACAACACAAACAAAACACACCACACACACACACCACACACCCACACACAATTTCCTGGGTGGAAAAAAAAAATAAAAAAAACCAAAAAAAAAAAAAAACCCACTGATCATAAAAAAATAAAAAGTTAAAAAAAAAAAAAGTTATTGAGTATGAAAAACTGTCATTCATTTTACTTCTAAATTTCAACCGCATGGTTTTTTCATTTTTGCAAAAGTTTTTGAATTTGTTTTTTGTTCCATGCAACACCAATTTAATTTAATTCAATTTTTTTTATAGACAATCACAAAAAGAATTCAAGACCTTTACGATAGAGCAGGTCTAGACCCACTCCAGAATCCACAAGGACCCAACGTTCCAGTTTTTTCCTCCAGAGCAGCAACAGTGCGACAGGGCGAGGAAAAACTTCCTTTAGGAAAGAAACCTCGGTCAGACCCAGGCTCTTGGGAGGCGGGTCTGACGACCCGGTTGGGATTAGAATGAAGAGTTTGTTTTGTAGTAGTTCTTGTAGCAAAGCAGGGCATGTGGGCGTACAAGGCACAGCAGGACGTAGCTGGGCACCGCAGAGGTAGCAGGATGTAACATGGCATCGCAGGACATGTCGCGGGACCATGGACAGGATACCCTGTTTTTTGGGCGCCCCTGATCGAGGAAAAACAGCTGGGGGGAAAAGAACATAAGGATCCGGGGAATGACTCCCGGAGCTAGGTTAGTAACAAGCTTTTTGGGACAGGATGCACACAAATGGAAAGATAGAAAAGATAGATGGGGAGAAGGAGTCAGTGTGTCCCCCAGCAGTCAAAGAGAGAGAGGAGAGGAAAAGGAGAGAGAGAGAGAAGAGAGAGATGACCATCCCACTTTTAGCGGAGGGGGGCCCTATGAGAGAGGAGAGAGAGAGAGAGAGAGAGGAGAGACAGGGACCATCCCACTGTTAGCAGAGGTGGCCATGCGAGAGTGAGAGAGAGAGAGAGACATGACCATCCACTGTCTAGCGGAGGTGGCTATGAGAGAGAGAGAGAGAGAGAGGAGAGAAAGAGAGAGAGAGAGGGACCATCCCTGTCTAGCGGACACCACATTGATCTGAAGCTCGATGCTGTCATGTAGTTTTCAAACAGCAATAAAAAATTTAAAAATTTTGATCAAAATTTTATCAATTTCATGCTTAAATAACATACCGGTTAAAGCCCCGCACATTCAAGAGAACCGACCCACTTCCCGGTTAAATCTGACCACTTCGGTTTAGGCCCACCCGTCGAGTACGGTCGGGTACAGATAACTTCATGTGGTAAAACAGATACAGATAATGCTGTACCGCTCATCCTATATTTTCTTTTTGGAGGCACATAACATTATTGTATTTTTGTCATTTATTAAAGTGGGCATTGTAATGTATTTATGCCAACATGGTAGTCTGGCACTTTAAAATGCTGTACAGTTTAAAACCAAAGTGATGCATTCACATCTTCCACGGCATTTGCTTTTCATCCACATTTGGTCAAGTTGCTGACAGCCCCTCTACAATTGGGTATAGCTTGTCCAGAAGATCTGCCCTTGACCCCCTTTCTTGGTCCATCCCACTCAGAAGGATCAGTACTTCTGGCTGGAGACAGTTGCTGACTCCAGATGCAGCGCGGTAGGCTGAACGCTTTACACACTCAGCAATGTAGTTGAGTAGGAGGAATGGCTTCATATGGCCTTTACTTTTTGGCAAACAAGTCCAACCGGGCTTCATCTACTCCCCCTGCTTCGTTGGATCTGTTCTACATCATGACCACAAACATTTCTAAAATCTTCAGGTTGCCATCATCCATTCTTGGAGGGTAGTGGCTGAGCTGGCTGAAGATTTCAGAAGCTTTGTCCAATATATTTCATGTTTGCCAAGCAGTCTTCTTCCCTTTGCCACCAAAGGCTGAAACTACATCACAGGCAGTGAATGCATGAAAGAAAAGAATACCACTGCTCTTCTCCCTTCCAATACATTGATAGAGGTCATGATCCATCCAAGATTCATTCCTTGGCCAAAAGCAAGCCACAATTGTTGCAGACCAATGTCCCGAAGAACTGGTAGACCACTGACTGCTATAACAAGAACGCTGTCACTGGCTTTGACCATAAGGTTTTTGCTACCATTTTTGGCAAGGACAAAGTTCCTTGTGTCAGCTTCCTCAGGACTACGGTACATGGACTTACATCATCTAGGTTGAAGTGGTTGCTGACAGCTCAGTTTTATTCTCATCCTCACTGAGAATGTTACGCCATTTCTTGGGTATTTTGCCATTGCTGATCACTTTGCGTCTGGCTTCATGTCCTGTTTTTGACCTAGGTTCTGCCTTCAAACTGGATTGTTGGTAGATGTCAAAGACTATGTCTGTTCTTTTGCATTTCACAAAGTATGCCTCTACAGTGGGGCTCGAAGGTTTGGGCACCCCAGGTAAATATTTGTATAAATGTGCATAAAGAAGCCAAGAAAAGATGGAAAAATCAAATGACAGATTAGACATTCGTATAATATGTCATAAAAAGTTAGATTTTATTTAATCATTTACACTTTCAAAATAACAGAAAACAACAATGGCGTCTGCAAAAGTTTGAGCACCCTGCAGAGTTTATTGCACCATACTTTTTTATAGCTGAGACCTGACAGTGTCATGGATTGTTCTCAATCATCGTCTGGAAAGACCAGGTGATGTCAATCTTAAGGTTTTAAATGCCCAGACTCATCTGACCCCTCCCCCAACAATCAACACCATGGCTTCTTCTAAGTAGTTGTCTAGAAAACTGAGACTGAAAATAGTTGACACGCTCAAAGCAGGAGAAGGCTAGAAGAAGATAGCAAAGCGTTTTCAGATGCCAATATCCTCTGTTTGGAATGTAATTAAGAAATGGCCGTCATCAGGAACAGTGGAAGTTGAAACAAGATCTGGAAGACCAAGAAAAATATCAGACAGAACCACTTGTGAGAAAAGCAATTCCAAACCCACGTTGGACTATGCGATCCATCCAGAAAGACCTGCAGACACTGGAGTTGGTACACCATTCCACTATAAAGAGATACTTGCACAAATATGGTCTTCATGGAAGAGTCATCAGAAGAAAATGTCTTCTACGTCCTCACCACAAAAATCAGTGTTGGAAGAAGGAAAATGAACATATAGACAAGCTTGATGCATAGTGGGACCAAGTTCTGGTCAAAGTTAAGGTTAAAGTCGAACCTTTTGGCTGGAATGAGCAAAGGTACGTTTGGAGAAGAAAGGGCTCCGAATAAAAAGCTGAAGTTAAAGAGAGGATGGCTTCTACAAATGGATAATGATCCTACTAAACGCACCTCAAAATCCACAGTGGATTACATCAAGAGGCATAAACTGAAGGTTTTGCCATGGCCTTCACAATCTGCTGACCTCAACATAATGTAAATCTATGGATAGACCTTAAAGTAGCAGTGCGTGACAGACAGTCCAGAAAGAGACTCTTGGCTGGCTACAAGAAGCGTTTCCAAGCTGTGATACTTGCCAAAGGGGGGGCGTGGAGCTTCCCACCATCACTCAAGGCAGCAGGGAATGGCAGATTTTCATGTCTAAAGAGCTCCTTCAGATCACACTCTCTGCTCTTGCATGAGATGAACAGTTTGGAGAAGAGCTGGCAATCCTCCTTCAGCACCTTTTTCTTCAAAGAATTGACAGAGGCACGTTCCTGATGGAAGAAGTTCCTGCAGTTTTTCTTGATTTGCTCATAAAGTTTAGGTTCTTCTTCTTCAAGTCCTCTCCAAATCAATATGAGGACTTTAACTATTGATATTTATGATGTTGAATATGGTCTCATTGTAATTCTTGACCATCACAACATGGGGGTAAATATCGCCTCTTGTGATTTAGCTTGTACGGTTCAAGAGATATGATGGAAAATACATAATTAGGTTATGGCGGAATCCAAAATGGCTGCATCAGCTGTCTAGAGGCCTTCATTTATGTTGTGTGTGGTATTATTGTAATCATTGACCATCAAAACATAGGGGTAGACATCATCCTTTAAGCAGTTGAATGTTTTGTTCAGGAGATATCATGCAAATATACATAATTTGGCTATGGCGGAAATTAATATGGCCGCCGCGGCTCCCATGAAGTTTTTTTGCAATGGCTAACGTACTTTTTTGAAAGAGCACTACCCACTGAGTAATTGTACCAATTTTGGTGCTTGTATCCACAAGTGAACGATTACCCTAAAAAATGGCACTTATCTGCTCCACTAAAGTCCTTATATCTACAACATTGGGTTGACCGGAATATTATTTTTCTTGCAGACTTACAAAATGTTGAACTTCTTAATTATGAGGAATTTCTCAGGTCTAAAGTTTTTCCTGTCACCCATAAAGAATATCAAATGGTAATAAATGCTATACCTAGTGGAATTCTTCAATTAATGAAATGTCACTTTGAGAGTCAAGAATTGGATCCAACCTTCTTTGTTGATGGAGTAAATATTAAAAGTCATAAATGTACCAATAAACATATAAGGAACTTCTTCTACAGCAAAAGGAAAATCACTCCACGGGGAAAATTTGTTTGGAACTCTTTGTACTTCAACATTCACTGGGAATCAACATGGCTTCTACCATACAAGTTTGTTATCCCCAATAAAGTGAAAGAACTGCATTTCAAAATACTGCATAATATTTATCCCACTAACAAATTTATCTCAATATTTGCGTCTGTGGATAATAAATGTGAATTTTGTAAATCTGAAGAAGAAACTATTGTACATCTATTTTGGGAGTGTCGGTTCTCTGTGGAATTCTGGAAAAAAATGGAAAATTATTTAAATGTTCAAAAGAATCTCCAAATTAAATTAGAAGCAAAAGATGTTATTATTGAATATGATCACAAGAACAAAAAATTACACAAGATTGGCAATTTACTAATTCTACACGGGAAATTTCATATCCATAAAGCAAAATTTGCTAAATCGCGACCAGCTTTCACACGCTTCAGAAATGAATTTTGAATCTTTTGTGAGTCTATCCAAGTCATTAATAGTAAGAAAACTATCTATATAGCTGATCTACTGCAAGATTTTAAGGAATTATAATTGTATAGCCTTTGCCCATCTCATCTTGTCTTTGTACTGTATTTATGTTCTTGATGTTTATATTTAATACACTTTTTTTTTTTTTTTTTTTTTCCTTCTTCTTCTTAAGATTCTATATATCCACTGTATAGTAAGGTTATTTTATTTATTTACTTATTTTAACATGCTGTTTTTTATTTATTTTTTTACTGATGCCAAAGTGTTCATCAAATGTTTAACATGTTTTGTAAAATTTAAGATTTAATAAAAAGAAAAAAAAAATATGTTACAAGGTTGATATCATACAGACTTCTAGCTTCATCAGGAGCAGAAACTGGGTCAGTCTACCTGGGATGGTTTATACATTATGGCTGATAATCTAAATTCATATGGAGTAAATCAATGGGGTTTTTAATATATATATATATATATATATATATATACATATATATATATATATATATATATATAAAAACTGTAATCACCAACTATTTTGATAATTGATTAGTTGGTTTGAGTAATTTTTTTAAGACAAAAGTAAAAAGGTTTTTGATTCCAGATTGTTAAATGTGAATATTTTACACCTATTTTTGTTGTCTCTGTTTTGTCATTTAGTAAACTTTATAGATTTCAACCATATAATTCCTTCTTGAGTCTTTTTAACAAGAACTTTAATTAATGTATGAACTGAATACTGATTGTGTGACCTATGAGGGAACAACCAGTGATAAAAGACCACCTATAGCAATGTCATCAGGATACACCGGTAGACCGTGGCCCCCCTTATCGGTGATCGCGTCCTGGTCCACCTGATCACAGAATTTATAGTTTACCCACCTCTTTTTTTACCACTACACCACTGATTGTATATATGTAACGTTTGGGTTAAGGTCTTTTCAGAGGATCCATATTTTTTTCAGACATTTTTCATTTACCTAGGCTATAAAACGGGAATTGTATTTTTTGTCTTGTGTCTTAATGAACTTTAAATGCTGTAACTACTGTATATTTACAGGGCAGAGTCGCAATATAAAACATTGCTTTGCTGTCAGAGCCAATCTAAGCAATAAGAATAATTATATGTAATCCAAATAATGATGAGATTACTTTATAATGATATATCAAGCTTGCATGGCCACGCAAGGTAGGTAGACAGGAAGTGTCCATTCTCTCAAAGTGAGCAAAACACATCTTTGTTTGAGAAATTCCACTCCACGCTTATCTAATGTAATGTCAAATTCTGCGTTGAAATGGAATGAAGAATGTAATGGATATATATTGGAAATCACAATTCCCTAGGTCCATGGTTAGTGACTGGCCATATACAGTACACTGTATTTGTATATATTACTAACAATAACTTTATTAAGAAAACACCAGAACCAAGTGGGTGGAAAATGATTGAGAAGATTAGGTATTTTTGATTGTAGTTAAATCAGTTAAAGGAAGGATGGTATTTTCCTTTCGGAGTCTGGAAACATAATATATATATATATATATATATATATATATATATATATATATATATATATTGTATTTGAAATAAGATTTTTTTCACATCAAACTTTGCTTTCGTCAAAGAATCCTCCATTTGCAGCAATTACAGCATTGCAGACCTTTGGCATTCTAGCTGTTAATTTGTTGAGGTAACCTGGAGAAATTGCACCCCACGCTTCCAGAAGCAGCTCCCACAAGTTGGATTGGTTGGATGGGCACTTCTTGCGTACCATACGGTCAAGCTGCTCCCACAACAGCTCAATGGGGTTCAGATCTGGTGACTGCGCTGGCCACTCCATTACCGATAGAATACCAGCTGCCTGCTTCTGCTCTAAATAGTTCTTGCACAATTTGGAGGTGTGTTTAGGGTCATTGTCCTGTTGTAGGATGAAATTAGCTCCAATCAAGCGGGTATGGCATGGCGTTACAAAATGGAGTGATAGCCTTCCTTATTCAGAATCCCTTTTACCCTGTTCAAATCTCCCACCTTTCCAGCACCAAAGCAACCCCAGACCCTCATATTACCTCCACCATGCTTAACAGATGGCGTCAGGCATTCTTCCAGCATCTTTTCATTTGTTCTGCGTCTCACAAACGTTCTTCTTTGTGATCCAAACACCTCAAACTTGGATTCATCTGTCCACAACACTTTTTTCCAGTCTTCCTCTGTCCAATGTCTGTGTTCTTTTGCCCATCTTAGTCTTTTTCTTTTATTGGCCAGTCTCAGATATGGCTTTTTCTTTGCCACTCTGCCCTGAAGCCCAGAATCCCGCAGCCGCCTCTTCACTGTAGATGTTGAAACTGGTGTTTTGTGGGTACTATTTAATGAAGATGCCAGTTGGGGACCTGTGAGGCGTCTGTTTCTCAAACTAGAGACTCTAATGGACTTATCTTCTTGCTCAGTTGTGCAACGCGGCCTCCCACTTCTTTTTCTACTCTGGTTAGAGCCTGTTTGTGCTGTCCTCTGAAGGGAGTAGTACACACCGTTGTAGGAAATCTGTAATTTCTTAGCAATGTCTCGCATGGAATAACCTTCATTTCTAAGGACAAGAATAGACTGTCGAGTTTCAGATAAAAGATCTCTTTTTCTGGCCATTTTGAGCGTTTAATTGACCCCACAAATGTGATGCTCCAGAAACTCAATCTGCTCAAAGGAAGGTCAGTTTTGTAGCTTCTGTAACGACCTAAACTGTTTTCAGATGTGTGAACATGATTGCACAAGGGTTTTCTAATCATCAATTAGCCTTCTGCGCCAATGAGCAAACACATTGTACCATTAGAACACTGGAGGGATAGTTGCTGGAAATGGGCCTCTATACACCTATGTAGATATTGCACCAAAAACCAGACATTTGCAGCTAGAATAGTCATTTACCACATTAGCAATGTATAGAGTGTATTTCTTCAAAGTTAAGACCAGTTTAAAGTTATCTTCATTGAAAAGTACAGTGCTTTTCCTTCAAAAATAAGACCATTTCAATGTGACCCCAGACTTTTGAACGGTAGTGTATATACATACATATATATATATATATATAGATAGATAGATAGATACTTAAAGATAGAAATACACAAAATATCATAAATTGTTAAAATATTAAAGCTCTAAAAACTCAGAAATCACGTCAATGTAGGCTACCATTAGGTAGCAAATGCTATTATTTAACAAGACCATTTTTCACCAAGCAGACCTTTTCGTTTGTTATTTCCTGTAACTAGAGAAGATTTCCCGCTTGTGTCTGTCAAGGTCAGAGGTCAAAGAGTCAAAGCTAATTGTGAATGTAGTGAAAGCTGAAAGCTGAGGGGGATCTATGCTTCAGCCACAGGTGCTTGAACCTCTGGTTACCCGATTGTTCAACCAGTAATTTATTGTGCAGCCTTCAATTCAAAGACAAAAAAAACGCAGAGGTTTGTGAGACAGACACAAACTTCTATTTTCCTGCTTTATCAAACAGCCGATAGTAGTCTAAGAGTATGAATTTATTGTGTAATATTATTTACATAAAATGATTAAAAATCTATAAGCATCTGTTTACGTGTTCTATTAAAGCTGAAAAGTATCTCTCCTGGGTCTTGTTCTGTATGAGTTAATTAGAAAGTTCACATTATTTTTCAGGGAAAAGGGTGGAGGTTGAGAGGTGTCAAGCAACAGTGGCTACTATCCTGAGAGAGAGAGGACCACTTTGACCAACAGAGGCAGCCAGCAGGCGCCTCTTCTCATTACATACAGTACATTTCCCGTCTCTGGACACTCGTAAAAAATAGAAGTAAAGTGTTTGTTTGGTGCCATTGCATTGTTTTTTTTCTCTTCTTTTGATGATCACATCCTTTGACATCCTTTGAACTGTGAAAAGCATGTTCGAGACTATGGTTTGTTGGCTAGGAAGGTGTTGAATGAATCGTCATATACACTCATGAAGCTTACACTTTTCTTTGCTTACATTTGCTGGCAAATATATACAAATGTTTGAATTCACATAAGAGGAACCAGAGGGAATATCTTTGGCACTCTAAATCTGTCACTGTCTTATCAACTTACAAGATTTCACAGCTCCCAAAATTGCAATAATGTGCTGTGTGGTATTGTGCAATCTCCAGGAAAAGTTTCACTTTCTTTGTGCTATTAATTTTGTTTTTGCCATGTGTGTGCTAACGTATTAATGTGTTGTTTGGGACATTAGTACATTATCAGTTCATTAGCACAATGTTAAGCAATTTAGAACCTGAACTTCTGGTTTCTTATGACATTCTTCAGGTTTCTTTTGACATTTTTAGAGAAAGTTTGCGCAATTATCAGAGAACTGTAAAAGCTGAGAAGACCAAGTATCTCTCAGATTTTACTTCAAATAATTGCCACAAACCTCATGTTCTTTTTAAAACAATTAACTCTGTTCTTAATACTCCCCAATCTGTCTATCATGTAGAATCCTCTGAGGCCTGTGAAAAATGTCTCAATTTTTTTGTGGATATGTGCATCTCAATTCCTGCTTTTGACCCCTCCATCTCCATAGAATGTGCAGCTGTTTTCAACCGATTTGAGTCTGTATCCATTTCTACTCTTAAAAACACTTTTACACATTTTAAACCCTCAGTTTGTCCCACTGATATTGTCCCGCCTCGCCTTTTTAAAGAGGTGTGGGACACTATTGGACCTAACATCCAAGAAATTATAAATAGCAGCCTTACTTCAGGTTCTGTTCAAGCCTTTTTTAAACAAGCAGTGGTGCAGCAACTAATCAAAAAAACAAATTTGGACACATCTGCACTTTCAAACCATCGCCCTTTCTCTAAATTCCCTTTTGTCTCGAAGATTTTAGAGAAGGCAGTTCTTTTACAGTTGCAGTTGTTTTTAGATACACATGGTGTTCTTGAGGTGTTGCAATCAGGTTTTAATACATTTCATAGCACTGAATTTAAGAGTTTTTAATTTCTTTTTGATCTTACAGCAGCATTTGACACAGTTGACCACAGCCTCCTTATTTCTCGCCTTGAGCATGGCGTGGGGATTAAGGGCACTGCCTTAGAGTGGTACAGGTCATACTTGTCAGATAGAGATTTTGGAGTCAGTTTTGGTGGCTCTATTTCACCTTCTGTGCCCCTCACATGTGGAGTTCCCCAGGGTTCGATTCTCAGGCCAAAACTTTTTTCACTCTATCTGCTTCCCCTTGGATGGATCTTAAAAAGACATAACATCAGCTTCCATCTTTATGCAAATGATTCCCAAATCTACCTGCCCATCAAGAAAAATGATGGTAGTTCTTTAGCAAGATTAGTTGACTGTTTTAATGATATTAAAGCATGGATGGCCTTAAATCTTTTTAACTTTAACGAGAGTAAAACTGAGGTCAGGGTTTTTAGACTCAGTGGCACCTCTGATGTCTCACAAATAGACTTGGGCATTTTTCAACCTTATATTAAGTCTGTTGTGACAAACCTGGGTGTAAAAATGGATTGTGATTTAAAATGGAGAAACAGATCAATTCTGTTGTGAAAGCAAGTTTCTTTCAACTTAGGCTTTTTACCAAGCTTAATGCCTTTTTATCCTTTACAGACTTTGAGAGGGTTATACATGCTTTTATTACAACTCGCCTTGACTATTGTAATTCTCTGTATGTAGGTGTTAGCCAGGCCTCCCTCTCTCGACTACAACTGGTTCAAAATGCTGCCGCTCGTCTCCTTACTGGAATTTGTAAGCAAGATCACATCACCCCTGTCCTTGCCTTTCTTCACTGGCTTCCAGTTCATTTTAGGATTGATTTCAAGATTTTATTGTTTGTTTTTGTTTTATTGTTTGCCCTTCATGGACTGGCTCCAGTCTACATCACGGAGCTGTTAAAGCCACATGCTCCTTCAAGGTCTGCAAACCAGTCTCTTAGTGTTCTCCCTAAATTGCGACTCAAGAGCCGAGGGGATCGGGCTTTCTCAGTTGCAGCCCCGAGACTGTGGAGTGAATTGCCTCTTCATGTCAGACCGGCCCCCAGCCTTCCGGTGCTTAAATCACAACTAAAAACACATTTTTAT
The DNA here is from genome assembly GCF_008692095.1 of Etheostoma spectabile. Taxonomy (NCBI): domain Eukaryota; kingdom Metazoa; phylum Chordata; class Actinopteri; order Perciformes; family Percidae; genus Etheostoma; species Etheostoma spectabile. The sequence goes on from NC_045741.1 coordinate 34,969,989, forward strand.
TCCTTGGCTTTTAATCCGGCGTGAGAACTGTATGTTGTATTTGTCTGGTGTTGTATTTTGTCTATTTAGTGTTTCATGTCAATGTACAACACTTTGGTCAACCTGGTTGGTTTTAATTGTGCTTTAAAAATAAAATTTGATTGATTGATTGATTGATTCTGTAAAAGTACCAATGACATCATAATAAGTAAGGGTCAATCCCTGTGCAATAACCCTGTAACACAAAGCATCCACCTTTCTGTAAATAGTGTTAAACACATCATTTAAACCTGTAACTATCTGTCAAATATACACTGTATACACTGTCATATCCACTTATGAGCAACCTGTTTTATTAGTAACTCTGTATTAAGTCCAGCACCATTTGCACTTTTGCATTGCCCTATTGTCTTACTGTTTAGAACCCCTCGTTTGTTTGGATGTGTGTGTGCACGTATATGCATATGTACAGTAAATGTACACTTTTATTATTTACAAACTTTTTTCTCTACATAGTATTCAAATGTTTATGTTTACCGTTTTCAGCTTTGTTGTTCATGTCTGTTCTGTCTATGTACTTTGAAAGCAACATAAAGCCGGAGTCAAATTTCTTGGATATATTCACACTTACTTGGCCATTAAAGCTGATTCTGATTTGGAAGTCCTAATACATCTATGTAAATTCTCCATTACGTAAGTCTTATATTGAGAATTGTGCTTAAGTCAAAGTGCAGCAGCAAAATGTGCAATAAGTGCATTCGTTGTATGTTTTGGATGAAAAGTATAATAGAAGTTTAAAGTAGCATGAATTGGAAACTCTGCACTAACAATGCAAAGTGTAGTACAAATCCTTAAAACTGTTCTTAAAGGGCAGTAATTAAATACATATATTCACTTTCCAGTGAAAATAATATTGATACAACATGATGAAATAAAATAAAAAATCCCCCTAAAGTCCTCCTAAAACAAAGGAGGAAAGCAATTGGAAAGAGATTGGGAAAGTTTCTAAGGACCCTGGAGGGATGGGGCAATAGTGGTGGGGGATTTCCACTGAATAGCCCGCTTGTGATGAGAGCGCCCAGGAAAAGTGGAGCAGGCTAATATAAAAACACACTCAGCACATGCAACTCTCAGAATCCTCTTCTCCTCAGACGTGCTGAGACCAAAGAAATACTAAGAGTCTTCAGTAGGTTATCACACATACAACTTAAAATGGTGAGTGCAGAGGTATCAATTTAAATACTTTGTGGTCAGTGATGCATTTATTGTATCAATTTAATGTAACTGATCTTTTTTTAAACTTTATTCTTACAGAAGTTCTGTTTGGGATTAGTTCAGACCCGTGGATCTAAGTCCTCATGGATCAACTTGACCTTTCTTTGCTCAAGTATGCTAATCCAAACAGAATCTTTAATGTCTCACTTTCAACTTTTATTTTCTTCTATATGATCATTTCCTTAAATCCATCCTTATTACCTTACCATCTAAATTGTGTCTCTGTACTCCATCCTCAGTGCTGTGCATGTGGACTACTGTAGAGAGCTGGTCCTACTACTACTCTAACACCACCATGGATTGGCTGCAAGCTAGAGCCTGGTGCCAGAAGCACTACACGGACATGGTGGCCATCCAGAACCAGGGGGAGATTGAGCATCTCAACAGTTGGCTGCCCAGGCAACCCACTTACTACTGGATCGGGATCCGCATGATCAATAATGTCTGGACCTGGGTAGGAACCAACAAGGCTCTAACAGCAGAAGCAACCAACTGGGCACGGGGCGAACCAAACAATGGCAAACATAGAACAAGTGCAAAGGAGAATGAGGACTGTGTGGAGATGTACATTAAAAGGGATTCGCAGCCTGGCAAATGGAATGATGAGAGGTGCGGGAAGTTAAAGACCGCTCTGTGCTACACAGGTGAGCAAAAGTTGGGGATTAGGAAACAAGAGCTGCTCATTTTAGCTGCCCTAATTTGTTTGATTATTAGGGAATCTCTTTTAAATAATTTGTTGATCATGTTTTCTTTTTAAAATAAAAGCAGAGAAACAGTTATAACATTTTATGTAAGTTATGTGAAAGTACTACTTCTTTCCCCAGCTGCCTGTAAGAACGACTCATGCCTCTATGGAGACTGTGTAGAAACCATCAATAGCCACAAGTGTGCTTGCTTTGAAGGCTTTTATGGAGAGGGGTGTGAGCATGGTAAGAAAATACAGTGATGTTGAACTTGTTTTAAAGTTTAAAGTCACTTGGAGTCAGGACCTGATGTCTAATTGTGTCTTGTTTTCTTTGTTGGCAGTTGTCAAGTGTAATGAAGAGCAAGTGACCGTTCCATATAAAGGAAGTGTGGATTGCATTCACAAGCATGGAGACTTCTCCTACGACTCTTTGTGCCAGTATTTCTGTGAGGAAGGATACCAACTGAGTATGTCCAGACCCCTGATATGCACTGCCTCGACACAGTGGTCAGAGGAGCCACCTACATGTGAATGTGAGTTGAGGTGTAATACAAAGCTGCAAAAAATAACTAAAAAAATTAAGTGATGTGATTTTAACCAATGTTAATGTGTTTTTGATTATCCTGTTCACAGTGGTCCAGTGTCAGGAGCTGTCTAGTCCAGCAAGAGGATCCATGAAGTGCTCTGATCCTCTGGGCCCCTCCAGCTACCAGTCCACCTGTGTGTTTACCTGTGATGAAGGCTATGCACTTGCTGATTCCCTGTCTAACACTCTGCAATGTGAAGCTTCAGGATTTTGGAACGCCTCCCAACCGCTTTGTGTTGGTACGCCCACATTTATTGGTGGTCTGGGACATGATGACAGCAGTGACCAATGAAGCCAGGACATCTGACAACTAAACAAAGTGTTAGAACAATGTCACCGAGTTAGTCACTGTAAGTGACTTTATTTAGCACAATACGTTTATCAGTATTTTCATTCCAAAGCTGTTTTTAGACTAGTTCTGTAGTGGTTTGAACTAGAGACAGCTGAGGCCAACGTTAGCTTGTGTGTTTTCTGCGGTATGTTTTGCTAAAGGTAACATTTAACGTTAGCCTGGTAACGTTAGCTAGTGTTAATTTTGATAGGTAGATATATCTTTTTCTTACCAGAAATGAGACTGTATGTTCTGTTCAGAAGCGTACAGTCACACCTTGCTACGCGTTTGTTTCTTACAACGGCACCACTGTATCTTCGTCAACGACTATAATGTAACTAGTAGGCAGAGAGCAGCCAAAAAGTTGATTGTGGAACAGAAACAGCGCGCGCCGACGTTTGAATCGGATGTGACGTAGTAAGCAAAGCTACTCATCCGCCCTAGCTCTGATTGGTTGAAATTACGCAATGACTGCACAGCGCTTCAAATAACAACCATCACTATCAGGCTGTGAAATATATAAAAAAATAAAAACATATTCTATATTACTGTAAGTGAAGTCTCAAATGCATACTAATATTGTATTGTATATATGTAACGTTTGGGTTAAGGTCTTTTCAGGGGCTCCATATTTTTTTCAGACATTTTTCATTTACCTAGGCTATAAAACGGGAATTGTATTTATTGTCTTGTGTCCCATTTAATGAACTTTAAATGCTGTAACTACTGTATATTTAATAACCCTTACAAGATGGAGGGCACTAATGAAGTATGATGATGGTAATATAATTAAATTCCAGGGCAGAGTCTCAATATAAAACATTGCTTTCAGAGCAAATCTTACCACCAGTCAGATGCATTTATATAAATTCTCACAACGTTAACCTAATGCTTAGCTCTATAATAATAATAATAATAATAATAATAATAATAGGGGATGAGCCATTGTAAATCTGGACTCGTGAAGTTAAAATACCCAAAAGCACGCTACAATGGTCTCCATGTTATAGAATAACATAAAATTATATATCAGGCCTGTGTAATCCACACTTGTTTTGTTCTGTCATGTCAAGGTTTAAACTGCAACACAGGAAATGGTTAACAAATGACAGGGAAACAAGCAAAACAGTGAATGAATTAGTAGAATAAAACAGGAGAAACACAACTGTTGTTGTTGGGTTAACAAAATGCCACACAATGGAGAAAAAAGAGATGGGCCTATGGCCTACAACAAAACATATATCTTAATAAAGAGTTTAAAAATAAAGCTGGGCTCAATAATGAATAAAGAGGCATAAACAAGAAGGCTTTCATAAGGATTAAATAGCCAAAAGCAATGAGAAAAATTATGTGTTATCCAAATAATGATGAGATGACTTTATAATGAAGCTTGCATGGCCACGTAAGGTAGGTAGATATATCTTTTTCTTACCAGAAATGAGACTGTATGTTCTGTTCAGAAGCGTACAGTCACACCTTGCTACGCGTTTGTTTCTTACAACGGCACCACTGTATCTTCGTCAACGACTATAATGTAACTAGTAGGCAGAGAGCAGCCAAAAAGTTGATTGTGGGACAGAAACAGCGCGCGCCGACGTTTGAATCGGATGTGACGTAGTAAGCAAAGCTACTCATCCGCCCTCACTCTGATTGGTTGAAATTACGCAATGACTGCGCAGCGCTTCAAATAACAACCATCACTATCAGGCTGTGAAATATATAAAAAAATAAAAACATATTCTATATTACTGTAAGTGAAGTCTCAAATGCATACTAATATTGTATTGTATATATGTAACGTTTGGGTTAAGGTCTTTTCAGGGGCTCCATATTTTTTTCAGACATTTTTCATTTACCTAGGCTATAAAACGGGAATTGTATTTATTGTCTCGTGTCCCAATTAATGAACTTTATATGCTGTAACTACTGTATATTTAATAACACTTACAAAATGGAGGACGCTAATGAAATATGATGATAGTCATATAATTAAATTCCAGGGCAGAGTTGCAATTTAAAACATTGCTGTCAGAACAAATCTTACCACCAGTCAGATGCATTCATATCAATTCTCTTAATGTTGACCTAATACTTAGCTCTATAATAATAATAAAAATAATAATAACAATGATAATAATAATAATAATAATAGGGGATGAGCCATTACAAATCTGGACTCATAAAGTTAAAACACCCAAAAGTAGGCTATAACGGTCTCTTTGTTATAGAATAACATAAAATTATATATCAGACCTGTGTAATCCACACTTGTTTTGTTCTGTCATGTCAAGATTTAAACTGCAAAACAGGAAATGGTTAACAAATGACAGGGAAACAAGCAAAACAGTGAATGAATTAATAGAATAAAACAGGAAAAACACAACTGTTGTTGTTGGGTTAACAAAATGCCACACAATGGAGAAAAAAGAGATGGGCCTATGGCCTACAACAAAACATATATTTTAAAAAAGAGAAAAATAAAGTTGGGCTTAATAATGAATAAAGAAGCATAAACAAGAAGGCTTTCATAAGGATTAAATAGCCAAAAGAAATGAGAAAAATTATGTGTTATCCAAATAATGATGAGATGATTTTATAATGAACATAGGGTAGGTAGATGTATTAAGGATACATAAAGCCCTCCAAAGTCTGTAAGCGGTTTGACTCTGTCCCTTTTACAGGAAGTGTCCATTCTCTCAAAGTGAGCAAAACACATCTTTGTTTGAGAAATTCCACTCCACGCTTATCTACTGTAATGAAATCACAATTCGCTAGGTCCATGGTTAGTGACTGGCCAACAACTTTATTAAGAAAACACCAGAACCAAGTGGGCGGAAAATGATTGAGGAGTTTGTGTATTTTTGATTGTAGTTAAATCAGTTAAAGGAAGGATGGTATTTTTCCTTTCGGAGTCTGGAATTTCTGTTGGGCTCTGACCTGATTGACGCCATAAAATGGTGTCTGGTAAGCTATTGTTTCACAGATAAGATCTTGAGCATTGAAGTAAACCATCTTGCTTTTGCTGCACCTTTGTTTCCCGACAGCCTAGGTGTTAGCGGCTGCCACTGCAGGAAGGAACTAACTTTTTGTTTAGGAAACAGGACTCCACATTGATGCTTATCAGTTTCACATATAGTGTATTGGAATAGTGCTTGCAGCATACCGACACTTGAAAGGAAATGACGAAATATAGTTTCCCCCCCGCTGAATCAAGTTGCGCACCAAGGCAGGGTGATCCACCTGATTCAGTAAAAAAGACTCATTACTTTGGTCTAAAAAAAAAAAAAAATGTTTCGGCAAAATGCCTCTAGACAGAAAGTAGTTTGGCTTTTGCAGGATGATGGAAAGCATGTTTCTCATTATCTTCCCAAAGAAAAATATTTTGACTTGCCATGTCCACTTCAACACTGGACTGTGTCTGTCTTCTCCAGTTGTAGTTATTTCCATCATTATAAGCAGCTATGAATATATGAACGAATCTTGCTCTGTGAGAGAGAGTATATGCTCTTGGTGTAAAACAATTTGTAAAGAAATTGGAGGTTAAAGTAAATCTATCACTCAAACATTTGTCAATAAATTTGACAAATTTACATTTTTACAAGGTATACAAAGGTTACATTATAAAAAATAAAGCAATACACAACATAAAATACTATATTGACAGGATAACTTGGAACAAATGAAGGAAAAAGTCTGCATGCCTAAACAGACTGATTACTGTTTGGTCATAATGTTTCACGTAAAATGTCATTAAATCTTTACTGTAACATATAATGTGTTTTCCACAAAGAGGGTTGATTCTAACACAGTTCAAGACTCATGTGCTGACCTCCCTGTTGTAGATAATGGAGAGGTTATCAGTTTACAGGAAACTGGCTCCGGATTTGGGACAGAAAACGGAAGGAAGACGTCTTTTTGTTTCACTTATTTCGAGGTCCCGTGGTAACTGTTGGAGTGCAGTGAGTATCAGTGTCGTATGCTGATGAGGGTCAAGGTGAATGGAGCTCTTTCCAGTTTGTTGATATATACTGGTAATAGTAGCTAATTCTGTCCATGTAACAAAGTTACACGACTCTCTTCCTCCAAATGTTTTCTTTATGACTCACCACTCACCACAAGAATGTGCTCCACTGCTAAAAGACAGCCAGTCAACCTCACATGGGAAAAACCCAGAGGAAAAGGACGTCGACTACTGTGTTATGGAAAGCGGAATCTCATGGGAATTAATGTAATATCTTGAGGTTAATAGTACCCATAACATAGATTTACAATCCCAAATTATAGAAAAAACTCTCAAATCAGCTAATCAGTCACCCCTTTAAAGACACCTGAACAGCTCAGGTAATTGCACTTGATTTCTGATTTTGGATGGATCCCAAATAATGACCAGTGGTGCAAGACACATTACTAGACAATTTTTAAACATTCACCCTGACTTTGTCTTCTGCTGCCCACAGCAGATTAAGGTTTCCACTTATCCTGTGAAGTATCTCAACAATACCTCCCACATAAAAAATGACTTTGGTGATCTTATGATTTTTACTATAGCGTAAATGAGAGGTTCTTATGGATTAAAATCTCAACAACGGCTGGATGTATTGCCATGAAATTTGGATTAGAAATTCATGGAGCTATTGAGATGAACTGCACCATCATCAGGTCAAGATTTTCAATTTGTACATACTTTGGTTTCTGACCAAATACTTGCAGAACTAACGACATCCATTTAGCCTCAGCTGTAGTTTGTGTGTGTGAACTACCTTTGCAAAGGAGGTTATGTTCTGTTCAGTTTCTATGTTTCTTTGTTTGTGTATTGGTTGGTATTTCTGCCAGCAGGATTATAGAAAAACGAATGGGCTGATTTTAATAAAACTTTGTTGAAGGATGTAGCAAGGGCCTATAGGAAGAACCCATTAAAGCAGATCTGAATCACAGGTCAGATACACAAATTCTTTTTCACTTTCATCAACATTTCAAGATAGGGCATTTGTGCTGCATTCATGTGGTGTCGGATTAACGGAAAATGTTTCCAATGTCCCAGCTGGGAAAAGTCACACTGCATTGTGAGATAGGGCATGGCTTGGCGTTCCCAAATTGAAACTGCATACTATAATATGGTGTCTTAGCATTTAGTATAAAAATGATCAACTTAGTTAACATTTTATATAAACTGAAAATTATACAAACGTGTGTGTGTGGTAATTAAAAATTGCAAATTAAACTTCACAAATAGGCATTATAAAAGTTTTTGTAATTAAATACTTGTTGTTTGATGTATTTAGAGTGGTTTCAACACCACCCATAACTCATTTTTGAAGTGAACTGTACTGAATCCTTATGTAATATTGATTTGGGACACAGTGTTAGTCTTGTTTTTTCTTTGACACACAGTCCGTCCCCAGAAGGAAAACATTAGATATTTTTACATGCTCACGGTCGTTTCACAGGTAGTTTTGAGTATTGCAAAAAAGAAAAATGTCAATTGAATATCCAACTGGATGAATGAGGATGTTTAATGTAGAAAGAAAATTCTGTGTAATTGTTAAAAGATCACTCAGCTCAGGCTCTTATCCCCCTTTGAAGTTTTTTTTTTGTTTTTATGTCGCGGATTTTTAAATCGGTTTTCTTTTCTCGCGTGTAAAGTTTATTATTACTAAGCATTACTCACACATTAAAGGATGAAACAATTACAGCAAGTGAAAGCCCCTCATCAGTTTTGGTCTTATCAGTTTTTGGACAACAAACTTTCCCCCAGAGTAACAGGATATCTTTGTGATTACAACTTACTCATTCCTTCCTTAATGGACTCCACACTTGGCACCTGGCCTTCAATTCCAATGAAGTCAACCAAACAACAAGCAAAAGCAAAAGTTTTATCTTGGAATTACGTCTGCAGAGTGTATACTACATCCAGCATTATACTACATTTTAGTTAAATGAAAATGAAAATAAAAAAAAACTTGCAATAACAACTTTTTTTAGGAGTCAGTTTTAGTGCTTTAACAGAATCCAAAGCAAACAGTTAAATGCAGAATGGTGTATTTTGAATTAAATGATGGTTATACAGAAGGTTTGTTTTGGAACTGATAAATAAAATCAGACAGATGAGAGGCAGGTTCACACTTATTTTTTGTCGTCAGACCAGGTGATGTCATAGTCGCTGAAGGCACTCTTCAACTTCTCGACAGACACAGAATGGTCTGCTTTACCAAACGCCTGAAAATAAAATGAAAAGCAATTGAGCGTTTACATCATTACATCCAAAGATTAAGTATTTGTAGTAGTATATTATCAGAAGTTGATTCGAGATATAATGAATTTCTAATCAAATGAACTTACAGTTGACTCTCCAAACACCCTTAGTTTTTTCTCTTGGCTGTTGTGCTCTATTTTCCCTCCTCCAAGGCATTTACACTCCAATCCCATGGCCTCCATAGCTGGATTGACTTTCTCAAATATATGATCTGTAAATAATTCAAATTACTCAATCAACCATAGCATACTGGTGTCGTTAATGGACAGTCAAATAGGCAACGATTTAAAGCATTTGTACGGTTATTATCTCCCATATTGTCTTCTAAAGATGTTGCCTCCAATATTTGCAATACACTAACGTTACGGCTAGTTTACAGGGTGCACCGAAAGGACATGGGTCTATCAGCAACAACTCAGGTGCAGGCTTGCGCGTTATCACGAGCTGAACTGACGAACTTGGCGCTCCTCAGCTGCCGCAAACTACAGCTATCAACTTACTGTGATACTCTGCACTTTTTGTGCCTCGGACTATGTCTTTATGCACATCGCCATCTTTCACTTTCACTCGGACAAGTATGTACTTAAAGGTTCCCTCTGGATCAATCTCTACAACGGGGATTTTAGCCAGAGCGTCTGCCATTGCGGCTGTAGCTTTCGTTAATACACCGGAGACCCTCGTGCTTTTCAGAGGTCTACCAGCGCCAGACAACACTGGTGGGTTCTCATAAATGCCTTTATTCGGATTGGGACGTCTATTTCCTGTCTTAAAGAGACAGACCATTTGCAACCTGTCGCCATTACTGTACAGGATAACGCACGCTGGCGACCCCAGATGGCAACAAGAGGAAACTATTTATACATATATTATATATATATATACACTAAACCGGCCATTATTAGTACCCCACTATACCGGGTGGACCCCCTTTTGCCTTCAGAACTGCCTCAATTCTTGGTGGCATAGATTCAACAAGGTGCTGGAAGCATTCCCAGGGAGTTTGGTCCATATTGACATGATGGCATCAAAACATTTTGCCGCAGAATTTGTCGGCTGCACATCCATGATGCGAATCTCCCGTTCCACCACATCCCAAAGATGCTCTATTTGGGTTGAGATCTGGTGACTGTGGAGGCCATTTGAGTACAAGCCACTCATTGTCATGTTCAAGAAACCCGTCTGTGATGATTCCAGCTTTATGACATGGCGCTTATCCTGCTGAAAGTAGCCATCAGAAGTTGGGTACATTATGGTCTAAGGGATGGACATGGTCCGCAACAATACTCAGGTAGGCTGTGGCGTTTTCAAACGATGCTCATTGGTACCAAGGGCCCAAAGAGTGCCAAGAAATATTTCCCCCCCCCAGACACCACCCCACCACCTGAACCGTTGACACAAGGCAGGATGGGTCCTGCTTTCATGTTTTAGACGCCAAATTCTGACCCTACCTCCGACTGTCGCAGCGAAAACGAGACTCATCAACCAGGGGAACTTTTTTTTCCATCTTCTATTGTCCAATTTCGATGAGCTTGTGCCAATTGTGTCTCAGTTTCCTGTTCTTAGCTGAAAGGAGTGGGACCCGATGTGGTCTTCTGCTGCTGTAGCCCATCTGCCTCAAAGTTGGACGTACTGTGCGTTAAGAGATGCTCTTCTGCCCCCTTGGTTGTAACGGGTGGTTATTTGAGTCACTGTTGCCCTTCTATCAGCTCGAACCAGTCTGGCCATTCTCCTCTGACCTCTGGCATCAACAAGGCATTTCCGCCCACAGAACTGCCGCTCACTGGATGGTTTTTCTTTTTCGGACCATTCTCTGTAAACCTAGAGATGGTTTGTGCGTGAAAATCCCAGTAGATTAGCAGTTTCTGAAATACTCAGACCAGCCCTTCTGGCACCAACAATCATGCCACGTTCAAAGTCACTCAAATCCCTTTCTTTCCCATACTGATGCTCGGTTTGAACTGCAGGAGATTCTCTTGACCATGTCTACATGCCTAAATTGCACTGAGTTGCCGCCATGTGATTGGCTGCTTAGAAATTAAGTGTTAACGAGCAGTTGGACAGGTGTACCTAATAAAGTGGCCGGTGAGTGTTATATATTATATATATATATATATTATGGCATGCCGTTAGGAAATAATATTATATATATATGAAGTTATCCATCTGAATATATGGAATGAAAGTCTGAATATATTGAATGGAAGTCTGAATATATGGAATGAAGTCTGAATATATGGAATGAAAGTCTGAATATATGGAATGAAAGTCTGAATATATGGAATGAAGTCTGAATATATGGAATGAACGTCTGATATATTGAATGAAAGTCTGAATATGGAATGAAAGTCTGAATATAGGAATGATTTCTGATATATGGAATGAAAGTCTGAATATATGGAATGAAGTCTGAATATATGGAATGAAAGTCTGAATATATGGAATGAAAGTCTGAATATATGGAATGAAAGCTGACGTCATTACGGCGCTGGCGCCACCCTTGTGTTGTGGGCTGATTAATCAGATGTACAATGTGGACGCTATGATTGAATCGGCTGGGAATCTAGTGTCAGCTATTTTGAGCAATGAAGAGATTATTAACATCTGGCAAATGCATGTACGGGCCAAAATACTGGTAACCGTATCCATGCCCACACCATTAGCTCCAGTTGAAGTGTTACTTCTGCCGACATCTCCCAAAGAGACTCATAAATTCCTTCAAAAATGATGCATAATGTTCTTTCGGCAACGTTTTGTTGAACAGGATTGCTTATAAGCACTAAGAATGTCGCAATAATGGAAATATGAGCCTCAAGGTGACGCTATCTAATTTCCAAACTGTTTGTGTCGTTTTGGAGTATGACCAGTTGTTGCAAAAAAAAACCCTGCAGTTCAACAAAGTATTGGACTATTTCAGCCGATGCCATTTTGTAAATCCAGTGAATTCAGAAGGTATCCCTTTGGTGACATTTCTGTCAATGTATTCCAACTTTCATTCCATATATTCAGACTTCATTCCATATATTCAGACTTCCATTCCATATATTCAGACGTTCATTCCATATTTCAGACTTTCATTCCATATATTCAGACGTTCATTCCATATATTCAGACTTTCATTCATATATTCAGATGGATAAACTTCATATATATATATATTATTTCCTAAACGGCATGCCATAATATATATATATATATATATATATATATATATACTGTATATATATATACATACTGTATATAGTTACATAGATAGATTATTAAAGATAGAAACACAAAATATCATAAATTGTTAAACTATTAAAGCTCTAAAAACTCGTCATTGTTAAACTATTAAAGGTCTAAAAACTCGTCAATGTAGGCTACCATTAGGTAGCAAATGCGATTAATTAATTAACAAGACCATTTTTCACCAAGCAGACCTTTTCGTTTGTTATTTCCTGTAACTAGAGAAGATATTCCGCTTGTGTCTGTCAAGGTCAGAGGTCAAAGAGTCAAAGCTAATTTGGAAGCTTCGGGGGATCTATGCTTCAGTATGCATAAGTATCTCTCCTGGGTCTTGTTCTGTATGAGTTAATCAGAAAGTTTATATTATTTTTTTGGGAAATGGGTGGAGGTTGAGAGGTGTCAAGCAACAGTGGCTACTATCCTGTGCCTCGGGTCAGAGAGGAAGGATATGAACTGTCACTTTGAGCAACACAGGCAGCCAGCAGGCGCCTCTGCTCATTACATACAGTACATTTCCCGTCTCTGGACACTCGTAAAAAATAGAAGTAAAGTGTTTGTTTGGTGCCATTGCATTGTTTTTTTTCTCTTCTTTTGATGAGCACATCCTTTGACATCCTTTGAACTGTGAAAAGCATGTTCGAGACTATGGTTTGTTGGCTAGGAAGGTGTTGAATGAATCGTCATATACACTCATGAAGCTTACACTTTTCTTTGCTTACATTTGCTGGCAAATATACAAAAGGTTTAAATTCAAATAAGAGGAAGCAGAGGGGATATCTTTGGCACTCTAAATCTGTCACTGTCTTATCAACTTTTCACAGCTTCCAAAATTGCAATTTCCTTCACTTTCACATGTGCTGTGGGGTATTGTGCAATCTCCAGGAAAAGTTTCACTTTCTTTGTGCTATTAATTTTGTTTTTGCTATGTGTATGCAAATGTATTAACGTGTTGTTTGGGACATTAGTACATTATCAGTACATTAGGACAATGCTAAGCAGTTTAGAACCTGAACTTCTGTTAAAGTACCAATGACATCATAATAAGTAAGGATCAATCCCTGTGCAATAACCCTGTAACACAAAGCATCCACCTTTCTGTAAATAGTGTTAAACACATCATTTAAACCTGTAACTATCTGTCAAATATACACTGTATACACTGTCATATCCACTTATGAGCAACCTGTTTTATTAGTAACTCTGTATTAAGTCCAGCACCATTTGCACTTTTGCATTGCCCTATTGTCTTACTGTTTAAAACCCCTCGTTTGTTTGGATGTGTGTGTGCACGTATATGCATATGTACAGTAAATGTACACTTTTTTATGTGCAAACCTTTTTCTCTACATAGTATTCAAATGTTTATGTTTACCTTGTTCAGCTTTGTTGTTCATGTCTGTTCTGTCTATGTACTTTGAAAGCAACATAAAGCCGGAGTCAAATTTCTTGGATATATTCACACTTACTTGGCCATTAAAGCTGATTCTGATTTGGAAGTCCTAATACATCTATGTAAATTCTCCATTACGTAAGTCTTGCATTGAGAATTGTGCTTAAGTCAAAGTGCAGCAGCAAAATGTGCAATAAGTTCATTGTTGTATGTTTTGGATGAAAAGTATAATAGAAGTTTAAAGTAGCATGAATTGGAAACTCTGCACTAATAATTAATACTCAATAACACTAAATAATTCCATAAAAGTGCTCTTAAAGGGCAGTAATTAAATAAAATATACTTACTTTCCAGTGACAATAATTTTGATCCAATATGATAAAATTAAAGAAAAAAAAGTCCTCCTAAAACAAAGGAGGAAAGCAGTGGGAAAGAGATTGGGAAAGTTTCCCCATCCCCTGGTGGGATGGGGCAATAGTGGTGGGGGATTTCCACTGAATAGCCCGCTTGTGATGAGAGCTTCCAGGAAAAGTGGAGCAGGCTAATATAAAAACACACTCAGCACATGCAACTCTCAGAATCCTCTTCTCCTCAGACGTGCTGAGACCAAAGAAATACTAAGAGTCTTCAGTAGGTTATCACACATACAACTTAAAATGGTGAGTGCAGAGGTATCAATTTAAATACTTTGTGGTCAGTGATGCATTTATTGTATCAATTTAATGTAAGTGATCTTTTTTTAAACTTCATTCTTACAGAAGTTCTGTTTGGGATTACTTCAACCCGTGGATCTAAGTCCTCATGGATCAACTTGACCTTTCTTTGCTCAAGTATGCTAATCCAAACAGAATCTTTAATGTCTCACTTTCAACTTTTATTTTCTATTATATGATCATTTTCTTAAATCCATCCTTATTACCTTACCATCTAAATTGTGTCTCTGTACTCCATCCTCAGTGCTGTGCATGTGGACTACTGTAGAGAGCTGGTCCTACTACTACTCTAACACCACCATGGATTGGATGCAAGCTAGAGCCTGGTGCCAGAAGCACTACACGGACATGGTGGCCATCCAGAACCAGGGGGAGATTGAGCATCTCAACAGTTGGCTGCCCAGGCAACCCACTTACTACTGGATCGGGATCCGCAAGATCAATAATGTCTGGACCTGGGTAGGAACCAACAAGGCTCTAACAGCAGAAGCAACCAACTGGGCACGGGCGAACCAACAATGGCAACATAGAACAAGTGCAAAGGAGAATGAGGACTGTGTGGAGATGTACATTAAAAGGGATTCGCAGCCTGGCAAATGGAATGATGAGAGGTGCGGGAAGTTAAAGACCGCTCTGTGCTACACAGGTGAGCAAAAGTTAGGGATTAGGAAACAAGAGCTGCTCATTTTAGCTGCCCTAATTTGTTTGATTATTAGAGAATCTCTTTTTAAATGATTTGTGGATGATGTTTAAAAAAATAAAAGCTCAGAAAACAGTATAACATTTCATGCAAGTTATGTGAAAGTACTACTTCTTTCCCCAGCTGCCTGTAAGAACGACTCATGCCTCTATGGAGACTGTGTAGAAACCATCAATAGCCACAAGTGTGCTTGCTTTGAAGGCTTTTATGGAGAGGGGTGTGAGCATGGTAAGATAATACAGTGATGTTGAACTTGTTTTAAAGTTTAAAGTCACTTGGAGTCAGGACCTGATGTCTAATTGTGTCTTGTTTTCTTTGTTGGCAGTTGTCAAGTGTAATGAAGCAGGTGACCGTTCCATATAAAGGAAGTGTGGATTGCATTCACAAGCATGGGAACTTCTCCTACGACTCTTTGTGCCAGTATTCCTGTGAGGAAGGATACCAGCTGAGTATGTCCAGACCCCTGATGCACTGCCTCGACACAGTGGTCAGAGGAGCCACCTACATGTGAATGTGATTGAGGTGTAATACAAAGCTGCAAAAAATAACTAAAAAATTAAGTGATGTGATTTTAACCAATGTTAATGTGTTTTGATTGTCCTGTTCACAGTGGTCCAGTGTCAGAGCTGTCTAGTCCAGCAAGAGGATCCATGAAGTGCTCTGATCCTCTGGGCCCCTCCAGCTACCAGTCCACCTGTGTGTTTACCTGTGATGAAGGCTATGCACTTGCTGATTCCCTGTCTAACACTCTGCAATGCGAAGCTTCAGGATTTTGGAACGCCTCCCAACCGCTTTGTGTTGGTACGCCCACATTTTCATGTTTTTATCTTGTAGGATGTCATGGTATTCAAGCTATTTTCAATTTCAGTTTGTTATTTTAAGGGGAAAAGCTATATCCTATTTCTTTTTTTATCAAGGCAACCGTTGAACCTGTTCTGCTCCCCCTCTATTTTGCAGCTGTCCAGTGCCCTGCTCTCTCCGAGCTAGACAACGGCGCTGTCAGCTGTGGAGACGGATGCAGATGTGAGGTTTAGCTACGGAAACACCTGCAACGTCAGCTGTAACCCCGGCTACCACCTGGTGGGACCGAGCAGGGTGACATGCACATCCACAGCTGACTGGAGTGAGAGTATGCCTCGCTGTGAAGGTGAGGGCCCATTTGAAGTTTAGTCCAATCACCTCCTATACGATTAAGAAGAGCTGTCTTGTTTTGTGACTTTGTGAAAAACATACTAAAAATATATACTTTTAACTTTTCCTATTTAAGCCATCATATGCCAGAATCCAGAGGCAAAAGCTCACCTCATCAGCCAGTGCAGCCAACCTTTGACCAAACTGCGGCCAGACTCCACCTGCAGCTTCAGCTGTGAAGAAGGCTTTGAACTGCAGGGAGCGCACACCACTCAGTGTTCTGAGGACGGACAGTGGAGTAAAGCCATACCTACCTGCAAAGGTATGGTAGCACATGTTCACATAAATCTGAGCTTTGTGTGCACACTTTGTTTGCTGCAGTTTTTGCTCTGTGCTGTCATGGGTTTTGTCTGTGCTAACATTATTTTTTCTTTTCTTTTTAGCAATAGGATGTCCTGCTCCTGAGATCCCAACAAGTGCCCAGATCAGCTGCACCCCTTCTCTGTCTTCACTTGTTTCTGCCGTGACCCCCCATCCACTTGGTATGGTCTGCATTTTCAGCTGTGAGGAAGGCTACGAGCTGCAAGGTGCTCTAAGCATGGAGTGTGCAAATCCAGGCCAGTGGACCTCCACCCCACCAAACTGCTCAGGTATACACATGTACCCCTTTTACCATCACCATCTGTAATGCCTACTTTAGTTGCAAAATAAGATCTTCTTTATCCATAGGTGATGGTTAACTAAATTCTTGTCTGTCTTCTCGCACAGCGGTGAGATGCCCATTACTCGAAGCTCCTGAAAACGGTCATATCAACTGCACAAACAGGGAGTCAGTGTACAACTCACAGTGCTCCTTCACATGCAAACAAGATTACTCTTTAGTCGGCCACGAGCTGCTGACCTGTGATCGTCATGGCAATTGGACTGGAGAGAAACCCTCCTGCCAAGGTAAAACAGAAAGGGAACAAATGTTGGATTATATTTTAATACAATGCTAGATGAAAATACCCATTTGAGTTAAAATTGTCAAATAATTCACATTTGAGAATGTTTCCACAGCTCCCCAATCTATTACTGCCCTTGCTTCTGGTGCGGCAACCGGGGGCGCTGTTTTATTATCTGGAATGTCTCTGGCTATGTGGATCCTGAAACGACTGAAGCAGAAAGCAAACAAGTTTGAGCTAAACAGGTAAGATAAGCCTTCACCTTGCTTAAATCATACTTTTTTTCTTTTTTTTAAAGAAACACATTTGTCGAATTGCAGTGCTCATCTTCTTCTTTTGTCTTTTCTTACAGCAACTCTGACATCGAGGCCCCGCTACAGGTCTACAAAAACAGCATTGACAGCCTCATCTAGTTCTATTCTTCAGAGACAACAAAGGATAATTATAAATGTATATCTCCAACATAACTCTATGCCAGTCACTATTCATAGTAATGTGAACACTGTGAATACTTTACATTAGTCTAACACTTGTTAACAGGACAACTCAATATGTCAGAGCTATCTGTGATGAGGGGAGAGGTTTTACAGACCTTTGCAATTGATTGCTACGTTACATTTAGTTGAATTTCATGCTTTTCTCTGTACTGTTATTCAGACATGTATTTCCTCCCAATGGGAGTTTAATATTGAGCACAATGTTCTACAGATTTATGAACATGCTGGAAAGGGGGCATGAATTAGGATATTGTAATGTAATGTTACATTATGTCATTGTTGGATTGCCTTGTCATTGCAGAACTGTGAATTATTTCAGTATTTATGTATTATTTATTTAACAGATGGTTATTGCAAATTAAATGCTCATTCATATTTCTGTATGTTTAAAGCACTGCTGTTTTTTAATTCATAATAAACTTCAAAATATTAATTGCTTTTGGTATTCAATTCAATATAAAACACTTTGTTTGTATACGTAAGGCAATTTGCAGAGACATATAGAATAACATGATATAGGATATAAAAGAAAAACTTAAAAGTAGAATGCTAACAATAAGCTGTACACATTGCGACAATAATGATGATGAAGATACAAGCAGCGTTGGACGGGCCCTCGCTCCTCTGCACATCTCAGGGTTACTGGTGGACGCCGCTCCTTGTGACTGTGAATTTGCGCTCAGACACTACAACTCATCACCAATCAAAAGGGCACTCCCTGTTGAGTTCAATGACACCTCACACAAGACTCCACCTTAAACTGTTAAAAAGACATAAAATGGGGGCATGGTAAAAGTATAGGGGGCGGCTCAGTATCACATGTAGACCACACATTATAAGGTTCATGTACACTGCCGGTTTAAAAGTTTGGGGTCATTTACAAATTTCCATACCACTTTATTTTAGATAGAATACTAGCTGATTTGGGTGGGTGGCTGATTTTGAATGCAAGATCTACATTGCCCATTATCAGCAACCATTCATCCAGTGTTCCAAATGCACTTTCTGTTTACTAATCTGATATAATTTTATAAAACATTGGAAAACCCTTTTGCTATTATACAAGCACAAAATGTAATCTGATGGTTAAAAAAACAATGCATCTGATCTCAGCTATTCCATCTACAATGGAGTGCAATGGAAATTTTCTAAGTGACCCCAAACTTTTGACTGGTAGTGTAAATCAGATGATGTCTGTCATATAAGGAAGGATTTCCTGTTTCCAGCGGGGGCAGTATGACCAAATGTCAATTTTGGCTTGTGAATGTCCTCAGGCCTGGACCCTTGTCAAACATGAGAAATTTCGAGCAGATATGACAAAAACTTCTTCGCCACCATGCCCACGCCTTTTGACAAAAAGTTTTTCTTTAAATAACTTTTCATCTTTAAGGTGCTGAGATGGTACAGATGGATGAAATCTCTAGGAGGAGTTTGTTAAAGTGTAGAAACATGGCTTTTAGGTTTACTTCCTGTTGCTACTAGGGGGTGCTATGGCTTTGGCCTTTAGATGTTGTCAGAGTTGGTCTTTTGTAAATCCTGAAAGGTTTTGAGCCAATTGGACAATGTACACTCAAGTTACACCCACTTCCTGTTTTGATGGCAAAACGCACAAAATGGTCACCCGGCCACGGACATGCCCTTAGACGAAAGTTTTTTCTTAACTTTTCATCTTTAATGCCTTAAGATGACATGGACCAAATTTCAAATTCAAAATGGCTGACTTCCTGTTGGGTTTAGGGAGTAGCTCCAATGAGCTTTTATGTACGTCTTGAAATGCTACATATGTGTAGGCTACCAAGTTTTGTGAGTCTACATTGAACGTACTGCAGGTTCAATTTGATTAATTTCATAGGGGGTGCTAAAAGCCATTTTTGTGCACCCATTCCCGAAACCTTTAAAATACGTACATTTTCGCCAGATTTGATGCAACTGCCATTTTGGTGAGTTTTTGAGTGTGTTAAGCTCCTCAAAAAGGCGATTATTTTGCCGGAAGAAGGGACAATAATTCCTTCTGTCTCAATAGGGCCTTCACAGCTATCGGCGCTCGGCCTCCTAATTATACAAGAATAATTATGCATTTTCCAGTATCATGACCAATATCTACTGTCAGTTCAAAGAAATTAAGGCCTTTTTTAGGCTTGTCACTACATGTATTCACTGTTCCAAAGGTTCATCCATCAATACACAATGCCAGCATATTCACACACTTTGAACAGGGACGTTTATCCTGACATTGCAGGACATCATGTGTTTTTTCAGAGCTCCAGGAAGGTCCTTTTTTCAAACACAATACAGATCTCTTTTCTGTTTCTGTCACCTCCCCCATAATGTTTGGACCAAAGATAAATGGTTGAATAACAGTGAGATATGCCTTAATTACTGCAGGAAAAGCTATTTTGCTGTGGTAATCTGTTTTATCATAACCATTGTGTGTTCACTAATGTTTCTTCTGTGTCAGCACTTCAGCAGAACTTGAAATAGACCTGATATCTTCCATCAGACTGAAGGCGACAGCGTTTCAAAAGCAAAGATGATTTCAAAAAGCCTAATTTGTTCTGTAAGTAAAGGTTGTAAAGGAATACATCATCTAAAAACAGCCAAAGTCTCTAAGAAAAAACACAAAACTCATTTTTTGGGGGAACAATTTCTGTGTGTTGGCTCCAAGATTCAATGGTGACCTTTAACCTGATGTGTGTGCTTCCTTTTAGTGACATTTTGTTCATACATCACTGAAAGATCTGCCCTGATCCCACGTTTACCAGAAACTAGGGGCATTTCCCAAACGGTCTGAACAGGTAGAACAAGCAATAGTAATTCATTCATCACATGCTTTCACTCTGTAAAGTAAACATCCAGGTATTCTATGATTGTGTTGGACTGAGAGGTCTAAGAGAAATATAAAAGCCTGACATTGGTCCCTGCTCGCAGAAAACATTTACTGTATAATGGTTCATGTTTGACACGATTAGAAAAGGATTAGAAAAAGGATTTTAACTGGTCAAACAACTTAGAAAATATAGTTCTTCATATATTACCAATTCTGGGTAAGTATGGAATTCAATTGCTTTCCATAATGGTAGTCATTAATATTTTGGCTTCTGATTATTTTTTCTATGGACAGGCAACGGGTGTTTGTGTGTCACTCAATGATGAAGTGGACATTTATCGTTTTTCTTGGTGAGTTTTGTTTAACTAAGGCAACATGTATAGTTGGTGGTATCTGACATGACATTGGGCATTAACTCTTACACTGTGGATGATGAATTAGGCTATCACACAAATTTGTTTTTTCTTTTAAAATGTATTTTAGGTAGCTCCTTGGCTGTGATTACCTTAAGCTGGACGTATCATTACTCAAATGAGACCATGAACTGGACTGAGGCCCGACGTTGGTGCCAAACCTATTACACAGACATGGTGGTTATCCAAAGCCAGATAGAGAATGACTATCTGGTCTCCAAGCTGCCAAACAGAGATAAGAGTCCATATTATTGGATTGGAATCACTAAAAACCACATGAATGAAAATTGGACCTGGATTGGGAATAACAGCACGTGGGTCGGTGAGCAGTCATGGGCAAAAAACGAGCCCAATAACAAGCACAGCACAGAATTTTGTGTTGAAATCTACGTAAACGGAAATCAAAACCGAGGGAAGTGGAATGATGATAAATGCAGTCTTCCAAAATCCCCTGTTTGTTATAAAGGTAGGCTATGCAAAACTGATTGGTTAGTTGTTACAGTTTCAAAGGTGTTATTAGTTGTTTTAGTATTGCGCTTTGTTTTAACAGCCCAATGTAATGCAACATCATGTGGCAGAGGAAGATGCCAGGACATCATGGAAAACATAACCTGCCACTGTGAACCTGGCTTTAAGGGAGACAGATGCCAAACAGGTGAGGAGTTAGCTCTCTGAAACTATGTCACCACTTATTACAAAAGGGGATGTTTTTAAAAAAGAAAGGCCTAGGTTTACACTTTTTAAAGTTGATCTTAAAACAATTCTGAAACAATTTTTGGTTGCTGTAAACTGCAAATTTAACACCAAGTATCCTTTGCAATTTTTAAAATAATGAGTGCTTACTAATAGGTGCTAACAGTACATAATGTTACATTAAAACCCCTCCCTTGAATACATTTTCCACTGTTTTGGTTTACTGTCATCGCTTACTGTTAGGATTGTTTTGGCCGCAACAGGAAGTTAAAAAAATTCCGTGCACACTACCTGACCAGCCCCAAATAACCTTTAGACAAAGTCAATAGTAATTATTGCTGAGAAACTTGGAGCATTTAATGCTATAAAGCCATATATCTCTTTTCCGCTGCCTCCAAGTGGACAAAAATCCATAATGGCAGATTTAAGCTCAACAAGAGGTAGATTCTTACATAAATCACCAATACAACCTCAGAATTTCATTTGAAGTGCTCTTGTCTCCTGAGAAGCCTTTTATGTTTTCTCTCAGACAATTAATACCGTACATGGAGGGATATTCAAAAACTACCAAAGTATATTTATAGGTCACTACTAACTCACATTCTGATATTATATATAAATTTATATATAAATTATATATCTGCATAGTTTTTCAAAACGTTAAATTGGCTTTTGGACATTTTACTATGGTGATCATAATCCCAGCATCTGTTTCCTCTGTTTCCTGAGGTCAGCCTGAGGATCACATTCAAAATACCTATTAGAACACTTGCATCAGCATGTACGTGCTCTAAAAATGTATCATTTTCACAGTAAAAAAGCTAGCATAAGAAGTTACATAAGTGCACTCCTGGTAAACTTTAAACTGTGTGTGCCCCCAGCTATGGAATGCCCTCCTCTGTCTCAGCCTGATAACGGATACCTTAGCTGCTCGGGAGGAAACCTGACAATCAACTCAACCTGTCGATTTAAATGCTACCCAGGCTTCCTGATAATAGGCCCGCCAGATGTTACCTGTGGTGTCACCGGGGACTGGAGTGGCCCAAGACCTGTTTGTACAAGTAATTATTTTAAGTTATGTAAAACATTAAAATATAATTTAAAAAAAGATAAATACAGCAAAACCATTGTACTCTGCAAACATGATTCTGAATAATGATACAAAATAAATGTGTTGTGATTACAATAGGCAGCAGTAGTTGTAGTAGTAATTTATCAAGTGTTGTGTGATTTACAATTAATTTTTTTCCCAGGCTATAAACAGGCTCTGTTTGCTGTCGTTGGGTGTGGGCGCTCTTCAGCCCTCTGCTGCATCTGTTTCTGCTGGATGAAACATAAAAAAAGTCAGTGTTTTTCCATCACTATTCAAAGAAATAGAGATGCATGTCATTACA
The DNA here is from genome assembly GCF_008692095.1 of Etheostoma spectabile. Taxonomy (NCBI): domain Eukaryota; kingdom Metazoa; phylum Chordata; class Actinopteri; order Perciformes; family Percidae; genus Etheostoma; species Etheostoma spectabile. The sequence continues at coordinate 34,993,025 of NC_045741.1, forward strand.
ACATACCTCAATAGGGATCTGGTTGTCTATTCATTTCTCACAGGAAAGGAACTTGCTCATGTAAGGTCAGTGTCGAAATGTCTATAACAGCTCCACCCATTTATGCACATTCAATATTTGATAACTCAATTGTAACAGTTTGTTGCTTCTTTATGTTGAAATAATGTTCAGTTATTTAGTTCAGTAAATCATCCTGTAAGTTTCCCTTCATTTTCAATACACTTGTCCTTCACAGGCAGCCTGAAGAAGTGACAAGTCCATCCACTGAGGCAGAAGGATAAAGGACAACTGGGACCTCTTTTATGTCTTATTAGAATATATCTTTATTGAAAAAAATGCAGTTACTCGTATTTACTTTAGTACATTGTTAAAGCCTCTGAACACCCACACAGGTGTTTTCAGTTATGCTGTCTGATTAGACTCTTTTTAGGTTTAAAGTGGGCCAGAGCTTTGATGGGAACGTATTAGGTCACACATTCTTTTCTACCAATAAGGATGACACAGGTGTCATTTCTCCCGCCCTAACAGGTGCAACAGCACTAACGGTGGACTCAGGAAGATGTCAATCACTCAGTCTAACCCCACCCACACAGTCCAATCAGCCACATTAACTATAAACACCTGTGTGGGTGTTCAGGGCCTTTTTATTAAGTAAACCTAGTCCCTGCCTGTGTAAACTGTGTGCCAGGACAATCAGTAAGCAAAGTTTTTTTGTATTATAATATATGGTGTACCTTCATTTGGATATACTGCATGGCTGTAGTGTTTGTGTGTATAGGATGGTTTGTTGTAAGAACATGCATATGGAAAATCACTTAATCGTAGCGGTGTGTTTCTGTGGTAAACATATTAAATTTGTTTAAATTAAGTGAATTGAGTATAAGCGTATGTCTGTATGTGTGTGGTGCAAGTGTGTGGGTCTGTGTGTGTGTTCCCAGAGAGTTATGGGTGGTAGAGCGGTGTTCTTCATGAGAGGAAGTTTCGGCAAAAGTGATATGACACAATTTTGTCATTGACTCATTCCCTGAAGGACAATAAATACCACTTTACCATAGATTTCCTGCATAGTGACCGACCGGCTCAAATGGTAAGACGTGTAAAATATCAGTGCAAGAAGTGTAATTTCTCATATGCAATTATGAGGTAAAATAAATCTTTATTTCAGATGTTTCAAGAATTGGTTGATACTAGACAAGGCCTGCATCGCATGGTGCATGTAGCTGCATTTGTAGTATTTGTCCACGGTACGTCTGCATAATCTTATAAACTTCTTTCAGACTCTTTTCAACTTTCCTGGTTTAATCCTATCTCATTGGCCATTAATCTTAGATCTGAGCAGTGGAGGAGCAGCGCTGGCATGGACCTACAACTACAGCACCATTCCTAGCCGTAGATGGCCTGAGGCCCGCCAGTGGTGCATGCAGCACTTTACAGACATGGTGCCCATCCGGAACCAGGAGGAGAGTGACTTCATCAATAATCTGCTGCCGTTTAACCCAAGAAATTACTGGATCGGCATAGTCAAAAAGGATGGAAAGTGGATCTGGCAAGAAACTTCTGAGAAGGTGCCTAAAAAGGCTCAGAATTGGGCACCAGAGGAGCCAGATAACATAGCGGATCAGGACTGTGTAGAGATGTACGTAAAGAGGGAGAAAGACACAGCCAAGTGGAACAATGAGAACTGTCACAAGAAGAAGGGAACCGTCTGCTACACTAGTAAAACCTTATTTTGTCAATTGATACATTTGACTCCTGCAGACATATTATAGCATGTGAGATGTATTTCTCTCTGTAGCCTCTTGTAGACCGGATTCCTGCAGTGCCAATGCAGACTGTGTGGAGACCATTGGGAACTATACCTGCCAGTGCCATCCTGGTTTCCTGGGGTCACGCTGTGAAGAGGGTACTTTTTTTTTTTTTTTTTTTTTTTTGTGTGAAAATAAAATATATTTAACTATGTATCTATTTTTCTTTTCTTCAGCAATCACATGCAAACCCTTGCTGGATCCAGAACTGGGATCTCACAACTGTTCCCATCCCTATGGGTCAAATCGTTTCAACTCTTCCTGCAGTTTTCACTGTGGACTTGGCTTTCAGTTGGTAGGTGTGCCTCAACTGCTTTGCCAAGCCAGTGGACGTTGGAACCACCCTGTTCCTCAGTGTCAAGGTATGTCAACTAACTTTTACAAATACTTAGCTGGCCTCCATATATGTTTGTCCTCAATATACAGTGTGTAGTTACATCATGTCCAAACTGCATAGCAGATCAGATTCAGGCCACACATGTCAGCACTTCACTTCACACTCTTATGTCTGCAGAGGGAAAACAACATTGTAATGTGGGTGGTCAGATATGGTTTCCATTGACTGTAAATTATGTCAGCATGGTTATTCATTCCGCCATTCCCACAAATGCTATGTTTACATAAGTGGAGTCATGCACAGTAGTTTTAACTGGTGTATTTCTACACTGATTTCTATTTAGTAGAGTACTGTATGTGTGAAATGTTTCTCCTTCCCCAGTGGTACAGTGCAACAGTTTAAAGGCTCCACCCAATGCTAGCATGCAATGTCAGGACCCTCGAGGCGTGTACAGCTATGGATCAATATGTTCCGTTCAATGCGAAGAAGGATTTGATCTGATTGGCACAAACATGACTCAATGTTCTTCCCAGGGAAACTGGAGTCATGCACTTCCTGTATGCCAGGGTATGACCACATATGACTAAGTCTTGGCTTCAGCTTAAAGTAATCAGTCAATTAATTTTGTTTTACTATCTTGTATGTGTAATGGTCTCTCCCTTGTCTGTCTTTCTTCAAGCTAAGAGGTGTAAACCAATAAATCCTCCTTATGGTTCCCTTAACTGTTCGGACCCAAATGGTTCCTTCAGTTTTGGTTCTCGGTGCACTACAACCTGTGATGATGGCTTTCTACTGAATGGAACAGCCAGCACTGAGTGCACCTCCCTGGGCATGTGGAGCGCAGACATACCAAATTGTCTTGGTAAAAAAAAAAAGAAATATCTATCAGGGTCTGTAATTTGTCTATCACTTTACCTCATACAATTTTATCATATCTCCATTGGTCTTGCCCTCTTTGTTCCCTTTCCAGCTAAGAGATGTCCCACTGTGAACTCTTCCTCTCATGGCTCCTTAGTGTGCATAGATCCTCATGGAGAGTTCAGTTTTGGTACTTGGTGTACATCAACATGTGAGGAGGGCTTTCTCCTGAATGGGACGGCTGACATAGAGTGCACCTCTTTAGGCACTTGGAACAGAGAAATGCCCAACTGTCTGGGTAATAATCATAAGCAAGCTGCACTTGGCATATTTACATAGCTGTGATTTGAAATGTGGGTTTACATATGTCCATTTGTATCACAAGACACCAGATTTGTCTTTAACTTGTCATGTCTTAAATCAGCAAAATTAGAAGGAAATGCACTTTTTTGCCACTTTTTTTTTTTTTCAGAAGATTGGATCATCTGGTCTGAAGCTAGTTTGTTTTTTGTAAATCTACAGCACAACCATGCCCCCTACTGGCCAGTGCTCCACAACATGGGAGGATGAACTGCAGCCACCCATACACTCCTTTCAGCTATGGCTCCCACTGTGACTTTGACTGTGATGAGGGCTTCTGGCTGAAAGGAACACAGACTGTAACCTGCAACAACTCAGGCCACTGGAGTCAAGAGCTACCCACCTGCCAGCGTGAGGGTTCAATAAAACCTTAAACATTTATCCTGATTAATCTGGTATTTAAACAGTTGATACAATGTCAGTAATTACAATTTCTGTCTTTTTTTTTTTTTTTTTTTTTTTTTTTTTTTTTTTTACATCTTAGCTGTACAGTGTGAGTCCATTCGTGCCTTGTCTTCATCCCTGTCTATGAACTGCTCACATCCTCTGGGGAACTTTAGCTTTGGCTCCCAGTGTCTTTTCACCTGTGATGAGGGATTCTCCCCAAATGGCACGGATGTGTTGCTTTGCTCCTCCACAGGGTTTTGGAATGCCAGCCTGCCTACCTGCACAGGTAAATTTGGATTTTTGTCAGCTTGCTAACATTCTCAAGATGGCAATGATATTATGCCAGTGTAATGTGTAACTTAACTGAAGCTGATGGGATCTGATCATAAACCAAAGACCATGTGATCACCAAAGTTCAGAATTCACCCCGATAGGAGCAAAGAGTTTAGCAAATTTCACGGAATATTTATTCAGCAGTTAAGATCTCACACAAAAACTGTCACTAAAGAAGTCCTGAGGGTCACAATGTCCAAAGGATACATCATCTGGGAACCATGAACGTCTCCAATTTTGTGCCAATCCATCAGGTAGATTGTCAGGGTATACTAGATTAGGATACATCCTCTGGGGAACAATGCCTGTCTGTACAAACTTTAAAAGAAATCATCTGGTGGTGGTTGAGATATTGCAGTCTGGACCAAAGTGATGGACTGACCTACAGATTGTTAAATGTTGAATGGTCTGCTGATTTAAGGATGCAGTGAGTAGTAAAACAAACTTGTGCTGACTGATCTTTGCCTTCCTGTGGAAGGCATGCCAGTGGGGTGGACTGCCATTCTGCTGTCTACAGGTTTAAGAGCAGTTTACGTTGTCGTGCTCCTTATCCTGATAGCACTGGCTGTGGCGGTGATAATGCGATTTAAGAAAGGTGAGACCACACTATTTTGCTGCTGTGCAAAAACTCATACATCATGGTTTAGAACTTACACTATTTCCTTGTTTCTGATCTTTGCAGGAAATACTGTCACGGAACCGCATGCACCAGCATGGGGAGACAAAGAGACTCCAGCGTTTGATTTTAAGACTTGATTTTTGCAACAAATTTAAAAATACTTCACCCAAATGCTTGCTGTAATTATATGAAGCTTGGTAGTTGTGGTATGATACGTGGATTAGGTTTCACTGTAACTGATTTTAATGCACACATTGCATTAAAAACAGTTATCTTTAAGTCATAAAGCAAAGTTTGTGTGCTGCTTTTGCTCTTTGTCCTGCTTGTATATTGCTTGATTGTCAATAAACTATCAACAATTCTTAAACCAGTCATTTTATTTTATGAGCAGAGTCAGCCTAGAATTCTAGAGGCCGTAGCAGTAGCAAATGTAATTTGCAGCTGGGGTCAGTGTTGCAACATTTCGTCAGCTTGTGAGCTGGAAAAACTAATTGTCGGGCCAATCAGTGTATAGAGTCGATGAGAGAACTTGACATTATGATGGCAGAGTTGCAATAGTTCCACATGTGTTGCCTGCTACTTGAACAAAGGAGATGGCTGCTGGAGGACAGTGGCCTTTCGAATCGGCTTTCGCCCTAACTCTGGAATACGATTAGATTCAACTTTATTGTCATTACACATGTACAGGTACAAGGCAACGAAATGCAGTTTGGGTCTACTTGGAGATAAGCACTGAAGTCTTTCAAAAGTGTGTTCAGCATTTAGACAAGGTAGGCCAAAAGTTTAAGCTATCAACTTGCATTGCTCTGGTTGGCTGCTATCCTTGTGTGGAGAGGGAATTTGAAAAACAGTTTATCCTGCCCCTCAGGTTGAGCCCTGCCAATGGTGAGATTCCAGGCCCAACATGTTGATGTGGGTCAGGCTACACTCACCCAATACCGCACATTAATTGATCAGGTTCGGAATTCTTTGTACATGCCTAGTGTCAGTTACTACAGTATAGGGTGACGCTGTCTTGCAGGTGCACTACCTGGTAGCTTATTTGACCTCCATGTAGAAACGAATTATGGGGTCAATTGGGGAAGTGGCAGAAACCCACTGAGATCACCATACTGTCAGTTTAGAAGATTTAGTGGCCAGAAATCTCCTGTCACTAATGGTGAGGATGTGATCTATTGTCTTTCATTGTCACACTGGGCACTGATCCTACTTTGAGGGGCAATCCAATACCCCCACATTGACGAGTACACTGAATTACAAAGTCTGAAATTAAACTCACATGGTGTTAAATGTTTTATATTAGGGCTAAGATACATTTATAGTAATCAATTTAAGTGTAAATCCACTGTCTTAAGTATGTAAAATCTATTGTATGGCTGTTTTTACAGTGTCAAATCTTCCCTGTGTATCTGTGCCAATAGTATACCCCCAGATTTTAAATATGTGCTGCAAATGGCCAATGAAGCATCTTCAGCAAAGCGTGTGCATCTGTCTTAGCGCTGCAACAGCATGAAGCCAATTATAGCAGTTAAAAGACAGAGGGTTTGTGGCCTGTGGTTGGCATGGAGGGTGCAATAAATAACCATGCTGTCGACAGGAAACGGTTTGGCTACCGTCAGAATAATAATGAGTTTATTGCTACCTGCTGTTACCGTATGATCACGGTTTGATTATTTTTCTCATCCCACCCACTGCTGCTGGCATCCATGTAAGCGTGCCAACTGCGCACAAGAAGGGAAAAAGTCCCTGCAGGTGACCACCTTGGCTTCCTTCCCTGATATTTAAGGCTGTCTTTTCTTTCTTTATCTATCTCTAAATATACAAGGAAGTACATCATGATACTTTGGTCCCTACAACAAAGAGTGTTGTTCTACCTAACACATGAGCATGCACACACACACACACACATGCCAGCAGACACTTAGAGCAGAGATACAAAGGCAGACTCAAAGAAACACAGTCGGTATACTCTGCTGCACGCTTCTTTAGTTCTGCTTGGCAGTAGCATACCGCGGTGACAGACAGTTAGATTGTTCCTGACCATTGACTTGCGCTCTCTGCTCTGCAAGGTCTGATTTCATAGTGGGAAATATGAGATGGGTCCAGGAAAGGGTTCATGGCTGGGGCAAGGAGGCACTCCATACAGTGGGGCTTCATATCTCTGTGTCACCCTGGGCATTCTCCCCTGACACAGCTTTCAGCCCCTCCGGTGTCTGGAGCACCCACTCTGGGTTTCTTAACCTCCCTCCCCAGGACTGGTACATTCCAGCTGGGCACAGTACCTGGGTGGTCCCCCCTCCCGTCCTCCATGACTGGAGGAAGGAAAAGGCAGAAAAATGCAGCGAGGGCCTTTGACCGTGAGGAGCACAATGTGAGCGTTGATGATGGCGGCGTGGATGTGATGCTTACCTGCCACTGACCCATACAGCTGTCATAGCCCAGCATTTTACAATCTGATGATCCACCCAACAGCCAGGGGAAGATGTCTCGCTGACCTGTCACCTAGATTGGAATGATAAGCACCGAGGATAGACTGACCCAGCTGTAACCCTCAGCATGAATACCCCATCTTCATAATAAATCAGCCTGTGTTTAAGAAATGTGTTCATTCATTTCATTCAGTGTTTCATAATCACTATGTACACATGTAACACTGAATATTCATTGTATCATACCATGATTTATTGATCATTGTTGATTCATTCGAGATGAACAGCATACACGCATTGTAAGAATAAATACAAATACACACCCAAACAGATATTTACATTAGTAGAGGAGGTTATAATCTCATAATCTAACATTCAAACATATTGAGAGAGGTCTGGCAGCATTGTGCTTACACAGGAGCCTATGTCGTGCAGGGGGATTGTAAAGCATAAGAGTAGTGTAATCAAGTTTATATGCATGTGCACATGGTATGTTGCATGGTATCACAGTGTACCCACATCTCCGTGGCGGTGACTACCTCTTCAGCTTCTACCTTGTGCACGGTACTGGAAGATAAATGATGAGACTGGAGAGCGATGCAGAATGAGGGAGATGCTTCTCACTGAGTCTGATCTCCACCCTCAGGAAGTGAAGTAAGAGTCCTGCATGGAGTAGAGGCAGTCAATAGGGGTGAGCAGAGTGGAGTCACCCAGGGACCGGCAGTCGCTGTCAGCCACATGACACAGAGGGTCTCTGTCCATGTCACCGTAAAGACCCTTAAAACCTAAAAAACAACACAGCATCATTACTCAATTTCTTTAAGTGGCACTTCATCAATTTCCCTCATAAAGTCCAGTTTATTCATCATTAGGAGAACTACTCAGCCAAACAGTGGTATTATGTGTTCTGTGGAGGGAGCGTTGTAAAATTTAATGAAATAACCCTAGCGATGTCATCAGGGTGGAGTTGCATTATGGGGAAATGAAGAATATAAGGACTGAAAGCCTTTTGTCTCAGCCTCTGCTTTATGAATTATGAACGTATGGCCCAACTTTATGGAAGAGCAATACATTGCTGAAGTACTGTTTTGAGTAAAATCTATAATTTAGAAGAGCTGTAAAGGGTTTTAAAGTTAATTTGCACTGTACAAGGGATGGACAAAATAACAGGAACAACAATATCATAAATTCCACTTTGCTTGCAGTAAATACTACCTTTATTAAGTACAGATACTGTTTAATTAGTGTTGTAACTGTGCTAGAGAGGTGTTGTTTGAAGTCATTCTGTCTGTGGTTTGTTGTATTACTTTACACTCTAACATGTCCCCAATGTTGTTATTTTATATTATTGTGTCCACCCACAATATATTGTTACCTCTGGAATTATTCAGAGAAAATTGCATAATGTTTAAAATAAAGTAGAGCTACTACACAAATTGTATTTCATGTCAACAGCACACACAAGTACATGTTAACAAAGTTGGCTGACTTCTGTTTGAGCAATACTAGCTCCACTTTTCCCTACAAATCAGTAGTGTTTATATTAAATAGGAAAGGAGTTATTCTAAAGCACAAGGACACCCTAGGAAAAATGACTGCAACACTAAAGATAATTGTGTCCCAGATTGAGAAAAAAAATAAACTTTTGCGCATTTGTAAATAATAAACTCCTGACTAAAGTTCTGATTTCACATTGCCAACAAATATCGGCAATAAATCACATGCAATTTTAAAATCTTTTTCTTATTTTTTAACTAGTCCCACTCATTACAGAGACTTTGTAGAGTAATACTTTAAACATGTAATTCTCCATTGTGTTTGATAGCACTGAGGTGTTTACCGTAGGGGTACATGTGATCCCCTGGCATTTGAGGCGGGGTCAGGCCCTGTCTGAAGGGGTCCATGTCGTAGTCCTGCTGCTCCAGTGTGGTGAGTCCCATCTGCTGCTGTTGCTGCTGCTGCTGAATGTGGGTATAGGAGGACCCCAGGTGCTCCAGCTCAGAGGTCAAAGCACCACAGGAGGGTGCTGTGGGGCACCGGAGAAAACACAGGAGACTGTTTAATGCTGTCTGTGACAGTAATGTTGTCTTTTAGTGAGCTTTTATGCCATGTCGCGATCAGCCTCTTTACAGTCTAATACCTGTGTGATGTGATGGGTGATCGCGCTGCTCCTGAGTCTGCTGCTGCTCCTGCTGCTGCTGCTGTCTCCTGGCCAGTTTCTTCATCTAAAAACATGCACCAGCAGACAGAAATCTTACATACAGGCCGAGCGCAAAACATTTCTTTCTCACTCCACTGTACTCTCTGCCACCCAGGCATAGTGTGTTCACTCAATTGCAAAAAATAACAGTGAGGTAAAGGACATCTTTCAGTGGAGGAGGGAAACCACACATGAGCCCACTTTGTGAGGAAATATGTAGTTTAATCTACAGTGATCTCGCAGTGAGATGTCATCAGTTTCCTGTATGAAGAGATAACCAGGCTGATTTCCACTCTGGCATACAAACGTGGTGCAGAAAGACTCCTTTTATTAGTAGCGCATATGACTGTGTGTGTGTGTGTGTGTGTGTGTGTGTGTGGTGTGTGTGTGTGTGTGTGTGTGTGTGTGTGTGTGTGTTGTGGGTGTGTGTGTGGTGTGTGTGTACTTTGTATTACTTTGGCTCTTTGGTTCTGGAACCAGACCTGCACCACCCGGACGCTCAGACCAGTCTCTGCTGCCAAGGTCTCCCTTACCTTGGATTAAGATTCAGGGGGAGGAGAAAGTAAGAAAGGGAGGGTAAAGATTGAAAAATAGAAACAGAGATGAGGTCACTTGAAGGTTAAAAAAAAATCAGTTTTGCTTCACCGATCCGCTTCAAACAACAAGGAAACAATAAAGCATGTATGAAATCTCTGTATGTCTTTGACGTTTGACGTCTCTCCTTTATAATGTTGTCACAGCAATAGCTTAGCTACTCATCTGCACTACTATAAACAGTAGATAGCTGAAATCCTGTCAGACTTGTGGACTAACTTAAATATTTTTTGCATTGAAGAATTATTTCTTTGTTGTTTTTAAAAACAAAGATACGGTAGAAATACATGATTTAATGATTTTCTGTCCACATTCCATCCAATCTGAGGATCACCTTATTCCAAAAAAAGAAAAGACAACCAATTTTTGTTACTACCAACTACGAAACAGAGGATAAAATCCTGCACTCAGCTCTTGCTATAGCATCACCTTTTATTTACAAAAACTAACGTTTTGGTCCTCCGTCAAACACACACACACACATACACACACAGTAGAATGTGTTTGGATGTGCGGGCTGTTCCTACATGCCACCTCCTATTGAAATATGATACTGTTACCTATAGTCTATGTTATGTTATCAGTAAAATGACAAGATTCTCAATTTTGGTTGGAATTACAGTAAGAATGTTAACAGAAAACAGTAGTATAATTTTTTTTAATTTTATTATAGTTTCTTCCGATAGACATCCTCTATGCAAAAACACGTCAGAGTGTGTCATGTCTGGAACAGAAGCTATGGAGCGGGGCAAGAACTACAGTACCTCCAGTCTAACACAGAATAAACGCTACCTTTCGGCAAGGCTTGGATGAGACCTCAAATGAGGCTTTAAAGGTCCGTCTTTGTTGAGTTGTCAGAATAGTGCGTGGCCTTTTGGGACGTTTGCTCTCCAGGTCTTCTGATCTAACTCGTCTGCCTGTAACCCTCACAGATTCCTCCTCCTCTTCTTTTCTTCTTCTTCTTCTTCTCCTTCTTCTTCTTCTTCTTCTTCTTCTTCGTCAACACTTTTACCTAGTGGGCAGACATGATTTATATCAAATGTTTATTCACCTACAAGGAATCCAGGATTAATAATTTTGAGGGACAGATTTAAAAAACAAAAATGGAAATTTCATGCCATCAATCTGAGATGTTCAACTAATCATTGTTGTAGTTTTTATTTATTGTTTAACCACTTTGCCTGATCTCTGCTTTTGTTTGTGGTTGCCTGCATTTCCCATTATGTGTTTTTACAGCCTAGAGTGACAGAATTCCCCCTAGACCACTTGAATTTCTTGGTGAGTAGATGCAGCCAGTCGTGGTTTTAGGCATCAAAAGAACTGTACCCATATTGACACCTAATCACTTTACCCAAAAATGGGTTATTTTGACCCAGTGTAGGTGTCATATTTTAATATTACTGTTGGGTGGTTTATCAAAACTAAAACATGGTTATTTTAACCCGATGTTAGACAAAAAAAGCTCAGGTTTGACCTTAAAACGGTCACAAATGTATTGTACAAAACAATATGCATATGACATTCAAAATTGCAAAGAACACACAAATGCTTCACAATCAGTAACAAATGACATGAAAGAGCTAGATCATAACAGCTGGCAACCTCCATATTTTAATTTGGGTAAATAACAAAACAGTAATATAAAAACAGTCAGTCAAAACAACCCATTGTCTTGTCTTTTCTAACCAAGTATTGCAATGGTACTGGGTCAATTTTGACCTATAATTAGTACACATATACACACACGCACACACGCGCACACAAACGCACGCACACACCCTGTACAAAGCCTGTACCTGTGTCGGAGGAGGTTGGGCTGGCCACACACTGGTGATAGTCCTCTCTGGCACACAGTAGCTGTCCCTCTCTGAGGACACAGCGATCTCCAGTCTGCAGGCGGCAGGAACAAACGCTGCAGGTGAAGCAGCGCAGGTGGAACACAGCGGCCCCTGCACGCATCACCAGTTCTGCAGGAGAGATGGCCTCCGCGCAGCCCCCACAACACACTGCAAACAGACTGGAGAGAGGGAAAGGAGGGTGAGGGTGTAAGAAGGGAGGAAACTGTGAGAGCTCAGTAAATAACAGAGAGTAATGCTTTTGTTTGGCTGCCTAGAGCTTGGGTATAAGCTAAGTCACTTGAGGACCACTCCATGAGAAAAAATTGCTTGGTTGACTTGGGGAATGTTGCTGAGTTGAGCTGTCATTCAAAACAACTGCCAACCTGACTTCTCCCCTCTCCTCCTCCTCCTCCTCCTCCTCTTCTTCCTCCTCCTTCTTCCCTAACCACTCAGACACATACCCTTAGCGTGGCGGGTGTGCATCTTAGCGCCTGGCAACCAGGACTGGTGGGCTTAGCCTCAGAGACTGTTGCCGTGGCTCCGGCTGCCTTGTCCGAGGCTGTGCTCCTGGGGAGGCCGGAGAAAAGCACTCGGCAGGCCATGGCTCCAGGCAGAGGGGGGGAATCAGATCTCCCGGTGGGAGAGGCTGAGCCGCCGGTCCTATGAATTATCTGCGGAATTATCCCTAAGTCTGCTTAACCAGAGCAGAACAAAGACAGAGCCAGCCCCCAAGCAGCAGGACCATTGTCCGCTGGCTGGCACCGCGGCATTTTGGGTCTGTCACGCAGGATGATGCGTCATCATTCTGGAGCTGGCGTTTGTCTCCAGACTTGACTGGGTCACCAGACCAGTCAGCCCAGTGGCATGAGAAAGTGACAGCCTTTTTGCCATGTTTTTGTTTTCACATAAAAATACTTCATGCGGCCCAAAAGGAGAGCCTACATAAATTGTTAATTCTTGTAGCCATTGGAAGAAAACAGAAGCATTAAAGGTTAGTGTGAAATAAATAAAAAACGTAACTTGCGGATCAATGTAACTACTCATGATCAGTTGTAAAAAAAAATATATTTTCTGAATAAGAGACTATTGTCCTTATTTATCTTACACTGGCCACCTAGGAGGAACCACAGCCATCATATCTGCGTCATTAAAAAACTTACTGTAATAATAAACTTTTGTTTATCATTTTGATCCAAAATGTAATTTTTCCATCATGTATTTTATTGCAGATAACTGTGATTATGTGTTCAGTGAAAGGATGCTGTGTCATAGGTACTTTCAAAGCATTTGCACCATTCAGATGAATAAATTACACATCACAAAAAGGAAAGAACTGTGGAACTTTCATGCCTAAAGCAGTTTGACATAAAAGTGATAACTTTTGAGCACAAACATACGCAAACTGTGATATAAGTGTATCCACACCTAACAAAGATTTACTTTCAAGTGAAACAAATATTACATTTGAATATGAATCATGTTAAATTGACATTTAATGTTGTATTTACAAGCAAAACAAAACCTCAGACTATGCAAAAAGCAAACAGCCACGTTGAGACATCCCTGTCAATAGGTCTGGAGCTGCAACATCCTAAAGACAAACATTGCTGGGACCTCTCACTGTTGCTGTGGGGTCGCTAGGGAAACAGTAAAGCCCATTCCCAGCAGTTCAGGAGGGTCAGTCGGGCTGCTTGACCCATCCGAGTTGTATGCCCCAAGGCCTCAATGGTATGCGCTTTAATATGGCCAACATACGGTCTGTGGTATGTGCATTCCTATGGCAACACAAAATGCATCAACGCAACATCTTCAAAGGAAGCGTGGCAGAGGAAATGCCCGGAATGATTCTGGTTTTCTATGATACAGCAAAATACTTGATTTAATCTCATCATGATGCTAATGCTAGATGTCAGGGAGGACTAAACGACGGGCATCAATGTTGATAGATCATTCATGTTTTCGAGAATCGCTTTTCCATTACGCGCCTTGCCAAGATCGTCTCATCGTAGCCATTATTCTTAAGCGTTGTTAATGCAAAGGTAAGAGTACCTCCAATACTTATGGAGCAGCTCAAGGTGTTTAATATTTCAGAGTTTCCGTTGACATGATTGGCCCAGAGGCCCTGCTGGGAGAGCGGGAACACTCAGTCATGTTGGATTCAGACATGGCAATTAGTGACAAGATCATTAGAGAGAAAGAAGTCAGCAAAATTCTGAACTCCTCAACACTGACGTGGCCAGGGTCAGCCACTCGCAAGGTAGACGCACTGTATGACAAGATGAGGGTTTGGCAGAAATGTACACACACACATTTGCTCACAGCAAAGCTCTCCTATCTCATTGCTCTCGCTGTGACTTCAGTGCTGACCTTTGGCAGACAGACTGCTGGTCTAGTGGCCATGCAGACAGACAGATCCTGTTTCTGGATCAGGTTAACCTGGATCCTATGCTGAACATGCACAGCAACAGAGACAGATACAGATCTGCGGGTCAAGTGCACCTCCAGTCACATTGCTGATCTGACGACCGATCTGCTGTCCGGTCCACCTGTCCACTGAACCATTTAGTCAATCTTAATCTACTCACATTCGGTGCAACCTAAACATCACATTGTCAGACAGGAATTTGCATACTGCTTCATTAAATTACAATACAGCCTGTATTGAATGTATTGTGTGTCCAGTGTGACTGCTACGGGTCGGACGCACAAACTAGATGAATTATATGGAAAATACGGTCATGTCAGGAATAATGTCTATGTCTAATGTGTTGCTTTGTCTAGGAAAACAGTTATGTAACAATAAACCTCATCAAATTTTACAAAATATAAAACTGCCGTGGATTATCATCCTCATTATTATGTTATTAATAATTGTAAGTGGCATTTATTTTATATGGAATCATACAACAAATATGGTGACAAATGTATTAATGATTGAAATGTATTAATTCACAAAGAATGGCCCGAAAAAAATAAAAATCCATCCAACCATCCAACCTAGATCTATGTATTATTAATGAGTTACTCTGATGTAAGTATTGGAGGAATGTATACCAATCTCATGAATACAGCAATGGTTTTAAGAAATTTCTGTTTATGTTGCTAAAGACTTGAACAATAAGGTCAGTTGGTATGTGGGCCTTATCAGATTTCATTTCACCATGATGTGTCAAACTAATAACAAAGTCAATAAATCATGTGTTGTTAAAGATAATTTTACCTCAAGACATCATGATGTGAAAAAACATGTATGCCGAAAAATGACTGATTCAATTATTGATCCTCTGAATCCCTAATGCCTAATCTTTCCTTTCTCTTGCTGTATTGCATGAGTCTAAAGTTGCTTGAGTTACATTGGTGCAGTAATTGATACATTTGCATTCAAACTGTTGTCAAACTGACTGAAAATCTGTACAATTTTGTAAAGAAACACTCAACAAGAATGGCACTTGCGCAACTTGTTTGAATTATTTCATCTGCACTGGATAACTAGATGTTTGTTTACAATTTGGGATGTAGAATTTAGGAAGTTGCTAAGAAATGCCCTCTAATCTATAACATGTCAAAATGTAAAAAGAACATGCCTTTGTTAATGTAATAGTTTAAAAAAAGATCAAAATACTCTGTGTGTATATATATATATATATATATATATATATATATATATATATGTGGTGCCTCAAGGGGCCAGTGTGAAAAAACATTTTCATCATAGGTAATCCACTGACTGTTTTTTTTTTTTTTAATATTGCTTATTTCTTGGTGTTGATGTGATGTTTTACTGTAATTATACTTGATCAAATCTAAATGTTTGTGAATATTGGGAGAGAATTCTTTTTAAGTTTGCTTAGATATGAACCCTTGGTGTGTTCTGGCATGAATCTAAATAATAATCTGGGCATTTAAAATAATTCCCCTTTCTGATACTAGTTGTGTATGTGCAGTTTGACTTCTTGGAGACAGCAATAAAAGCAAGCAGTGATGAAGTTAGAGTGAAATGGAATATGTTTATGTATAAAATATAAACAACTTTGTTTAGGGAATTCAAATACTGTCATCATTGTCTTTTAGCTTCCACAATAGGCCAACGGGCCAAAGCTTTGGTCTGGCTGCCATTGATTTACCACACGAGCGAAATGAAAAACAAGGTAAGATTCAGAAAGAAGATGCAGCATGTGGTAAGGAGGCCAATGTTGTCACAGTATGGATTAATTGTCACTTTTGAGCTGGCTTCCCACTGGTCCCCTGGATCAAAAGAAGGGAGGGAGCAGAACACAGTTTGCACCGCTAGCGAAACACTGACCCACTTTTAAAACCCTCATTGTGGACAAATGTGGTGCTCATGTGTTCTAGGGTGTCTTATCCCCAGACAGGATGAGCAGAGAGGCAAAGACGTGATACTTTAGAGGCAGAGCTCTGGCACCGGGCCTCCTGCTAATTGGTCAGGTCAGATATCTCACGGTTGGCTGGGCGTAGTCCCATTGCTAGACACAGGGGCTGCTGTGAGCAGAGCTTTCCAGATGCCGCGGGACATAACGCCAGGGCTCATGGAGCGCACTGTCCCCCAAAATAAGTTTACACCATCCTCTCCGGCTCTCTTGTAGGGATGCACCAGACCTTCTGACATATGGCTCTACTCTCCTAATTACCTCTCAGCCCTGCTCGTCTTTCTGTGCTTTGGCCAAGTGCTATGTTCTCCACTGATCACGCTAAGCACTTTGAATTGTGTGGTTTTATGAGCATCCACTCTGATTTCCACTTATCCATTAAAATGCTGGGTAACATGTTTATGTTAGTGCTTGGTTATCATTGAAAATGGCATGTTTTAAACATTCTGCTAACAAAGACTCACAAAGGTACAAAGGCCTCCAGCACCACTGCAGTGTAATTTGGTTGACTGGAAACATGATGGTGGGGAGTGTTTTGGACCAGTAAGTGTATCATTTTCCTGTTTCTCTGCCTGCTTGGCAGAACAGCCGTCACTAAATTGTTCAGAAATAATGTGCGCTTCTGCCTGTTAGGGTGTGCAGTTGCAGTGGGTGAGCAGGGACACGGACGATGGGTGATGATGGTGGGAGTTTTTAGGGGGGAAGGCCTCATCCACAAGACCATATGTTGTCCCCAGCTTGCAGTTGCCACGCCAATGGGCCTTGAAATTTTAACACATTTTGACAATGTGTCAGTTGAGCTCTACCCCTGGTTGTGTGCTGCGTGTGTGTATGTGTGAAGGTGTGACAGTGTTATTTTGTGTGTGTGTGTGTGTGTGTGTGTGTGTGTGTGTGTGTGTGTGTGTGTGTGTGTGTGTGTGTGTGTGTGTGTGTGTGTGTGTGTATGTGTGTGTGTGTGTGGACTATGCAGTGGTGTTCTCACATTCCTGCTCCCTTGCCACCCCTTCCTCCTACAGTCACCTTGTTCTCTTAGTGCACTGTGCCAAGTTCCCTGGAAGTCAGCTTCATATACGCACATAAACAACTACACACACACACACACACACACACACACACAAACACACACACAGACATACACACACACACCCACACACATATACACAGTGCTTTTGCCATAAACTATAAAATGTACGTATTTACAGTATGTAAAACTAAGTTAGATACATTTGAGTTACTATAAAGGGAAATCACTTGTCCCCCCCAACACACACACACACACACACACACACACACACACACAGTTCTTATTCAAGGTCAGATCTGGACAAGGGTTCTGTTGTGAAAGTAGACATAATAGCGCACAGTAATTGTTGGACCCAAAGACCAAATCATAAAATGAAAGGAAACTTAACAAAAGAAACATCCTATAAGTCCTAAAATGTTGGTAGCATTCTTTGCAACATACATACATACATGTGCGGAAACTAAACGTAAATGACAGATAAAAATCATCTTTTATTTAAACCAATAATGGTGTGCATCTAAATGGGTTTAATTTTTATACATTTTAGCAGAATTCTTTTATCACAAACTGTAATAAAAATGTAACATATGTTGCTCTTCATGCAGTGACTTTACATCACTGAGAAAAACTGACTTTGCCACATAAGTTGATAGCCCTCAAAAAAATCTTTTCTACTTCTTTTTTTCTTACTTACTGTCACTTCAATTTAAATGTATTTCTTAAGGCACCTCTGTGAGAAAAATGATGCCTCCAATACAAAATCAGATGTGCTCAAACAGAGTTCATTCAATTAGATGAAGTCAAAATTGAGCCTCTCCCAGAGCTGGAAAGTAATATAGGCCTATGTTTCAGCTGTAACATCAGAAGGAAATCAAACAAATAATGAAGAGTTGGAGTTCAGCACTCACTCAGCATAGTCCCGCTTGCAGTAAAGTTTGCGGTCCCGCAGAAAGCAGGAGTTCCTGAGCGCGTCCCCGCACGCCGCACACCGCACACACTCCTCGTGCCAGAGGCCGTCAGTGACTCTGAGCAGGAATCTGTCTGTGATCAGCCGGTGGCATCCGGCACACACTGCCCTCTGATCCATATCTGCAATGATGTGGAAATCCTTTAATTGGGACTCTTTTCCAATCAGCAGGACGCAGCTGAAATACTGGCTAATTTGGCTGAATAAACTTTGATGGAGGGCCATTAAAATGCGTCTTTACTTCGTTATAATGGGAGGGAAAATGGTTAAATAGGCAGTATTGTTTATTTAAAAAAGTAGGTGTTAAATATTGAAGCGTCAATCGTGTTTTACCGTTGCTCAAATTGACCAAATAGTCTATTACTGTAAGTTCGTTTGATAACCATGTGGCAAAAAACAGTGCAACAAAAAAAAACAAGTTAAATTCATACTAAAAATGTGTCATTTTAGCATCTCTATGTTACTAACCAAAGCTTTATTTACTATGTTATCAAGTTTTTGTCATCACCTAAGCATAATGCCGCTCGATCTACCATTGCACTCCACTGAAGAAACACTGTGTAACATATTTTTGTCCAAAGTTAATTGAAGGAAAATTGGTATTGTCAAATACCACTTTAAATACAGTTATGTAAGTTTATGAAGCTTCTACCTTTAAAGTGCGAGTTTCCAGACGGTGGGAAAGTATTTTGGCAACTCTTCTGTTCTTCTCAGAGCATCTCCGGCGCTAAAAGTCCCGCTGCAACTTGCTTCTCGGAGCAAAGAGCAGAGCATCAACGTTCCTCTCAGAGCTTCCGACGACCTCTCTCAGTCCACCGGTATTGACTGTTTAGGCCTTCTATCAATTATCCTATTAGGAGTGAACGGGAAGGAGAGAGGGAGAGAGAGAGAGAGAGAGAGAGAGAGAGAGAGAGAGGGAGAGAGAGAGAGAGAGAGAGAGAGAGAATGAGAGACTTCCTCCATGTGCAGGTGCCGGTTACCTCTCCCCCCCCCCCTTCACATTGGATGCCACAAAGTTACCAGAGACGCACATGAAAGGTTTTTTTTTTCTATTAGAAAGCAATAATGCATATAGTGCTCAGGAATTAAAGTGCAGAATGAAAGGTCAAACTTTTACGGGATACATTGTCCGTTTGTTAAATTGTCACAAGATAGATAGATAGATAGATAGATAGATAGATAGATAGATAGATAGATAGATAGACGCTTTAACAAACTTCCTCAAGTTTTGCAAACAGGATTGTCAATGAAGATGCCAAAATATAGGGTAGTGAGCCAAAACAAAATACAATTATATATATAAATACATAAGAATATATATATATATATATATATATATTGAGAGAGAGAGAGAGAAAAAAATCAGATATCATGATTTTTCTTTTTTTTTAAATATATGTATGAACACGTACCATCCCAAATATTTTTTTGCCAACATGTTTCTATAGCAGCTCTAACATATTTTAAGTATTTCTGTACAGTAGCCTAAGTTGTCAGCCGATATATAAGACAATATATCGGCCTCTACGATTTATCAGTCTGTGCTCTCTATTTTCCACATTTTGTTGATTTATTCTTTTTTTACAATGACATTAAATTTTACACAATATGTGCCAGCACCACCACCAGATTCTACACCCTCACAGATCTTTGTGATGAGGAGTAAAAGGCACTTGTGATGTTGAGGCCTGTAACGGTGCCAGACTGGAACCATGGGAAGGATTCAACAATACCAAACATGCTCCAGTATGTGTTTACCCCATAGACTGGATGGTTTACACTCAACAGACGCCATCTGGTGGTCAACCACTGGAAATAAACAGAAGAGACAACGCTTAAAAATGGAAAATATTTCTGGGCCGCGTTTGTCTGTGACATATTTAAAAAAAGATTCAAGCAAATTGGTCAAATGTGATGATCACCAGATTAGACATTTTGTCTCTCAAAATGTTTTCATAATTTTAAAACATGTCCTTGTTTTTCTACATACTTAGGTTGTTATAGAGCCACTTACTAAAATTGCAGTTCCAGATCATTAAGGATGGAAAGTAAAAACGTATTAGAATATTCAAGGCAGAGTTAAAAAATATCAATCAATTTACATTGGCTTCAAATGCCCAGATCCCTCTAGTTCTAACTGTGATTTTATGATATATTATATAGTAAGTAAAATAAAAACACAAGACAAACACAATTTAGATACATTTTTAAATAACTTTATTCTGTAAGAATTCTCAAATGAGTTTTAAGAAATGCATGGATGGTTTCTGTTTTTATACAATTCCTCTTTGAATAAAATATGATTTATTTTTAAATTGCATTGGGTTGCTTCCAAAACGGACACCTGAAATTACCTATTTACAAAAAAAATCTGTTAACAATTCTATTAGAATTCATTTGACAGTGTGCTCGATCCTCCGTCTCGAGACTCCACCCTCCCCGCAACCTTAAAATACTTTTTTTTTGTTTTGTTTTCATTTTAATTACAATGTACTGCTTGGTACAAAATATGCTGTTTTACAATTGGAATCAAGTCTTCCGTCTTCATATAGCTGACAATGTGGGAGTATTTACAGGGGAAGGGGGGGACTCGTGTCATGTAATCTGATGCGGAGCCTCCAGCATCTCCATCAGGAAGGTGTCGATAGGCGTGTCCCCGATCAGCTTGAAGAAGAACAGATGCTCCAGACACTTGAGGCCGATGGAGCGCAGGGCGGGCAGGCGGAGCAGCAGCTTGGCAAACCTGCCAAAAGGAGGAGAATCAAACTTTAGTCATTATCCTTCTCTATTATGCAGAAAACCATTACTATGTTTACCATTCTAAATATACAAAACTACATCCCGTTTAATAAGATAATAAAATCCTGTTTTCAAGACACTTACTCCAGTCTAACATTTCAATTTTTAACATTGATCAGACACACTCCCAAAGTGTTTTAATTGCACTACATTTAATTTGGAATTGTAACACTACCATATTAATCTCACCACTGTAGTTAAGAGTTACTTTTTCGATCACGATTTATGCAAACCATGCAAAAATTCATTAATTGTGATGCACTGCTCTTTAGTTTATTAGCAAATAGAGTATTTAATTAGATCTATGTAGTCCAGTGAAATGCTGAATCCAAGAATTCTACTTTTAAAGCCGTATTTTTTTCGTTACATTGTCAATGCATCTATTAAGAAAATGACTATTGAATCCAATAGTGCAATATTAATTTAATTTCTTCTTTTTTTGCGCTGTCAATTAAAATCGTGAGTGTCTTCAGCTGAAGCTACATTGTCATTTAGAAAGCTTCCAACAGTACATGACAATAATCAATTGCAACCTTTGTATACAGCAATAACACTACAGGCCTCTGTCCTTTCAAATCTAACGCTGTAGTAAGTGTTTACGAGCTGTGCGGTGATATAAAATAATCTATCGTCATTGCTACATACAAGTCAAAGCGGTAACTAAACTATTGATTGATGCTGTAATGTAATGCGTTTCCTACCTGCCAGGCTGGTCTGGGTATTTCTGTTTGGTGTACGACTCCAATGAGGCGTAGACTTTTTCCCTCAGCGCCTCGACCTCGGGTGGGCTTGAAAGACCTTTTGCATCTGAAACAAACACATTGTCACAGTCAGACCACAGTCTACCTGATTTAGAAACATGAATTTCAAAATCCAGATGGATTTCTCATTTCTTGCTTTCTAGCGTACTGTGTAAACGTGAACAGTGACTGGAGGCCGAGCTGACCTGGGTTGAAAAGGACGATGGCTCGCAGGCAGCCAAGCTCCGTCTTATCCATTTGCATATCTTTCATTTTGGATACCAACTCTGTCAGGACTCTGTAGGAGATCAGATCAATAACATTACAGAGTTTTGATAACGAAAGTGAATGAATCAAAAAAACGAACAAAATATATACGTTGCATCCATTTCTCCAGAAAATTTCAATACGGTAACTATTGCCTCATCTTTGAATGCTACCCACCTATCGAAGATGGAGCCCACTCCCGCACTGTGGGCGCTGCTTCTGTGGACGTGGAGGCCTGTCGCCAACAGGATGCCATCTTTTACCGTGACGGAGCGATGCGAGAATGATGCGATAAGAAGCTCGTTCCAGCCTGGATGCAAAACAACAAAACAAGCCATCCTTAAATCCCTCCTCTTAGGTCCTTCTCAAATATGTGTTAATGATAGATGACGTGATTTCTGTGTCAGTCTCCCCTGCTTTGCTTAAAGCTGCACAGATTGTTATTGGGTCTTCTGTGTGGCTTCTTCACTTCCTCTTTCAGGCCTGTGTGTGAAATGTTTCACCAGCAGAGGTCAGCATTGGTGTGGCTGCATACCACACTGCTGGGACTTGGCAAATAGTCCAGTTATATTTGGTTTCACTGCTCCATTAAACTAGATGGCAAAAATGTATTGAGCAAATGTAAAAGACTCAAATAGACTGCTTGCCTGGGGATGAATAACGAAAATGCTGCCCTGAAGAAAATGCTGCCCCAGCATGCGGACAATGGGGCCTAGAAAGGCCTGTTTACTAATAATATTATTATTAATAATAATAATAATAATAATAATAATAATATTGTATACTTTTTATTTTTAAGTCACAATTTATACATGTGTGTTTTATTTATTTGTATATTAAGGCTGTGCATCTCACAAATGCACATGTAGTCGTGCGCATATATTTTATGTCTGCTGCATGCATGGGATTGTGTGTGTTTGTGAGAGTGTGTGTGTGTGTGTGTGTGTGTGTGTGTGCCTGTGTGCGTGTGTGTGTGTACCTGCTCGTAGTAGGATGACCTGGTCATCCAGGGGGAGTTCGGAGAAGTGTGGGATCCTTTTGGCCCATTCCACCAATGTGAAGAGCTGCTTGTCTGCTGCTTGGCAGATATTGGTGACAGGGTCATTGGTCTGGAGAGGAAGAAAACAAAAACAAAGCAGTCAGTAGCTGTGCTGGTGATCTCCTACAGTGACATCTGAACGTGTCTGACAGTGATTAATGAGTAGGTGCAGCTGTGACTACTTTGACAAGACTTGTGAATGTTCTGACCTATTCTTGAAGTATTGAAGTGTTAAGGACAGAAATGAAATCTAACCAAACTTCAGCCTAAAAATGACCACTGAGTTGAATCACTTCTTTTTTGATTCACTATCAGCAAAGTTCAACATTATGAGCGTTGGGTGGTAGAGTTTATTGCGGAGCTGTTGCAGTAGATTGCATGAGATTGTACAGGTCTAGCCAATAAATTGGCAACACTGTGTCGACTTACTGATACTTTCCTGACCTCTGAAATGGTTCTCAAGTGAAATACTGCAATAAACACTGCATTGTAAAAATAAAAATAAAAATAATAATAACACTGTCAGTAGCTTGATCCAATTATGGAGTAACACCAGAGACTGGATTTAGTCCCCAAAAACTGTTCAGCGTGTTTTATTTAAATTTCAGTAGCTACTAATCAAAAAACCTTTCAATCTTGCAATTCATGGATCTGCTGCATTAGTGTTTGGAGATTATGTCCTGAATTTAATTTGACTTGGCCTGATCACATTCCTTCATTCCGCTTCATTACTCAGCTGGTTACATATGTTTTGACCACCACTAATCAGGTCAACATAATAAAGCAGCATTTTATATTTAGATTACTATACAGTGGTTGCTCCATCTGTTAGGTACCACTTCAGCCTCATGGTAGATTAATGATTAATGCGTTTGACCAAACCACGCTCAGCATCTGTGATTCTTACTGAGTTGCTGGGGCTGCCGTCGTTGTACGACGTCTCTGTTTTGGGCTCCACAGCCAGCTCAGCATCCAGGATCTTGTCCACGGGCATTTCCTCGTTGAAACTGCTGGTAGATTCCACCTCGTTCTCCCCTCGCTCCCTTCCTCGCTGCCTCTCTTCCTGCACCGCTGCACGCACGCACGCACGCAAACACACACACACACACACACACACACACACACACACACACACACACACACACACACACACACACACACACACACACACACACACACACAACACAGACACACATACATTTCAGGTCAAACACTCCATGCTTATTGTCCTTGACTAGATATCAGCAAAACCATAGTGTTAACAGTAATGTTCACTCTGCATTGGACACTATTAAAAATGTTCAACATGTCCTAAAGATCCAAGATCGTAGTAGTAAGCAATTGCTTCAGTCCAAGGCATAAATAATATTTAGTATATCATTAATTAAAACAAAGAAAAGCAACAAAGACTCACAATAATGAGACTCCAAGTCAGGACTGTTTGATATTTAGCTTTAGAAATTACATTGACACATAGTTAATTATCAAAATAGTTGCTGACCATTTATATTGACCGATTAATCAATGGTAAACTAATAGTTTCAGCTCTGGACTGAATACTTATCTTAAATGACCCCATTAGCAGCTGCATAATTTGATTTGATTTTGTTTTGTTACACATATTACACATCTATACATGCATTTCTGCAGGGTTCAACAATGCTTACACCCTAAACAAGCATTTGTAATAATCGAAATAAAGATCAAGAACAAATCCCAGACCAATCCTTATTAAACATATCACACCTGCACACACACCTTCTCTCTTCATGCCCATGGCCAGGCACTTCTGGTAGCGACAGTATTGGCAGCGGTTTCGCTGGCGCTTGTCAATCAAGCACTCCTTCATGTCTCGACACGTGTAGGTAAGATCTTTACGTACGGTCCTCTTGAAGAAGCCCTTGCATCCCTCACAGCTGTACACACCGTAGTGCTTTCCTGTGGAAACACAATGGAAACCCTTCATAAATACAAAAAAAAATATTAAGAGAGCTTAGCAACAGCCCAAATGCTAGGCAAGGTATGTATGATCACCAATAGCAAACACAAAGCCCCTGCCTTTGAGATTGGATCTGAACCAACTTAGGACTGTACCAGATAATCACACCCACACAGTACCAAAGGCTCGCAGAGATAAAGCAGCAACAAAACTGACGTTTTACCTGAATCCGTATTATTCAGATGAATATTATGTATTACCTTTAGCAGTGCTGTGATGAGGTTTGAAGCCAGATTGAAATCGTTCAACCTGTCCAGGTTGCCTTTCTTTGGAAGTGGCTTAACAACTGCAGTTGTCAGTGATTTTGGAAAAATGCCTGAGAGGAGTGAGTGAAATGTTTTTTTAAAGAGCTGATGGGCAGGGTGTCATGACAGCAGGTGGATAAATTAGGATGCTTCACTAAATACACCAGACCTTTATGATTAATTGCCCAATTGTTTTTATGCGGTTGCAGCTGCCGTCTAGTTCTTATTGTGTGACATGGAGGAATTTATAGCGTCTTTAATATTTGTCCAATTTTTTTTTTTCCTAAAAAAAGTTGCAAACTCTGTGGCCGGGTTAGCTCAGTTGGCAGAGCAGATATATAGAGGTTTTCCACTCAAAGCATGTCATTCCCCCTCTTTCTCATCTTTAATGTCTTTATCTGTTCTGTGGAAATAAAGGCCTAAAAATGCCCCAAAAAATAAAATAGAAAATACATAAATCAAATAAAAGTTACAAACTCTTTACACTCATTTAGAGATAGGAAGTCAGTGGGTAGCCATGTTATGGGATTAGTTGGCTTCAGCGGTAAACAAGGAACAATATTACTGTTAATGAAAAAAAAGGTTTGTCTAGCCTCATTTATTTCACAATTGTGAATATGGAGCCTCTCTTTAAAGATAATGTAATACATCTGAGGATTACTTTTTCTCCGTCTGCACTCATCTTTCCTGCATTCTCTCTACTTTAGGCAGGCCACTGGGGCTCTATCACTCTCTGATTGTAATGTTGTGTGAAATCTGGGTGTCATTTTTGACAAATCTATGTGTTTTAACAGTCATGTGAAATCTGTGGTTTGTTCCTGATTTTTCCACCTCAAGAACATTGCTGAGATCAGAATTGTGGTTTCTAAAAAAGTGATGGAGATGCTTATTCATGCTTTTATTTCTTCACGTTTGGATTATTGCAATGTACTGTACACTTGTTTAAACAAATCATCCATGGACAAACTGCAAGTTGTACAGAATGCAGCAGCAAGACCTTTGTCTAAGACCAGCAGGAGATCGCACATTACTCCGGTGCTTAAGGCTCTTCATTGGCTTCCAGTAGGTTGTAGAGTGCATTTTTAAATTTGAATCACTACTTATAGAGCCTTGCATGGTCAAGCTCCCTCTTACATCCAAGATCTTTTGCATGCACACACTTCTGGTCGCTCTCTGAGGTCTTCAGACCAAGACCTTTTAACTGTCCCCAGAACAAAAGGTGATCAAGCCTTTTCTGTGGTGGCTCCAAGGCTCTGGAACTCTTTCCCTTTAGCCTCGAGAGCTTTGGATTCTGTGGAAACTTTTAAAAAACACCTGAAGACACATCTTTTTAGACAAGCTTTTAACTAACAATATGGCTTAGTATTTTACGTGATTGTTGTTTTTATTTATTTTTACTGTAAAGCACTTTGTGACCCCTCTTGTCTGTGAAAGGTGCTATATAAATAAAGTTTACTTTTAACAGCTGCGTTATTTCCCCACGGTGCTTTCTTGTTTCAGGTGCAATATATTCACCAGTTTTACAGTCAAGGTTGTCAAAGAGCAAATCAACATTGCACTAATAAAACTGACAAAATGCCTGAAAAGTAACTTTGAAATCAATCTGTCTTTCTTATCTTTCCTTCAGTTATCTGGGTGGCGATGTTTGTGATGAATGGGAGTGTAGTTTGTTTGCCCATCCCCCTCCCCCCTCCCTCCTCCTCCCCCTCTAACATTACCTGAGGAGCGGTCCCCGCAAATGGAGCAGATGTGCTTTGACATTCCCCCGGGGCTCGTACACTGGTAGTTGATGTTTCCCAGGTTCTGTAGGCCCGGCGGAGGCTTGATGTCCTCCGAGCTGCTAACACTGTTCATGTTCATCTGAGAGTACGACAGGAAGACAGAACAGAGACACAGAGACACAGAGTTGAAGCTGAGGTGGCCAGAAATGAACTAAACAGAGCCGAGGAGGAAGCGGAGGGGAAGTAAGAGTGAAAAGTGCAGAGGCCGTCTCATGACACTCTCCCCCTTCCTCTATTTTCACATGGTGTCTTCCGCTAACCCATAATCTTTTTTTTCTTCTCCCCACCTACACCCTTTATTGTGAAAGTGCAGATTGTGATCACATGCTGGGTGAGTGGGAGGTGCAGAAGCTTCTGTCAGAGGCTTGTCATACAGGTTTTTTAGTTTGTTGACAGGGAGAGGCGTATGAGAGGAATCACGTGTACAGAAAAAGCAGTTCTCAGACACAAACAGCAGAGGGCGCAAATGTGGAGGGTCTTCCAATTTCTGAGAATAAGTGAAAGTTGTAAAGACATTGCACTTTTGATCCACTCTCATTTTGTTTCACCAGTCCAAATGCTTGTTTTCATTTGTTACCAGCTTCTTATAATGGCACCACAACAATTCAAACCTTAATTAAAGTGACTCTGAGACAGTAAAACATCTCACATGTCACCTCTGAAACCTCTTAAATGAGGGACTCGTGTTCGGTCCCGTTTCCTCTTTTTTTCACTCTTATCACCCTTTCTCCCTTTGACCCTCTCCCGCTGATGAGTGCCAGACCGGATTCCATTTTTGTGCTGTGCATTTTTTGTTTTTGTTTAGTTGTTGTTGTAAACATCTGCACTCTGAGTGGAAACAACAAGACTGACCTACACATGCCCTGCTGCCCTATATAAGATGCTGCGCAGCATATAGAACATCCTTCCCACAGTCACCTCAGGCTCTTCCTATCACTTATTTACAATGTGCACTCCCTTCTGAATATCCTCTAATGGCAGACTAAACTCAAGCCTGTGACCCTTACAGCAGAGGAGAGTATATAAGACGTGTTTTTTCTTTTCTTTTCTTTCAGTTTTCCTGGAGCTCACTAATTCTCTCCACCGCAAACAACTCCTGCTGTAGATGCTCCAAAGGCCGACATTCACACTTAAACGAGCATTGAGCCTCCTGCGTACTTGCTTATGTGAGTCAATAAGGAGCCGCTATTCCTCTTCAGTGCAGAATCATTACAAATAAATAATTGTACACATGTATGGATTGAAAAGACTTGTGGTGCATTCAAACAGTTGTTCAGACATGTCACTTTAGACAGACATACTTCTTTAGAAAAGTGCTACAAGCACTGTATATGGATTATTGATGTCTCATGCATTCTTTATACAACACATGCTATGAGGACCACACTGCATCATATATGTAATGTTTACAGGAGACAAGCGCCTCCACTGTTATTTATTTTTAACTAAATGTAATTGGATATTAGATTGCTGGTCAGACATAACAGGCAATTTGGATATATGTCAGCATGGGCTCTGGGAAATTGTATTGGGCCTTTTTTTTTCATTTTCTGCCATTTTTTGGACCAAATGTTAAAATCAGTCATGGAAATGCAGCCCCCTCACCCTTTGTGAAACTCAAAGTACGTGTGTAAGCAGCTATCACTCTCAGATTAATATACAGGTATTCTTATACATAATGAAACAATATGACATAACTAAATATCAAATCTGGGTTTCTAATGTTTACTTTTGCTGCTATTACAGGCTTGTTAACATCAAATGCAGCAGACTCAAACTATTCATTTATCTATGTAAATAAAGTTGTAATTCATATTAAGAAAATACTGATCAGGCCTTTTAAAGTGATAATGTTGAGATATTAGTAAAAAAAAAAAAAAAAAAAAAACAATATTGAATTTGCTCATGCTTCTGTCAGCCCAGCACTGCTCATGACCTTCAGTTCACCCAAAGAAATAGTATAGTATGAGATGCATGACACAATGACCCGATTGAGTCTTGGTCACTGGCTGTTGGCGAGCAGTGAAAAGATGGCTACTCTGTACAATATTATCAACCCTGGTCGCCCCTTAAGGCACAGATCCATACTGTGATTGAACCAATTTATATCATTGTCTGTTGTGCCCAGCAGCACTGGCCTCCATCCAGCCTCTGAAGCACTCTATGTGTGTTTCTGTATGTGCGGGTGATCATCAAAGCACTGAGCCTTGTGTGGTTTGTAGTTAATTCAAGAGACCACTTAAATAAAGCAGCTCCATTAGTTCTTTCTCTCTTGTTGTCCTTTGTGCAAGACAGTAAAAAAGGGAAGTCATATGGGTGTTCTGTCTATTATTTATGCAGTCTAAAAGATGCAATCTCACTGGGAACGGAGCTATGTCAGGATCATGAACAACTTGGGTATCATAAAGTGACAAGGGAAGAGAGAGTGTGGTAAAAATGAATAGGAGAAATGGTGAGAAAGAGCAAACATATCAAAAGAAAATGGGGGCTTCCTTTTTTCTCTTTTTCCATTCCCTCAGCAACCCATTAACAGGTTAATAGTCAGACTGCGCCTTAAGTCCCCCCACATGACAGCAGTAACACAGAACTCAGGGATGACCTTTAGGGCAAGAAGTTTAAAGGTCAGTAGAAGGGTAGGGGAGAGAGGAAAGCCAAGCTTTGCCGGCCAAACACATTGGATATGCCTAACCTCTCGACTGCTGTCGGAGAATCCTGACTGAGAGGCACATGATCGACCAAAGAACATGATAGCTTAAAGCAGGCCCAGCTTGCCAAAGGTAAAATCTGAAAGACTATGAAACACTAAAGCTGAGAGCTTAGGAGGA
The DNA here is from genome assembly GCF_008692095.1 of Etheostoma spectabile. Lineage (NCBI taxonomy): Eukaryota > Metazoa > Chordata > Actinopteri > Perciformes > Percidae > Etheostoma > Etheostoma spectabile. The sequence goes on from NC_045741.1 coordinate 35,022,859, forward strand.
ATAAGTAGAACGTTTGTGTTGAGGACTAATTTAAAAAACATTAACTCTGTTTCACAGCACCTTGTTTTACGTTTCCTAATGTTTTTCTGAATATTGTTTAAGTTTTTACTAACTAAAGAGGTACTTTTTGAAAGGCATGGCAAAGGATAGCGGATAAAACCGACAGGGTGAATTACAACATTTTATCACAACTCTAATTAACACATAATTTAAATATAAACCTTCTATTCATTTTAAGTACTAATGTATATTTTTTTCAAGTTCCTTTCAAGACAATGTCCATAGTTATCTGTTGACCATTAGAGCACCCACGTATTTTCTCACCTGTGGACTGCCGAGTGTTCCAAAGTTCATGTTGGGCGTGGATGGCAATGATATAGAGGGCGAGCCCAGAGAAGATGTAATGACTGGGTAGGGTGAGGCCAGGCCGTTCATTGGCGAGCCCAAGCCAGACATGGGGGACAGTAAGGGCCTTGAGGTGCTGATGACTGACGGGTGGCCGACCATGCCACCCATGGGAGGAGAGTGGGTGTGGGTCATTGGCCCCGAGTCTGGAGGAGAAGAAGAATGTGTTACTAAGATTGAGGAGACACAGAATAGAAACATGTAAACTAAGTTACCAGTTGATTAGGTACACATACAGAAGCGAATGCATCCATTATAACAAATCCTTCTAACTTTGGACTCATCAATGACTTACTGAACAGGGAACTTTGTGTATCATGTCAAACAAAATAATGCAAACAAGCCAAAGTTTTAAAAAGACATCCAAAATAAATCATATTGCTTAACGCTGCAACAAGTGATTTTTTTGGTGCCTCTGGGCTAGCGCAGCAAGCTGTAAACACTGACATACTGTATAAGCACCTTAGAAAGACTTCCGTTTGGTGCTGAGCAGGTAGTGCAAAGTGGGTATATCAGAGCTTTTTAGTAGAAAACAGCTGCCTGCAGTGGCTGGAAACAACACTTATGACAGCAGTGAGAATCCATGGCCGTCAAAACTACAACAATGAGCTGAAAAACACAAAATGCTCAGTAAAGGTGCATGGTTGAGTAATTTCTGTGGGTTCGTCAGTAAAAGGGGTAACTCTCACAGTGCACATAGGTTTGATTGCATTTAATGCTCATTCAGACTCTACAACACCTGCACTACCTGATAATGTTGTAGTTTCTGTTCCTTTACTCCCATCTACACCACACACGTTCTGTTTATCTTTAATATCGGTATTTATATTATTTTATTACAAGTACTTACTTTTCAATATTTATGGCCACAGGTTAATATAATTTATATTATGGTACCGACTCTTGCTTTATTACTCTAATTACACATTCAGTTTAATTTTAACGTCACTTACACCGCAATATTGTTTCTTGTATCATGGCAACCGCATTTTAAACTACCTTTATTTGACGCCATTTTGCTTACTTTCAGTCTACCTTATAATCATTGTCTATTGTTTGCCTGTATTTCTTGTGTGTTTACTTGTTTGTGTGTTTTTGTTTTTTGCTGTTATTGAAGAAAAAGCTGCTACTGTAATAAAAAAAATTTCCCCTTGGTGGGATGAATAAAGTATAATCTAATCTAATCTAATAAAAATATTGACTATAGCAGCTTTACAATCCCACAACATATCACACTTTAAAATAAGTGGAATATGAATAGATTAAAAGATATAGTAAGCGATGTTGATCTAAGACACCTTTTTATCAAATTCAACGAATATCTCCTCACGGTCACCTAGCTCTCTATTTTCTGTGTGCGCTGAAAAAAATCCAGTGTTCCTACACAGCCTTTGCTGTGTGAATGGAAAACCAACAGAAAGGTGCGCACAAGCTACACAACACCAACCAATCAGCATCTGGTGGCGCGTGCAAACAAGCGAAGGGGACGGAAGGAGGAAGTGGAAGGCCAGGAGTTATCAACAGGAAGAGTTCGTAGCGAAACAACAAAAGAGGAAAAGGACTATAAAATACAAATTTAAAATGAAGTTTTATAAACGAGAAAGGAGTAAGAGCCTTGTTAACATCGATGAGGTGTTTCAGCCATGGTTTCAACGTTTTCAGAGGAATGAAAATGGGCTCTTGTCGCTATGAACTAGTGAGTAATAACGTTAGCTTTGCTGTTTCATGGTTTGCTGTTTTCATTAGGTCAGTTTAACCTTGTCCATTAGCTATTGTTTACTGTTGTTTACAGCAGTAGCAACAGTTTCAAATCTACAACTTAAAATGAGCTAACATCAACTCTTCCATATTTCGTTTAGTCAGCAGAGCCACTAACAGAAGTGGTTGCTATAGCAATGCCCATCCATGAATCTGTGGGGCGGAGATTCTTGTATTTGTATGGCAGTTGAGTTTAGCTATTAACAATCTTCATGCAGCATTGCTTACTGCACCTTTAAACATGCCTGAGAATCTGAGAATATATTGTCGACTAACAGTGCAAAATGTATTTATGCAGTCTGTGTTCAATGTGTAAATATGGTTACACAGAGTAATGAAGCTTTGCTTATTTTGGTCAGAGGGTGCTGACTTTTCTTTGCATCTAATGATGTAAACTGACAGGCTGGCATTTACATAGATGACCTACTTAGAAAAGCTGTCATTCAACTGGGTTAAAAGGGCGTGTTGTGTAAATTCATGCATGTGCTCTAGTTAAGGACAATGTGGACAATCATTCATCATAATACAATATACAAATACCTACATACACATACAGAGTACATGTACTGTACTCATATACTGCCACAGGCTGTCTGTCACTGCTTGTTCATTTAGACAGATGCAATAAGCATTCTGTCTCACTGTGAATGTCAATGACTCAAAGGAATTAATGGCGTTTTCTGAGTAAAATGATGCTGATGATGAAATACATGCCACGATTATGCACATTTGGACTAATCTAATGCTCTGTCAGTGTACCATTCCCTCGCCCACTCTCACACACGCGCCACACACACACACACACACACACACACACACACGGTTACTTAAAAGATGCAAAATGGTTCTTTTTCTTCTTTTTCTAACATAAAGCTTAACAGAGTGCTCACATATCAGATTCCATTAAAACAAAAAAATTAAATTTTCAATTAATAAATCATTGATAAGCATTAAAAAAATGACTGTTTAATTTTTTAGGAAATATAAACTTTTCAACAATAATGCGGTCCCCTTCCATTTTATATTAGCACAGATTCACAGCTGCTCTGATCATTGAACCTCACACGCATTCAATTGCAGCACGAGTTCCCATTTGTAATTGCTCGAGCCTAAAGATTTCATCTGAAAGAGAGGTGATCCATCTCTGCATGGAATCTCAGTGATGTTTCTTTACAAGGAATGCTGTCTGAAGACTTATACAAACTTGTTTTGTGTAATGATCTCTCATCTGGGGATCAATAAAGGCTTATCTAATCTTAAATCAAAGGTCCACTTCACCAATTTTCAACCTCAGCTCTATTTATTTGTTATCACATCTTTATCTGTATCATTACACTTGTCAGTATATGTTGTTGGAGATTCTATTTAAACGTCCCATATTGTGAATGTGAGATTTGGTGTTATATAAATACCATAAAATATCAAAACTGTACTTTATGTAGCCTATTGTATTCTGTATTCTTGTATTGTATTGAATGTGAAACTGTATGTGGTATTGCACACTTGGCCAGGTCGCCGTTGCAAATGAGAATCTGTTCTCAACGACCTACCTGGTTAAATAAAGGTTAAACAAATTAAAAAAAATTAAAAAAAATGAAAGCTGCAAGCAGCGTTGAACGGGCCCACACAGAACGTCGGAGTTACTGGCGGGGCGATTTACTTCAAATGTTGCCCACTGCCTCAGCGGAGTACGGGGAACAGATGAGTTTCCTCTGATTCAGAATAACTGTTGCCAAGAATCGCAACTCTTCTTGTTTGATTGCCACCTTCACAAAGTTGGTCCTTTATAACTTGGAAATTTTTTGAAGTATCAAAATTCTTTTGATAACATTTTGTCATGAGGGTCAACTAAGTGTACATTAAAGATTTCGTGCAGATCGGATTAATGCTCTAGGGGTTAGAAAAAGGAGGTTTCCTATGCATTGCAATTTGGCTAATTAATGTAAAAAATCAAAACAGTGCCATATAATTGCTGATTGACTCAAAAATAGGCAAATATGCTCAATGGCCCATGTGGAACAACTGTGTCATGTTTCATGGCAACCGGAATAAATTTATATATGTATATATAGATATCGGTAGAAAGTGCCACTATAGTGCCATTTCAGTCATTCCATGGCTGTAAAGACAGTGCAGAGACTGAGAGAGCACATTTACGGAAGACCCGGAAATGCTGACCAATCAGAGCAGACTAGGCTTTTTCAGGAGGAGGATTAATCAGACAAACAGTATGAGAAAAACATTGTGTTTTTTGAACAGTAAAACATGTAAACCAGTTTTAATGTACTTTTAGAATACAAGCAATAAGCTGAAAATGTGCATAATATAGGATCTTTAAGACTTCAAGTCTTACCCCTGTGCTAAATATTATCAAGAATAACCAATTTCATTAGTTTTGACATCTAGTTTAAGTTTATTTTCCACATTTCACAGTTTCTAAGTTTTAACTGGTAAAGATAAATAAGTTGTTACCGCTTGCCTAATACTCATATCATCAGGTTCAGGATTTTTTTGGGGTGAACAAAACTATTTTTCTATGATAATGACATGAGTAACGCCTAGACATACCAGGAAGAGTACATATTAGGGTGAAAATTGATTTTGACCTCTTATGATTTCCATGGTTCTTTATTTGAATGTCACATATCCTATCATGTGGTCATTCCTGTTTCTATAACCACTTTGAAACTGTTTTTTATATGGAATACACAAATAAGAATCTCACTTGACGCTGTGAGATAAACTTCATGGAAAATCTCAGAAAATCCTCTTGCCCACAGGCAGTGGCTGTCACAGGAACATCTCAAGTTTACAAAGATGTGTTTCTTGGTGTCTACTTCTGGGAAATAATTGCTTGTGTGCACAAATAATGTTTGGACTGTATCTGCCTGTGACTTCAGTTTGCAGGCATTTTGAAAGTTAAACAGAACTGTTTGCTAAATACTTTGCAATAGTTTTGAAATGTTGCTCTGATACTTAACCTCTGGCAGTGATTAAGCCCACATTAGTTTCTTCTCTGCTGACTATTTTAAGGAAATGGAAAGTTTGAGTAATGCAAGACAGTTTCTTTCAAATTTCAAGGAACTGGGAAACAGAGAGGAATGTCACATTGTCTGTCTGGATGCAGCAATCTTTTTAAACATGAGGACACACTGTAAAACACACAGCTGGCCATTCACTCCCTCTCTGTATGCCAAGGAACAGATGTTGTGCAACTTCCTGTTTAGTGCAGAGACTATAGCCTCCACCCGCTCTCTTTTTCACCCACTTTCTCCAACCCTGCATGAGTGAAACCTGGCAGGCAAATATGTATGCAGGCCTCCCTCTGTCCCACAGAGCTGTCTGGACACACAAGCTATATTGTAGTAAAATACACCAACCTCTTTAAACGGTATGGTACTGACCGTAAGCACTACCTAGTTTTAAATTCTACAATGGCGGGAGTGTAGTCACAGCTTTTTGGAAGAGAGATTCATCTAAATAACGAGCTTATGTAATGGATGAGGACTGTACAGCATGTACTGTGTCAGAGTTTGTGCACTGACCCCTCTCTTTATGTGCATGACAAATTCCCTTCAGGGTTCCTAAAAGATCTATTCTATTCTAGAAGTGCTGAGTAGGAGACATAGTAACGGGGGTATCATCACTCCAGCCAACAATTTAAGTTCCTGAAGGGACCAAGACCTTGAGGAACACTGTTGAAAAGCCCATGCATTTGTGTCTAATAGGCTGGTGTTACCAAAAGTCTCTGAAATTGGTCAAATTTGTAGGAAGATTGCTGTGACCGGCCAGGTGCAAACAAAGCTGCAGTGTAGAGTAATGGGGCAATTATGCAACCTCCATTTTTGTCTTCTAAAAGTGATTGTTTTTGACACTGACCGGCTCAGATTGTAATTAAAAGTGTCTGACAACAACATTGATCTCACAAGGTTTTCTTATTTTGGGAAATTGGATGGCGAGCACTACTTTTCTGGAAACTGCTCAGAAACTACTTACTGTCAATATACACAGAAAAGCCATTCACCCTCTGAATGCCCTAGGGCTCTAGTTTGTAGTTGTAAAGTTTCATGAGCTGTGATTATCCTCGAGGTCAAGTCCTTTCATACAGTGAGGTCAAGTTTCAAAAAATGGATTTACTTCAATGAAATGGCTACCTTGGGGTCTAACATCATCACACATTAAAAAAAACATTGGGCTCATTGTATCCAGAACAGTCTCAACTTTCCGATATACCCAATTTATGCAATCCTTAATAAAAAAAATAAAACATCTATACTGCATGAGAAAAACTGCATTGGAGTAGCATTAAGTGGGCATGTTTGTAAAGGGGAGACTCATGGATATAGAACCCATTTTTATTTAGATATCTAGAGGTGAATAGCAAAATAGCATAACTAGCCTTTAACCTTTAGCCTTAGTGCCTACACTGTACCAATGGATGCCTTAAGCAGTCCCGTTTGATATGATACCAGTATCTTCATGATAGCTTTGAAACAGATCCTCTTAAAGACAGTATAGTTAGGGGGTCCAGAGTTGGGGTCCAGGCTTAATATTACAGTTGTCCCCCCCCCCGGAACAACAATTGCTGCTAGCAGACTAATAACATAAAAACTAAAGTTAAGGTGATTAGCCAATTAATTGATTAGTTGAACATTTATTGACAATATTTCATTAGTTCTTTGGTTCCAGCTTTTCAAATGTGTGGATTGGCTGCTTGATGTTTTATAGCATTGTTAATTGAAAATCTCTGGATTTTGCACTGTTGGTTGATGACCAGTCATCTTAAACTCAGATAACATTTGACCCGCAAACATTTCTGACATTTTCTACTGTAACCAATTAAAAAACAACCGTTAAATAATGAAATAATAGTCATAACTTGCAGTTCCTATTTAAAACCTATTCAGTCTCTGTCATGGTAAAGTGCTAGGTCCCTACAACATGACATTGCAAATGTCTTAAAACATAACCTGCATGTTTGAGACAAAACCAAAGATGGCTGCATTCTATCCAGACTTGAGAGTCTTTGTTGCTGCAGTACACAGGACAGCACAGAAGCACATGTACAGTCAGCTGGTGGAATGCCTAAAAGGGAATGGCCAGCAAGTTGTGCATGCTATGTGAAAGGAGTGTGTATTTGTGTTTGTGTGGAAGGAGGCCAACATGTTCGGCAGAGGAAGCATAAATCGGCCCACAGCGGCTCAATGGGGCCTATCCTTGAATGACCCTACTCAACCGGCTGTTCCATCTCTATTCTATGTAAATCACCTCTACACAAAGAAGCCTCTGGAATGTACATGCCTATCACACGTTGCACAGCAGAGGACGGAACATTAGCAAGCACTGGAAGATTGTTCATAGACACCTGAAATATCACAAGATTCAGATTTAGTTCCAGTGCTTCCTGTTGTCTCTGTTTGAACCTATACAGTGCTGCAGCAACACAAGCATCTATTTGAGAGAAAAACAAACAGACAAAGCAGTGAAGGGCACCTTTGACCACCGGCGCTGCACATCAAAGGAGGTCGCCTGTTGCCAAACTCCTGAACCAAGGTCAAAAAAGTTCGTATCTGCAACAGTTACACTGATCATTCTCAGAAATGACAGCAGCGAGGGGACGCATAACAAAGTGAATCTCCAGCAACTAACATAATACCATTAAAACAGCAGTAGACCATCAAAGTTTAATCTGAATAAGGGATGGATTATGGCCCCTAATCATCATAACTTAAGTTCTACAGCCGTAAATGTAAAAATACTATTTTTTCAGCATATGAAATTTTCTTTCACCATTGATATGTTTGTCCGAATTAATTATAGTACAACCAGTTAATGATTCTGGACTGAACTAAGGGCTGATTTGTTTACTAGATATTTTGTAGAAATTTGGAGTATAATGTTCTTTGAGTAAACTAGTTAGTAAGATTTTGTTAAATTTATTTTATTGTTTTATACTGATGTGAAACCATTATAACAACTATATATACAAGGATTTGTCTTGGTGACAATAGTGTAGGAACTTTATTTAAATCTGGATTTATGATATATATCTGGTCTCCCACAGAACTGGACAAAAGGGTACTTTTAAATCAGTTCGTAATGATTGAATGATGAATAAAAAAATGTGGCTTTTGGACTGTTGGCCGGACAAAACAAGCAAATTGAGCGTGAGCTTTGGAAAATTGACAAAGGCTCTTCCTGGCATTTTTTATAAAGAAAAAATTGTCAAAGCAATAATTGACAAATTGAATCGATAGTGAATAAAATGCAGTCCCACAATGAACTGATCAATAAACTGCATTTATCCCTCTTCGCCTTAGTATTTTTCCATTGTATCCACTAAAGAAAAATTGTACTACACTAAAAGGAAAATTCTTAATCATTATTTCTTATATCACGACGTAAACGAGCAATCTGAAACAATGTAAACTATTTCAGTTTCCCTGTATACGCAGAGCACCAGTGCCACACTATCATCACCATCAAACAGCTGCTGCCTGCTTTAAATGATCATTTATGTAGGTCAAATACAATGTATTCTGACATTTGTAGCCAAGAACAGCCAAAGCAACAAATGTATCACACTGATGTGACGATCAACAGGTTTAAAGAAACATCACAGACCACAAACCCTCTAAATCCCTTACTGTTAATTACTGGGTAGTGGCTGGATGGAGCACTGTGGTAATTCAATAAGCCCATGGCCCACTAGCTAATAATATCTCCTGTCTGGAGAGACAGACCAACACTGGGAGTTTATATGGGGGGGGGGGGGGGGGGGGGGGCATCAACTTCTGAACAACAACAAAAATTTCTATCAGATTAGCCCCCATAAAGACAGATCCTCAGCGTGTGCATTGATCTGTTTAATACATGTGTCTGTTTTGAGTCTGCGTGTGTGTGTGTGTGTGTGTACGAGAGTGCATGCTCTCATGCCCCTATTTGACAGTGACCAAATGACAGAGAGCAGAACGCATCCTAAAGTAATCAGACGGCTAGCCTACGGAGTTCATTAGATACAGCGGACATGTAATTAAGAAATCCCTTTGCTGCCACACCAGCTCATGAGCGCCAGCCACGAACCCTCGTCTGATACACACACACTCCCAGTGTGCGCACACACTCGTCGTCTTTCACATTAGAAAAGAAAAAAACACACACACACACTAGGACAAAATCGCCACCCTTTGAACATTCATTTCTGTGCTAAATGAGGTTGATGTCTGATCAATTGTGTCAGTAAATCCTCTTATCCCCGGATAAGTATCTGCAGCTCAGTGGGCCAGCTGTCAAGAAGGTGGGAGGCCGAGGAGGGGACAGACACAGGGATGGAGCCAGATAGGAAGGACGGGAGCAATGGATGGATAAATGGATGGAAGGGACGATGGGTGGATGGGGCTGTGCATTGTGTCCCACTTTGAAACGCTCACATGATCCCACCACCACACACGCCTAATCTCTCTTCCTGGCTGAGAACATTAGATCCATAATTTCGAAAAGCGGCTGTTTGTTTTCTGCATAGCAGCGATTGAGGAGACTGAAATAGTTATTGGTGAGAGCAAATAATATATTCTCTATTGAGAAAAGATATTTTCTACTGTTACATAAACAGCAAACTGTCCAAAGCTGCTTCAAGGTAACCTGATCCATTTTCTGACTGGCTTTTTGGAGTTTAATGGCAAAATAAATATGGCCCATAACATCAGCTGAACAGATCCTGTGTATAGCATTCCTCTCTTGTTGAAAATATTAATAAAAAGAAAAAATGTTTTCCCAAAAAGGGATACTGCTGTGACAAAACAAGCACTTGAGCTGGCAAACTTATCTGACCTTTAATTCTGTCATAGTGAAGTGAGTGAACTCTCTAGAGAACTCACTTTCCATGAAAAGAAAAGAAATACTGTACCTTCATTTCCATCTACTGTATCCCCCCTCGCTAGTTTCCCTATAACATTGCTTCAAACAACATAAAATGTCAGGTAAACAAATAAACATAAAGTATATATCATCATATTGTATTTCCCATATGAAGGCCATTGCTGCTGTGCCACCGCAGACTGGCCAGCGGGAAACTTTTTACACAGAGGCATAGGATCGATGAGGAGGCCCGGGCTGAGACAGGGACGAGATAAAGATTGGAAAGTTTGGACCTTAAACAACAAGAGCTAACATACAGTACATGCACAACACACTGACCAAGAAATCCTGGAAAACAAACATACAGGTGCACAGGCCCGATGCAAACAAAGCATTGTCTAAAGTATTGTCTCATTGCTACAGAGGGCTATGGCGAGAAAGGTATGTGCCATTAACACACACATACACATGCGCATACCGACACACACATACAGAACACACACTAACCCACTTAGCACATGCTGTGACCAAGTGAGTGTGACCAGGTCGACCTGACCTCTGGATCTTTGACCAGATACTAAAAAGACAGCCCGATTCATCAACCAGCTCCGTTACTCAAGTTTAGTCTAAAAAATGGAAATAAAATATGTTGGACAGAGACAAAGGAGGAACCATCACACACAGAAGAAGGCGACAACAACGGGACGGTTGTGGTTAAGAGAAGAAGAACGCGGAAAGGACACGCGAGACGCGATCACCGGTCTCCGGGGTGAAAGTCCTGTGTTGTTTGACCCATCCACCACCCCAACCAACTTCCTTACGCAAATTTTCAATACTGGTCGCTACTGTAATCGTACTGTTATCACAAAAGATGCTTCCCATTGAACTGCATTAGTTGAAAATCTGTGCTCACCACCACTAAAAAGTCCCTGTACACAAATCAATTGATTAAATAATAATTTCACCATTTCACAAACTGCCATGAGACTGGGCTGAAAGACAATGATAAAGTGTTGATGTTTAGCAGATATACCATTTAAAATGTTCACTATTTTAGTTAAGTGTGTTAGCATGCTAACATTAGCTCTTTAGCACTAAATACAAAGTGCAGCTATGCCTTTTAATATTTGGTCATTAACCAATAAAGCAATGGACTTGATGGGGCTCCAAGGGAAAGGTTATCAGAATCCATCCAATCTATTTTAGTCTGGACCTAGTAGCAGATCAACTCACAGACCATCATTGCCATACCTGGAGCTATGATGCTAGCATGGCTAAAAAAGTCCTAAAAAGAGTAGTTGCTTTGCATGTTTTACCCCTTTAACTTATAATTCATTTCTTACCTTATATATACAACCACCATGTGAAAATTAACTCACAGAAACTCAAAATAAGCTTGAAGTAGAACCAAAATTACATTTTTTGCTTGTTTTATTTTTGTCTTGCAGGTTTCTTTTCTAATAATATAGTTCTTGAATTCTATACTTTTTCAAGTATCGAGTCTCTGAAAAGTTTATTTTCACCTACTGGTATAGACGGAAATTAATGTCTGTCCAGAACATAGAAACCCAGTACTAATACATTTCAATTTTAAATCTTGAGATTTAATGTTACATGTGTGAAAACATGCAAAACCTCTAGTATAATCTTCTAGCTTTTAATAAACCCTAGCCCAGTTGTTTTGGCAAATTATTCCTTGGATTCAATTGAAGCTCAAACATCGAGTAATGATAAGTATTGTTGTAATCACAGCTGCTGTAAACACTGTGCTATCAGTGGAGAGAGCAAAACAGAAAATATAGACATTGTGTAAAACAGAAAATATAGACATTGTGTACATCCACAAGGTCAGATCAGAAGCTAGAAAAAGCTTTGTGCAGTGTGTCTACTATTATTTATATCCATTCATCAGCCCAGAGCTGGAGCATGAACGAACATCTTCAGCGTAGACAACCGTTGCAAATAGGAGCATCACATGCTTCTCTCAAGGACACTAGAGAAAAGAACCTACACATTATTATTATTAATAATAATAATAATAATAATAATAATAATACTTAAGGAATACCACAAGGAAAATTGCAATGTTACATTACATTATATACACGTACACACAATGAGCCGACTACAGCATGTGTGGAAGTGAGCTCACATCAACACCTCCCCCACCTCTATAATCACAGGAAGGAGGAAAAGCAAAAAAAACAACTCATCAGAGTGAAGATTGATGGAAGAATGCAGGGTGACAGACAGCAGAAAGACAGAAAGAGAACATAGGATGGTGAGGGTTAATAGGAAGGGACAAGTGTTGAGAGAAAAACTGATAGTGAAGGACACGGCAATGAGAGCTGGAAGCGTCCTTTGAAGTTGAGTGGCATCCCCGCTGACCACTTCTGAGACCTCAAGTGAGTCACAAGCAACAACAAAGCCTTGTACCTGTCACAATTGGTTAACATGATCCAATGATTTTAAAGACACAACCTGATCTGTTGGGGGCCAATAAGATCACGAAATGTTTATCTTAAAGATACCGTCCCTACAAAAATACATTACAGCGAGGATCCTATATAATCCATATGGAAAATCCCAAATACAAAGAAGTACAACTGCTAAAGTTACAGGTTTCTCCTGCTGGGGAAATTAATTTAAAATAACTTGTTCAAAGAGTGGGATTACAGGCATTACCTTAGCTTTTAGGGCTCAAACTCCACTTCTGTGGAAAATCACAGAGCAACAGCGATGCAGACAGGCAACATACATTCTGATACATTCTAACACACAAGCAAAACAAATCCCAGCTACTCACAGTGGCCATGACCTATCTCCCTCCCAGAGCTGCCTCCAGTCGCAGGTGATGACATGGGGTGCCACATGCCTTCGGGTGAAAGTGTGGCCCTGGCCGGACGCCACTCACCCAGGACAAGGACTCTGAATCGAGTGCTGGCTCGGTCACAAACTAATAAAAAATTACGTGGATACTCCAATCAACGACTTTTCAAGAGGGGGAAGAGCAAAAGAGGTTGAGTCCACCGCCACCGGTTATAGGATTACTCAGATTATCCTTTCCCAGAGATCAATCCCACAGGAACTGTTTACTGAGTGACTGTTGCACAAATCAGCTCTTCTACTGCCCACTCAAAGCGTGTCTCTTTCTCTCTCAGCGTTGATAAAACTCTCTGTACAGAGACACCTGTCATAGTGCCTGAACAGGGTGTCTGGCACAGAGAGGGAGGGTGGTCATGTGAACACCAAGTGTACAGTACAACCAGAAGTTTCCAAGTGCTCCCTCTTAAAAAGGAGCAGGACCGGAGAAGAGGGGGAGACATTGTGACACTGATGTTCCTGTCACCAGCAGAGGTTTTTATGTGTCAAGGACATTTATTTTTTCATTTTCTTCCATTTTGCTAAATATGAGTCAGAGACTTGCTTTCTAATGTGTAGGTTGTATAAATGGGATGTGAGTGTTGAGAATGAAAGTGACAAGAAGTGGCCAGAGGCTAAAGAATTCTCTCTTCTATCTCCCTCAAAACAGCTTGAATTGTTTTGATTTGATTTATTATTCCTCTCAAACAATCAATAGTGTTGCACAAGAAAACAAAAAAAATTCAAACCACAAATTTAAAACACAAACAATCAGAATTTACCAAAGACCAAAACAAAAATTAAATAGGTTAAGTTTGAGAAGGAGCAGGCGCTGTAAGCATACAGCTTATTAGGTCCTACCCCTACTTCAAAACGTCATATTATTACAAAACAGAATTGAACTGAATGATTTATTAATCATTATTATTATTAATTATTATGGCTCTGTTTCCTTTAATGCCCAGACATAACTGTGCCATCATGCATGCTTAATTGTACTGTTGTGGCATGAATATGGAGTTGCCTACGTGCACATTGTTAGTATGTTTGTGTGTTTAACAAGTGTTACAGCTTACCAGGAAGTCAGGAATTTTCTGTTTCAGTGGATGGTCAAGCAAACACACAGCAAAGTGAAAACCCAGATGCAAACCCAGGCCAAAAATATACCTTAAAGGCAAAGCGAAACAATTCATGACAAACCCAAAGGGAACCTAAATAAACAACAAAACCCGTGCAGGGATGGAATCAATCTTTAGTCCGATTGTTTCAAGGCGTTGTGTATCAGAACAGGCTTTAACAAATAGTAATAAAATGGAGCAAAAAGCACTTAAATCAGCCCACAAAAATAGGAGTTAACTTTGTTTAAAGGTCCCATAACATGGTGCTCTTTGGATGCTTTTGTATAGACCTTTGTGGTCCCCTAATACTGTATCTGAAGTCTATTCCCAAAATTCAGCCTTGGTGCAGAATTACAGCCACTAGAGCCAGTCCGACAATGAGCTTTCCCTTGTATGTGCCATTTCTGAGTCTGTAGCTTTTGAGGAGGGGGGGGGGGGCTTGACCAAGTGCCACTTTGCTCGTTTGAAAGCCAAGTCTCTCATGGGCGGGCCAAATTCTCGGGGCGGGCAAATCAGAAAAAGGGGAGGTAACCTTGCCCGTTATGACCTCATAAGGAGCAAGATTCCAGATCGGTCCATCTGAGCTTTCATTTTTTTTAAAGGCAAAGCAGGATACCCAGGGCGCGGTTTACACCTATCACCATTTCTAGCCACTGGGTGACCAGGCAGGGGGAACTCAGATTAATGTTACAAAATTTCATAAAGTGATACCTTCATGGCCATAGGACCTTTAACAACGTCAGAGGCAGCATGCATTCTTGGCCATTGAAGTATGTCATATCATTATCACCAGAAATACCCCTAGCCAATAAATGTGTAATTGGCACTGATTTTAGTCTGCAGCTGCTCCTTTTAATCTATCCTGCCATCCTATCAAATGTTCGCCCTAGTCTACCCTTCAAGCTTTGGAAACAGTCATTTGCATTGAAAGATAGCACAAAAAAACTTGATAAGCCTTCCCCAACATGTGTGCATCTGTTTTACTATATATGACTCAACAGAGTTTTCTTGTGCAGCGCACCTGCATGAGGCTGGATCAAATGTCTATACAATGCTTGTAGGAGAGCAACCAGTAACCAGATCCTCTCAGTGACAGTTACCTGGCAGGAGACTCAGCAGCCCAACACAAAAAGAGGGAGGACGGAGACGGAGAAGAGACACTTGCTGCCTCTCTTTTAGACGTAACAAATCCCGCAGGGAGAAGCTAAATACAGTCCCTCTTAAATGCATGCTGTGTTATAATAGTGTGTCATGGCCCACATAAAACATGCCAAATTAACCCTGAGAGCTATAATTAGCATTCATAGATCCATCATTGACTATGAAGATGGATGAGGACAATAGGCAACTAATGATCTGACTAATAATCGCTATTTTGACCTCACTGTCGTGTATACTTGTGTCTACAAATTATAAATCTTGTATAGACGTGACAGAGAAGCGATAAATCAGATAGTTTGCCCCGCTAAACGGATCTCAAGAGGAGACAGTTTTCCATTTACATCCTCTTGTTGCTTGCTGTGACTTTTGATCAGGCAACACGCTCGATTGGGTGGATATTTGTAGAAAAAGGCAGTAGAAGAAGAAATTAGTGAAAAGCAAAAATGAATAGAAAAATATGTTAAAATATGTGATTGTGAAGAAATTAAGAAACATCTTCAATTCTTGATGAGAGGAAATTTTGAGCGATTCATGGCTCAGCAGAAGTTGGTTTGATTGACCAGGCAAAGATGGCAGCAACAGGTAACAGCTAAGTACATTATGTCTCATTAAACCTCTCAATTAAGAGGCATGAAGAACAGTCTAAAAAGTGTGACATACAGCATTTTTTGTTGCAGTTTGTGGCTTATGAAGTTATTGAGGTTAGCTATCCGTCAACTTATTTGAACATTGTGATTACATATATTATTATCGATATCTGCTGTTAACTTAGCGTTTCTCTTGATTATCTTTGAATCATATGATCACAATCCCGGATAGCAGACTTCAATAACTTCATAAGCCACAAACGATGGCAACAACAAGCATGGTCCAGCAGTATGCATCACCTTTAAGTGTCCCCTTGTGTTGCAAGCTTCTCTACCGTATATGCAGCGCTTCATCTAAATGATGCGCATATGTCTTGAAATTGGTGAAGATGTTTCTTCATTTGCTTGTGTTATGTCATAATCGCAGTGCTTTGAGTTTTTAGCGGCACCGTAGAGAGGAGTACACTAAAATTGCACTAAAATTAGCCAAGTGAGGTGTTCAGCATCTTGTTTATATTTCTCAATGGAGAGGTTTAATGAGACAAAATGTACTGTTACATGTTGCTCCTGAGGGGCACAGCGTGCAATGAAAAACTCTTTGCCTCATGAGTCAAACAAAATCGAGAGTCATAAATTGCTCCTCATTACCAGGCCCATTTATATTTATCTTTCTAATCACATACTTGTTTTGTGACTATTTTTGGCTATAGGGCTGCAACAAACTGTTGTTTTCCTTATTAATTGATCGGTTAATATCAACAAATCCTAAGTATGATGAAGTGACACTCTGTCTGTGTACATCAAAGGATGTTGTCCTGTATAAGTATACACAGTGGTGGAAAGCAACTAAGTACATATACCAAAGAACTGTTTTAGTATAATTTTGAGATTGTACTTTAAGTATTTCCTTTTTCTGCTATGTGTTCAGCTCCACTACTGTAAATTTTCTCCACTGCATTTATTTTACTCCTTATAAAACCTATGCTCAGTTTATAAATGTATTTCATTACAGATTAAACTACTTAGTATATGAAGGGGTTAAAATTAACTCCACTGCTGCTTACAAGTTAATGCATCAAAAATAACAATCCAATAATATAACATGACACATCAAGAGTCCAGTCTACATAATTAGTACATTGGATACTTTAAAGGTGAAATATGTAATAGTGAAAGCTGGCATGTAAAATAGTTATTGCAGTCCAAAATCTAAATACTGGAGAGAGTCGTCTCCCCCGGCCCCTCCTCCCCAGACTCCAAGTTCACGGAGGTCGTCAGGTTGAGAATTCAGTACCCAACAATGTTGCTAGATGCTAGTCTCAAATAGCCAGACATATCTCCACAGCACAGCGGAGTAGCTAGCGTTAGATGCTGACTATGTTGACAGTCATAAAAGCCCATGCTCACACGAGCACTGTACCCGACTGATTACTACATCAACCGCTAAAAACACCACTACCTTGCCATCCTCTCTACCCAATTTACAGCCATCTTTTTTTGGCTTAAAATTACTTATTGTTTGAAAGGCTGCGGGCCCTGAACAGACTACAAGTTGTAAACAGCCGTGGCCTGCTTGCCTGGTCCTCCAGTAACGTTAGCTTACATTAGCAGTTATGGCGTGTTAGCATGGCGGCGTTAGCCAGGACCAGTCAGGATCACTTTACTGGCTGTGTGCAATTGTTTTTTTTGAGTAACTAACTCAAATACTCTATATAATTCAATGTGAGTACACAAATGTTGAAATTACATAAAGTAGCCATAGTCCTAGTAGCTGTGATAAATTAGCCTGAATCTAATGCTTAGGAGGAAATTAGCCTGCTTTCTTTTTGGTTCTAAGCTGTCTCCATCTTTTAAATACATCTCCAATATTTACCTGGGGTTTGTTACATCTTTGGTCATGCAACTGTTAGAAGCGTGCAGTTTTTTTTAAGTTGGGTATTTCTTTCGTGGCTGTACTAACATTACAGCTGTAGCTCGCTGGGTTTAGTTTTTATAGGTATATCTGGCAACCTGACCTGGCTGTCAAACTGGGCAGTTGGTAACAACACACAGGCCAAAACACAAACAGACATTTGTCACGGAACAGAAATTTCAAAGTAGAAATACTGGCTTTAGCATTGTTGTTAGAAAAGATATTATTTCAGCTTAGCATGTTTCCTTAATATCTAATGACATATTGTGGTCATTTTGGGATTTAATACAAATGTATTACACATTGCACCTTTAAGTACATTTTGTTGCAAATACTTTGTACTTTTTTTAACTGAATCTTGAATGCAGGATTTTTACTTATAACATAGTGTGGTTTTTGATTTAATGATCCAAATACTTCCTCCACCGCCGCCTATCCACTTATTCTTTTGGCAACCAATAATGTTACCCCGCAGGGATGACTGGGAATAATTTTGGTTTTAGAGACACAACAGCTATTGCTCCGTGTGTGTGTGCATGTGAAAGTTGTTGCATTTACTCTACACTGAGCTACACTGTCAGGAGGAGACTCAACACTTGTTGATGTAAAATATGGCCACATATTTAGCTGTTATGCCATTGCGATTGATGACTTAATTAGAAACAAACACTGAAATGCATAGATGCTTAAGATCAGAGGGATGTGTTACGTAATGTTCAGTGCATGGACTGAATTAGAGTTGCTGTGTATTCATGTGTGACATGTATGTTTTTACTTCATAATTAGCAAAGAAATAGCTATACACATCTTACAACCTAACACCGCTGCAGCCCGTGGGCCTTCCAAGGTTCTCTGCTTGATTAAAGCTGCAATTAAATCAAGGTTTTGACCTTCTTCACTAATGACTCATAACTGGCAATTAGCCCAGAGAATGGCCTCCTTACGCCCTTTATCTTCCCTCATCCTGTTCTCACAATTAGCACCCACTCACACACAGTCAAGACAATAGGCAGACTCTTTTACACTGACACATAAATACACACAGTCAAAACTGCCTGGCAATAAACCCATTGTGTGCATTGTGTGCTTATGCATGTGTTGAGGCATTGCAGGTCTCAAAACAACAGAATTCTTGAGCAAATACCTGCAGAGAGCCACACCCCTTTACCTGTTTGGTTTATTTAATTCTGTAGGAGTGGGTGGGGAATGCTATGTGCAGGGATAGGCCAGTAGAGATCAGGTTTAATACTGCCAGCACCTCACAGTCATATAGTACCACATCACACATTCTTTAACTCACATGATATCACGGTCACATTTGGCTGTGCAATAAGCTATGTATTGAGGAGGTCGGCATGTTTGCAGCTCTGAAGTTTAGGCATGAGTGTGTGACTGGGTGTGTCCCTCTCTGTCTCTGAGTGAATCACTGACCCCTGGCAAGAGATGAGAGTTCACATCACCTCATCACCCCCCCCCCCTCCTCCACCCCCCCGTCCCCACACATTTCCCCTTTATTTTGCTTCATTCACGCTCCCATGCCGTTCTTCTTTCTGCCATGACTTCTCTGATCGGCAAGCTAAATATGTTCTCACTGTTAAATTTAGCGAGTAGCGAGTGGGTGCTCGTCAGCACATCTAGAATCACTTCCACTAACGGAAAACTAAAGAAAAAATGCTGAAGAGCTAAGAGAGAAAACTGCTGATTCTACTCAAAGCCCAGGCCTGCATCAAACATGCTGAAAGACAATATGTCTGGGAAAAGCGGAGTGGATCACGAAACAATAATCACCAAATCGTTTTTTGACTGCTTTGCTTCGGCCACACACTGATGACAGATTCCTTTTAGAGTGATTATCTCCCAAGATGTGAGTTGAGTTTATGGCCTTGTTTCATCTTTTAATGTTCGGGCTGTTGATGCAAAAATACATCATTAATCCTAGCAGGGGGAAAAGTAG